>NC_089598.1:1328625-2008625 GCF_019320115.1 Miscanthus floridulus
AGCAAGCTTTTGTGATCGAGTCATTACTCCCTTTGATGGACTCCCTATGATGAGATCTTGTGGATGAACTTGTAGTAGAGGTAAATTTCTTCCATCAACCACTTGAGGGGGAGGTTGTAGAGCATCAACATCATGTGCTTGTGTCACCATTTGCTCATGGGAGACGTGAGCGTCTTCATTTTCTACTATTTCATCTTTATCACCATCTTGTGACACATTTGATGAAGAAGGTGGATTGATCACTTATACATCATCTTCATCATCATTAGGCTTGATGTCTCCAACCGGAATATTCTTCATAGCCTTCCTCAATGGTTTATCACCTATATCATCAAGATTCTCATGTGCTCCTTAGAAGCTGTTAGATTCATTAAATTTCACATCATATGTTTCTTCAACCAAGCCTAATACTCTATATGCTTTGAACTTTGATGAGTAACCAACAAGAAAACCAATATCACAACATCTTTGAAACTTCCCTAGGTGTTGCCGCTTCTTATAGATGTAGCATTTGCAACCAAACACCCTAAAAGAGACGTCTGGCTTCTTCCCATTGAGCAACTCATAAGGTGTCTTGCCAAGAAACTTTTAAAGGAATAGGCGGTTGGATGCATAGCAAGCGGTGTTGATAGCTTCCGCCCATAGAGCTTCGGGAGTGTTGTACTCATCAAGTTTTGTTCTTGCAAGAGTGATGAATGTACGGTTCTTTCTCTCAACTACACCATTTTGTTGAGGAGTATATGTTGTGGAGACCTCATGCTTGATCCCAACTTTATCATAATAGGCTTCTATGTTTGTGTTGTCAAATTCTTTCCCATTATCACTTTTAATCTTCTTGAGCTTCACTTTAAATTCATTTTGTGCTCTCTTGGTAAACTTCTTAAAGCATGATGAAACTTCGGATTTGTCATGAAGGAATAATACACATGTGTATCTTGAATAGTCATCAACAATCACAATACAATAAAGATTTCTTCCCAAACTCTTTTATATTGTTGGTCTAAATAAGTCCATGTAAAGGAGTTCTAGCACTCTTGTGGTTGACATAAAAGCGTTTGTTGGATGAGTATTTGCAACTTGCTTGACGGCTTGACATGCACTACAAAGCTTGTCCTTCTCAAACTTCATATCCTTCAACCCTCTCACAAAATCATTCTTCATTAGCTTCTTGAGTGAGCTCATCTCAACATGAGCAAGTCTTCTATGCCATAGCCACCCAAATGTTGTTTTGATGAATAGGCATGTCTTCAAGTTAGCATCTTCGGAGGTGAAATCCACTAAATATAGGTTGTTGTATCTAAATCCTTTGAATATCACTTGATCATCATCCTTTTTAGATACAACAACTTTCTTCTCGGTAAACAAGCATTTGAAGCCAAGATCACAGAATTGTTCAACGGATAGCAAGTTGAAGCTCAATGAAGCAACATATAGCACATTTGAGATTAAATGATCATTTGATATTGTCACTTTGCCCAATCCTTTAACCTTGTCCTTTGAATTATCTCCAAATATGATTTTTTCTTGTCCATCTACTTCTTCATCTAGTGAGGTGAACATACGAGGATCACCGGTCATATGTTGTGTGCAACCATATCAATTACCCAATGACTTCCACCGGTCTTGTAGTTCACCTACACACAAGAGATCAAGCTTTAGGAACCCAAACTTGTTGAGGGCCCTTCACCTTCTCAACAAGTGACTTTGCTATCCAAATTTTCTTAGACATATTCTTGTTGGGAGGTCCTAAGAACATGACTTTCATCTTTCCACTAGAGTCCTTTCTAAGCATGTAATGAGCATTGAAAGCAAATGGTCTAGCATGCTTGGGCAAGGGTTGTGGTGGTGGAGTTTGGCACTCATGAACAAAGTGGCCTTCTTGTTCACACTCAAAACATATCTTTGGCTTTGGCTTTGACTTGCGTTGTTGTTGAGCTTGAGCCTTCTCTTGGTTTGTCAAGTACCCAAGGCTACTTCTATCCATCTTCACGACAGTGTTCATTAGTAGCTCACTTTGAAGATGCTTGCCTCTTGTGAACTTGCTCAATCCAATTTTAAGATGTTTTTTCTTCAACTTGAGCTTCTTGATCTCTTCCTTGAGTGCATCATTATTTTTCTCTTTCTTGAGCTTCTTGTTCTCTTTTTTGAGCTTCTTGTTATCTAGAATCAAATCACCATCACGATCAAGAGTTTCTAGCACTATAGTGTTGGTGGTTTTGAGCTCTTCAAGATCTTTCTTGAGCTTTTTATTGTCATTCTTGAGCTTGACAAACTCATCATAATTATCGGTCTCAACCACTTACCTGCCCTTGCTACTAAAACTTTGCTCAATGCTCTCAATGATCAAATCATCATATGATGTAGCTATATCAATCTTAACATCATCGTTAGTAGCATCATGTGGCTCATTAGATAAATATTCTTGAGCAATGACAAGATTATCATGATTAATCTTAAGAGTTGTATATTCATCTTTTACCATATTATGGCTAGTGATGAGCTAATTATGTATCCTCTCAAATTTATCATATTTTTCTTTAAATACAAATCCATTGATATACATGTTCTAAACTTTGATATAATTTGGTAGTTGTTAGTAAAAAAAATTATAAGTTGACTTTTCTCCGTTTAAAATATAATTATCATTTTAGGAGTAGTTTTTTTATGCGCTCCAGATCACTCTTTTTTTTTCTATAAACCATAGTTATGCGATCTATGTTTTTAAAACTATAATTTCTTAATATCATGGTTTCTTAATACTACATCATCCAAACAGAGGGCCTTGCTTGTTTTGCGAAAGACGTTCGGGGATTGATTTGTTGACAACAGGGTAACTTCTATTTTCTTTCAATAGGTTTCCTCTGCAATAAGTGTTTAGCAGTCATCAATAGCAAAAAACTGACTGATAAGGGCACAGAAAACGATCAAAATCTGACATGGCTGAATATATAGCAAAAGTGTTCTCAATCGATCCTATATAGGCGCACGAAAAGCAGTAGTATGACTGATTCAACGGATGTGTCTATTAACAATACATGAGTACACGACTAGTCGGTGTGTTCTACCTCATTGGGCGACAAAAATAAGGTACAATGAGTTGAATAAACAATACAATTTAGACGTCTCTCCAACTACAAGCTATACAGGGGCGGGGGGAATTTTTTTTATATCCTATTAGTTGCATACACAAGGATAAAGAACACCTGCATTAATGTGTAGCAAAAAAAGGAAAAATCAATTTATCAGGACACAAGTACAGAAATAGAACTGTTTTTCATTTCACCTCTTCATATATCTCAAGCTCATTCTGCGGTTCTTTACAGATGCAATCATAAACACTGATCTCTTCAGAGTCGCAAATTGTCACCATTTCTATGCTTCAGAGTCATGGCAGTACGGCACTGTCTATCACTCAAACCAATAATGTTAAGTTCTTGACTTCTGAGTTCGCTGGACTGCTTTTTATCCTTAAATTCTTCAGGGGACATTTGGTCTGCAGAAATAAAAGAAAGAGTTGCAGTTGTAGTCATAGAGTACTAAAAATATGGTGAAATGGCACTCAACCTCCATTCATATACTATGTTTCGTGTTTAGCATGGAGATGTTACCATGTTTTCACAATCATTGGTGCGGATACACCTGCACAACTCAAATAATACATACAAAAATCACCAACTACATACAAAAGAATTGATCACTGCATGGAATAAAACAGGGCTCGTAGATGATAAAACGCACTGACATTGGGTGGGAATCTTTGCGCTTTTAATGCTAAAAGCACGGTATTATCGAGTGGTGAACTAACTGATACGGAATTCACAGCTGAGTCATCGCCTTCCTGGAAGGGAATTGAACATGGGCTGGATTTACTGGAAAAAAGGTCGATTTGGTGGGTCCGTGGGTGGGAAATGGAGATCATATCAGAATATAGAGGGACAATTGGATTCCGAGGTGCCATTGTTGAAGATTACTGAGAGAAGGACAAGATGCAGGTTACTGTGGGTGTCCATGCATTCTGGTGTTCGAGACCGGGACAATTTGCTAAGGGAGGAACTCACGAAAAAGTGGGAGCTGTTAGAAAGTTCTAAGCTCTCTAGGTGTAGATCTAGCGGGTTTAAACATCTTACGTAGAGTTCCTCTACTTCGTCCTGGCGCAGTTGCGCCGCAGTCGCATAGACGCCGGTGTCGAGGGAGCTCGGCGCGGTGGAGTCCAGTGTAGAGGTGGCGAGGTCCAGTGGCGATACAGAGGCGACGGTGAGGTTGGTGGCGGCTTCCCATCACTGGCAGCACTCACTTTAGATCGGATTAGGTTTCTCTGTAGGTGGATCACGACGGCTCCGGTCAACCTCGTAGTCCGAGCCCTGATCCTCACCTCTCCTTTATAGTGCTGTGCGACAAGGGCCCACCAACCATATTAGGGTTGGACGTCCCGATCAGGGCGCAGATCCAAGGGCCCCTATTGGTGGAGATCAATTAACATTCTCCCCCTTGATCTCACTGCCATCTTTCAATTTCATATCATATACTTTTGTTCATTCCATTACAGATTAGCGCATAGAGCATGTTTCATCGTCACGGTCAATTGACGATAGATTTAACAACTACAACACACCACTCTGTTCTGAAATAGATACTTAACTTTGAGCCTTCTTTTGTCCAGGAATTATAGGCTTTCCCTTAAACCCATGCTAGCTACATGTTCTTTGAACACGTTGGGTGGTAAGTCTTTTCCAAGCGGATCTACGAGCATCTTTTCGGTACTTATATGCTAAGACTTATGACATGATCCCGGACTTTATCTTTCACAACATAATACTTTATGTCAATGTGTTTGACAGCACCACTTGACTTATTGTTGTGAGCATACTGTACTGCCGAATTATTATCGCAGTATAATTTAAGTTGTCTATAGATGTCGTCAACCACCTTCAAACCGGGTATGAACTTCTTTAGCCAGTTCACCTGCCCCGTTGCCTCATAACACGCTACAAACTCAGCATACATTATGGATGATGTAGTGACAGTTTGCTTTGAGTTTTTCTATGAAATAGCTCCCCCTGCGAGAGTGAATATATATCCAGACGTGGATTTTCTATCATCTCCCGCATAATCAGAATCAGAATATCCCACTATATGGAGTGAATCTGATCTTCTATACATCATCATTAGGCTTTTCGATCCTTGCAAATAACGTAAGACTTTCTTTACTATTTTTAGTGTTCTGTTCTAGGATTGCTCCGGAATCTGCCAAGTGACCTGGTAACAAATGCCAAGTCAGGACGCGTACATACTTGAGCATATTGCAAGCTTCCGACAGCTAAAGCATATGGAACCACTTTTATTTGATCGATCTCATATTGGTTCCTAGGACATTGAAAATCCTCATATCTGTTGCCCTTGACTATAGGAGCAGGTGAGGGACTATATTTGTGCATACTGAATTTCTTTAAGATCTTTTCTATGTATGCCTTTTGTGACAGTCCTAATATCCCTTTACTTTTATCTCGGTGAATCTCGATCCCTAGAACAAATGAAGCTTCACCAAGATCTTTCATATTAAATTTTGAGGATAAAAACTTCTTTGTCTCCAGTAGTAGACTGACATCACTACTAGCAAGTAAGATATCATCCGTATACAGGACAAGGAAGATAAACTTTCCATTCTTAAACTTTGCATAGACACAATTATCCTTTACATTCTCTTTAAACCCAAAATTCCTTATTGTCTGATCAAACTTCAACTACCACTGTCTTGAAGCTTGTTTTAATCCATAAATGGATTTCTTTAGGCGATATCCTATTCGTTCTTTTCCTTCCATGACAAAACCTTTCGGTTGTGCCATGTAAACATTTTCCTCCAAGTCTCTGTTGAGAAATGTCGTCTTTACATCCATCTGGTGTAATTCTAAATCGTAATGTGCCACTAATACCATTATGATTCTGAAGGAATCCTTACATGAGACTGGAGAAAATGTCTCATTGTAATCAATTTCTTCTCTTTGCGTAAAGCCTTTTGCCACAAGTCGAGCTTTATATCTCTCTATATTTCCTTGAGAGTCAAGTTTTGTTTTAAAGACCCATTTACAGCCTACTGTTTTGGTCCCTTTAGGAATTATTTTTAAGTCCCAAACTTTATTGATATTCATAGATTTTATTTCATTTTCTATGGCCTCAAGCCACTTTGATGAATGATCACTTCTCATGGCTTCTTCAAATGAGGTGGGATCATCCTCCATTTGAAATTTCTCAGTGTTGTATACTTTATAGTCAGCAGGAATAACTGATTTTCTAACTCTTTGAGACCTTCTAGGGGCCTCCATATTTGGCACATCTTCTATTTGAGGTTGTTGTTGCTCTCCCTCATGTGTGGCAATATGTTCTATAGGATCCTGAAGATCGTCATTCATTGTTGCCACATGCGAAATAACAATAGGTGCTAGCACCATAGTATCTTGCACCGTCGGTGCAGCGACAGCAGGTAGTGAGAAAAATGGCTCATGAATTATCGGAGTGGACGTATACACCCGCTTCTCTTCAAGGTCAATTTCTCGAGCTACCATGCTCCCCTCATCATTTCATTCTCTAGGAAGACAGCGTGTCTCGTTTTCACAAACTTTATTTGTCTGTCTGAACAGTAGAAATAAAAACCTTTTGACTTTTCTGGGTAGCCAATGAAATGGCAACTTATTATTTGGGATCTAGTTTCCTAATGTTTGGGTTAAATACTTTAGCCTCAGCAGGACTCCCCCCACACATAAGTGGTTTAGTGAGAGTACTCTTCCTGTCCATAACTCATACGATGTTTTAGGCACTGACTTATTTGGTACTCTATTGAAAATATAAATTGCGGTTTTTAACGCCTCCATCCACAGCCTCAATGGTAAGGGAGTAACTTATCATACTGCGCACCATGTCCATCAGGGTACGATTGCGTCTTTTAGCTACTCCATTCTGCTGAGGTTCGCCCGGTATAGAATACTGGACTACTATGCCATTCTCTTGTAAGAACCTTGCAAAAGGTCCAGAAACTTGGCCATATGGGGTATGCCGACCATAGTACTACCCCCCACGGTCGGATCTGACTATCTTAATCTTTAAATTACGTTGGTTTTTAACTTTTGCCTTAAATATTTTAAATTTATCTAATGCTTCTGTTCTTTCTTTGATTGGATAAATGTAGCCATAATAAGAGTAATAATCTGTGAATGTTATGAACGAATCATAACCATCCACTAAATCTGAGAGCTCTAATGGAGGAAGAATATTATTCTTAACTAGTCTTTCTATTCTCCCCCTCGAAATATGGCCTAAACGAAGTGCCATAATTTCGACGACGCATCATGAGCTCTCTTATGCCACCATTTTCGGAGTAACTCTCTGTCACCAGTTGCTTTATCAGCTGGGTAGCATATGTCTTTGAAGTGTCAGTGAACTAACTTTTTATTCTATCGAGGTATTCGGTGACCGTGTCACACTCTGAGATTGGGCCCATAATTGCAGGCTTAATCGTGTTCTTTATCACAGCCAAACATTTCTTATTGGCAGTGACCCACTTCCTATGCTCAAGGTCATAGAATATCTTTTGGGATTCAAAATCCCTCTCTTTAGTTGCCCAAGCGACATCAGCCTCGTTTGTCTCCCTCATCGGTGTCACAGGATCAGTGGAACATGGTGAGGTGACTACCCAGTCCACCTCGGCCAAGATGAAGGCCAGGTCAATCTTTTTCTTCCACTCCATGTAGTTGTCACCTTTGAGAGTAGGGACCTTTAACAATTGCATGTCTTGATTCCAACATTGGTCAAAATTAAAACATACAATTGTTCTTATACACTAATTCTATATTACCGTTGGGTAGAAATAGAATTAATGCATAAAATCATTAAAATTTACAACTGTTCTTATACACTAATTCTACATCACCGTTGGACAGAAATATAATTAATGCATAAATCATTAAAATTTACAACTGTTCTTATACACTAATTCTACATCACCGTTGGACAGAAATAGAATTAATGCATAAAATTATTAAAATTATGATATTGTTATTAACAACGTTGGTCAGAAAATAACAACATCATAATCATGTCAAAATATCCTTTTCTCCAATTAAATATCACCTTGGTTTAAAGTAATTGGAGAATAAACTATTTCTTTAGCAACGGAAACATAAAAAAATTATTATCTATTTTTCAGAAGCATTAAACTTTTCTCAAATATTCTCTGAAAAATTATCCCGTTGGTTTAAATTTTAACAGAGATATTAAACTAGATTTATCGAAATCTGCTTCTGAAAATTAAATAAACTTAGAACTCTATTTACTGTTCATTGTGGCCCGGCCTGCAGCTACAGTACCGGCCCAGCAGCAACAATGTGTGGCCCGGCCTGCCACAGCAGCCCACGCACGCGTGCTGCCCACACCCAGGCCGCAACCTGGGCCTGGGCCGGCAAAGTGGCCTCCCGCTCGCGCCCGCCTAGGCCTGATTCTGGCTCGGTTGATCTGCGCCGTTGATGCAGATCGGACGGCCACGCGCGTGTCTCGGCAGATCAAAACGGCGACCTCAGCGCCTCCGCTGAAACCCTAGCATCATTCTCTTCCTGCCCTTTCTCTCTCTTCGTTCGGCTTTGATTCTCTTCTAGGCCGAATCCCTCTTCCTTTGTTCGGCCGAATCCCTCTTTTTTTGTTCTTTCCTTCACCCAGTTAGGGTTAGGGTTAGGGAACCCCTTCTGTCTGCTCAGATCCGAAAGGAGGTCTGTTCTTTTCTTGCTGCGCGCCGGCGAAGACGACGGTGCAACACCTTTCCCCGCGCGATGGCGGTGGTGACCTGGAGTTCAGTGACGTCCACCACCCTCCCGGTCTCTTTTCAATTTTCTTTTACCCGGTTAGGGTTTGGGTTTCAATCCGAAACGGATCGAACCCTTGTTCTTTCTTTGATTTCTTTTCAATGCTTTACCCCATACTAGATCTACACACTGACAACCTTGGCTCTGGTACCATTGTTAAAAAGTTCTAAGCTCTAAGTATAGATCTAGCGGGTTTAAACATCTTACTTAGGGTTCCTTTACTTCGCCCTGACGCAGTTGCGCCGCAGCCGCATGGACGTCGGTGTCGAGGGAGCTCGGTGCGGTGGAGTCCAGCGTAGAGGTGGCGAGGTCCAGTGGCGATGCAGAGGCGACAGTGAGGTTGGTGGCGGCTTCCCATCGCTGGCAGAACTTACTTTAGATCGGATTAGGTTTCTCTGTAGGTGGATCACGGAGGCTCCGGTCAACCTCGTAGTCCGAGCCCTGATCCCCACCTCTCTTTTTATAGTGCTGTGCGACAGGGGTCCACCAATCATATTAGGGTTGGGCGCCCCCGATCAGGACGCAGATCCAAGAGTGGGCCTATTGATGGAGATCAATTAACAGGAGCTAGTTCTGGAAAATGACCTGCTGAGAACAGGACCCGAAATGGTTTCTCATTTTGCTAGAGAACACAGAAACGGAGGAAAGAGCCCATCTACTATTCTGCTTCTGGAAAGCATGCATATGTGGAATGATGCAATACATGGCAGTGGTAAAGCATCAGTGTCTGGATCAGTCAGTGTCTGGATCAGTTAGGTTCGCTGACAGTTATTATTGGCGATCCCTGCTGAGCATCCGACACGGGTCTAAAGATGCAAGGCAAATCTCTAATGGCTAGTGGCTGGAAACTGAAAAAGGAATGTGACACTGAAGATAGATGGTAAGGAGGAGAGGAAGTGGACTTCTGTTATGACGGGCCTCCAGTACAACCGGCATAACCCCTCCAGTGGCTAGGCCACGGCCAGAAGGCCCAAGTCATCAGTATTTAGTTCTTATCAGAATTACTATAATTATTAGGGGGTTATTTCTATTATTATTATTGGAGGACATATAAATACTTTGTAAGACTACTTTGGAGAATTAAGCAGAAACAGAATTGTTTCCGGCTTCCTGAAGGGAGCAGTGAACAGTGCCACCGTTACTGTAGCACCACAAGAGTTCAAGGGCTGCAGCAGTAGCCGCCGCGCTCTCGCCGCCACGGCCCCTCACCGGCGTCGAGAGTACAGACCATGTCCACCCCTCTTCCACCCTTATAACCTACGCAGTAACGCGGGTAGGGCATCAAGCCCTATCAACTTCACTGTACAGCCAGTGGGATGGGTATAAAACTGAGTGTTGATGCAGTTTTCCAACATTCTTCAGGTGCATCGAGTAGTGGTGCTGTCATCAGAGATCACTCTGGGCAAGTGCTGCTGTCAGCATGGAAGGTGAACCAACGTTGCACAACTGCAGAAGATGCTGTAGCATGCTTTAAAGGTATCCAGGATTCCAGCTTGCGGTGGAATGGATCAAGAAACCTGCTATAATTGAGTCTGATTTCAGAAATACTGTAGAGGTTTTACAGGCATCGATGAAGAGCAGATCCCGATACTCAAATATATGTTTGGACAGAAATCTACACCAGCTTACACCAATGCGCAGGTCAACGAAGTTGGATGGATGGTTGTGGAAGAACGAATGCTTGAGGATAAGAGGAGACCCCTGCAAGGAAAAGGAACTGTTGAAGAAACAGAATAGCTATACAAGCACCGTCCAATAACATCACTACATCAGCAATATTTGCAAAATATGCCTTCTGAATTGCATCCCATGAAACAAGTACATATTGCTTCCCTGAGTGCAAACTCAAAACAATATCAACAACTCCAATTGCCACCTGAGTGTGCTCCGGATTCATGAACTCTTAAGACCTGTGTGCTTGCACTTATACGAATTTCCGCTGCAAAAGACAGCTCAACTTTATGTCTTTGTATATGTGTATTGTAACCCTTAACAGGTTATACGCAGGCATCTCCACCCCATAACAGGGCCTTTAATGCGTGATAGTAATGATATATACTTTTGTCATTGTAACTAAGCCCAACGATTGTAACTAAACCCAACGATTAGAAGCAACATCCACCAATCACCCATCTGAAATGACAATTTCGGAGACATATGTACTACTAGCTAGCATCAAACTTTATGTAGGCATAGGGAAAACTCGGCACTTCTATCCGAGTGGCATAAATTTGGTTAGTGAAGTAGTAAGAATATGCTTAGAGAGGCTGAGAGCGTAGGAGGAATGGAATCTCATTGCTGACCAACGAGTAGGTGAGGAGAGAGGAGCGTGGGGAAAACTCGGCACACCAAATTATCCGAATGGCATAGATTTGTTTAGTAAAATAGTACTACTAGGAATTTGCTTGGGAGTTGGGAGGCTGGGAGGGATGGAATCTCACTGCTGCTGACCACCGAGGCGATGAAATGGGGGAGATGAGATGAGAGGACCGGCAACCAACT
This sequence comes from Miscanthus floridulus, assembly GCF_019320115.1. Lineage (NCBI taxonomy): Eukaryota > Viridiplantae > Streptophyta > Magnoliopsida > Poales > Poaceae > Miscanthus > Miscanthus floridulus. The sequence continues at coordinate 1,339,974 of NC_089598.1, forward strand.
TCCCGCGGAGACCAGCAGCGAGCGCTCGAGCCGGGCTGCGGTGGGCGGTGGCCCACCGCCGCCGCCAGTGCCCCAGCTGCCCAGCAGAGCGCGATCCGCAGAGAATGCAGCGGTAGTGTGATCCTCCAAAGGGGCGGCGCTTAGGCAGTCGGCGTGGAGGAAGCCAGGGCGACGGATTCGGTGCATCGTGGCTTTTCTCCGGTGAGGCTTGCGTTGCCGTCTTGCCGAGGCGGCAGCCTGACCGGACACCGGAGGGCGGAGAGCCCGCGCCCCGTAGATGTGGGCTTGTGGGCCCTACCATCGGGCTGGGCCCAGTGTAAAATAATAAAATGTGGGACAGCTCATGGGCCGTAGTCTAGTTTTTTTTTTGGTAACAACTGTAGTCTGGTCTGGTTCGAAGTGGCGCGAACGCCTCCCCATCTCGCTTGCCCACGTGGCCTCGCCCGCGTCCCTTGGCGCCATCTCCGTTCCCGCCAGGTCTTCGCGCCACCCCCCGTTCCCGCCAGATGTTCGCGCCATCTCCCACCCGGTAACCCGCCGTATATATCCACCGTCCTGATCCGGGTCCCTCAGTCGTTAATCCCCGACCCAAATCACCAGCCAGTGAGACGGCGCTATCCTCCCCTTCTCAGGATCGAGATGGACGCCACCCCGCCGTCCAAGAAGGCCAAGACGACGAGGGCCGCGGCGCCGCCGCACAAGCTGAGGGAGGCCGCCGCTCTGGCGGACGAGGTCTGGACGCCGGAGAAGCCCGCGAAGAAGCTGGCGCCGGCGGCGGCCGCCGAGCAGATCCCGACGCCGGAGAAGCCGGAGGAGATGCCGAGGGCGCGCGGCCGCAGCGTGGCGTTCTCCGTCAAGGAGATCCGCCGGGCGGCGCTCGGGCTGCGGCGGCCGGCGGCGCAGGCTGAGGCGGCGGTGGAGGATGAACTCGAGTCCGCCGAGCGGGAGCTCGGCGTTGGCGCCGGGTCTAGCCGGAGCCCCGTCAAGCGCAAGGCGGAGGTCAAGCTGCCGGAGAGGTAAAGATCCCTGTCCCCGATGTGATTTCGGATCTGGTTTTGGAAATCGAACTGCTTGCAAATTTCGTTTTAGTTTTCACCAACGCTGATTTTACTATTCCCCCAATCTGAAGTTTACCTCTCGATAAAAGGGGGGATTTTAGGATGTTATATAGCAGCGAATTTATGTAATAGAACATCTAGCTGTGGGTTTATGTAATACAATAGAACATAAATAATTACTAGGCGATTCGTTTCTCCGGTGATGATATATCTTCACTGGTATTGCAGCTACGAGATGCTCTGTGAGTTCTTCAATTGCTTGGAGAGTTCCACCCGGCTGCTCCGTATGAAGGGATCCAAGGCCACTTTCCCCAACATCTGTTCTAGCATTCAGCATTTGACTGAGCGGTATTAATCTTGTTCACAAGTAGTCATACAATAACTGTTGTGCTGGATTATTGTATTTATAAGTTACCCAATTTTTGTGACTGTCCACAGGAGATTTACCCACAGCCATCTTGCACAGCTCAAGTACATAATGCCAGAGGCAATCGTCATCAATAAGATCCTTTTGCGTGATGACACGACTTGCTGCATGTACCCTGATCTTCAGGTGAACCTCATAGTCAGTGCTGTTGAGAACGTCGTGAAGCAGAAGGGGGAAACAGCATACCTAGCATTAAGAAGGATATTTAGGCAGAGGCTTGTGGAATTCTACAGGGAGCACCCTGAGGTAAGGAAACCGTGTTATGCTTCACAGTTGGTTACTGTTTCATCAGAAGTTCAAGCTTGTTCTTCTAATAAGATAAAGATTATAATAATGTTGCCTCTGTTGTTAATTTCAGGGAGATGACATTCCAGAGCATGAGTTGCCACATCCATTTAACCCAACAAGATCAAGCATACCCCAGGATGAACAAAGGACTGTTCTTGAATCTTCTTCCCCACTCAAGCCATCTGTTGTCAATGGACAGCAGACCGCTGTGATGTCACACATGTCACAGTCATTCAAGAGAAGGTTTTCACAGAGATCTCCAATCAGCTCTACAACAGCTAGTGCACCCAGTCCACTGGTGAAAGTTGCTTCCACTGTTCCATCACCGCTGAACAGAAATTCCCTCTTCAGTCGGGATGTTTCTGGCAGCATGTGTGTTGATGATACATCAAGTGCTAAAGAAGCCGTCTGCAAGTCTGGTGTTTTAGAAAATACCCCTGCAAAATTTGCCTCTACACCAGTGAGGTTAATGGCGCCTACGCCAGACCTCAAGACACCAAAGAGACTGATCTCTGCCACAGGTTATGACACTCCGCCTCTGAAAATGGCAAAGAGATCAGCTCGTGCAAAGTTGTTTACCACTCCAACAAAGGATACTAGTATGGATGGAGAGAACCAAAGTGCAAGCATATCTGGTGCTGATGCTGATGATGAGTTACTCAGTTTTCTTCCACAATCCCTCCTTCAATCGGTAAGTCCTTGCCGATACCTGCAATGATTTCTCAGTTGACTGTTTGCTCTATTATGAACAAAGAATAACATATGTATTGCTTACAGGTGAAAGAGAAGGAAGAGAGGGCTTTGGAGGAGAAGGAAACTGGGTTTGCTGATCAGGTTAAAAGGCAGAAGTTGATTGCTTCCCTGCCAAGCACCTTTGACATCATATTCCTTATCTATCAGTCAAGACAGCGGTCTGTAATGACAAAGCAGGAGCTGATCCACAAGATAATTGCAAGCAGTCCTAAGATAGCAGACAGAAGTATGTGTGAACTTTTATTTGTATCTGTTTTTTTTTCTGAGACATTTGTTGCCTCCTTTTGCAACGATTCTGACATTGAATGAATACTTCTGTAGGTGAAGTTGAGGAGCATCTGGCACTGTTGAAAGAGCTCGTTCCAGATTGGATCTCTGAGAAAACTGCCCGAAGCGGAGATGCTCTGTGCTGGTAAGCCTTTTTTTAAGACTCATGTTTGATGCTCAAGTATTAGTACTCCCTGATCCTCAGCTACCCTTAGCATTTTTTAAATATGAAAAGTCTAATTGCGCTGTTAATTTTCAGCATTGATGCCACTTTGAGCCAATCAGAAATTCGGCAAAGACTGTATGCTGCTGCTGAGTAGGGAGAAAGCTAAAATGACGAGCGCCTGAAAACAGCACAAGCTAGGATTCACTCAAGCCAAGGGTCCTGAGATGCGGCCGGCTTATGTGCACTTCAGTTTCTATTGCTTTGTTGTGATAGAAACCTTAACTAGATGAAATGAATGACATGTATAGTGAAGCCATTCTAACAACTGATGCTTCCTCGTTCTTAGTTCGTCTCTTTGTAAATCCCCTTTTCTGAAATACCACTGAAATAAAAAAAATGTTCTGCTGCTGAGTCCATTTGTCTACTGAATGACTGGTTCGTCTCTTTGTAAATCTCCTCTGAACTACCACTGAGATCACAAAAATGTGAAGTCTGCTGATGAGTCCATTTGTCTACTGTGGCTTTCAGAGATCTGATTCCACATGCATTTTCTGAAAGCAGTGTGGTGCTGTTTGGTTCAGCCGAGGGAGTGGTGACAGAAAAAGGTATGGAAGAGCTCTGTAAACATAGACAATTGACGCGAGCAAGGCGTCCACGATCGTAGCGATGCAACTCGTCTTGGAGACGGGTCTGGTTTGGTTGATCTCCCGGGTCCCGGCGCCCGTACTGAACATGATTGCGCTGCCCTATCTGACGTTCTTCAAGCCACTCCAACGGCACAGCCGCCGCCTCTGTCCTCCAAGCTCCAATCTCATGCTGCGTCGTGCGCACACATGGCTGCGACGGACCGTGCCAAACATTGTCCAGCAAGCTCGCAAAATGATCCACCGTTTCACTTCGCCAGACGCACTGGCATAGCACAACAGACACAGAGGACCTGCAACACACCACAATGAAACCTAGAAAAGCTGAAACAGCTCGCAACACAAGACTAGCTACTCAGTTCAGTATTGATAATTTTCTGAAGAAATGGTCCATGGCAGTGTGACTCCAACGATACTGATGCTGCACTCCTGATATGAAGTATTCCTTCTAGTTTCAACATATACATACATAACTGCCAGCTCTGCTTATCAATCTCACTGTAGCACCGGGGAAGCAGCATGCATCACATACAATAGGACACAAGGCATAAATAAAAGGGAAAATGGTGTTCTTGCCCTTGTCCAGTACTTCAATTGTGATTTTACCCCTGTTTTTTCAACTTTGTGTTTTTGCCCTTGTTATTTTTAACTGAACTCTCCGTCTACCCCTACTTTGGATGTCCGTCTGATCCCTAGTGAATAGATAAATTAAAAAAATTCTAAACCTAAAAAGAAAAGACCAAATGCCTACGCTGCCCTTATCCCTTCCAGCTGTTCCTCGACTCCTCCAAAACACATCGGAGGGAGCGGGCGGCGCAGGCGGTGCGGAGCGGGCATGCGGCGCGCGACTGCTGCTCCGGGGTGCGGGACCGGGAGCGGGCAGCGCCCATCGGGAGCGGGCGGCGGCGGCTCCCGGCGGCGGGTCTCCGGCGGCAGCGCCCTGACGCGCGGTTGGGCTACAGGGTGGGCGGGCGCGGCGGCCGCACGGCGGGGCTGCAAGGCGGCAGGCGGCGGCGTCCGTGTGCAGTGCGAGCGCGCGGCCTCCTCGCGAGCGGTGCTTGCGCTCGTCTGCTCATCGCACGTCATCGTTGCCAATTGCGGCGACTCACGAGCGGTGCTCTGCCGGGGCAAGCAGCCCCTGGCGCTGTCCGTGGACCATAAAGTGAGCCATCATCTCTTCTTGGGTCAACTCTTCTACTTGTTTCACTCAATCTGTTGATTCTGTCTGGGTGCTAGCCTGATTGTATGATGTATTGCTCGTTTGCTGTTCTTGTTGTTACAGCCAAACAGAGAAGATGAGTATGCAAGGATTGAGGCCCAGGGAGGCAAGGTCATCAATTGGAATGGCTATCGAGTTCTCGGTGTTCTTGCCATGTCCCGGTCAATTGGTACGTGTCCCTGTCCTCTTCATGTCATGAGAGCAACGTTGGCTTATGATGCCGTATACATCCTCACAGTTATTCCTGAAAAACTACAGACTAGTTAATCAGACTACTTACAACAAAGGGTACAATATGTAGCTATCACCACTTGGAATGTTGTTGACTGGTCCATTCTGTTCTTTGACAAATTATTGGCTATTTGATTTGTTGCAGTTTCGCTTTAGGGATATATATGCTTTAATTTCAGTAAAGTCAAAAGTTTGCTTGTCCGTTATGGAAACCTAATGAGTTCCGGTTTTAATTAGTGCTACTGGATGAAATGGTATGGACTTCTGTTGGATAACAAACAGTTGTGTGGTTTGGAATGTTTCGCTGACTATGCGGTGCAGACTGTAAGCCCCTGTGTTCATGTGTGGTTGGTTACTACAGAACAATTGGTAGCGCTTCCAGGCTTGTGAGGAAATTAGGCCATTGTGCGCATCTGTTGAGCTTCAACATTTCCTTTCACTTCACCCACAGGAGTCCACAAATTCAGTTAATCTTATTCATTACATGGACTGAGGACTGCACTGCTTGGCCCTATGTTCTATAATCATGGACTCCTTGCAGTCACAGGAGAGGGTCAGGTCCAATGATCTTTGTTTTACTTTTATTGAACCTTTAGAACCTCGTGTACTGTTTTGTTGCCTTTGTTTCAGTGTTCCAGTGTACCTCACTTAAACTTGACTACAACCAGATAGACATGTGGATGAAAAAGTGACCATCAACCAACTGCTCTTTTGACTGTTTATTTCTCCCAACATCAGATAGAGTGAGAGACAAATGATAACGGTGATGGTGAATGATGATATAATTTTGATTGATTGCCAGATGACGCCGGCGCTGCTGCAGTTGCCGCCGCCGAAGAGCGAGGAGGAGCGAAGCTGCTCTGGTTTGTCGTCGTCGTTTGTGGTGTTCGACGCGGCGCCGCCCGTGGGCCTAGGGCTGGACCTCAACCTGGCGCTGCTGCCGCCGGCCGAGATGGTCATGTGAATGTGATTGCCGCCGTCCAGGAGACTCTAATCGATCACCTTCCGTGCTAGTGAATCATGCTTTGAAGCTGCATCCTGTGTTGTACAAGTGTGCTGCTGTCGTTTGTGCCCTACGTTCCTTGATTACACTGTCTTTTCACTTGTGTTTCATAAGCTGGATGGTTGTTTGCACATGCTTTTAGTAGAGCACAAGGGGCAGCACAGGACCATTGGATGTCCTTTCACTTTCTGTGTTTCATTAGTCCTTTGTCTTGTTCAATTTTTGATGCTTTATCTCTGATATGATTAATCAATTGTCGGTGTACAATAAAAAAGTCTAATTCTAAATCAGGGTAAAATCACAATTAGCCATAACAAACAGGGGCAAAATCGCATGGGCATTCATGTCCTTTTGTACAAAGTTTAACACCGTTAGGGGTGGATGACGGAGCAGGGGCAAACTGGTGCTTCGTGAATGGCACAGTAGGGGTAAATTCACAAAGTCAAAAAAATAGGGGCAAAATCACAATTTCGATACAAAATAAGAGTACAAACGCAAGAGCCCCTAAATAAAATGGTTCTATGCACGACAAATAAGTTGGAAACGGTGAGGAAAAAAAAAACATTCAGCTGAAAACGTCTATTATTTCAGTGTTGCTGAGCTTACATGTTACAAGTGAATGAAAAACACGGCATAGCCAGATAATAATTAAAAAAAAAGTTGAAACATGATGCAAAGCAAGACTTGTCTTGGGGGCATATCTCATCAAGGTCATACTTGCCTTGTGGGCAGAGACCCATCACCAACATACTGATAGGCAGAGTCCAGTCTCCAATTCAGGATATATATGAGAAACCCAAAATAACAAGCACGCTTTGTGGAAAGCGGATTACATAGCTTCAGAAGGGAAAAACCATGTTTGACGACCTCTTCTACCACCTTGTGTCTGCACCACCACAGCCTCGGGCAACAATGGTGTGATCTTCCCATTTCTCATGTTGAAAACACCAGAATCACAGAGAGGATCCACACGAGGTTCTGACTTGAGATAGTCGGAAATGAAGTAAATGCAGTCCTCCTGAACCCAACAGTCTGTAGCAGGGAAGGACTTGGAGCATCTGCCAACAAAGAGTGCTTGGCCTCCCAATGTCTCGACTGTCTTCCACTTACGGCAAGAATCTGCAGTCAAGTCTGCCTCAAAGACATCAAACCAAACAGTACGTGCACGCACCACATGCTCATCTGTTATGGGGACCAATATTGCGACATCCCTCCTCACATGCAACAGCTTACCATCAGATTCAACCAGATAATTGAAGTTTACATAGGTGCACCTCTCGTCGTAGGTACATCTCCTTGAAGCCTCAATGGAGTCAACTATACATCTGGTGGCTGATATTTTTGGCTTGCCTTTGTGGCCTTCGCCAATCTCCAAGACAAATAGATTTGCATACATATTGAGAGCATACAGCTTTCCATCAAAGAACACAATATCAACGATGCTCTCAATATCTTTGTTGCTGACTGTGTCGGTGGCAATTGGGGGCTGGCAAATAGAAATTGTACCATGAAAATAGCTGTCCGTGGTAAACACAGCAAAAAGCGAATCTGGTGTCAAGGTCACGGACGAGGGCACCGCCAACTTATAGAGAAATGAATTTCTAGAGTAGGCATACCTATACCTCATGGTCCTCATCTCATGACGCCAAATAGTGGTCAGGTTAGGAAGCTCTAACTTAGACTTGGAGAAAGAGTTCATCAATGAGCACCGACCATTATTGTGCATGAGGAAGAATCAGTTGTCCACAGAACCATGGCAAGAAGCACCACGCGGTACAGGCATACGGTGAATTTCACCACTTGGAATGCTGAGGAAGGTCCCATCAAATAAGGCCACCCAGGGGAGCGGTGGGGGCAGGGGCTCAAGTCGAGCATTGCAGCGCCATGTGCGGCAGACTGCTCTTAGTCGAACACGATCAGCAAAGGAGGGGAGCCTCTTAAGGACCAGACCCAGAAGCTCCGGCTGAAGATCTGGCCAAGGTGAAGATCGTGTGCCCATCATCATGCAAGAAGACTGCACAGATAACAAGAAGTGACCGAGGATTCAGAGTTTTAGCCAAGTTAACAGTAAACAATAAACATAACTATGAAAACACGCATCCTTGTTCGAACACTTGTATTGACTCTTTTATATAATATAGATATAGAAAGGCAGCTACAAGTTTGTACTTTGGGATGGGGGTTTCAAAATCTTTGTACATGTTATCTCTGTTTTAGTTTTCAGGTTATTATAACAAAGTTAAAGTTAATAGTAACAACAACGACAAAGCCTTTTAGTCCCAAGCAAGTTGAGGTAGGCTAGAGTTGAAACCCAACATGAGCCCCTAGTCACGGTTCAAGCTTAAAGTTAACAGTAAACAACAAAAATAACCATCCGTAAACTCCTGGTGACAAAAGCAGCAGCATAAAGTAACACATGGAATTTGAGAAGGCAACTGCAACCAACCTGAATATATAGAATTATGGTACAAGACTAAATAAAAATGGACCTAGTAATATATAGTTCTTAAAGAAAAATGGACCTAGTAGTATATAGTTCTTAGGAATTCTCATTTTACTTTCCAGATATGTTGATTATATATACTAACTAGTGCAAGAAGGCAAAAGATCCTTCCAGGATTTCTACTTTTTCCTGAAGAATCTGCAGACTTCCATCGAAATTCCTACGTTCTAGTGAGCGATTTAACGAGTAAAGGGCTGGCCACCTAGCAATCATAAACGGGGCATTTATATATTTACCAGTGTCACTGACACATGAGTCAATGACATGATACTTTTTATACCACTCACATCGTAATGATGGTAAATATGTAAATAATCCCATAAACTATGGCTAATATCAGCACATAATATCCACCGATTTGAATTCTCATTTTCATTAGAAAAAACAATCCAGATAGAACGAACAGTGTTGTCATGCAGATGAGATGGTCTGTATATGTCAATCAAACCCGCATACCAAATTAATCAGGCCACCTCAGAAGGACACGAATATCAGGGGATAGGGGCGGGGGACTTACGACCAATGGCGGCCGGTCAGAGAAGCGAGGAGGCAGGGAACCGACTCGCGCGTACCCTGGGTTGCCTTGCCTGGCTGCACAACCGCCGAGAGGGATTCTTCAAAGGAGGCACGCCGCAGGTAGACGGGGGTCATCTTTGGAGGTAGAGACGGGTGGCGGATCGGAGATTCGGATGGCTTTCCCGGTTTCCCCGGCGAGGTTTTACATCGCCGGACTCGCCGAGGGCGAGCATGCGCAGCGGGCAAGCGACGGCGAGGGCTTTCAGATCGTCGGTGGCCCGGTGGGACCGTGGGAGACAGAGGGGAGTGAAGGGAAGGGAAACGTTGGGCTGGGCCGTTAAAATTTGAAATGTTACGGCCCAGTTCATCAGAACGATTGGCCCATGCTTGTTCAGTTTGCGTTTCACTTGTAGCATCAGAAATCCATTCAGTTTCCATCTCAGAAGAAATATGCAAAAATTCCACCGGAATTCGAGATAAAACTCGTGTTTCATGCTGTAGCTACAACAAATGGGACCGAGATACTGCAACTTAATAAGGAGCAAGGGCAAATGCCATGAAAGACTGTTTTCCCAAAGAATAAGGAGCAAATAATTTGTGAGAATGCAATCTATCGTCGGAAAGCAAGGGCAGGTACCAGACGGCTACGGTTACTGATAATGTTACTGCAACTTCATTTACCAGTCGTACTGTTTCATCAGGAAAACAGAGTCATCCAGTATCTGATTGATGATGAAACAGTAATCTGATTCATATGTAAAATCTGAAGCAGGATGCAGAACAGGACATCATATTGTCACCACAAATTAGATAGGTCATGAACCAAAACAAGTTGCTTCTAAAAACAAAGACAGGACAAACAGAGCTCCACTCAACATCCAGGTGAAGCATATACTCCTTGCTACAGCATGGGCATAAATAAACATTAACGAAACAACTTTGCACAAACGCATGTCTAGATTAAAATATAGCGTATGTGGATAATACTCGAGTCTTGGAGAGTAGATATAATAAGGGCGTACCCAGTGCAGAGAGCTCCCGCTCTGTGCGGGGTCTGAAAAAGGGTGTTAACGGTAAGCCTTACTCTCGCCTGTGTAATGCAAGGAGACCACGACTCAAACCCGGGACCTTCCGGTCACAGGCGATAAGACTCTACCGCTTACCAGGCCCGCCCTTCAGAGTAGATATAATACATACTCCTAAATACGGTACCAAAGACAGATCTCTTAAGGCACCCGTAACAAAACCACAGGGATTACATGAGAGTACATACTACATAATCCCAAGGCACTAAGCAAGATAGGCTGAGTCCATCACACAGCATCAACAGGGAAATACCATGTCAGAGTCCACTGGCCACGCTGATGGCGAGGAACTGTTGCAGTCTCTGACAACAAAGGTGTAATCATCCCATTTGCAATGTTGTACACACCAGAGTCACCAAGAGGATCTTCAGGGTGATCTGGCCAAGGATAGTCACACATGAAATATATGCAATCCTCTTGAATTCCATTGCCTTCTCCAGCAGGGAAAGACTTGGAGCAACGCCTACCAACAAAGAGTGCTTGGCCACCCAAATTTTTGATGCGTCTCCATTGGTTGGGGTTGGTGCTCAAATCTGCCTCAAAGATCTCAAATGAAGTAGTGCGAACATGCTCAAAGTAATTGCTTGCTGCTAAAAGCCTCCGGGGAATCTCAAGCCATCGTGTCACCATCAACAGTCTACCACAGCATTCAACTAGATATTTGGTGACCATACGTTCCTTGTCTGACAGGGGCTTGGGCAGGTCAGGTATGTTATCCATAGAGTTAATTACATTTTCTATGGATGAAATCTTTGGCTTACTACCAAGACCATAACTAATCTCAAATGTTAAGAGACCAAAATCAAGACCATAAAACTTCCCATCAAAAAATGTAACATCAAAGAGCCGCTGAAATGGATCTAGGAAGTTTCCTCTAGAGAAGTCAAAGGCAATTGGTGGTTGACAAACACCAATTGTAGCGTTACCACCACCATCCAAGATCAGCACAGTGACAGGGGAATCTGGTGATGAGTCCAGGGGTGAGGAAACAACAAGCTTATACCGACATGGATTGAATGTCGAATATGAGTATGAGTATTTATTAAATGGATCTATGTCCATGGCTATCTTAGGAAGATCCACCGTGGCCTTGGAAAAAGGGTTCACCAGTGAGCATCCACCATCACTTTTCACAAGGAACAACCAGTTGTCAATGAAACCATAGGAGCAACCATCATATTGTTTAGGCATTCCGATAATTTCACCACCTGGGATACTCAGGAAGCTTCCATCAAGAAGGATGAGGCATGGGTTCGGAGGGGGCAGTGCTTGCAGGCGAGCATTGGAGCGCCATGGGCAGCAGACTGCTCTCAGTCGAACACGGTCAGCCAGGATGGGCAGCCGCTTGAGGACAAGTCCAAGGAGTTCTGGCTCCAGGTCTGGCCACGATGAAGATTGTGTGGTCTTCATCACAAAAGATCCCAAGCCTAGCAAGAAATGAAACATGGTTCAGGGTTCACAACGTAAACAGAAAAAATAATCATGTGTACTGGCATGTGCAGTGATATTAAGTGTAGTTGACAATCAAGCAAATAAGTACCGCTGAAACTATTCCTGCATTAAGACATAAGGGTGTTTGCCTTGATGGATGAACTCACCCTAGATGGAATGGTCCATCATAGTTCATACCATGAATTTGGTGGGATGGAACACTCTGTCATTCTTATATAATCATGTGCGTGTGAGGAATGAGGAGGTGATGGATCAATCCGTTCCATTCCTCAAACGAAACATGGATGCAATGAGAAGGTGATGGATCACCTCATTCCTCTAGCCAAACAGTCAATCAAACACCCTAAAAAGAAAAGAAGACTCCCTCATCCGGCAGACTGGCCTCTTTGTGGCAAGGACGAAGAATCAATTCAGTACCTGTTGATCTCCTGTGTTTGCTTGACAGGTTTGGTTGATAATTTGCCAGCGGTTGGGCCTCATTGCCATCACACCCCCAACCTTGCTGGTGGAACAGGGCAGTTAAGAAGGTATCTAAGGCCCTCCACAATGTGTGCTTAAGTGATGCCTAGAAGAGGAGAGAGATGATTTGGGAGCCGCTCTTGCCCACTGCAGCCAGTGGTGCCAGCTCCGAGCGGTGCCAAGAAAACACAGAGCGGCGCAAGTAGTTGCGCCGATGCCCAGTCAGTAAAAAATGATTTCTCTGCTCCTTCCGTACTCATCCTCAACCGTCGTCAGTCTCCAGAGCGCATCCGGGAACGGAGAAGCCGTCGATCGGGGCGTGGCCGTCATCCTCGTCGCTGCCGTCGGTCTCACTACTCAACGCGGTCAGGAATTCGGAGAAGCATGATCGACCGTGACCTGTCTGCGAGCAGCACAGCATCACGGTGGGTAGCTCCTCCGCCTCGATCTGTTCGTGGGCAGCTGCGACGGCGCCATTGACTTCAACCATGTGCGGCAGGGCTCCATCGCCTTCTCCAATCGCGGCTGCTGCCAACTGCATCACCATACCGCTGCTCATCTCCGTGCTGCTTGCTGCTGGCCTTCCCTTCTATGGTACCAGATCCCCACTAAACAACAGCTAGAGAAGCAAGATCTGGAAAGAGCAAGATCAATTTTACTTGGGTGAGATAGATCGAGCTGGGATTTGCTAGACTGGAAGGAGAAGAGAGAAAGGGGATGATTCTTCCTCACGCGAATGAACTGGATGGAGTTGAATTGGAGAACTATTTTATTTTAGGGGGGCCCGGATGATTCTAGATAGCTCCGGTGCCAACATTTCTCACATTGCAGCTCTCTGGATGCGGTGCCCAATAGCTGGTGTGGGACCCATAAATTTTATGGCACCACTACCACATTGTGGAGGGCCTAAGGAGGTCAGGAATGGGCTTAATTCACTCAATATTCTTGTGGCTTTGGAAATTTAGAAGCATCAGAACAACTGTCTTCAATAATGCAAATCCAAGTATCTCAATGGTGCAGCAAACAGTCACAAATGAGAGCATTCTTTGGTGCGCTGCTGGAGCAAAAGGCCTCCAGGAGTTACTTACCAGGTGCTCCATTAGGCTAGTGGTCTTGGTTTACAGTTGTTTGGTTGCATGCTTTAGCAGGTTTGCTTCTGGTGCTATCCTTGTGATAGTTTTTTTTGGGTGTGTGATAGTTTTTTTAGGGTGTGTATTGTGACCATGAATCTTGGGTGTATACCCTTTGGGGGTTTCTCTAACAACACCTCCCCTCCCCTCCCCTTCCCTAGTATTGGCTTATTTCTTAATGAAATGGTACACAATCTTTTAATGTGATATGGACTGAGCATATCTTGATCAGTGGGATATGTGGGTGGACACTACGCTTCCCTAGGCTCAATGCCTCTTTAGCTGTGAATTGGTGCATTCTGTTTTGTTCTTCTTTTGATAAAAGGATACCTAGTTCCTCTTGGGCAATCTCATTTACTAACAGAAATGATGACTGTTTTTTTCTACAAAGACAATGAGCCAGACTAAAGTATGACATATTGCTAAGGAATTGCCTGAATTGACTGAATCCTTCAAAATCTCTATGCTTCAGGGTGGGGAAAGCCAACTGAAGTACTGAACTCGTGTCTAGTAATTGCAGTTGCAGTACAATATTCAAAAACAATATCGACCTATGAGATATTATATCCCCCAAAAAAATGACGAAGTTCCAGTTCTAATGAAGCAAACCCCCACACGGCCACACCGTTAAATTATTCGGAAAAGGGGACAGGGACCAGGGTGACATATACCAAATCTAATGGCACTCAGACAATCTAGAAGTGAGGCAATAGGAAGGAAGGAAGGAAGGAAGGGGACGGACTCCTACCAGGGGTTACCAACAGTCCCTCGTGCCCTGCTGCGGCGAGATGCGCCGCCGCTTGCGCGAACAGGACGCGGCCGGGGCGCGAATGCTGTAGCAGCCGGCGGGATTCGCCAATGAGGCAGCGCGCAGGTAGAACAGCTGTGGACGGCAGAGGAGGGTCGGAGGGCCGATCTTCTCCAGCTAGGCTTACATCGCCGAGGACGAACAGCGGGCGGCGAGGGTTTCTCGGATCGGCGGTTGTTTTTTTCGCGATCGGGCCGTTCACCCGTTTTTCATTAATAGAAAAAAAAATTCGAAGACACAAAAGCGCTTACACGAAGGCGAGGAACCGTCGATGGTCCGCGCAAAGCACCTATCTACTGGATTCTAGAGTAGCTAATTACATAAACACCGTGCTGCGCGACCAAAGGGGGCAAACATCAGCCAGCGTCTTAAAGCCGGCGAGAACCCACGACATCTCTACGAGCGCGCGAGTTAAGGCCTCGTGCGTTCCAAATGAAGATGTTATTGCCTAACATAGGGAACAGACTATGGCGACAACGGCGTGCACACTTAGGCGGCGCGAACGGACCTGGCGGCCCGCTGCTTCCTGCCCAGGAAGAACACCTGCATGGCATCCCTTGTTGATGGTGAGAGCGGAAGGGCTTAGGCGGTCTGGAACTCCTCGAAGGAGGCCTCGTCAGGCAGCTGCGTTTCAACCTCCACCCCAAGGCGTTTCATCGTTACCTTCCTGGCTTGAGCTCTCTGTGCTTGCTCTTGGCAGCCAATCTCGCGCTTCGCTTGGGGACGAGCTCGGAGTCCTCCAGTTCCCTCGTCCACGCACTGGCTGCCCTGGTGCCCCGGAGCCGGGGCGGTGGGAGAATAATGGGCGCGGGCAAAGGCTTCTTGAAAGCGAGCATGAAGTCCTCCCGCTCGGTCGTGAGCAGTGATGAAAACGGATGGGATACAACGGATATTATATTTGTTTTTATATTTCTGTTCGGATTCGGATTCGAATACGGATAGTGTCGGTGTTTTGGGTCGGCGGGCCCTCAACCAACTAGTAAAAATGTACTGCGTGCCCCTAATCCCCGGATGGTGATGCAAAGAGACACAAGATTTATACTGGTGCAGGCAATGGGTGCCCTTTGTCCAGTCGAAGAGATCGATCTTGTATTCCTTGCACCGAAGTGCTTGTAGTAGGGGGTTACAAGCAGGGTGAGAGAGGGAGCTTGTCCCAGGTCTCTGCGTAGAGCGGTGTGAATTGCTTGAGATGTTGATCTCAAGCAGCGGGGAAACGTGCGTGTTACAGAGTGTCGCTTGCGCGAGTGAGTCTCTCTGTATTCGTGTTCGTCTATCTCGTCCTATGTGTGTTCGTCTATCTCGTCCTATGCGTTTTCGTCTATCTCGTGAGCTCCTCCCTAGAAGCGGCCCCGATCCCTCCCTTTTATAGTCGAAGGGGGGACCGGGGTGATACATGTGTTCGCTACGCAGCGTCCTGTAAGCGGAGGTCACGTGTCCGAGCCCTGTAGCTTGCTACTGTGGCGGTATGGTCGATGGAGCGGTCTTGTACTTGATGTACTGGAGCGACGCGCCGGTCACGCTCGATCATGTGCGACGTGGGAGCTCCAGTGATAGCTTGAAGCAGAGCATGGCGGACGACGTGCCTGGTCGCTGTACGTCGACAGCGTAAAGAGCCGAGGCTCAGTTGGTGCCGAGGCCGAACCGTCGTGGGGGGCTCAGCGGGCGAGAATCCCAAGGCTGCCGAGACCCTGAAGTGGATTGCCGAGGCTCGGAGGGAGCAGTTGGTCCCATACACTGATTCCGAGGCTACAGGGACCCGAACTTAACTCCCCACGCCGCGTTGTCCTCGAAGCAGTTGGGGTTAGGCAGCATAGTACAGTATGAGTGTCAGTCGTGGGCACAGTGCTAAGCACAGCGGCAGGTAACTCCAACCCTGTCCTGTCTCGGACGGCATGGCGTCGACGTGACCCTACGTCGCGTCGGCCACTCCGCTGTGTCGAGCCGTTGTTCGGCTGATATCGCGGGAGCGGTTGAACGCGTTGGTTGGACATGACATCATGTTAGAGAAGTTGGTCAAGGCAGAGGCGATGGGGTTGTTTGCCGAGCCGACCTTGAGCGAGGCGGAGAATCGGCAACTCGTCCGAGGCCCTCCGGGCGGGGCCTCGGGCGAGTCGGAGAATCGGTTCCCTGTCCGAGGCCTTACGAGCCGGCCTCGAGCGAGATGGAGAATTGGTTCCCCGTCCGAGGTCTTACGAGCCGGCCTCGAGCGAGACAGAGAATCGGTTCCCCGTCCGAGGCCTTACGTGCGAGGCCTTGAGCGAGGCGGAGAATCAGTTCTCCGTCCGAGGCCTTTCGTGCGGGGCCTCGAGTGAGGCGAAGGATCGGTAGGCCGTCTGAGGCCTCTCGTGCGAGGCCTCTAGCGAGGCGGAGAGTAGGTGGCCTCGGACAAGGCCGGGGTCTAGCCAATAGTTGTCTCTTGGCTTTGATTTTGATAGGGTCTAAGCGATTTTTTCGGTTTTCGCTTAGGGAACCCCTTTTTATGGTACCCGACAGATAGTGTCAACTATATCGGATATGATACGATTGGATATCGACATCATAAATATGCGATTTGAGTATTCGGATACGGATGCGGTATCGGATGTTGGATATCCGGACTCGGATACGGATAGATCTCAACCCCTTTAAACGGATTCGGTTTCGAATACGGTCGGAAAATATCCGTACCGTTTTCATCCCTAGTCATGAGAGTGAACTCGTCCTCCTAGTTGTGGCCCAGCTCAGGCACTAGGCTCTCATCACTCATCAGCAGCGAATTCCTCCACGACCGCGCCTGTTTCTTGGGCTGTTGTCGGCCTCGAAGAGCTGAGGCCCGAGTCGCAACCCTCATGCCCAGACAAGCATAGGTCCACCGCCATGAACAGCTCCGAGATGGGCATGTCAGTATGGGCCATGTTGAAGGCGCATCCGAATAGCACGTCAGGCCCATTAGTCAGCCCAGAGGCGCACCAGAACGCGCAGCCTTTCAGGAGCTCAAAATCTGCTTCTAGGGCGGACCCCACCAACCCGTGACGAGGTGTGCGCGAAGAACGGCCGCCACGCGGAGTGCGGCGTGTCGCAGGCGCCGGCCTCCTGACGCGGCGTGCAGAGGGTTGCTTCGACGAGCATTGGGTCGCCCCCTGACCATTTGACCGAAGAGGGTGCACATGGGCACGAAGTCAAACTGGGCCTCCACAGGCGCCTCGACACGCGTCCCCCACGTGACACAAATTTTGCTACCAGCCGTGCCGCAGGGCATGGCACCATGCCACGACATGACTGGGCAACAGAAGTCTCCCACCCTGACGACCTGCCTCAACTCCTGCGCCCTGAAGGTTGGACCGGAACCGCGACCAAGGCGCGGCTCCATGGGACCGGCGAAACGAGTCATCCACGGCCGCGCACCGCCGCCGAAGCCAGGATGCCAACCGTTGTAGTTGCTATCGTCACTGTCTTCCTCGTCTCCGACGTCGTAGTAGTCGTCGGAAGATGGCAGAGGAGTGTGCCAATCCTGGAACTCCACAATCCTCAGGCGGACCAGATACCTCAGCGCCGATAGGTCGTATGGGTACAGCAGCGATCTGCCGTCGTGCTCATCTCGTCAGGGATGAGGTCGGGCCCCTAGCCTCTGCACAGAGCGAGAGGGCGGTCAGGAGTTCCCCTGGCTTTTTGTGCGACCCTCGCACATCCTTTTCGTTCAGAAGGAGGGGTTGTTTGCCAGGCCCTCGAGTGCGAGCCTAGGTCGCTGGGTCTCGGCAAGGTTGCAAGAAGAGCCCCCTAGCCTCTACACGGAGCGAGAGGGCAGTCAGGTGTTCTCCTGGCTTTTTGTGCGACCCTCGCACATCCTTTTCGTTCAGAAGGAGGGGTTGTTTGCTGGGCCCTCGAGTGCGAGCCTGGGTCGCTGGGTCTCGGTAAGGTTGCAGGAAGAGCCCCCGAGCCTCTGCACGGAGCGAGAGGGCGATCAAGAGTTCCCCTGGCTTTTTGTATGACCCTCGCGCATCCTTTTCGCTCGGAAGGAGGGGTGGAATATGCCAGGCTACCCTCGGTGGGCGCGAGCGGTGACACTTCCGATGAACTGTTATCGGGTAAGTTCGAGTGGAGGCCCGTGCCCCATTCGATAGGGGTCAGCTAGCGGTCCAGAGATGCACTCCAAAAGTACCAGAGGGCTTCTCTAGTGGGTCACCGGCACCGTCACCAAGTCACCGGCAATGCTGAAGTGGTGCTGAAGATGATGAAGCACCATTGCTGGGGTCACTGCTGGCCTCGTGTCGATGACCAGCGCTAGTAGCGCCAGCGACAGAGCATCCTCAGTCGCCTATAGGGCTAGGGTCCGAGGGATGACGACCAACCTGAGCAGAGGAGTCCGCGCCCACATCCTCGGTGACGCTGGTGGCTCCACGGCTCGCCGCAGGAGTGAGCGGGGGTAGCCACGGGAGCGCGCTTGTTGCAGGATGTTCGCATCCACAGCACCGAACCCACCTATCGCAGCCAGAATGTTGACGTGCATCCCAGTTCCCGTTGCCACCGAGCGGCCCACGCCTGTAGGCTCGACGACAGGTTCTACCTCTAGCGCAGACTCGGCCACGATCTCCGCCGATTGGGGGCCGCACACTAGTGGCACGGTCGATGGAGACGGCCATGCGAAGTCCGTGTCCACCGGAGATCCTTGAGAAGGCGATGAGCGATGCCACCGAGTGGCCCACTGCCCATGCATGGGCCCATCGGGGGAGTGTCCCCGCTTCCCCCCAGCGACCGAGAGGTGAAGGCCTGGGGCAGTCGCGGTCCTGATGGCCCTCCTCCTTATAATTGAAACACCTAGAGGGGAATGTGCATTTGGCGCACACGTGGTCACCAGCAAGGCAGTTGAAGCACTTGCCGATCAAGATGGAAGGCACCGGCCATTGAGGCACCGTAACACATTGCCAGTGCCTCCGGCTCTGCATTGGACGAAAACCCTCAGCGTCTGGCTCGACCGACATGCGGGGCGGGTGAACCACAATGGAGGCAAGACGCTGCGGTGCTGGTGGTGGGTTCCTGGTAGGCGCCGACGGGCATCGGTCATGAACCCCCACGACGGGAACGGCAACGCCTACGACGATGCTGCCACGATGGTGGCATGGCAGCCTTCCCGTGGCCCGACGACAATGGCGCTTTAGAGTCACCAAACGAAGCCTCAGAGTCGGTGAAGCGCAACCTGGCTGACAGACCAGGGTCCCAGGGTTCCCCATGGAGGTACTACCTGGATAGGCCATGTGATGGCCCATGATCTGTTGAAGGACATGAGACAAGGTGGCATGGACTTTAAGCTATTCCAGATCGACTTAGTCGGCTTACTATGAAAGCTGGATTCTGTAATAGGACTAGGACTCTTCTCTTGTAATCGACTAGGACTAAATACGTGCCCTTACCCTCTCCCCTATATAAAGAGAGGTATGGCGCACCCCTTGTAACCCTAAAAATTATACAATCAATCCAACGTAAAAGGCTACACACTGACTGGACGTAAAGGCTATTACTTGACAAGAGGGTTCAAACCAGTATAAAGCAATCGTCTCTTTGCGTTACCGTCGAGTTCTACGTACGCTGAAGCCCTTTGAATATCATCCTGGGTAACCCCGTGATGTGTTGCCGGTCATCAAACACCGATAGCTGGCGCGCCAGGTAGGGGCTTTCGGTGACTTCACGATTGAGAGCTCGGCGGACCTCGACAACATGATTTTCTCGGCGGGTATCACCTTCATCTTCGACTCCTGGATCTGCAAGGCAGACGACAATGACAAGCTCCAAAGTTGTCTCATGGAGATCCCGACGCCTCAAGCTTCACCAAATGTCTCGACGACCATGCTAGATCAACTCACCGAGAAGTTTTCGCACCTCTCAATCTTTGATCCAACTCGAACTCAGGAGGTCACCATCAACCACGACTCCCGCTCAGACATGTCACCTTTGTTCGGGCTGGAGATCCCATCTGAAGTCCAACACCAAGACCCAACTCGTTTTCCACTCGAACTCAAGAACTCAGCTTCAACCTATCAAGATACGAATAGCTACCTCGTGTAGGATGAGCAAGAGATTGCTCTTATGGGTGCCTAGAGAGGTTTGGTTCTATCCATCACACCCGAAGGAGGCATAGTCCATTGACTGGGTGCTCGACCCAACACTTCTTTAACAGATCCATCTCGTCTAGTTGGCATGGTGGAACTCTTGCCTTATCAGGACGGTAGAACTCTGTAACACCTTGGTGTTAAGCATGCATTAACATTATGCAAATCATGAATATAATACATCATCAAGCATCATAATCATACATGCATAATCATGTTAAATAATAACTGAAACAATGCTTTGAAACATATGAAACATGCTCGTGAAACATGTATGTTGCATTACTGTTTAAATGAACCTGGGTCATGTTTGTGCTTGTAATGATGTTCAACATGATTGTTTGGGAGTACAAATGACTTAGAAATGTTTCACATGCATTTTTGGAGCAAGGTTGGTATTCAAATTTCCCAAATTTTGCTTTTAAAAATATTATTAAAAAAATGGTCAAAATACCCTTTATTTAGTTTTTAACTTCCATCTCAAAATCTGTTTGGATTTAGACCTTGCACCTTTTGACAAAGTTGTAGAGTTTAAGTTTCTAAACAACTTTTATTTTGGGTCCAACTTTTGAAATTACTTTGAAAAGGTTTAAAAATTCATTTGAATGAATTTGGGGAAGAAAATAAAAAGGAAAATCACCTTTTCACCTTAATGGGCCGCTGCCTCCCTTTTGGCCTAGCAACACAGGCTGGCCTGGCCTGCCTCCGCGCTCGCTCACCCGCCTGCGCGCGCGCCATGCCCGACCGGCGTCAGGCCACAGCCGCCGCATGGCCATCGCACGCCGGCGACGGCGTACGGGTGGCACCCCGGCGGGCCCCGCCACTCCATGCGCTTGCCTTCTCCTGCTCAACTGCGCCGCACTCCCCACTCGCCTCTCCACTTTGCCAGCCGCAGCACAGCAGCAGCAGCACGTGCGCGCTCGCCTCCGCCACCGCCCGCACCAGCGCCTCGCCGGAGTTGGCTCGCCCGGCCACCCCAGCTCGCCGTCGACCGCTCCATCTCGCCAGTAGCTCCGCCTCCACCTCGCGCACCCTGTGCTCGCCTCGGTAAGCCATGGGAAGCTTCCCTTCCTCGAGAATCGCTCACCGAAGTGAGCTCCTCCTCGCCGGAATGCTCCGCTCCGTGGACCTCGCCCCTCCGTCCTCCTTCTCGCTCTCTTTTCTCACGCACGAGCACCGCCCGAGCTCGGTGGAGCTCCCACGCCGCTCCCCGCGCCACCCCATGGCCAGAGACGCGCTCCCGCTGGAGAGCCGAGCCACCGTGCTGCCATGCATGCCGGCGAGGTCGCCTCCGTGCACCTCTAGCCATGACCGTTGCACTGCCGTGTTCGCCTTGGCACGGTGGTCACGATGGTGGTGACCTTATCGCCGGCAACCTCGCCGACGACGAGATCTCGCTGGTCAACCACGAGCCTTGCTCGGGTTTGACTGACTGGTGGGGTCAATTGACCCTCTGGGTCCCGCCTGTCTGTCTCTCTGGAGCGGTGTTGGGTGTAGATCCGGGTGCACCCAGCGTTTTCATCGGCTGGATTTTCGTTTTAAAAGAAAAAGATTTCTGGAAAATGCTTTTCAAGGCTTCAAAAATCCATAGTTTGCTCATTTTAGCTCCAAATCGAGTGAGACCAATTTTGTTGTGTTTCTTAGAAGTAGATCTACAATATAAAAATGTTGCATGTCAGTTTTGTGATACTTTTGTATAGGGTTTTATTTAATTCTTGTATTTGCGGTTATCTTAGAAAATGTCTAGTAAATAGAAGAGTTATCAGAAAAATATGGTTCTAGTTTTGTTAATCTCCTTTAGTGATGTACTTTGTAGGAAAAATATATGTCATGCATGTTCTGTAGAGAAATATTGATGTGTAGTTCAAGTGCCTTTAATTGATAATTTTTGTTATTTTGATAAAGAGCAAAAATTGTATAAAACATGTGTATGATAATTTTTGTGCAGTGATTGTTACTATGTAGAACATAGGAAAAATATTAAATCTGTTGTTTGATACTTTTCATAATACAAAGTATTTTCATGCTCCTATTTATGCCATAGCTTGTCATTTTTGTGTAGGCTATTTTACTTATCCAAATGCCATGAAAATTTTATGGTAGTCTACTTAGAGTAGTACTATGCTACTGTAATTTTTTTCAGATTTTTATGAACCCCAAAAATATATGTTGCTGTTGTAGCCCTAGTTTAAAATGAAATAAAATAATCTTCTTTAATGCATGTTTAGTTAATGATGTTTGCTTTGGTGTATCTTTGAAGCATCTTAGCTTGCTGTGGTGACTTGGCATGTTAGTACAGTGGTTGTAGTAGTAGTGTAGTAGTACATGTTCTTGGATGATGTTGGCTACATTGTAGAAGAGCTTTACTTCTACTATGTCCAATAAAGTTAAACATGTTCATCTACATTTCATGCATCATGATCATTACATGTCATCTCTCCGATGCACCTATGCATTAGCACTTATGCATCTACATCATACAAGATCGCAGGAGGAGTTGCTAGTAGTAGTTCAGGAAGAGCAGACCGGGACAGTTCTACAAGAAATCCAAGCACAGGAGGTGCCAGAGGAAGAGGAGCAGGGAGAGGACTTGCCCGAGTGCGTGGATCATCAACCTAGTTCGTTCGAACAAGGCAAGCCTCGGAGCATTCTAAGTCTCCTACTTTATAAAAGCAATTATTTCTATATATGAGTTTATATGTTGTTGTATTAAGTTGTATGAGTTGATTGAAACCGTTGATGCATTTATTACTATCCTTGCCTACCTTATTACCTTTTTACCCTATTAGGTCGGGATCGAATAACTGCTTAGCCTTGCTTAGACCGGTAGCGATTGGTGATTTCCGGTCATCAACATTTATAGGTGGTTACTGGAAGAATTTAGCTATGGAAAGAATGATATCCTGGAATTAACCATGTGTGATGGATAATTGGAGACCAGACGGAAAAGTTAGAGGCAACTAGACAAGGTTCTGGGGTGCTGTTAGTTTTCCGTCTGTGTTGATTAAGGACCGATCGTTGCTCGTCCCTCTTGTTATGTTGAACGCATGCCTCACATTTAGCTGACCGAATAAAGTACCTTTCGACCGCGAAGCTAGTGACACTATTCGAGCTGGGATAAACTTGGATTGGCAGACTGGTGCTGAAGGGGGTATGACAGGGATGCGAAGAGTGAGCCCAAGGTGCGTCATGGCAGTCGGGCGGTCCCTGGGTAGTGCAGTCCATGACTGTTATCCTGCGGCTACTTGGAAAGTGTCATTGGTGATCTGTAGCTCACTTGATCGGTGAGTGTGGTTTGTGTGAGGAATAAATCACCAGCTGGTTAGGAATCGATTCGAATCGCCATCGCTCCTAGATAGTGAGCACTTGACTCGAGCTACAACATCGTAGTAATTATGATGGAACACTAATGGTTATCTGGATGGTATGGGATATGCTAAATCTAAGTTGGTAACTGGATGTTATTGACTAATCAAGTGATTACTATAGTATAGGTGCTTACCTAGATGGATAGGTCATAATAAAGATGATGCAAAGTACTTAAAATAGTTTCTTCATGATAGCTTATGCTTTTCGCAAATGAGTCAGCTAGCCCACTAAAGAAAGCCTTGCATAATCCTTGGTGTCGCTTTATTTTGGTTTAAGACAGGTAAGTCTAGCTGAGTACCTTCTCGTACTCAGGGTGTTGTTCCCATTGTTGTTGCAGATGGTCAAATGTACTATGGCTATTGCATTAACTGTCTGTACCCGGCGATGGGCGACAACTAGGACCAAGGGCAATGGTCACTTCGTATCTCTCATCTGATGCTTTTGTTGGAGATGACTACCTACTGGCACTGTATTTAAACTAAAAGTGTGTGTGTGGCTTTAACACTATTTGCTTCTGCTATTTCAGTTTGAACTTGGGTTGTAATAACTTTATATTCTAAACTCTGGTGTATCCAACTGTCATTGCGAACTTTATGTAACATGTGATGGTAATTGCTAAACTTGTACGATCTTGGTTTGTATGTTGTTTGGTTTGAAATCTTTCATGGTTTCATGGACTACCGGGTTATACGGGCTTAAGTTTGCTAAATTATCTGCTTCGGTGGAAGATTTCCTTACTTAATCTCGTATAATTGGTCGGTTCTGTTACAGCTGGCATCAGAGCAAGGTTTAGTAGGTACTGTTCATGCGTGTATTTAAAACAAAAGGTTTTTGTGTTACAAAACTAATTACGAACTTATAGTATATAGGTGTTTCAACCTCTAATTTAAAACTTAAAAGTGCGCCAGTGGTCATATCCTTTATGCCCAGTTAAGGACTCTAGGTGGCTTATTTAAGTACTGACTTGGGGGTCTTTGCATCATATTTCTATTTCGTTGCTCATACGGCATGCTATTGTATGAGTGCCATTCACTTGAGTGGTAATGTATGGATCCATTGCCTCTATGCCTCGGTAAGTGAGAGTTGTGAGAGCATGATCGGATGCACTGCCGATCTAGGGAAGTGCTTATATGATGCCGGATTATTTACATGCCATACGCGTGTTTGTATGAAGGTATCTAATGTGTGGGGAAATTCCGTCATGTGGTGATGATGCCGTCGATAGGACGATGGTTCGGGTAGTTGCTACCGTTGTACGCGTATCTAGGGATGCGTGTAGAGCGAGTAGATTACTTTACTGCTTTCGTGCATATTTTTCATACTGTCAGGGTTTGGGCTGAGGTGGATCTTTTGCAGGTACATAACAGCGCTATCGTGTAGTACGTATTAGCTACGTTTATGAGAGACCGTTGTATGCCACCGTCTATGCCGCTAGCAATTGTTATTTTTCCTAAGTTTGTGAGAACGTACGAAATGTGCATGCATCATGTTGTTACATATCATTCATGGCATTGTTCCTCCCCTTATAAGTTGATTATCTCATTTTGATAAAAGTGACAACTTAACCTTGTTCTCACGTGAGTAATAAAATAAAATTTGCTATAGATGGCAAGCACAAAGCAGACCGCTCGCAAGTCCACCGAAGGTAGAGCTCCCCGCCATCAGCTTACTCCACGTACCTGTCAGCGCCACACGTTTTTTGGAGAGTTTGGGATGCCTACACTCTTGTGGAGAGTGCTCAGCTATGTAGGCTATCCTGATGGAATGGAGCCCCGCTATTTCTGGACAAATGAGCAGTTGGGGGAAGGTCTCTTGGTTACTGTGGAGGCCGTTGTTCATCCCCGAGGTGACGGTTCTGAGTGGACTGGTTGGCGTTATGAGTCAACTGGTAGGACCGCTGAAGAAGCAACTGATAGGGCAGCCTTTGGGATACTAAGGGATATCATGGACCATTTTCCTCAGGAGTTGGTAGCCGCTATAGTTGGAGTCTTTCCGAGGGGCAACCCCTCCACTAACTCATGGCAGCAAGCAAGAGGAAGATCTTTAGAGATTGGTGCAGTAGAAGGACATAATAGTGATAACCCTGCTATGAGCGCCATGTTCGCAGTGATGAAGGCTTTTGATGGAGTAGAAGGTAGCCTGAGACGTGTGTCTGGTGCTCTTGGTCAGGCCCGCAATGACCAATGTCAGCGTTAGAGGGATCACGATGCCAAGATTGAGAGGCTCAATGCAGAGATGACTTAGTTGACTCGTCAGAGGGATCAGGCGACCCAGAGGACTAGAGCCTATGAGGGAGACGTACGTGCACTGAGAGAGCAGGTTGAGCATCTGACCACCGCCAACAGGAACGCTGAGCGCATGTTGATCCATGTGCTCCACCAGAGGAATGAAGCCTGGTCCGTAGAAGATGTTCTGAGAGCTCGACAGGTTGAGCTAGAGCAGCAGCTGGCCAATGCAGAAGAGTACAACGACAACCTACATGAGGAGGTTCATCAGCTGAATAACCAGCTCCACCCTTACGTTCCTCCTAGAGCAGCAGAGATGGATCTAGATGAGGACGAGGATCCCGAAGAGCCTAAGGCACCAGCTGATGATGACAACGATGATGTGGATAGTGATAATGTCGACATCTCCGACTTAGACAGCGACCACAATGAGTAGGCTAGTAGTTGTTGCGCTAGCTACTAGGGTTTCGTTTGCAATGACCTTTTGCATGGTTGGCATGTCTGGCATGTAATAATGAGTAGAAAGACTAAGACCTTGATGTAATGTTGGAAAACTTGGATGTGTTAGTGGCGATATCTGAACGTCAAAAGTCTAGTGTATGTATGCTGGCAATTTGGTTGTAATGGACGTGATGTGTGTGCTTAAGTAATCTAATTAGTGATGTTGTGTTAATTGGAATGACTTATTGTGCCCCTGTTTTATTGTATGAATTTATTCTCTCCAGTGAATTCAGTACGACATAATTTTTCATTCACCTGCAATTTCTACAACATTGCCTAATAATTACTGTTGCTGAAATATGCAGATGCCGAACACTCACCGTACCATGTATGATGCTACTGAGGCAGGTGGCAGTGCCCCTGGGAATGAGAACTGTGATCCACCACCACCTCCTCCTCCACCGTACACCGCGGAACAGTTCTTCGCACAGTTCCTTGGAAGTCAACGCAACATGGAGAGCATGCAGCAGAACATGGAAGCTACATTGCGCCACATTGCTGACAACACCCGTCATGGGTTAAACCCAGGTGGATATGAAGCGAATTAGTATAGCAGTTTCAAGGACTTTATGGACACCAGACCACCAATTTTCAAAGAAGCGGTAGAGCCATTGGATGCAGAAGAGTGGATAAACACCATGGAAGATAAGTTTCATGTTCTAAGGATGACAGAAGTGTTGAAGACTGAGTTTGCAGCTCATCAGCTACAAGGCCCTATAGGAATGTGGTGGAAGCACCACCGCACCACTTTTCCTCCCAATGCCCACATTACTTGGAGGGAATTCACTGAGGCTTTTCGTGGAGTTTACATTCCACCTGGTTTGATAGAAATGAAGTTTGGAGAATTTCTAGCACTGAATCAAGGCACCAAGACTGTGACATAGTATCTACATGCATTCAACAATCTAAGTCGCTATGCCTCTAACATGGTGAATACCGATGCCAAAAAGATCGCTAGTTTCAAGAGAGGTCTGAATCCTAAGATGATGAAGCACGTGGGTACCAACACAAAAACTGGTTTCAATGACTTTGTTAGTGACTGCTTAAAGCAAGAAAAGAACAACAATGTATATGCTACGTCCAAGACTCGCAAGAGGGCTTTTAAGTCAGGTTCATCCTAGCCAAGGGCCCTGATGGCAAATCGTTCTGCGTATCGTCCGCCTGCCCCTGGTGCAAGGTTCAGGCCACCTCAGCGGAGGAATCAAAATGCTTAGCAACCTCAGAGGAATCAGAAGCCATTCAAGATGATGGTGCCACAAGCCAAGACCGGACAAGGCAGTTCATCTGGAGCTGCTACTCAAGTAAGAGGACCATGTTTCAACTGCAATCAACCTAGGCACTTTGCGAAGTTTTGCCCATATCCCAAGAAGCAGCAGAACCAATACCAAGCTTGTGTGCACCACACCACCATTGATGACATCCCGGAAGGAGAGCCCATGACAGCCGGTATGTTTTCTATCAACAATCATCCTACAGTCATTTTGTTTGATTCTGGATCATCTCATTCATTCATAAGTCAAACATTTGCAAGAAAGTATGAGCAAAAGATAGTTGAATTGGAATATGCTTATCGGATAAGTTCAGCTGGGGCTGATCTGTTAACTAATCAGATAATCTAGGGGTAACCCTGAGTATAGCAAACATGCAGTATAAGCTTAACTTGATAGTTATGTCAGGGCTAGTTCTGGATGTGATTATAGGAATGAACTGGATGAATAAGATGGGAGTAGTAATTGATGTTGGAGGAAGAAGCATTTCTCTCAAGGAACCTATTGGAGAAGGTACATTTCAAGTAACCTTACCTCGGAGAATAGATCTGGCTAGTACAACTTGTGCAGTCCAAATTACTCTTCTAGCCAAGATTCTAGTAGTGTGCGAGTTTCCGAACATGTTTCCAGATGAGTTACCCGGTCTTCCACCAGACAGAGATGTTGAGTTTGCTATTGAGTTAATCCCTGGAACACCATCGATCTCAAGAAGGCCTTATCGAATGCCTCCAAATGAATTAGCCGAGTTGAAGAAACAACTCCAAGATCTATTGACTAAGGGTTTAATTCATCCAAGTTCATTGGAATGGGGATGTCCCACACTGTTCATGAAGAAGAAGAAGGATAACTCCTTACGGATGTGCGTGGACTACCGGCCACTGAATGCGGTGACAATTAAAACAAGTATCCTCTACCTCGGATTGATACCTTGTTTGATCAATTATCAAAAGCCAAGGTGTTCTCCAAGATAGATTTGAGATCAGGGTACCATCAGATCAAGATTAGACCACAAGATATACCCAAGACCACGTTCTCCACCAGATATGGTTTGTACGAGTATCTTGTTATGTCCTTTGGTTTGACAAATGCTCCTGCATACTTTATGTATCTGATGAATTCGGTCTTTATGCCAGAGTTGGATAAGTTCGTGATTGTGTTTATTGATGACATTCTAGTATACTCAGAGAACGAACAGGATCATGCAGAGCATCTAAGAATTGTCTTGACTAGACTCAGAGATCACTAGCTGTATGCTAAGTTTAGTAAATGTGAGTTCTGGCTGAAGATAGTTCCTTTTCTCGGTCATGTGTTATCTGAGAATGGAATCTTAGTGGATCCTAGTAAGTTACAAGAGGTTATGGACTAGAAGGCACCAAGCACAGTTCATGAGGTTCGGAGTTTTCTTGGATTAGCCGGTTACTATCGTTGTTTTATACCGGACTTCTTGAAGATTGCTAAGCCAATGACAAGTTTGCTACAGAAGGATCATAAGTTCATTTGGATAGAGGAGTGTGAGGCAGCTTTCTGCACCTTGCGGAATTTGCTAACCACTGCTCCTGTTCTGGCACAACCAGATATAGAGAAGTTGTTTGACGTGTTTTGCGATGCATCAAAGAATGGTTTAGGATGTGTTCTGATGCAAGATGGAAGGGTCATTACTTATGCCTCATGTCAGTTGAGGAAGCATGAGGTTAACTATCCTACGCACGATTTAGAGCTTGCGGCCATTGTGCATGCTCTAAAGATTTGGAGACACTACTTGCTTGGGAATGTGTGCAATATCTTTACAGATCATAAGAGTCTCAAGTACATATTTACTCAGTCTGAGTTGAATATGCGATAGAGAAGATGGTTAGAGCTGATAAAGGATTATAATCTGAATGTGCACTATCATCTGGGAAAGGCAAATGTAGTAGAAGATGCCTTAAGTAGGAAGTCACATTCTCTTGCTGTGCAACCGTTGTTTGAAGATGGGTTCAATTTGTTGCATCCTGCTGTGTTGCATAATATCTAGGTTAGTTGTACCTTGGAGAGTAAGATCATTGAGGGTCAGAAAGCAGATAAGGGAATATTCCATATCAAGGAGAAAATGAAAAAAGAACCGACCAAGCACTTTAGAGTGGATGAACAAGGAGTGTTATGGTTTAAGGACCGTCTGGTTATACCTAAAGATCGAGAGCTCAAGAACAAATTGATGGATGAAGCTCATCACTCTAAGTTGTCTATCCATCTTGGAAGTAGCAAAATGTACCAAGAATTGAGACCTCGTTATTGGTGGACGAAGATGAAGAAGGAGATTGCAATGTATGTTGCTCGTTGTGACATGTGTTGTAGAGTGAAAGCCCTTCACATGAGACCCGCGGGAATGTTGCAACCTTTGTCAGTACCAGATTGGAAATGGGATGATATAAGTATTGATTTTATCACCGGTCTTCCCACCACACCAAAGGGGAATGATTTGATTTGGGTGATTGTAGATCGCCTTACCAAATCAGCTCACTTTTTACCAGTCAAGAACACTTTTCGACCCCCTCAGTATGCTGAGAAGTACATTGTAGAGATTGTCCGATTATATGGTATACCAAAGACTATCATGTCTGACCGTGGGTCATAGTTTACCGCTCATTTTTGGGAGCATCTTCATAAAGGTTTGGGTACTAGCTTGGTTCATAGTACAGCTTACCATCCACAGATAGATGGGCAGACCGAGCGAGTTAATGCTGTTCTTGAAGATATGCTTAGAGCTTGGTGTTATCATCTAGGGGTTCATGGGAATCATGGTTACCTTTGGTAGAGTTCGCTTACAACAACAGTTACCAAGAGAGTATCAAGATGGCTCCATTTGAAGCATTGTATGGCAGGAAATGTAGGACACCATTGAATTGGGTTGAGCCTAGAGAGAGAAGGTTTTACGGAATTGATTTTGTTGACGAGGCTGAGAAGAAGGTCTGTATTATCCAAAAAACATGAAAGCGGCACAGTCATGTCAGAAGGGTTATGCCGATAAGAGAAGGAGACCGCTTTAGTTTGAGGTAGGTGACTATGTTTATTTGAAGGTTACTCCAATGAAGAAAGTATAATGGTTTGGAGTAAAGAGAAAGCTCGCTCCTAGGTTTGTAGGACCATACAAGATCATAGAGAAAAAGGGTCCAGTGGCTTACAAGTTATAGTTACCAGAAGCGATGGGTTCAATCTTTCCAGTCTTCCATGTATCCTAGTTGAAGAAGTGCTTGCGTGTTCCGGAAGAGAGAATAGAACCTCAGAGCATTCGGCTCAAATCAGACTTGGAATACTGTGAGCAACCGGTTCGAGTTTTGGACACTAAGGACCGAGTCACTCGGAATAAAGTGGTGAGAACATATAAGATATAGTGGAGTCATCACGATGATGGTGATGCGACGTGGGAAACAGGAGAATATCTGCAAAACGCTTATAAGGAATTTTATAACAAATGGTTCGTAACTCAAAATCTCGGGACGAGATTCTTATAAGGGGGAGGGCTGTAACACCTCGGTGTTAAGCATGCATTAACATTCTGCAAATCATGAATATAATACATCATCAAGCATCATAATCATACATGCATAATCATGTTAAATAATAACTGAAACAATGCTTTGAAACATATGAAACATGCTCGTGAAACATGTATGTTGCATTACTGTTTAAATGAACCTAGGTCGTGTTTGTGCATGTAATGATGTTCAACATGATTGTTTGGGAGTACAAATGACTTAGAAATGTTTCACATGCATTTTTGGAGCAAGGTTGGTATTCAAATTTTCCCAAATTTTGCTTTTAAAAATATTATTAAAAAAATGGTCAAAATACCCTTTATTTAGCTTTTTAACTTCCATCTCAAAATCTGTTTGGATTTAGACCTTGCACCTTTTGACAAAGTTGTAGAGTTTAAGTTTCTAAACAATTTTTATTTTGGGTCCAACTTTTGAAATTACTTTGAAAAGGTTTAAAAATTCATTTGAATGAATTTGGGGAAGAAAATAAAAAGGAAAATCACCTTTTCACCTTCATGGGCCGCTGCCTCCCTTTCGGCCCAGCAGCACAGGCCGGCCCGGCCTACCTCTGTGCTCGCTCGCCCGCCTACGCGCGCGCCGCGCCCGACCGGCGTCAGGCCACAGCCGCCGCATGGCCGTCGCACGCCGGCGACGGCGTACGGGTGGCACCCCAGCGGGCCCCGCCACTCCACGCGCTCGCCTTCACCTGCTCGACCGTGCCGTGCTCCCCACTCGCCTCTCCACTTCACCAGCCATAGCACAGCAGCAGCAGCATGTGCGCGCTCGCCTCTGCCACCGCCCGCACCAGCTCCTCACCGGAGTTGGCTCGCTCGGCCACCCCAGCTCGCCATTGACCGCTCCATCTCGCCAGCAGCTCCGCCTACACCTCGCGCACCCCGTGCTCGCCTCGGTAAGCCATGGGAAGCTTCCCTTCCTCGAGAATCGCTCACCGGAGTGAGCTCCTCCTCGCCGGAATGCTCTGCTCCATGGACCTCGCCCCTCCGTCCTCCTTCTCACTCTCTTTTCTCGCGCACGAGCACCGCCCGAGCTCGGTGGAGCTCCCACGCCGCTCCCCGGCCACCCCATGGCCGGAGACGCGCTCCCACCGGAGAGCCGAGCTGCCGTGCTGCCATGCACACCGGCGAGGTCGCCTCCGTGCATCTCTGGCCATGACTGTTGCACTACCATGTCTGTCTTGGCACGGTGGTCACGATGGTGGTGACCTCGTCGCCGGCAACCTCGCCGACGACGAGATCTCGCCGGTCAACCGCGAGCCCTGCTCGAGTTGGACTGACCGGTGGGGTCAATTGACCCTCTAGGTCCCGCCTGTCTATCTCTCTAGAGCGGTGTTGGGTGTAGATCCGGGTGCACCCAGCGTTTTCATCGGCTGGATTTTCGTTTTAAAAGAAAAAGATTTCTGGAAAATGCTTTTAAAGGCTTCAAAAATCCATAGTTTGCTCATTTTAGCTCCAAATCGAGTGAGACCAATTTCGTTGTGTTTCTTAGAAGTAGATCTACAATATAAAAATGTTGCATGTCAGTTTTGTGATACTTTTGTATAGGGTTTTATTTAATTCTTGTATTTGCGGTTATCTTAGAAAATGTCTAGTAAATAGAAGAATTATCAAAAAAATATGGTTCTAGTTTTGTTAATCTCCTTTAGTGATGTACTTTGTAGGAAAAATATATGTCATGCATGTTCTGTAGAGAAATATTAATGTGTAGTTCAAGTGCCTTTAATTGATAATTTTTGTTATTTTGATAAAGAGCAAAAATTGTATAAAACATGTGTATGATAATTTTTGTGCAGTGATTGTTACTATGTAGAACATAGGAAAAATATTAAATCTATTGTTTGATACTTTTCATAATACAAAGTATTTTCATGCTCCTATTTATGCCATAGCTTGTCATTTTTGTGTAGGCTATTTTACTTATCCAAATGCCATGAAAATTTTATGGTAGTCTACTTAGAGTAGTACTATGCTACTGTAATTTTCTCAGATTTTTATGAGCCCTAGAAATATATGTTGCTGTTGTAGCCCTAGTTTAAAATGAAATAAAATAATCCTCTTTAATGCATGTTTAGTTAATGATGTTTGCTTTGGTGTATCTTTGAAGCATCTTAGCTTGCTGTGGTGACTTGGCATGTTAGTACAGTGGTTGTAGTAGTAGTGTAGTAGTACATGTTCTTGGATGATGTTGGCTACATTGTAGAAGAGCTTTACTTCTACTATGTCCAATAAAGTTAAACATGTTCATCTACATTTCATGCATCATGATCATTACATGTCATCTCTCCGATGCACCTATGCATTAGCACTTATACATCTACATCATATAGGATCGTAGGAGGAGTTGCTAGTAGTAGTTTAGGAAGAGCAGACCGGGACAGATCCACAAGAAATCCAGGCACAGGAGGTGCCAGAGGAAGAGGAGCAGGGAGAGGACTTGCCCGAGTGCATGGATCATCAACCTAGTTCATTCGAACAAGGCAAGCCCCAGAGCATTCTAAGTCTCCTACTTTATAAAAGCAATTATTTCTATATATGAGTTTATATATTGTTGCATTAAGTTGTAGGAGTTGATTGAAACCGTTGATGCATTTATTATTATCCTTGCCTACCTTATTACATTTTTACCCTGTTAGGTCAGGATCGAATAACTGCTTAGCCTTGCTTAGACCGGTAGCGATCGGTGATTTTTGGTCACCGACATTTATAGGTGGTTATTGGAAGAATTTAGCTATGGAAAGAATGATATCCTGGAATTAACCATGTGTGATGGATAATTGGAGACCGAGCGGAAAAGTTGGAGGCAACCAGACAGGGTTTTGGGGTGCTGTTAGTTTTCCATCTGTGTCGATTAAGGACCGATCGTTGCTCATCCCTCTTGTCATGTTGAACGCATGCCTCACATTTAGCTGGCCAAATAAAGTACCTTTCGACCGTGAAGCTAGTGACACTATTCGAGCCGGGGTAAACTCGGATTGGCAGACTGGTGCTGAAGGGGGTATGACGGGGACACGAAGATTGAGCCCAAGGTGCGTCCTAGCAGTCGGGCGGTCCCTGGGTAGTGCGGTCCATGACTGTTTTCCCCCGGCTACTTGGAAAGTGTCATTGGTGATCTGTAGCTTACTTGATCGATGAGTGTGGTTTGTGTGAGGAATAAATCACCAGCTGGTTAGGAATCGATTCGAATCGCCATCGCTCCTAGATAGTGAGCACTTGACTCGAGCTACAACATCGTAGTAATTATGATGGAACACTAATGGTTATCTGGATGGTATGGGATATGCTAAATCTAAGTTGGTAACTAGATGTTATTGACTAATCAAGTGATTGCTATAGTATAGGTGCTTACCTAGATGGATAGGTCATAATAAAGATGATGCAAATTACTTAAAATGGTTTCTTCATGATAGCTTATGCTTTTCGCAAATGAGTCAGCTAGCCCACTAAAGAAAGCCTTGCATAATCCTTGGTGTCGCTTTATTTTGGTTTAAGACGGGTAAGTCTAGCTGAGTACCTTCTCGTACTCAGGGCGTTGTTCCCATTGTTGTTGCAGATGGTCAAATATACTACGGCTATTGCATTAACTGTCTGTACTCGGCGATGGGTGACAACTAGGACAAAGGGCAATGGTCACTCTGTATCTCTCATCTGATGCTTTTGTTGGAGATGACTACCTACTGGCACTGTATCTGAACTAAAAGTGTGTGTGTGTGGCTTTAACACTATTTGCTTTCGCTATTTCAGTTTGAACTTGGGTTGTAATAACTTTATGTTCTAAACTCTGATGTATCCAACTGTCATTGCGAACTTTATGTAACATGTGATGGTAATTGCTAAACTTGTATGATCTTGGTTTGTATGTCGTTTGGTTTGAAATCCTTCGTGGTTTCACGGACTATCGGGTTATACGGGCTTAAGTTTGCTAAATTATCTGCTTTGGTGGAAGATTTCCTTACTTAATCTCGTATAATTGGTCGGTTCTGTTACAAACTCTTTCGGCGAGCAAGAATGATCATGGTTCTATAGAGATCTTGGACATCGCGACGACTACAGAATCTAGAACTCACTCAGCCATGAGGCACTCTAGAGAAGTCTTTATGGCTGGACAACCACCGCAAATCCCTATGCCTAACCCACCAGATATCCAAGATGGAGAGCAAGCCTTATCTGACATCTCCCCAGACACTGCGCCACCCAACGGAGAGACGAATGAGCAGAAGATGGCTAGGGAAAAGAAGAACAGTGCTCGACGGGCTCGGTGCAACCGTGCCCAACACCGCAAAGAAGAGTGGCAGCGGTATCTGTTGGCTTATCAAGATGTTGAACGACGATGATTGGCTGTTGAAAGCTCTAGTTTGGTTTTGGTGAATTGATGAAACCCTAAGTGCTAAACCTAGTTTATCAAGTGGTCAAGAGATAGGTAGCACATTCCAAGTGGTGAAGCAAATGAAGATCATGACATGATAATGGTGATGCCATGGTGATGATCAAGTGCTTGGACTTGAAAATAAGAAAGAGAAAAACAAAAGGCTCAAAGCAAAGGTATAAATGGTAGGAGCCATTTTGTTTTGGTGATTGAGACACTTAGTGAGTGTGATCACATTTAGAATAGATAGCTATACTATTAAGAGGGGTGAAACTCGTATTGAAATGCGGTTATCAAAGTGCCACTAGATGCTCTAACTCATAGCATATGCATTTAGGATCTAGTGGAGTGCTAACACCCTTGAAAATATTTGTGAAAATATGCTAACACATGTGCACAAGGTGATACACTTGGTGGTTGGCACATTTGAGCAAGGGTAAGAAACTTCACCGGTGCCCTATACAGAAAAGATGGAGGTCTCTGTAAGTGACCGGACGCTGGTCTCGGTAGGACCGGTGCGTCCGGTTAGTGGCAGCAGAGGTCGTGCAGTTTTGATCTCATGACCGGACGCTGGCGCAAAAACTGACCAGACGCTCAGGGCCTGAGTTCGGTCAGTCTTACGTATGATGACGTTGTGTGACCGGACGCTGGGTGTGTCTGGTCGAGCATGACCGGACGCGTCCGGTCGTGATTTCTTGCTTCTGGTTGCTTACTAGAAATGACCGGACGCTGAGGTCTAGCATTCGGTCACTTCAAAGTAGTGCATCCGGTCATCACTTGACCATTGGGATCGGATGCTCAGTATTTGAAAAAGGGGACATGTGGCGTGCATCGCGCGACCGGACGCTAAGGTCTAGCGTCCGGTCAATCTGACTGGTGCGTCCGGTCGGCCCGTGTTCTGTGCGGTGAGGAGCCCAACAGCTCTATTTCGTGGGGGCTTCTATTTAAGCCCCATGGCTGGCTCTAGCTCACTCTCTTGGCCATTTTGCATTGACATAGCAACCTTGTGAGCTTAGCTCAAGCCCTCCCACCCATCTCCATCATTGATTCATCATCTTTGTGAGATTGGGAGAGAATCCAAGTACATTGCTTGAGTGTTTGTATCTAGAGGCACTTGGTGTTCGTGTTTCGCTGTGGGATTCGCTTGTTACTCTTGGTGGTTGCCACCACCTAGATGGCTTGAAGCAGTGAGGATCGTCGAGCGGAGGTTGGTGATTGTCCCCGGTTTTGATCGTGGTGATTGTGAGGGTTTTTGACCTTTCTCCAGCGGAGAGCCAAAAGGTACTCTAGTGAATTGCTCGTGGCTTGTGTGATCCTCATCTTGTGTTGGTTGTGCAGCACCCTATTGAGGGTTTGGCGTGTGATGCCAATTAGCGCGTGAACCTCAAAGTGAGAGAATCGCCACAATGAGGAGTAGCTTGCCGGCAAGCAAGTG
The DNA here is from genome assembly GCF_019320115.1 of Miscanthus floridulus. Taxonomy (NCBI): domain Eukaryota; kingdom Viridiplantae; phylum Streptophyta; class Magnoliopsida; order Poales; family Poaceae; genus Miscanthus; species Miscanthus floridulus. The sequence goes on from NC_089598.1 coordinate 1,376,759, forward strand.
AACTTCGATAAAAAATCGTTGTGTTCATTATTTGATTCTGAGGTGATTGGTCTTCATTGATATTGATTCTTGTGATTGATTGGTTCACTCCTCGACATGGCGGTATAACTATCTTACTCTCTCTCTCTCTACATTACCATAACTAGTTATCAAGCTCTTTAGTATAGCTAGTTGTGAGAGCTTGTTAGTTTGGTTAGTGTGTCTCTTTAGTTAGTCTTTGAGAGCACACTAACTTAGTGTAGTGCCATAGCTATTGTGTGGATAGAAATTATATAAACTAGAATTGTGGTAAGTGGCTTACATTTTTAGTAGGCTAGTGCAACACTTGCTTCGCCTCATAATTGTCTAACCGGTTTGTTAAGTGTTGTTGTAGAAATGTTAATAGGCTATTCACCCCCCTCTAGCCATTAGGACCTTTCAGCTATAGAGGCAGCATATGAACAACGTCTATGGGATGAAGAAGCAGAATGATAGCGCTAAGACTATGATGCCGCCAGAGCCTCTGCATCACGCAACATTGAGCCTGAGTTCATGGAAGTAGATGGCCACAGGGTCTTTACTATGCCCTATGCCAACATCTATCCCCTGGTAGAAGAGATGGTGGCCATAGAAAACCCTACTCTAGATCAACAACGACTCAAAGTCATTCTAGAATCCATAGCCCTTCAGATGCAGGCTGCAAAAGTGACATCCCAAGCTAATCCTTCCTGAGGACCAGAGGCACGAGCACTAGCCCACTCTCGTCTGGGACCATAGGGTAACCAAGGAGGAGAACATCAAGTACTAGCCCACTCCCATTTAGGGCCATAGGGTAACTAGAACAGGAATCAGGGTGCCACACTATCGACCTATCATGGGCACCAGTACAACAACAAGAAAGGTAGAGGCGAGTCCGAGTACAGAGAGGCCAACATCTCACCGGATAGGTTCCCATATTTCTCTAACAGACTACTCTCTATCCGGCTTCCATACAAATTCAAGCCAACCAACCATACCAAGTACGATAGAAAGATAGAACCCAACCAATGGTTGCGTATCTACTCTCAGTCCATCGAGTTGGTAGGAGGTGACAATTACATCAAAGTGTTATATTTTCCCATGGCACTCGACACTATGCCTCTCGCCTGGTATGATAAGCTATGAGCCAACTCCATCGATACTTGGGGACAACTTCAGTGCAAATTCTATGAAAATTTTTGCGACGTCCTCACCCACCCAAGTACTCAGAACGAGCTTAGAACTTACAAGCAGAAACTAGATGAAACCTTCCAGCAATATTATCACTGCTTTGCTGAGTTACGAGCCCAAGTCTATGATATCACAGACAGGGAGGTGATAGATCACTTCGCCAACGGGATCAAATACAAGTGGAGGTTTGAAAATTTCTACGATGATAATCCAGAGACCACCAAGGAATTTAAGCATACATTATAGAAGATGATTGCATCTGAAAAGCGTACTAGCGAACGATTCCCACGTGGCCAACAAGACAAAGGTTATGACCCTAGAAGCAATCAGGGTGGACAAATTCGGTAGAAAGAGAGGACCCGGCAACACTCTTGCTTTCATGGATAGGTCCAAGAAGTCTAATAAAAATAACAAGAAGTTCAAAGACCTCAAGAGTTTACCCTGCCCTTTCCACAAGAACGCAAGCACACAGCGGCCGAGTGCAGACAACTCCAAGAACTAGGTTTCTATGACAAAAGCAACAAGGGCAAGGGTAAAGCTGATAACAACAAAGATAGAGACGACAACGCTGACCCTGGCTTCCAACAGTCTAAGGGCCAAATCGTAGTAATCTTTGCAGGGCTACCGACTTCATCAAACAAGCGCTCAGGAAAGTTAGCTCTTCGGGACATCATGGCAGGAGAGCCCTCAACACCAAAATACCTTAATTGGTCTGAGTACCCGATCTAGTTTTCCAGAAAAGATCAATGGACTAGTGTGACTAACGCCAGCGACTATCCACTCGTCTTGGGTCTAACAATAGCCGGCATTACAGTCCCACTGACGTCCCTTTCTACAGGATTGAATATAATATTTGCAGATATGCTGAAGAAGATAGGCCTAGACTTTACTAGCCTACTCACCCCCACTGATGTCCCTTTCTACGGGATAGTACCCAGCAAGGCTACCATACCACTTGGATAGATCACGCTCTCGGTAACGTTTGGCAACCCAAACAATTTCTAAATGGAGTTCATCAAGTTCGAGGTGGCTGATTTTGAATCATCATACCATGCTATCTTCGGTCGACCTGCTTTGGCCAAGTTCATGGCCGTACCACATTATCTGTATCTCTTGCTCATGATGTCGGGCCCCAATGGCGTACTCTCCTTCCGAGGCGACCTCAAGTGCTCATATGACTGCGACACGGAAGCAGTCCAGATTATAGCTAGAATGCAGCAAGCCTATGAAGCACAGGAGATTGCCAACATTGCACAACAGACTAAGCCGGAAGACATGGAGATTCTGACTAAGAAGGCGGGAATCATTGCACCACCCTCTAAGACGAATACCATTGAGATTGATCTGGGTATTGGTGATCCCTCTAAGATGGCTATCATCAGCGCCCACCTTTCCAAAGAATAGGAACTTACGCTCACCAACTTTCTTAGGGAAAACAAGGATATCTTTGCATGGAAGCCGGCTCCTATGTCGGGTGTTCTAAGAGAGTTTGCTGAGCACAAATTAGATTTAAACCCTGGCTCAAAGCCGGTCAAGCAACGTCTATGATGGTTCTCACCAGATAAGAAAGCAATAATCAAGAAGGAAATCATCAAGCTATTAGCAACCGGATTCATTAGGGAAATCCTTCACCCTGATTGGCTATCTAATCCTGTACTCGCCCAGAAGAAGAACTCAAAAGAGTGGTGCATGTGTGTCGACTACACAGATCTCAACAAATATTGCCCAAAGGATCCCTTTGGCTTACCTCGCATTGATTAGATCATAGACTCTATGGCTGGGTCAGCTCTTTTATCCTTCCTTGATTGCTACTCGGGTTGCCATCAGATTGCCCTTCGTAAAGAAGATCGGAGCAAGACATCCTCCATCACTCTGTTTGGTGCCTACTGTCATACGAACATGTCCTTCGGGTTAAAAAATGCTGGTACAACCTATTAGTGGGCTATCCAGGCGTGCCTAAGCAAACAAATCGGTCATAATGTAGAAGCCTACGTGGATGATGTCATCATCAAGACCAAGGACCCTTCTACTCTGATCATAGATTTGAAGCAAACCTTTGATAGTCTTTGTGAGAACAAGTGGAAGCTTAACCCAACAAAGTGTGTGTTTGGAGTTCCTTCCGGACAACTATTGGGTTTCCTCATGAGCCATCGGGGTATCAAAGCTAGTATGAAATAGATTCAAGTAATCACTCAGATGACTCGACCTCACTGCGTTAAAGATGTTCAGAAACTGATAGGGTGCGTGGCTACCCTTAATCGTTTCATCTCGCAACTCGGGGAGAAAGGTTTGCCTTTCTTCAAGTTGTTGACAAAGTCAGGCAAGTTCAAGTGGACAGTTGAAGCTGACGAAGCCTTCTAGAAGCTCAAAGAGTACATGTCCACCTCTCCAATACTTACTCCACCGAAGAAGCACAAACCACTCCTACTCTACATTGCAGCTACTACTATGGTAGTCAGCACAACAATAGTCATGGAGTGGGTTGAAGAAGGGCACGTATATAAGGTACAACAACTTGTCTATTATATTAGCGAGCTACTATCAGAATCCAAGGCCAAGTACCCACATATGCAAAAACTCCTCTATGCCCTCTTAATCACTTCACACAAGCTACGCCACTACTTTGATGAACACAAGGTAACAGTGGTATCTAATTTCCCACTTGGCGATGTCCTATGCAATCGAGATGCAATAGGATGCATATCCAAGTGGTCAGTTGAACTCAGAGCTCAGAACATCGAGTTCGTCTCCCGCAAGGCTATCAAATCTCAAGTCTTGGCTGATTTCATAGCCGAATGGACCGAAGCCTAGCAGCCTACTCCGACAGTTATCCCCGACCATTGGAAGATGTATTTCGATGGTTCCCTCAAGCTAGGAGGCATTGGCGCTAGCGTTCTCTTCATATCTCCAGATGGAAAGTAGCTTAAATATGTCCTACAAATACTTTGGCTTGCTACCAACAATGAAGCCGAGTACGAGGCCCTCCTTCACGGCCTTCGAGTAGCAGTCTCACTTGGCATCAAGCGTTTCCTCATCTATGGTGACTCCTCGGTGGTCATGAACTAGGTCAACAAGGATTGGGACTACATCAAGGAGACCATGGATGCTTACTACGTAGAAGTCCACAAACTTGAGAAACACTTCCAAGGTCTAGAAATCCTCCATGTTATGCGAGATCTCAATGTTGTGGCTGATGTTTTGGCCAAATTGGGATCAGATCGAGCCTAGGTACCCCCTGATGTGTTTGTTCAGGAACTCCAAGTCCCTTCAATAAAACAAGAAGCCTCCATATCCACCGGTACTCCAACTCTTGATGTCTAGGTACTAGTGGTCAACCCAGCATGGACGTAAGTATTTATTGATTACATCCGAGACCATAAGTTGCCCGACGATAAGGTAGAAGCAGAGCAGATCACGCGTAGAAGCAAGAATTAAGTCTTAGTCGGTGACAAGCTCTACCGATAGGGCGCATCATCTGGTGTTCTCCTCAAATGCATTACACCTGAAGAAGGGCAGAAAATCTTGGAGGAAATTCACTCTGGGTGTTGTGGCAACCACATGGCCTCTAGGACCTTAGTCGGCAAGGGCTGTCAGTTCTTCACCAAGCAAGCTCACGTCCTAGGTCACAACCTTATCTGCATCCCCCCATCATGGCCTTTTTCATGCTGGGGATTTAACATGGTTGGACCTCTGAAACGAGCATCGGGTGGTTTCAAGTACATCTACGTGGCTATTGACAAAGTCACTAAGTGGATAGAGTACAAGCCACTCGTCGAGTTCAACGCTACGAAGGCAGTCAAGTTCATGCAAAACATTATGTACCAGTTCGGTATGCCCAATCAGATCATCACAGATCTCGTCTCACCTTTTATAGCTATCAAGTTCAGAAGACGAAGCAGATGAAACCCGACGGCTAGAAATTAATAGTGCCAAAGAAATCAAGCTTAATGCACTCTTCCAGTCTGCCAGGTACCTACAAGGCCTATGATGTCACTACGACAAAAACATGTGCCCCCATACCTTTCAAGTCAGAGATCTAGTCCTCAAGTGTATCTAGAATACCTCGGGACGACACAAGCAACTCAGCCCCTGGAAAGGCCCCTTTATCGTCTCCAAAGTCACTCGGCCAGGCTCCTTCGAGTTAATCACAGAGGACGGTGATCCCATGCCTAACTCCTAGAACATCGATCAGCTATAGAGATTTTATGCTTAATATTATTAAGTAGCTTTCGTTTTTAAGTAAATTCAGTTTTTGTACTTAAGATTCTTTGTTAAATACAGAGTCAATGTTCTTCGCTAGATGAATTTGTCTTTCTACTTTTGTGCAAGATACACAACTATTCTAGTTGTCTCTCTTTGTTGTAGCCTTTGTTACATCATATACGACATATACAGCAGACTAATTACACGGCTACACATCTCTCAATATGATAAATTTACTCGACACACAGTTCTTATTCTGTATACCGAGTATTGGGCTATATTATATGAGATATGCCTCCTACTCGGATGGCTTACATCTCCTTGCCCGGGAGCCAAGTACCAAAATTTAGTTTAACTACTGCATGTCGTCCTGGGTAGGGTGATTCCCAGAAGCAAGTAACCTGATTCATTGGCTACGGGATGGGATCCTAACAACAAACAATCGTTATAAGGGTTTCTTGAACAAGTGACTTCGAGCACTTAACATCGACGAAAGAGTCTAACATGATTCTAACCATAGCGACTACATTGATCACTTTTTACTCGGCTACTCAGTCTTACACGCCTTTCTAAAGGACTCCACAAGACACATTTATAGCCTAAGTAGACTACAATCTTACTTAAAAATTTACCAAGTCTAAATAAGTTGACTATATGCAAAAAGCCACCTTAGGCGTTTAAGTACCCTGACAAGACACATCACATTTGCAACGCACAGGCTAAGTTTTGTCATTAAACTAACAGCCTACACAAGCAAAAGAACATTATTTCTTACAACGTGCCTACCTGACACATATGCTTAACAAGTTTTTTCAAACTTACACAGCCTATTTGTCAGGCTTCTCCATCCTAAGGTCTAATTCATCTGTTATGGTGGTTAGAGTCCATCGAGTTCCTCCACGTACATAGCTCTTTCCATGGTAGCAAGATGGCCTTCATCATCATAGTTCATGGCTACCTGATGGAGATCCATGGCCAGGTATAGCACTCAGAGCATACCGAGTACATTCCAAACGCAGACCTTGGTGACTCCACGTACATAGCTCTCAAAGCGGTTGGAGACTTCTTTCACTATATCCACCCACCTCTTTTCACCATCTTCTGGCCTACGAAAGAGGAGGGCGAGTGGCTTCACAGCTTCCCAGAGCGTGTTCTGCTCTAACTGTGCCCTCTCTAGCTGTGCCTTCATGCCGGCCATCGATTTTAGAGCCTACATCAGATCACAATTAGCTCCTCGCTTTATTAGCTTAGCTCAAGTGAGTTCTTTACTCACTCACTCAGTTACCTCTTTGGTTTGATTATGCTTGGTTCTTAGGGCTTCATTTAGCTCCTTCACCTTGCCTTCCAACCGCCGAGTCCTGATCTGCTCTTCTGTAAAAGAGGACCATGCATGATCATCATCATGATCACTAAGTACTACATGTCAGGAACTGCAGGGAAGCCATACAGTTCTCTTACCTTTCATCTTGGTATCAAAGAGCTTAGCCTTCTCTATCATCTTCAATAAAGAATCAAAGGCGTCCTAGTTTCAGCGGCTACCTTTTGGCGCTCAACCTCACCAATTTGAGCCCGAAGGATGTAGAGAGTCTCTTCATGCTGTTTTTGCACGGACATCCACTCGACCTCCTTCTTGGCATGCTCCTCCTTCAACCTAGTGAGCTCCGCTTAGGCTTCCTAAACCTTGACGGAGGCCTTCAGCTCCGTGTCCTGGGTATATGACTGTTCTAGAGATGAGAACATGGACAACATCAACACATATGAAGAAACCAAGTACAAGACTTACCCTTAACTAGCCATCGAAGACAGAATCTTGGTTCATCAGCCTGGACCACGACCTCATCAACCTGACAAACTCTGAACTATATGCCTAGAGCTGGGTACCCGGTCCAGTAACTAGGACAACGTCATCCTCCTCCGCTTGTTGGGCGCTTGTCATCGACACATTTGGGGCAAGAGCACTCGGCGCAGCGGCGCTTAGGTAAGCCCTCACCCTCCGCACATCTTCATCTATAGTAGCCTCCGTAGGCTCTGGCCCCGGTGGTTGATGCGCTTCATCATCAACAGGCACTGCTACCTATGGCTGTGGCACCTCCACACCCTCTGTAGTACCCGGCTACGTAGGTTGCTCTGCCACACTATCAGTGGACATTGGACCCTATGCCTATGGTGTTTCAATGGTCCTATGTGGAGACACAGGCCTCCTTTCCTAGCCCTTTTCCACCCGGTCACCATTAGTACATGGGTTCTCTTCAACTTGGGGCTCTTCACTCTGCGCCAGGGTACTCAGTGTCTTTTTCACCTTGGTATGAGTAGCAGTCAAGTGATGTCCTGGGAACGACATAACATACAGAGGAAACTTCAACACTTACTTAGCATTGGATCTCTTCTTTAGGGTGGGCTTTCCTAGTGATATACCACTGAATGATCGACCTAGCTCAAGGCTTGATATTGATGCTGACAGTACTGAGTCCTCCTGATGACTCGTAGTGCTAGCATCCTGTCCAAGCATGATCCCATCACCCTGAGTTGGCACTCGGGTGCTCAACAAGTCTGGTGGCGGCATCCTGCCAAGAGCAATTTAACGTCACCAAGTATATCTATGTCATAATTCAGTAACAGAATTTTACTTGGAAAGAATACTTACTGTCTGACAGAAAACGAGGTGTCTTCCTCCTCTTCTTCTGGCTGTTCCTCCACAGCATCATGTGTAGTAGATGTTCAAGAATTGGATTTAACACAAGGTAAAATTTAGACTAGATGGAGATAGTTCAAACATCTTTTACCTAGTCTTAGTGTGTAGGCTTGACGGGGCGTCTTGGGCACTGCCCCACTCCCGGCGGCAACATCGGCCTCCAAAGAAGATTTCCTACCAGTGGCTCCCTGCCTAGCTTTGGGTTTGCCTGGACTATGAGGATGTCCAAGCTCCCTTCAAATTTGCTCTTGGCTTCCTGTTCCACAGGGACAGCGGAGGCGGCGCTCCCTCCGTCTACTCCGGCAGATGCTGCCCCACTCCCACCAGCTCCTCCAAAGTCGGCACACAGAGGTAGGGCGAGCAAGTCATTGAAGTTGCGCCCCAAATGTTGTATCAATAGTTATCAATTTATAGGAGTCAGTCCCCATAATATCAAGACACTACAAAGTCACAAAGGTCAGAGTACTTATGGTAGCAGGTGGATTTTGATGGTCAACTTCAGGGTACTGTACGGTATTATTAATACCGCCTGGAGTATATCCTGAATCCTCTCTAGGACTTCATCCTCTGTCAATTCATCAGTTGTCACTCGGGCTAGATCCTTTGGCCTGATGTACTTGAAGCTGTAGTGTACCCTCTCCTAAAGCGGCTGCACTCGGCGCCTAATAAAGCCGACGACTACTCCAACTCCATTTAGGCCTTGATCCTTCATGGCTGAGAGCTGCTTGAGGAACGAACAAATTCCTTCAAGCTTCGTCGCATTCATTGGTTCCTTCTCCTAGCGGGCGTTGGACACCTGTGCGGTGTTACTATGAACCTCTAGCAGCGGCCACATATTCCTCGCGTAAAACCACTCGGCCCTCCAATTCTTCATAGAATCTACCATGGTATAGTGGAGATATTATTTCTTCTTCCCAACCCAGAACGGAATACCGACACCTCCCAAAACACTTGGGTTTGCTACGTCCGAGTGTGGTTTTAGTTTGAAAAAGTAGCATAAAAGAATGATAGATGGGGGATGCCAAGGAAGGTTTCATAGAGATGAACAAAAATCGAAAGATGCAGGATGGAGTTAGGGTTCAGATGATTCAGGGTTATGCCGTAGTAATGCAAAAACCCATGCAAAAAAGGACAAGCAGGTAATCCTAACCCATGCTAGATGAACGACACAAAAGAGAACAATGTCACCCGACTCAAGATTGGGAATACGGTGCTCTCTAGGCACTTTCCATTCATCAAGCTTCTGGTTCGGCAAATAGCCCTAATCGTGGAGTTTCTAGAGGTGCTTCATCTTTGTCCTTGGTGCCGGCGAGATCTGGGCGGCAGCGGCCATCTCCAGTTCCTCTAGCGCCCTCTTCTTGACAGACTTCTTGGCGGCGGTGTTTGGGTTCTTGCCTTACCCATGAAGCGGTGCTTTTTTATAGATCTAGGGTTGAGGTGGACGACGCTCATAGCAGGCACGGGGGCTTAAGCAAAAAGTGAAATGTGATAGAGGAAGATGACGCTCAGGGTTGGTTACCTTTTATATAGGAATCCCACTATCATGTGGCCCGATAATCATGCCAACGGGTGCGGCAGTTCAGTTTCCCTACCATTTTAATGACGCCGCATGGATTGATACGACAGCTGCACGCCTTCTTAGGATTACTAACGCGTCACAATGTGTTCAGACTTATACTTTGGATTTCTTCTTTCTGGGTACCGGCCACGCTACGACCATTATCTACATGTTCACATAGTGAAGTACCCAGATGATTGATGCAGTACTCGGACAATCGCTTAACAATATGCACTAACAGCGCAGTACTTGGATAAAGATTTTTTATTCAACAACAGTTCAATGGATATAGAGTTGTACACTTTACAAGATTCAAGACCACTCAGAATAATGAGCGACTATTTATTTAGAGAGTAACAAGTATTGGATACAAGATCTTTTCAGTCAATAACAAAGACAACACCTACTCGGATAAAATAGAGTACTCATACTCTAAGTGCTTCTCAGTAGGTACTTTCGTACCCGATGCACCTGGGTCCAAGAGAAGAAGAGTAATGCATCTGGGTAGATAACAGAAGTGCAGTGTGTCCTAGCCTAGAACCTTGGGTAGACTATTTGACTATGAACATTTGTTGGCCGACTACCCTTGGGAGAATAGCTACTGCAAGAGGAAGCCTGTAGGCTAGTATGTAGGATGAGCTACTCGCACATCTTGCCACCCAGCCGACGCCATCTGTACACATTTGGGTCAGGATATGACCCTTCATGAACAGATGTTGACAGGCACCCTAGAAGAACTGACATGGGACTGCTGGATGTGCCACCCTACCAGCCATCACAAGACTTCTTCTAGTTGCAGTTCCAGACTCCTCTACTGTGCACAACTGCGGGTTTAGCCTACCTCTAAACCCTCTCACAAGAATTCTTCTAGTCACTACAACTCTTGGTTATACCAACCGAGTAATCCCGGGGGCTGGTCTACTTCGCTCACCACCATATTTTCAAGCTTCAAACTCTGAGCCACTTTGCTTCTTCTACAACTGAGGTTCAAGTGCTCGCCAGGAGGGTTTTTATAGGCGTCTCGGTGTTGTCTATGGACCAGGTTCATGTGGAATACACGGACAAGCTACTGACTCCTACACAGGTTTATGTGCTACACTACAAGGATACAATGCGTCCCACTACACCTTTTCAGTGTACAGACAACCTTTTCCCAGCACATGTGAAGTCATAGTACACCCGGTAGCACCTTTGATGGCATATTCCCACGAATATTCTGAGCATCTTTGGACCAACTGTACTAAGGCTTTGCATGTGACTTCGACATGTCTTACCTACTTCTATACAAGCAGACAGGGCAGTAATCTTTGCTGACACTCTCATCCTTGAGTATATTCTTTTCAGATGCTTATCTCGAGTACAAGAACTCGGACACAGGCTCGGGGGCTGCAGGGTACATATCCTCTATGGATGTTTTTTCTTTTAGACCCTCTAACTCTTTGTTTTGCAAACAGCAAGAGGCTCAGGGGCTACACTCAGTGAGTGCACTTTTCTGAAAAGTGCACGTCACCAGGAGGCTTTACAGAGCACCTCATGGCTTCACTCACAAAAGTACTCGAACTACGCTTGTTTCTACTTGGCAAGACCAGAAGGAACAAGAAGGCTTCCGAGTTCAACCATGACACGCTCGGGGGCTCGACGAGCCAGGGTCCTAGGGGTTCCCCACGGGGGTACTACCTGGATGGGCCCGGAAATGGCCCATGATCTGTTGAAGGAAGCGAGACAAGGTGGCGTGGACTTCAAGCTATTCCCGATCGACTTAGTCGGCTTACTATGAAAGCTAGATTCTGTAATAGGACTAGGACTCTTCTCTTGTGACCGACTAGAACTAGATACGTGCCCTTACCCTCTCCCCTATATAAAGAGAGGTACGACGCACCCCCTCGTATCCCTAACAATAGTACAATCAATTCAACGCAAAAGGTTACACGCCGACTAGCGGCGGGAGCACGACCCTGGCTCCATGAGGCGCGTGGACGGCGCGGCCAAAGCAGCTCGCGGCACCAGTTGTGGTGGCCGACGGGGCCGGAGTGGCCGCCGGCGGGAAGTTGCAACTGGATGGCGCAGCCGGGGTGGCCAGCGGCATTACGAACTGGAGGACACCGTGGCCAGGGTGGCCGCCGGGAGGTTTGCTCTATGGATCTGCGGTTGTGAACCTGATTGGCTGCAAGAAGTGCTTAACTCCTATGTCACTGATCCAAGAGCTCAACAACTGTTGCAACAATTGGTCATCCACAGTCCCAATGCTTCAGGGTACAGCTTGCATGATGGCCTGATCAGATATAAAAACAAATGGATAGGCCAAAACTCAGCTTTACAGACCAGACTCATTGCCTCTTTTCACTCCAGCGCAATTGGAGGACACTCAGGCACAAAAGCAACTTATCAAAGGCTCAAAAATCACTTCAAGGCTCAAAAATCACTTCTATTGGAAAGGCATGAAACAGGCTGTTGAAGATTATATCAAACAGTGTGCTACCTGCCAGCAAGCAAAACAACTTAACCAAACCCCAGCTGGTCTACTACAGCCCCTCCCAATCCCAGAGGGTGTTTGGATGGATCTATCTATGGACTTCATTGAGGGGTTACCCAAATCCCAAGGGTACAGTGTTATCATGGTCATTGTTGATCGATTAACCAAGTTTGCACATTTTGTGGCAGTCAAGCATCCCTACACAGCTACAACCATAGCTCAGCTCTTCATGGACAATGTGGTAGAGTTACATGGCCTGCCCAATTCCATTGTGTCTGACCGAGATACTATATTTGTCAGCCAATTCTGGAAGGAGCTTTTTAAGCTATACACTGAAGCTAAGCACTGCATACCACCCATAAACGGATGGCCAAAACGGGTAATCTTCGCTGTGCAGTCCAGGATTCACCAAATACATGGTCCTCATGGCTCTCTCTCGCAGAACTGTGGTACAACTCCACGTTCCACACATCAATCGGTTGTTCACCCTTCAAAGCCTTGTATGGCTATGAACCCAACGTGGGTGCTACTCCAGTGGTACAACCTTCAACTCCTCCTACCATCGCTGAACTGGTGGAAAACAGATAATTGCATTTACAGTCACTGAAAGAACATCTTGCCAATACACAGAACCACATGAAACTGATGGCTGACAGGCACCGATCAGATACTGAGTTCCAGGTGGGCGATCAAGTTTTGCTGAAGTTACAACCTTATACTCAGAGTTCTGTGGCTAACCGGCCTTATCCCAAGCTTGCATACAAGTTTTTCGGACCATATACAGTAACTGAACGCATTGGAAGAGTGGCATATCGGCTGAGTCTACCTGATGACAGTAAAATCCACAACGTTTTTCATGTTTCACAACTGAAACCATTTGTTACAGACTTCAGTCCAGTCTTCTCCGAGCTTCCAGTGACCACAGACATCGAAGCTGCAGCGGCCTTGCCTGACAAGATCATCGAACGCCGGCTGGTGAAACGAGGTAACACTGCAATTCCACAGGTGCTCGATCGCTGGACGGGACTGCCGGAGGCCTCCGCAACCTGGGAAGACTACAACGTGCTTTGCCATAGATACCCTCAGGCACCTGCTTGGGGTCAAGCAGGAAATTCAGCGGGGGAAGATGTCACACCTGGTGCGCCAACGACCTGAATATGAGCAAGGCCACGGAGGGAAGGCATACTTAGCTGGAGAAGGCGTATTTATATTCTTATGTAATGTGTTTGTATGACTTGTGGGCCACCGGCCAAACTGGGTATTAAGCGTGAGTTGTATCGGACAAGGGAACTATTGCTATTCAGAAAACAGAAATCGAATCAGAGGAGATTCCTCTGCGTTTCTTCCCATCTCGCGATTTCCCCTTCGATCTCCTCACGTCGACGGCATCGCCGGCGGCAAAGGGGCGGACAGAAGGAAGGAAGGAAGGGGGATGGACTCCTGCCAGGTACTACCAACAGTCGCTTGTGCCCTGCTGCGGCGAGATGCGCCGCCGCTTGCGCGAACAGGACGCGACCGGGGCGCGAATGCTGCAACAGCCGGCGGGACTCGCCAATGAGGCACGCGCAGGTCGAACAGCTGTGGACGGCAGACGGAGGGCCGAGCTTCTCCAGCTAGGATTACATCGCCGAGGACGAACAGCGGGTGGCAAGGGTTTCTCGGATCGGCGGTGGAGAGAAGCAGCCGAGAAAAATGATTCCGCCGCACTTCGGCCTTCGTGTCGAGCCGAGATGCTGAAAGGAAAGAGACAGACAGCCCATGCCCATCTCACATGGAACGTCAGAAACTCCGCTTCAGTCTTTTTTTTTCGTTTTTGCAAATCCTGCAGTATTAATTTTACCTGTATGAAATCTGCAGGAATTCAACCAAAATCAGACAGAAAGCTCATGCTTGGTTCAGTACCACAGAATACAGCCTGAAGCCCTGAACCTCCACACCTTGTCACGGAGGTTCGCGTCGAGGGCGACGTTGCTTCTCTTCACTGTGCCTGACCCTGACGCCGTGACGCGAACAGCAGGTCAGCAGCATCGTCGAGCCTCGAGCCCTCGACCGGACATGGCCTCGACTGTGGCGGTGGGCCAAGAGCCCAAGACATCCTTCTTCCTCGTGTGTCCATGGTTGCGTCGCTCTTGCTCATTTGCTGGGTGTAGCCCGCCGTGCTCTTCCACCGTACCTCGCCCTCTCTCGCCGCTGACCCTTCGGAGTTTGCCATGGTCGCAGCGTCGTGCTGCCACGCCACGCCGCGCTGCAGACGTTGGATGCGCGCGCCGTGAGCCCGTGACCAACCGACCGGAGGCCATGGTTCTGATCTCCCTGCCGAGCCACGCCATGCCACTAACGTCACCGCGGAAACCGGACCAGATCCTCCGCGCGCGGTGGCCGGCCCAGCCCTCCTCCGGTGAGTCCGGTCCCTCCATACAGCGGCCCGTCGCCGGCAGCCAGCGTCCCTCTCTTCCACGTCGAAGCCTCGACCCTTGAACACCTCCGGCACGGTGCGAGAGCCATGTCTCTCTCCTTCCTCTCATCTAGGAGCCGCAGCCTCCACCTCCTCCGCACGGCGCAGGGCGTGGCAACTAGCAAGGCGTGGCGCAAGTCAGCATGGCGCGTGGGAACGGAGCACTCCTGCCGTCCTGCGTCCCAGACTAGGGCCGTGGAGACGTGGAGTGGCTGGATGAGGAGTACAGGCACAACGTGACTTTGCGGTGCAAAGTTACTGAATCTGCGTCCGGATTTGAGATGCAGAAGTCTTTAATATATAACAATCCAAATATTCAATGACCCAGACAAAAAAATATATATAGATTTTTTTAAGAAAACATATATAGATTATTAACTGACCGTCAATAAAAATATACAGAAACTCAACCTAGATGCGACAGAGAACTCATACATTCGCTCTGAAGCTGCATAGGACGATCCAATCAATTTGATGACCTAAAATAAACAGCGGCTCCAGGGGGGCAACCAAAAGCCTAACAAGAGAGTCCTCAAAATCACGAGATCAATACTAAAACAAATACCAGCCAGCTATGACTGGTGATCATCAGGCGACACCAAACCGTCAGTCTCGTCAGTTTTGCTGCTGGGCACCAATTTCAGCAATGGCAACAACTTTGTTGAGTCTCATCACATAACGGACCAGAAATCTCAGGGC
Source organism: Miscanthus floridulus (assembly GCF_019320115.1). Classification (NCBI taxonomy): domain Eukaryota; kingdom Viridiplantae; phylum Streptophyta; class Magnoliopsida; order Poales; family Poaceae; genus Miscanthus; species Miscanthus floridulus. The sequence goes on from NC_089598.1 coordinate 1,392,027, forward strand.
ACATGAAAGAACAGCAGAAGCTCAGGCTGCTCAGGTACCAAAATCAAACTAAAAAACCAAATACTAGCACCATGCATAGCTCATGCACATAATACACGAGTCCTGAAGAGTAGATAATAGTTAGTACTATGGTTCAACAATGAATCACTAATGTTCTAACTAGACATCAGATAATATTTCAGAGTACATAATACATAGTGTTACATAATCCCAATACACTAACAAAGCTAAGACGGTTTGATTATATAGGATCAGCAGGAAATATCCATGTTGGACGCCACTGGCCACCGTTATAATGCGGTACTGGTGCGTTCTGAGACAACAGCGGAGTAATCATCCCATTTCTGATGTTGTACACGCCAGAGTCACGAAGAGGATCTCCGGGGTAATCTGGCCAAGGATAGTCACACATGAAATATATGCAATCCTCTTGAATACCATTGTACTCATCAACAGCAAGAGACTTAGAGCAATGCCGGCCAACAAAAAGTGCATGGCCACCCAACTTATTGACTCGTCTCCATTGACCAGGATTGGTGCTCAAATCTGCCTCAAAGATAGTAAATCCAACAGTGCGATCATGTTCGAAGAAAAGACTTCTGGAAGAGGAACAATCATTGTGAATAAATCGAGTAACCCTCAACAGCCTATCACAACATTCAACTACATATTCCCTTATCGTATACGTCTTTTCTCTGGATAAGGAGTGGGGCAAGTCCCGTAAATGCTCCATTGGGCTGATTATGCGTTCTGTGGATGAGATCTTAGGTTTATTGCCAAGGTCATAACCAATCTCAAACAAAAGAAGCTGTCACGAAAAGCAACTCCATACAGCTTTCCATTGAAGAACACAACATCATGCAGGTACCTGGATGGTTCCATGCTCCCACCTGTGGACATGTCGGTAGCAACTGGTGGCTGGCAAATACAAACTCTACTGCCATTACCATCATCCAAGATCAGCACAGCAACAAGGGATTCTGGTGAGGTGTCTAGGCGTGAGGGAACCACCACCTTATAAAATAGAGGATTACGTCGGGGGTAGTCATTGAACCAGTCTTCACGCCAAACAGTGGCTAGCTTAGGAAGGTCCAGTGTTGCTTTTGAGAAAGGATTCATCAATGAGTACCCTCCATCTATTTGCATTAGGAAGAGCCAGTTGTCAATGGAACCATAGCAGCGCGCATCATCTGGTACAGCCATTCGGATAATTTCACCATCTGGGATGCTCAGAAAGGTCCCATCAAGGAGCGTGAGCCATGGGAGTGGAGGGGGTAGGGACTGCAGTCTAGCATTGGAGCGCCATGGGTGACAGACTGCTCTCAGTCGAACACGATCAGCTAGGGAGGGGAGGCGCCTAAGGACAAGGCCCAGGAGCTCTGGAGGGAGGTCTGACCAAGATAAAGACTCTGCAGCTGCCATCATCAAGTTCTGCAAGCGAATTCATAGGGTTCAGAGTTTAACATAGCAAATGGTTGCAAGTAACACTAAATAATTTAGCAGTACAATCAAAAATATGAAGATGATCAGCAAACCATTATACCAGAAACAAAGTTAACTTGCTGTACACAGCTACTTATGCTTGATCATTGCAGTCTCTAACGGGAGCATCAGTTGCCCAGTTAGCAGGAAACAATCATATCCATTTGTTTGGTAACAAATAAGGTACTGCAACTACACTTAGGTTTGTTTAGAACTCATGGTGCCAAGCTAAACTGCTAAAGTAGAACCCACTATCTTCTCCAACGACAACCAGAATCAAGTAGAAGCAGGACTACAACAAATTGCGAGGAAAATACAATCACATTTGCAACGACCTAATGTTCTCACGATAGCAATGTTGCAAGGTATTCCACTTTTAGATGCAAAAGCCAGATGGCATTTTGTATTTTTTATACCAGGGGCATACCCTCAAGATACAAGAGCATGAATAAAAACAATTGTGAAGTCAAATATATTACTATTCAGGACAAGTCGTGCAATTTCTTCAAGACAATGATTCAGAAACTATAAGTACTTCATATGCAGTTATGCACTAGATCTCAGTACTGGTACTCAACATTAAAAATATTTTTGCATTATTTCCTTAGATATCTTCCGTTGCCAAGTTTAGATAGAACAACTGAAAACCTAGTGTTGGCCCAAAAGGTAGATCCGCCGCTGATTACGGCCCTAAACATGAGAATACGGAGAAAGGATCAACAAGGACTTGCCACTTACTCGAGGTGGCCAAATGGGCGGTCGGAGTCTCGGAGAGGAGAGGTGGTGGAGCCGACTCCGACGCCGGCAGGACTGCGGCCTGGAGTTCTCCGAGGCTGGGAAGGAGGAGGCAGCTACGGATCCACCATTGCAACAGCCTGAGATGGTTGAGGGATGCTGATGGGGTGCTGGAGATACGGTAGCTGGTGGCCAGAAGGAGGAGCAGCCGGAGGAGGGAGTTCGACACGAGCGTTGGGGGAGAAGCAAGGTGCGGTAGTGGACTGCACTGGGGAGGACGGGAGACAAATCCAGAAGGACCTGTTGTCAAAAAAAATAAATCCAGAAGGACCAGATCTGAAAGAGGCTTGTCGTGGACCGTGGTCAAAAAGAGTCAAAGCGTATTAGTTATTAGGTTTAAGTAAATTTCTAAAAAAATAATCAATCTCGAACTAATATTTTTCTATGTTTCAAATTTTATTTTTTCAGCTATACACATGGAAAATTCGGACTTGCTAGCGCCCGGACGGTGCCGCGCTGAGGGAGCAAACAAGCGCATAGCGCGTTGGGCTCGCGAAGGTACGCACCAGCAGTGGGCCCGCGCCGCCCCGAATGTCGTCCGCACCACCAGCCACTTCCCACGCGCATCCCACGTGGAACACCCGATCTACTTTTGAAATATTCAGAAGTTGCAACATACAAAAGAAGACAAATGAAATACTTAAAAAACAAGCGTCTGAAACACTTGCGAAAATGCCTGAAAAATATTTAAAAACCATTGCAAACATATACAACATCTAAATGAAACACACGCAAACATACCTATAAAACATCTGAAAACACTTAAAACATATGCTTGCAACATGTATTTATATGCAACATCCAGATCTACTTTTACAACGTCCAGATAAAACACTTGCAACATTTGTCTAGAATAGATAAAATATTGGGAACATACACTTGAAACATACGTGTATAGCTATTACAACATATGCAACATCTCGATCTACTTTTGCAACATCAATATACAACACTTACGACATACCTCTGAAACATCTAAAACACTTGAAACATACTATTACAACATGCGTTTTCAGCGTAGCATCTGCTTGCTGCTTAGGCGAATGGAGGCTCATCGACGCGGAGCCAACGCCGGCGCGGAGCTCAATGCTATGGAGTGGCGTGGATGTCGCCAGAGTGGAGCTCGTCGATGGCACGGACCTTAGCAGGGGCAAGGGCAGGTGGATGTAGCGCAGCCATGATAGGAAGCGTGAGTCTAGGCGGAGGCACGCGGCGCAGGCGGGCGGTGGGGCCGCACGGTGCGAGCGGGGGCGGCGCAGCCAGAGCAAAGGCACGCATCGCGCTGAGCAAGCAGACAACTCGGACGAGGTGCAAAGCAAGCGGGCGACTTATACAGGGTCTGTCCGTCCGGACGACATATAAGCAACATTATTATAAGCGGTTGTCCCCTCTCCTCTTTTCTAGTTTGGAATTGTAAAACATGTAAGTCGTCAGTTAACGCGTAAAACTTTGACCTTTTTTAATATCAAAATAGATATCCTCGTACAAGATTAATCACGGCCTTAGAATTTAATTGCACTAAGGTCGGACTAAGTCCAATTAAATCTGACAATATATATATCGTGTTGCATATCTATATACTGAATAATAAATACTATTAGATGGATCCCTATCTCTTCTCTACACCTAAAAAGTTCCCAGCAGAATCGTCCAACTAGGCAGAACCATCACCCACCCCATCTCTCGATCGATTCCCTCCTTGCCGTGAAACCTCTAACGAAATACGGAAATTGATTTCCACAAGATTATGGGAACGAAATTGAGTCCTGACTCACTAGATTGACTCTGCGCTCGCCATGCTCGCCTATGTCTCGGCACAAACCTAGGCGACTGTTGACGGTCCTTAACTCACACTTCTAACCTCCAACATTGATATAAAATCCATCCAAATGAACATCAAACGTAGAATTAGAGCTTACAACTAACAAGTTTCACAAGTTTTGATGATTATACATTTACAGGAGGACATGTCGGGATTGGACATAAAATGAGCCTAAAGTATATAAAAAACTTAGCAAAATATATACCTGACATGAACCCAAGGGACAAGGCCCATAACCAAGGAAAACAGGGCCCAAAAGAGAGGAGAATAAGGATAAACCCACATCAAATCACGTCATCTTCACAGAACACCACCATGGCCCAAGTCTAGGAGATCACAGGAGGCAGCCCGACGAAGATGGGCCAAATAGGAGCTGACCATGGTGGTGCGGCCGCACCCCCACTGGCCCTGTTTGGCCCAAGACTTGGTCTGTTGATGCTTGCCGCCTTGCCCAACGTCGGTATGGTGGTGTCACCTAGGTTCAATGTACTTGGAGGTCGGTTTGGTGGTTCCATATGGAGATGAAACATTTTCAAAGACACCCCTCCTCCCTACCTATAAAAGGAGGCTCCCTCCTCATTTGAACAACAACACACCAAGGCAAGAGCTACACCACAAGAGCATCATTCCAAAGGGTCTAGGCCCTAGCTAGCTAGTGGACTTAGTTTAGGAGAGATGTGAGGGAGAGTACGGGGAAGAGCCAGACTTGTCGGTGTCACCCCGAACTTGTACCTCGGCGAGCACTTGTACCTCGACGGAATATTCGCTAAGTAAGTGATCGGGTTTCTTATGGTATAAAGTCTTTTGATTAGTTAAGCTTTATTCATAGTTGTTTGCGGGGTCGTTGTCCGTTCTCATAACGGATGCTCTAGTAGAGGGTCCTGATAAAGACGGATAACCCTGCGCACGTTAGAATTGTCAATGTTTCAAGTTGCCACTGACTAGTAAATTTCTAATATTGTGCGTCTGGCTCGGATGGTGTGCTAAGAGGACACGAGGTTTATACTAGTTCGGGCAGAATGTCCCTACGTCCAGTTCGTTGATATTGCTCGTGTTACTAGCACTGAAAGTTCATAGTAGGGGTTACAAACGGTCGAGAGAGGGACGCGTCCCAAGTCTCTAATGAGAGGAGCGAACGTGTGCCGAAAGCTCGGTCGGTTCCTGGCTATGGGCTTATGTGTTCTGATTGGTTCGATGCTCGATGGGTTTGAGTTTGAATTGATGCGATGTGTTGCGATGCCCCTTATGGGACGCCCTGCTTTCCCTTTTATAGGCTAATGGAAAGCACGGGTTATAGTGGAGGAAGAGAAGAGAACGAGAGGAAGAAGTCCTTCAGGATCGCCTGGTCCTTCTTCTCCTCTATGCGGGTCCCGCCGACCCTGTAGACGTCAACAGGGACGCTTCTCATCGTGGCCCTGTCCGTCACTGGCGCCATGTGCAGGCATCGTTTGCCGGTCATGGCGCTCATACAAAGAAGAAAAAAATAAAATAATAGCCATGTCTCAAAATAAAAGGCTAAGAGAGATCACTCACACAAAAGGAGTATAGAATAGATTTAGAAATATTTATCCACACACATGCACTTCTTAATCTAAGGGTATGACATCTTTCTCCTTGGATCTGAGCTTTGACTCAGCAAAATATGCAGAGTAAGTGTGCCTTCGTATTTTTCCCCACCCAAAGATCCACATATGCTTTTTAGAAGTAGGAAAGAAAGAAGGCAACACTATGATATGCCTTGGTGAGGAACCAAACACATATATGAGCCATTTGAGAGAATCATTTGAGGAGTTAAGCTATGTTTTTATTTTCAAAAATCAAATGAAAACCCAAGTTTCTAAATTAATTGATACAAGGGGATTTGAATCCATGCTGTTCCAATAGTCAATTACCCAAGATAATGTGGTAGATTGTAACACCCAAAATTCTTACTACAAATTAGCAATTAATTCTTATCCTTTAATACATTTTCTAGGTATTTTTAACTTAGGCCAAATAATAAATATTGGATAAATAAAATAAACTATAAGGTTTAGAAACTTGTTTGTTGCATTCATGCTGAAGCATATTGGTTTTGGACGAGTGTAGGGTTAGATGAATTGAAGTTGAATTCAAATCACATTTGAATTTGACTTAAAACTAAAAATAGAGGAAATAGATTTGGAAAATGATTTGATTTTGAAAAAATCATCTTCTTCCATTTTGGCCCAACACCAGGAACCAGCCCAGTCCCCATTTTTCTTTCCTTCCCACGCTGGCCCACTGGCTGCCCAGCAGCACCCTTCCTTCCTCTTTTCTTTTTCCCGGCGCCTGGCTTGCTTGCACAAGCCCACTCGGCAGCCTGCCCCGCACTGGCCCGCAATGGCACCGCACGCGGCCCAGCCTACCGCACCGGCCTTCTCCCTTTTCCCCACACCGGCTCGCAAACCGCACCGCATAGCCCACTCGGCGGCCTGCCGCACCGGCCTCCTCCCTCACGCACACGCACGCCAGCACGCGGCCCAGCCCAGCACCGCGGCCCTCAACGCTGCGCTCACCACTCTCTTTCTTCTCTCCCTCACTGCCCCGCAGGACCCGCCCGTCAGCGCCGACCCTTCCTTCTTCCTCGCGCTGCTTCTTTCCTTTCTTGCTTCCGGTGATGGCGCTCCCATATGGAAAGCCACCGTGCCGTCGCCCACAGAAGGAAAGCAACCCCTTCCGCCCGAATCCGCCCGCTTCCCTTCCTAATCCCGCTCACCATTGTAACACCTCTGGTGTTACGAGCTCATTTAGCGCCGAGATTTAGGCCTAAGAAAATTTCTAAAACGATTGTTCTCGGATTTAAAAAAAATTGGCGTATGTATGTCGGATAGCAAATAAAAGGGCGAATGGCTTGTTTATGTGATTAAGCGTGAAAAACAATTTTTATAAATAATTCGCTGTTCACATCCGCGTCGCGTTGCCGGACCACGTCGCCGTGTACGCGGGTTTGCTAGATATCGTCAACGGAGCTGTACCATAGTCTGCCTCCGTTGTCTCGTCGCGTTATTGTCTTTGTCGCAGCGTCAATGTCTGCCTTCGCGTCCCGCCAAGTTGAGTCGTCTCAGGTCTGCACGCACCCGCTTTGATGAGTTCATTTGTTTGTTCACTCATATATATATATATATATATATATATATATATGAGGGGGAAAGCCAACTTCACTAGGTGCCCTGTCCTTCCCGCCAGGCATGATAAGACATGCACAGCTAGCGCCTAGCTGCACTGTGCACCGACAGGCACATCTGCAGCACTACGTGTAGTACGTGAGTGTCACAGCAAATATATGTACCATCTCCTTCTAAACAAATATATATATATATTTAAGTTTCAATTTCTCTAAAATAGTTTTATGCACTGCTTCCATCCGACTGCCTGTGTCGTCGCATCACTCTGCTGCCTCTGTCTACCTCTTGTCTGGCTCCCTTTTTCCTTCTACCAGATAAGCAGCGCAGAGTCTTTACCACAGATCAAAGCAACGTAGCTCATCTTGTCGCGTACGTCGTGGTCCGCTGCCGCCGTGGCGCTCTAAGCCGGCCGAGTTTCACGCTGCACCGTCCTTGCCTACTTTGTCTGTATTGGCTTATCTCTATGCTGCCCTGGGTTCGCATTCAAGTGAGGGCCGAATCCTCTCGACTCTTTTCTGTCTGCTCTGCCTCCGTCTCCGTTGCTTTTTCTGAGCCGAGCATCCGTCTGGGCGGCGTCCGCAGTCGCCGTGCCTTCCACCGCACTCGGCTCCGCCGCCTCCCTTGCTTTCCCTTCCGTCCGCCCGTGTGCTACAGCGCCGCTCCACCTTCACGCCGGTTTTTTCCCTCTCGCAAGCGTGCCTGGGCCTGCCGTGGCCACAGCGTCGGTCCTCCTTTTCCTCCCTACGTCGCACGGTGCTGGCTGCCGTGCCCCGCCCGCGTCTCCGTCATCCGATTTCCACAGCACGCCCGAGTCACCATCGTCGGTCATCGTGCCCCTCCGGTGCCGCTGCTGCCCGGCACTCCCGCAGCCACCACCCCGAACCCGCACCACGGCCGTCCGTCGCCCTTCCCATTTTTCGTCGCGGCCGCGCACGAATCCTCTCGGCCGCATCGCTGCTCCTCGCGTGCGCGCGCTCTGCGCACTGGCGCAGCCGCGCCTCACTCCCGCGCCGGTCGTACCACACCGCTCGGCACCCCAGCGTCCGCTCAGCTCCTCCTCATGCGCCGCCCCTCCTTCTTCCTTCCCCGCGAGCGAGCTCCCGGCCCGCGCTGGTCCGCTGACCGCAGCACGCGTCTTGGCCATGCGCAGCTTCGCCTCGCTCTCTCTCAGCCCCGCTGTGGCATGCCGCGGTCGTCGGCGTCCCCTCCTCTTCCTCGCCGTGCCGCCGTGTGGCCACCGTGGCTACGCTGTCTGCCGTCCTCGCCGTGGCCTCGCCACCATAGTGGCCATCCAGCGTCGTCCCACGTCACCACCACGCCATCGGCGTGCCCTCACCATGCAGCCGCCCAGTCACGAGAGCCGACGCACGTGGCCAGAGCTCCACGCTCTATCTCCAGCCGAGCTGTGCCCACCTGTGGGTGTGCCCAGCAGCGGTCATGCCACGATGCCGCCTCCTCATCGCTGTTAATGGCCTCATGGCCGGATTTGGCCGCCAGTCGGATTCCCTGGCAGTGCTCTGTTCTTGTGAAGGTGAGAAGGTGAGGACGTAGGAATACAAATACGAGATTGTCCGAGGGTCTAGGTGTAAATTACGAAACTCATATAAATAGTGCTTTGGACCTCGGGTTGATTAGCGAATAGTGCAGGGTCCTTTTTGCATCTTTGCCAGATCGATATGGGCAGGCCGCGCATGGGCCGCTTGCGTCGCTGGGCCGCGCGCGCGCTGTGCGCCTGCAGGCCGAACCGGCTCGCCGCCGTGGGCCTCGCGGAGGCCGCGCCCACCGCTGGGCCGAATAGGTGGCCGCTGGCCCTTTAGTTTTTTAAAACATTTAGCTAATTTAGTTTCGGAATAAAACTTGTAAAATCTAAATAAAATTACGTAGGTGTCCAAAAATAATGAAACCAATTTTGTTGAGTTTCTAAAATCATGATCTACCTAGTAGTGTATTTTGTTCACATAGATTCAGTATGTTTTAGGGTTGCTCTAATTATTTAAAATGCTTAATATTGTTAAAAGGAGAACTTTTAGGAATTGTTGTGATAAAATGGTAATAGTGTTGAATCTGAAATTTTTACAGTAGACTCCTAGCCATATTAGGTACTCACTGTAATTTTTGTAGCTCCAGAATAATTAGTTTGCTAAATAGATAATGATGTCTTATTACGAATAAAGGTTAAATTGATAAAATAGAATAAAGAAACAACTTGGGTTTATCTAACTAAAATGATTGTTGGGAATTAGCGTCTTATCCGACAACATGGATATGTAGCCTAAGTACATACGTTGTTAGAGCGAGTTCGTTAGCTTATGAGGCGTGATCGTGTTTCTAAGCAATTCGGCTGTCGTTAATTATTTACATCTATGCATTTGCATCAATGCATATCATATAGGTACGATGATGGATCAACGAATCAATTGAAGGATGATTGAGAATCCGAAGATGGTGTAATGGTATTCTCTCCAGGAGATGATGCAATGGGCTTGTTATTCAGATGATGTGGATGATCTGAAGATGCAGATACTAACTTTTAAATATATCTTACCCAGGCAAGCCCCGGTGCATAACCCCTACTTTTCTGTAGTTTAAATTATATTTGTGCATTAAGTTTAAAGGAGTTGAACAAAACCCACTTGCATATATATCTTTATCCTATGAGTCTCACTAGTATGACAGGATCGTGTAGAATGCTATGCTACAGGACTCTGGTAGAAGTCGAGTGATTGCCTGTCACTCGCGAGAGATAGGAAATGTATTACTGTATTATTATCACTTGGAAAAATATAAATGTCGGAAAGGTAAACTGATGACCGGGCAGGGATATGGTTTGGGTATTGGTGGGTATAAGAGGTTGTGTCGCCGTGGATGCGGGGCATGGCTTGGTTACACCGCTTTCCCTGTCTGGTCGGTTAAGGACCGTTCGTTGCACGAGACTCTAGGCAGGTCACAAACTTATTATCCCGAGCACATACTTGTGTATGGGCGCTTAGAAGACTTGTTGCTCTCTTATCACGGATCCAGCTCTTTCCAGACCGACTGTCAGGGTTTCTTTTTGGTGGAGGAGGTCCTTGCACCGCACTTAGTCCAGGAGTTAGGGGCGGAGGCTTGGAGTCCCAGTTTAGATAGGGACCTAGACACCTAGGACAGGAGAGTGATGGGTTGGTCCTGGTTGTGCCTGGGGTACAAGCGGGGCATGTGTTTTCAGGGTGCCCAGCTGGGGGCATTGATTCACGAATCGTCGGGCGATCTGGTATGGCTTATCTACGGTTTAGCATCGTAGTAAGAACTGAAAGATGAAAGATGAAAGATGGAAAAAGGAAATCTGATTGCTTACCACCTGCTTGAAAGTAGCACATGTGCTTACATAGCATGGTTAGTTAATGAACCAATGCGGCAATTAATAAAAATCGAATATAAGAACGCACGCTTAGTAATGCTTCCTACAAATGCAATCCACAAGCTAGATAGCCTTGCATATCCTTGGAGTCTTTTCTTTTCTCCTGTCGGGTAAGTCTTGCTGAGTACAATTGAGTACTCAGGGTTTTATTCCCCCTGTTGCAGGTGATAGGTCGATGCTAAAGCTGACTCTTGTGTGTGAATTCCTCCTGGTGGGCTCAGCGAGGATTCCTTTACGCTGCGATCGTAGTGGTTATTTATAATTCTCACCAAATACTTTTATAAATGGAAGTTTCATAATCTGTTGTCGTAGTCTATATATCAATACTTCATCATGTCATTAATAGATGTTTATTTCCACTGTAACTCTATTCACATGTTTCTATTCCGCTGTTCAGTTAAATTGTTTATAACTCTGATAATATGATTTCATCTCGCGGTTATATTAATAAATATTATACTCTGATGTTGTATTAAAAGTGATGTAAGAAATGGTTACGAATGACGTAAGCTTATTTCTCTCATTTGTGATCCTGATGGCAAAAATGTGGATTTTTTGGTTCTCGCCTAGGGTGTGCCCGACGAAACCGAGTAATTTAGTGTTCTCCCTCGAGTGCTTAGTGTCTAATGGAAGACAAGCACTACTGTGAGGCATTAAATTAGGCGGTTCTGCCACAACCATCCAGCCTATAAAACCCCAAGCCGAGCCCCACCTCCTCTCCCATCCTCTGCTCGCAGCCAAGAACCGCCGCCGCCGTAGCTCTCGATCTCTCGCGCCTCAAAGCTCGACGCCGACGCCACTTGGAGTTTTGCCGCGACCTCCCACGCCCGTAGGTATCTTCCTCTCGTCGATTTGGTGACTCCATGCTCGGATTGAGCCTCACCCGCAAGCTCTCTCTCTCTCTAGAACTCCGCCGCAGTCGACCAAGCCTCTGGAGCCCGTCCCGAACGCCCAGAACGTCCTCAACCGACTCCCGGTGAGCTCCTGACCATACCCGTGCCTTCTATTCACGATTTTACGCCCTGGAACGCCGTACCGGCGAACCCCAGCTGTCGCCAGCCATGGCACCGCCGTTGGGCCTTTCTCCCCGGTGACCGCTGCCCCTGTACACGCCTGCGTCGTCAGATCTGGATGGGCGGCCCAGATTACCCCGTACCGGTTCGGTCCACCATGGGCTGTGGACTCGATCCACATAGCTGCGTCAGCACCCACGTCAGCGCGCCCACGCATGCGCGGTGCACCACGCCTACCAAAAGCCACCACGTGGCCACCCAGTCAGCAGCCACAGTCAAACCGCGGTCAGCCGTGCGCATTTTGCAGAAACCCCCCATATTTTCATAGAATCAATCCGCGGTACTCAACAGTTCAAAAGAATTTCTATTCAGTCCTGTTTTTATTCGGTTAAGCCCCTGTACTTTCCAGATTTAATGCCCGCAGTCCTATAACCGTGAGAATTTATATTTTTAATTGTTTTAATTCAAAAATAGGTTCAATTTATTTACAGAAATGCCATTACATCTTATTTCATGCATAACTTTCGCGTTTTAAGTTCGATTTGAGTGATTCTTTCGCTCACGTGTTCGTAGCGATGTGTAGAATAGATTTGTAAGCTTATCAACTTGTGTTTTCACTATTTGGTGTACTATTCTAATGGAAGTCTATCTTGTATGCATGTAATGATTGGTATGATGCTTAATTGATGATTTGATCACGATTAGAGGGTGAGCCATTTGAGGTGATTGAGGACCCCCAGCAGGATCAGCAGTACTCTCAGGATGACTTTGAGGAAGGCAAGTGTACCAAAGGCCCCTTGTTACCTATGAACTATTACCACTTACATTCATGCATGTGTTTAATTTGAAATGCCTTTAAGGACTTTACCTAGATGATTACTTGTACCACATATCCTTGATACATGGGATTATTGGGTAGGCATTTTGGATAGATGCTGTAGCGCTTAACATGAACTAATTGTTAAACATGATTAAAGGCTATATGCAATGTGATAAAATGGAGCTTTTTAGCAACAGATAGGGGTCTGGAATATGGGGTTGAGTACTCTAGTGCCTCTCCATAAGGACTTAATCCTGAAGCGGCAACTCAGGAGGGACCGTACAACCCCGAGTGTCACATGGCTCTAACTTTAACCTGTTAACTAGATTGTACTAGCTCGTCTGTAGCTCCAATAAGGGGTAAGAGGGTATCTTTCCTTTTTCTGTTAGGGTGTGCACCGTGCTGCGATGCCCACGCGTGCCATTCCTTTGTAGCTACGACCTATTAGTGCAACTAGCTAAGGGTTTCATAGTGAAACTCTACCACACTTTCTAGGAAGAGGTGTAGTGGGTCTCGTGAACCCCGGCATTGGGAATCATGGCTCGGTGGGTAAAGATGTACAATTTCCATAGAAATAATTAATCTGTTATAACAGCCGTGCTCACAGATACGAGCGGTCTGGATCCTTCGAGATTAGTGGTTACTGTGGATAATGGATGGCTAGGAATTGAGATAAAACTTGATGATACTTTAATACCACTCGGGAATTGGGACTGTTCATTAAAGTAGTGATTCAGGATGCTAAAATTTGATTAACTAAAATTGCGAACCATAGTCAAACAGTGTCAAGCCTTTTTGAGCCTCATAGATCCCTTTGATATACTTGCTAAGCATGGTGAGCTTACACTTGCTTTACATCCAATGAAAATCTTGGATGGGTAACAGATAATGGATATGAAGAGTTTCTGGAGGATGTCTAGGACTACTAGGGAGACGTTCACCAGTTGGAGTCCCTGTGGCAGTTGGGCTAGTTATTCCGCTGTAATTGTAATAATATTGCCTTTGAGCAAACTTTGTATTTACTTTATGATGAGATATACGATGTAATAAGTACTTTACTTTGATACTATTGCAATTTGTGATATATGTGTGTGTTTGGACATCTTGGGCGCACATATATGAGTACTTGGTTTTGCTATGCAAAATTGGGTGCGACAAATTGGTATCGGAGCTATAACTGACTGTAGGACGAACAACCTAGTTAGAAATGGACGTTTCTAGGCTCACATTATCTTTATTTTACTACCTTTAATTTGCTATAAAATTTTTGCTTATATTCTGCTCTTTATCTGTTGCCAAAAATTATTTTGTTCTAATACTCAACCTTTTCATTCTTATAGATGGACCGTACCAAGAAGACCCCGCGCAAGAGGACCATCCTGATGCCCACCAAGAGGATCAGGTTCACATTGGGCAAGCGTGTCCCGGCACATCTGGTGGACAAGGCCTTAGTGATTGAGAACAAGCGCCGTCAGATGGAGGACAAAAGGAGGAAGTTTTAGGGACAACAATCCAGGAGCAACTCTCACTTCCGTGCCAACCCTCAACAAGCTCAACCTCAGCAGCGCTATCAAGGTCAGACAGGTCCCAACCGCATCCAGCAACCCTAGTGTGCACAGCAGCAACAGCAGTAGTACAAAGCACCAGCTCAGCGCCAGCAATAGCCCAACAATGTATCGGTGAGGAATAATGCCCCCAATGCTCCATAGAGGAATGGCGCATCAAAAGCGCCAAATGCAGTTAATGACAATAAATGCTTCAATTGTGGAGAGCCGGGACATTACTCCAACAGATGCCCGAAGAAGACGGCTAACTCATAGGAGAATTATGTTTGGGGAAAGGTGAACCACGTGACTGCTGAAACAGCTTAGGAGTCACCGGATGTGGTGATTGGTACATTTCTGGTCAACTCAAACTCAGCTACAGTACTTTTTGATTCTGGTGCTTTGCATTCCTTCATAGCATATACATTCATAAAGAAGCATGGTATTCCAGTAAGTGTTATGAAGAAACACATGTTAGTAAGCTCACCTAGAGGGGTAATGAAAGCAAAGTAGATATGCTTAGCTACTAGTCTCAGCATAAGGGGGGTAGAATTTCAAGCAAATCTTGTAGTCATAAACTCCACCGGTATTGACGTCATCCTGGGTATGGATTGGTTAAGGTTGCAGAAAGCAGTTATTAATTGTGGCAATAGTTCTATGAATCTTACCACTTCATCTGGAGAGGAAGTTGTGTATGTGGCAACTCAGTCAGCTATAGAAATCTGTCGGGTTAATCAGTTGGAGGGCACAAGCTTAGAAGATATAAGGATAGTAAATGAGTACCTAGATGTCTTCCCTGAAAAATTGCCAGGTATGCCACCTGACTGAGACATCGAGTTTATAATTAAACTTTTACCTGGAACTGCACCCATAGCTAAGAGACCCTATAGAATGGGAGTGAATGAATTAGCAGAACTTAAGAAACAATTAAAGAAATTGTTAGATAAGGGTTATGTTCAACCTAGTTCTTCACCTTGGGGTGCACCAATACTGTTTGTAGAAAAGAAGGATGGTACACAAAGGATGTGCATAGATTACAGGTCACTTAATGAGGTCACAATTAGGAACAAGTACCCACTACCTAGAATTGATGACCTATTTGACCAGTTGAAAGGGGTTTGTGTGTTTTCCAAGATCGACCTTCGATCTAGATACCATCAGTTGAGGATAAGACATACTGACATCCTTAAGACTGCTTTTGTGACCCGATATGGACTGTATGAGTTCACAGTCATGTCTTTTGGTCTGACAAATGTGTCTGCTTACTTCATATATCTGATGAACAAAGTGTTCATGGAGTACCTTGACAAGTTTGTCGTCGTGTTCATTGATGACATATTAGTGTACTCTAAGAATGAAGAAGAACATGAAGAACATTTGAGGTTGGTGTTGCAAAAGCTTAGAGAACATCAGCTTTATGCCAAGTTTAGCAAATATGAGTTCTGGCTAAAAGAAGTATCTTTCCTTGGTCACATAATCTCTAATGGAGGAGTACCAGTAGATCCTAAGAAGGTTAGAGATATGTTGAGTTGGAAGCCACCTAAGTATGTTAGTGAGATTCAGAGTTTTCTAGGTATGGCTGGGTATTATAGGAGATTCATCGAGGGATTCTCTAAGTTAGCCAAGCCCATGACTACTTTGTTAGAGAAGAATGCCAAATTTGTATGGACTAAGCGATGTCAGGACAATTTTGAGGAGTTGAAGAAGAGACTAACTTCTGCCCTAGTGCTTATCTTACCTGATCTCACCAAAAGCTTCTCTATCTATTATGATGCCTCACGGCAAGAACTAGGTGGTGTTCTTATGCAAGAAGGCAGAGTTGTTGCCTATGCATCTAGACAGCTGAGAAAACATGAGTTAAATTATCTGACTCATGATCTGGAATTAGTAGTTGTGGTGCATGCTCTCAAGATTTGGAGGTATTACTTGATTGGTCATAAGTGTGAGATTTATATGGACCATAAGAGTTTGAAGTACATATTCACACAGTCAGATCTGAATTTGAGGCAACACAGATGGCTAGAGTTAATCAAGGATTATGATTTGGATATACACTATCACCCAGGAAAGGCTAATGTTGTAGCAGATGCCTTGAGTAGAAGGAGTTATGTGAACATGGCCTATACAACTCAACTACCTGAAGAGTTGTGTGAGGAGTTCAAATACCTGAATTTGGGTATTGTGGCCAACACCATGGAGTTAGAGGTAGAACCCACTCTAGAACAAGAGATTCGTAAGGGACGGTTGAATGATGAGAGGATCAAGGATATTGCGGAGCGTATAGTGATTGGTAAAGCCCCAGGATTCCACATGGATGATCAAGGAACAGTATGGTTTGGCAAAAGGATTTGTGTACCAGAAGTGAAATCTGTTAGGGAGTCTATCTTGAGGGAAGCTCATGACGTAGCCTATTCCATACACCTAGGAAGTACTAAAATGTATCTTGATCTTAAAGAGAGATACTAGTGATATGGACTCAAGAGAGATGTAGCTGAACATGTGGCTATATGTGACACGTGCCAAAGAGAAAAAGCAGAACATCAGAGGCCAGTAGATTTGCTACAACCTATGAACATACCCGAGTGGAAATGGGAAGAAGTTGGAATGGACTTCATAGTTGGATTACCCCGTACACAGAGAGGATTTGACTCTATCTGGGTAATTGTGGACCGTCTAACAAAAGTGGCACATTTCATTCTGGTCAAGGTAACCTATTTGGGTGCAAAGTTAGCAGAGTTATATATGGAAAGGATTGTATGTTTACATGGAGTACCAAAGAAGATTGTTTCGAATAGGGGTACACAGTTCACATCACATTTTTGGCAGAAATTGCATGAGTCCATGGATACAAAGTTGAACTTTAGTTCAGCTTACCATCCGTAGACAGATGGACAGACCAAGATAACAAATCAGATCTTAGAGGATATGCTAAGAACTTGTGCTCTGCAGTATGGGACAAGTTGGGATAAGAGTTTACCTTATGCCGAATTCTCCTATAATAATAGCTACCAAAAGAGTCTCAAGATGGCACCATTTGAGGCATTGTATGGCAGGAAGTGCAGAACCCCATTGTTTTGGAATCAAACGGGGGAAAGTCAAGTCTTTGGACCAGATGTTTTGCAACTGGCAGAAAAACAAGTACAAACAATAAGGCAAAACTTGAAGGTTGCACAGTCTTGTAAAAAAAGCTATGCGAACACGAGAAGAAGAGATTTGGTGTTTGAAATCGGTGACTTTGTTTATCTCAAAGTTTCACCTATGAAAGGAGTTAAGAGATTTCATACCAAGGGAAAGTTGTCACCCAGGTATGTGGGACCATTCAAGATCATCAATAGGAGAGGAGAAGTTGCTTACTAGCTAGAATTACCGGAGCAGCTCTCAGGTGTTCATGATGTCTTCCATGTGTCACAACTTAAGAAATGTTTGAGAGTACCTGAGGAACAACTACTTTTGGAAGAACTAGATATCCGAGGGGATCTATCATACAAAGAATACCCAGTGAGAATCTTGAAAACAACGGAGAGAATCACAAGGAGCAAAATAATAAGGATGTGCAAGGTTCAGTGGAACAGACACTTAGTGGATGAAGCAACTTGGGAAAGAGAGGAAGATTTGAGAACTGACTATCCCAATCTCTTTGAACCATCCGAATCTCGAGGACGAGATTCTTCTTAAGGGGGGTAGGTTTGTAACACCCAAAATTCTTACTACAAATTAGCAATTAATTCTTATCATTTAATACATTTTCTAGGTATTTTTAACTTAGGCCAAATAATAAATATTGGATAAATAAAATAAACTATAAGGTTTAGAAACTTGTTTGTTGCATTCATGCTGAAGCATATTGGTTTTGGACGAGTGTAGGGTTAGATGAATTGAAGTTGAATTCAAATCACATTTGAATTTGACTTAAAACTGAAAATAGAGGAAATAGATTTGGAAAATGATTTGATTTTGAAAAATTCATCTTCTTCCATTTTGGCCCAACACCAGGAATCGGCCCAGTCCCCATTTTTCTTTCCTTCCCGCGCTGGCCCACTGGCAGCCCAGCAGCGCCCTTCCTTCCTCTTTTCTTTTTTCCTGGTGCCTGGCCTGCTTGCACAAGCCCACTCGGTAGCCTGCCCTGCACTGGCCCGCAACGGCACCGCACGCAGCCCAGCCTGCCACACCGGCCTTCTCCCTTTTCCCCGCACCGGCTCACAAACCGCACCACGTAGCCCACTCGGTGGCCTGCCGCACCGGCCTCCTCCCGTGCGCACACGCACGCCAGCGCGCGGCCCAGCCCAGCACCGTGGCCCCCAACGATGCGCTCGCCGCCCTCTTTCTTCTCTCCCTCACTGCCCCACGGGACCCGACCGTCAGCGCCGGCCCTTCCTTCTTCCTCGCGCTGCTTCTTTCCTTTCTTGCTTCCGGTGATGGCGCTCCCGTATGGAAAGCCACCGCGTCGTCGCCCACAGAAGGAAAGCGACCCTTTCCGCCCAAATCCGCCCGCTTCCCTTCCTAATCCCGCTCACCATCTGGCCTATAAAACCCCAAGCCAAGCCCCGCCTCCTCTCCCATCCTCTGCTTGCAGCCGAGAACCACTGCCGCCGTAGCTCTCGATCTCCCGTGCCTCAAAGCTCGACGCCGACGCCACCTGGAGTTTCACCGCGACCTCCCACGCCCGTAGGTATCTTCCTCTCATCGATTTGGTGACTCCATCCTCGGATTGAGCCTCACCCGCAAGCTCTCTCTCTCTCTCTAGAGCTCCACCATTGTCGACCAAGCCTCTGGAGCCCGTCCCGAACGCCGAGAACGTCCTCAACCGACTCCCAATGAGCTCTTGACCATACCCGTGCCTTCTATTTGTGATTTTACGCCCTGGAACGCCGTACCAGTGAACCCCAGCCATCGCCGGCCATGGCACCACCGTCCGGTCTTTCTTCCTCGGCTACCGTTGCCCCCGTACATGCCTACGCCGTCAGATCTGGACGGGTGGCCCAGATTACCCCATATCGGTTCGGTCCACCATGGGCTGTGGACTCGATCCACATAGCTACGTCAGCACCCACGTCAGCGTGCCCACGCATGCGTGGTGCACCGTGCCTACCAGAAGCTGCCACGTGGCCACCCAGTCAGCAGCCGCAGTCAAACCGCGGTCAGCCGCGCGCATTTTGCAGAAACCCCCCTTGTTTTTGTAGAATCAACCCGCGGTACTCATCAGTTCAAAAGAATTTCTATTCAGTTCTATTTTTATTTGGTTAAGCCCCTGTACTTTCCAGATTTAATGCCCACAGTCCTATAACCGTGAGAATTTATATTTTTAATTGTTTTAATTCAAAAATAGGTTCAGTTTATTTACAGAAATGCCATTACATCTTATTTCATGCATAAGTCCAATGTGAGTGATTCTTTCGCTCACGTGTTCGTAGCAATGCGTAGAATAGATTTGTAAGCTTTTCAACTTATGTTTTCACTGTTTCGTGTACTATTCTAATGAAAGTCTATCTTGTATGCATGTAATGATTGGTATGATGCTTGATTGATGATTGGATCACGATTAGAGGGTGAGCCATTTGAGGTGACTGAGGACCCCAGCAGGATCAGCAGTACTCTCAGGACGACTTTGAGGAAGGCAAGTGTACCAAAGGCCCCTTGTTACCTATGAACTATTACCACTTACATTCATGCATGTGTTTAATTTGAAATGCCTTTAAGGACTTTACCTAGATAATTACTTGTACCACATATCCTTGATACCTGGGATTATTGGGTAGGCATTTTGGATAGATGCTGCAGCGCTTAACATAAAATAATTGTTAAATATGATTAAAGGCTATATGCAATGTGATAAAATGGAGCTTTTTAGCAATAGATAGGGGGCTGGAGTACGGGATTGAGTACTCTATTGCCTCTCCATAAGGACTTAATCCTGAAGCGACAACCTAGGAGGGACCGTACAACCCCGAGTGTCACATGGCTCTGACTTTAACCTGTTAACTAGATTGTACTAGCTTGTTTGTAGCTCCAGTAAAGGGTAAGAGGGTATCTTTCCTTTTTCTGTTAGGGTGTGCACCGTGCTGCGATGCCCACGTGTGCCATTCCTTTGTAGCTATGACCTGTTAGTGCAACTAGCTAAGGGTTTCATAGTGAAACTCTGCCACACTTCCTGGGAAGAGGTGTAGTGGGTCTCGCAAACCCTGGCATTGGGAATCACGGCTCGGTGGGTAAAGATGTATAATTTCTGCAGAAATAATTAACTTGTTATAACAGCCGTGCTCACGGATACGAGCGGTCTAGATCCTTCAAGATTAGTGGTTACTGTGGATAATGGATGGCTGGGAATTGAGATAAAACTTGATGATACTTTAATACCACTCGGGAATTGGGACTGTTCATTAAAGTAGTGATTCAGGATGCTAAAATTTGATTAACTAAAATTGCGAACCGCAGTCAAACAGTGTCAAGCCTTTTTGAGCCTCATAGATCCTTTTGATATACTTGCTAAGCATGGTGAGCTTACACTTGCTTTACATCCAATGAAAATTCTAGATGGGTAACAGATAATGGATATGAAGAGTTTCCGGAGGATGTCCAGGACTACTAGGGAGACGTTCACCAGTTAGAGTCCCTGTGGCAGTTGGGCTAGTTATTCCGCTGTGATTGTAATAATATTGCCTTTGAGCAAACTTTTTATTTACTTTATGATGAGATATGTGATGTAATAAGTACTTTACTTTGATACTATTGCAATTTGTGATATATGTGTGTTTGGAGATCCTGGGCGCACATATATGAGTACTTGGTTTTGCTATGCAAAATTGGGTGTGACATAGACACTCCAAAGTTCACAAGTGGCATTTTTTTTAATACTTTCTTAATCTATTTTTAAAACTAACACTGTTTTTTTTCAAAACTAACACTTTTGGACGTGCCTGTTTGCACGGCGCGGCTAATTCACGCCATGCATGGCGGTGCGGTAGGGGGCAATCAACAGCTGCGGTGACCGCTGACGTGGTAAGTCTGACGCGCCACCTATCACGGCGCGATAGGCCTACCGTTCCATGCATCACGGTGTGGGGCTATCGCGCCACGCATCACGGCATGGCAGACCCCTTGTTCTCTCTCTCAGTGTCTCCGTCCTTAGACGAGAAAACACGTCGCCGTGACTCCCGCTCGCCGTGCCCGCCCGGTGAGCCCTCGGCCACCACGCCTGCTGTGACCCGCCCAGTGCGCTCGCGCCCGACGTGCCCCGTCCGCCATGACCCCAGACACCGTGCCTCCCGCTGCGCCCACCGCCGTGTGCCCGTCCTCCCTCACTCCATCTCCATCTCCCCCTATGTCGTTGCCTCTGTTACTACCGCCGCCGCCCCTCCATCTCACCACTGCCGCGCGTCGCCCGTCCTCGTCGCTGCCCCTCCATCTCTCCACACTATCTCGAGCCATGAAGGACATTGCTGCGCTGCCCATCATCCTCCTCTAGAAGGGGGGATTGCCGCCGGTTGGCCGGCCATTGCCACTGCCCTCCAAAAGTAGGCCACTACCGCCGGCGGCCATCTCCTTTCCATTGGTGGATTGTGGTGACCCATAATCTTTGTCGAGGTAATGCTCTTCTGCATCTCTGTCATTTTTTTGCTAGGGTTAGGATTCAAATTTAGTTTGACTGGATAGAGATTTATATAATTAGTTAGCAAAGATATTTAGTGAAGTTAGTAAATATAAGTTATATATAGTTTTGCAATTAGTTTTGCAGTTAGCTAGATATGTATAGTTAGTAATGTTACTTAGTATAGTAAGTATAGGTATTAATATTAGTGTGTTTAGTGTAGTTAGTTAGTATAGTTAGATAGAATTGTTGGTATAGGTATTAATATTAGATTAAGTAGTATAGTTAGTTGGTATAGGTGTAGTTAGTATAGGTGTAATAAGTTAGTTAGTACGCACGACGATTTCGATGACTTGATGAAGTTTCTGAAATGCTTTGTAGATGGATTGTTGTGTTAGAGTTTTCTACGGAGAAAGTGTTAGGAGAGAAGATGGTATGTTTGAGGATATGGAAGAAGAATTGGAATAGTTTGATGAACCTCCTAGCTTCAGCGATCTTTGTGGCTGTTTAAATGGAAAGTTTGGTGGTGATTATACACTGAAGGGGAGGTTTGATAGTGGAAAGACTAGGGCACACTACGTGCTGATGCCCTTGCGAGACCATGCTCACTGGTCCCGCTACAATAGGGTAACCAAGGTTCCAATGTGGCCTTGGCTGAGGTGGTTGTGGAGAATGGGTATAGGATGCATGATCTCCAGGAGGGGCCGTCCTTCGATGATGATACTAAACAAGAATGTGGGGTTCATGTGGAACCAACTATGGGTATTATGGATTTGGATGGTCAGTTGACACATGAGCAGTTTCATTCAAGTCAAGTAGGCTATATAAGCAATGACTTCTATGTGAACGAGTTCGAACGGGAAGAGTAGCATGAGGAGGAGGACAGGATCGATGATGTAGTTAGCAGTGATTCAAATGATGACTAGGGATGTAGACATGCTATGCCCACACCGGTTGATGACATGCTAGTACCTGTTCATGGTATGCCATTACCAGTACCAACTGAGATTTTGCATGCTATGTCGGCGTAGGGTAGACTAATCATAGATTTGCTAGCTGATGATACCCCCTATGATTCATGGGGTAGAATTAGTAAAGCACAACAGTATATTTCACCACCACCTTACATAGCGATAGAGCTTGAGCAACTAAGGTCGATGAATATACCTTTCAGAGACGTTCCGAACTATAGGGATGTCAGCATGATAGATATGGTAGTTTGTGACACCAGTCTTTAGATGTGTAGGAACTAAGGCGGAGGCGTCTCCGGAGTACTAGAGGCAGGCTTCATCAAGCCGACTCACGACAAACAAGACTTTGAGAAGTCGCAGCTGTTTCAGAGGCTGATCAACCGTCTGAAAGACATGACTAACGAGTACTGGTAAGTTCCAGGTTCCGGATATCTGTTTCTCCCAAATCTACTAGCACCAATACAATTCTTGCTTCGCCTCAGATGTCACCACGTAAATGTCTCGATTCTTCTTAAGGGATATCCATGGTGTGTTTGGTTGAGCTGTGGTTGTAAAAAAAAGCTGTTGTGGGCTATGAGCTGTGGAAAAGCTGTTGTGGGCTGTAAGCTATAGAAAAGCTGAAAGCCATTTGATTAAACAAGTATAAAATATACATTCTATCTTTATTTCTCTTGAAACAACTATGAAAGAGTTTTTTATTCCACTAATTTCGAAAAGCAAAAAGCCAAAAGTCAAAAGTTTGGTCAAATCAGCTTTTAAAAATGTTATACGAAAAAACAACTGCTACTGAAAAAACCGCCTCCAAAAACAACCCTTTTAATTAGACTTTTAGTTTTTGTTTTTGAGACAAAAACCAAAGTCAAAAGCTCAACCAAAAGCCCAACCAACGTACCTCAGAGTCACAAGATTGGATACGTGAAAACGCCACGCCGGAGTGCAGCTCCCACTCCTCTGCAAATAGCGAATGGCACTGCTGAACCATCAGAGGGGAGTCCACCTGCTTCGATGCCACCCTTGGGATCCCACGGCAACTATGTGAATGCAGTTCCAATCGCCTTTGCGCCTCCTGGTTTCAACTCAACGCCAGTCAAAACAGAGCCTGTTGCACCAGGAGAGCCTATGGGGTGCTCTCCGTCCCAGCCAAACATGCAGACCATGCAAGTCATCAACCAGACGAGCTCACCTTCCATGGCGCCCGGCACTGGTTCCGCAGAGACAAGGAAGAGGAGGAATGAGGATGCTGCTCTGACGGTTGCGATTAAAAGGCAGGCTATGCAAGATTTGGCTGGCAGCAGCTCTGCTACTGATCAGGTTGGTAGTTAGTACAGACAGCATTGTTGTTCATCCAAGCTAGTACTACCTTTTTGGTGCACACTGTCGCCTTGATTGTTATGCGATCTCTATGTTATATTGATTTCAATCTCTTGGCGAAACAGGTATGCCAGTATATGGAAGAGCGAGAGCTGAGGGAATTTTCCTTCTTGAAGATGGAAAACCAGATGCTTCATGAAGAGTGAGCCTAACGATTAATCTTGCTTTGGTTTAACTTCATCCTATAGTGATTTTGCCAAAGTGGTGTCTAATGCATTTCTTTGTTTTGTGTTTTTTTTCTCTATAGGTGCTCGCATTTTGAGACGGCCGAGAAGGGGCTACTACTCAAGGTAAAATTCTCTGCCTTCCTGTGATGAGGAGTCTGACGAATTGAACCTGACCTTGTGATTATTTGTGTCGAACAGGAACAGAATCTGCGGCTCGAAATTGAGAAGGCGCGGGAGCAATACAAGAGCCTACTGGACGAACACGTTTCGGTGTCAGCACAGCGTTAGGTGTCGCTTCCGAAGTCACCGGGCGCGGTTTGCCATTGTTGAACCTGACCCTGACCTCGTGGAAAAAATTGTAAAAATGACACTCGAAAGATTGGCTCTTGATTATGATGGCACTCGGATGGATGACAAATGAGTTTATCTGTGTTTATGAATATGGGTCCAGTGTCAAATCTGCAAACGACTGATGTTTCGAGTCCCATTTGACCTCGTGCTAGCTCAGCTCTTCATGACAAGTGGTCATATTAGCATGCCAGAGAACCGAACACTGCCGGTGTAGACAACTAGACATGCATAGCGCGGAAGGCATGTATGTGTGCTCAGAAGCTCGATCGGCTTGGTTTCTTCTCCCGTGTACAGAGGAACTCGCTTGGGCAAAAAGGGGATCTTTCTTTTTTTTTGTAAAAAAAAAACTACCGTGTTGGCTTCTGTAGAGATGAAACCACGAAGGCACGACACGCTGGGCCTCCTCAAGCCGCAACTAGTCCACCTCTCGCCGGGAAGAACAAGAACCTCGGCTAGCTAGGCCAGGACGTGTCAAAAATATGGTGGACATGGGTTTGGGCACGTCAAAACTATCGCACGAGTCAATTATGCATTGGATGGCTGGGATCTTTGGCATACCACCAAGGCCATAAGCCCATTATTACTAATTTCATATATTAACAGTTTGTCACTGGAAACAACACCGTACACAGCTTTCCATTAAAAAACACTGCATCATGAGGGGTTCTCAGGTACAACTCCCAGAGGCCTTCCTCTGTGCAAATAGGAGGCAATCGGTGGTTGTTATCCAAGATCAGCCCAGCGACAAGCTGGGAATCTGGTGAGGAGTGAAGCTTGGGAACGTCGGTTCCTTCGGATCCTGAAATTGTGAACTACCTCGCTTCGCTGAAAAGTCAGGCTGTAAAGTACAGTTAACTGATTTATTGTGAGAGAAAAACATTATATCATAGCTGATAAGGCAGGCTGATAAGTTCAAGCGAACAAGACATAGTAGATACATAGGATCGAGTCTCTTCAGGAAAAAAAAAGACAATGTTCGAGAGTGTGGCTTTTAGAGAAAGGGTTCATCAGTAAGCGCCCGCCATCATTTTTTATGAAACCAATTCGGCTTCCGGGTGAAGCCAATTTCTCCATTTCCTGGAGGCTAGCTGGATCAAAACAATAATCTCAAGGAAAAAAAAACTCATCGTTTACAGACTGATTTCTACACGCAGCATAAAGAATCCGCTCCTCACAAATCCGAATGACACTTCAGTCCGTTGAAACTCAAATAGGCAGGAACAAAAATCTGTTCAGAAATCTGACAGAACTCTTTTTGACACTTCCTGCACAATGAGCGATGGAACAAAATTCTATGAATCAAGACGAGCAACACAAGAGCACCAAACATTAAAATTGTTAGAATCATGAGATCATTAAGGGAAGCAAAACAATGCCAGGTTGCTATTGTTGGTGAAACTACAGCGACAGCAAAGTCACCAATGCTACTGCTGCATCAACGATGCACAATCTTCGGCCCTGTTTGTTTCGCTGAAAAACCAGACTGAAAAGTACTGTTCGCTGATTTGTTGTGAGAGAGAAATATTGTACAGCCAAGCTGATAAGTTTCAACATTTCTTTTTTGAGACAGAAGCAACAGCTCTGAACAGAGGAGATCATAAGCTCAGGCTTATCAGATATGCTACAAAACTAAAATACGCAGGGCTACCCTATATAGCATATAACAAAATGAACTTCTGAAAGCTTCAATTCTTAGCAACAGAATCTTCATGCGCCACCTTCATCAAAACTTTTTATAGTCTCAATGTTTACATTAATATTTGCAGGATCTCTAAAAGTATGAAGAACGCTTAGACAAAAGTATTTATTCTAAAATTTTGCAGAACTCGGAACTTGTAAATGTAAGCACAAAGCCACAAGATTGAAATGAGAGCCCTGAAACCCAGGTTGAGCAATACTAACAGCCCTTTTGTGAAGTGAAATGTTCCTCCTGCTGCAGCATCGCATACATGAAAACACTAGCATCAACTATAGCTTGTGCACATGATCATTTAAACTTGAGTCTTAGAGAGTAGCTAGTAATTAATATGGTTCAACAACATCACAGCGATACTGATAAGCAGGCATCAGTCAATAAGAGTACAGATTACATAATATAAAGACCATGCGGAAGCTAAGCTGGCCTGGCGATACTGATAAGCAGGCATCAGGCAATATATAAGAGTACATATTAGGCCCCGTTTAGTTCCACCCAAAAACCAAAAATTTTTGCATAGTAACCGTCACATCGAATCTTGCGGCACATGCATGGAGTACTAAATGTAGACGAAAAAAAAAACTAATTACACAGTTAGCCGAGAAATCGTGAGACGAATCTTTTAAGCCTAAATAGTCCATAATTGGACAATTTTTGTCAAATAAAAACGAAAGTGCTACAGTAGCCAAAAGCCAAAAATTTTCGGAACTAAACACGCCTTTAGATAATCTAAAGACACTGCAGAAGCTAAGCTGGCCCGGTTACATATCACCAGGGAAGAGCTAGCTAAGGTTGGGATCTCCATACATACATATAAGGCCAAACTTCTTCATGGTCTGCTTATGTACGTACACACAAAGCTAAGATGAAGTTATGGCTAGAGCTATCTAAGTTGATCTCTACTTCGTTCCAAAGTAGCCATAGACCTTGCGCTGCTCTTTGGTAGAGACGATCAGGCAGGCTAGATGTGTCATTTTAGAACTTCCGGAGTTTCTGCCTGAACCCCGGCAGTTCCACGCTAGGAAGCTCACTGCGCCTTGTGGCGCCTTGTAGGCTGGCGCCATTGCCCGTTGAAGATCTTCTCGAGGATAATGTTGACAGACTTCATCAACCTGAGTGTCATGGCGTTGGCGAAGGATAGTGGAGTCATCATCCCTATACCTTCCAGGGAGCGTCTGGTGTAGAGGCTGAACACCAGCACAAAGATCCACCCTCCCGACTCCAGGAGTGACAGGAGGTGGAGCAGGCCGTTGCGGCAGGCGGGGGCAATCTTGGAGGTCCATTTGCGGATTCCAGCTTGGTCCCTCGCCATGAGAGGGGCCGAAGTTGAGCTGCAGCAGTTGCAGAGTCTGGCTTTGATCAAATCTGAGAGGTGGACAAAACATGTCTCCCAAAGGTCTGCTGCCAGAGAAGCCAGGAGTATACAGAAACAGGCCTTCAGTGGGTGGCGGAGGATATCCTCTAGCCGAGGTGCCGCCCGTAGCTGTAGCCACCCGTTGGCCGCTGGAGGTTCCACCACCCGTTGACCGCTGATATGTTCATCTCTATCGTCGAGTCCGAGGTCAGAAGCTGCTAAATAAGTTATCAGTTCAATCAAAATTTGAAGATGCCAGGCATTGGACACCAGAAATCATCAGATCGGAAATCAGTTGAATACGGAGTACTTTTATAATGCTAGTCCTAGTCTTATGTGTGATCTTCACAGTTGATAACAACAGCATTTGTAGGTGGCAAACACCAAGTTCATATGTTTTGACAAGCTAACTGCAACTGAACTTGTGCTTGTTTAAAGAACTGAAGGTGTGAAACTAACACAGAAACCAGTAAACCACAGCCGTTAGCTCTAACAAGAGTAGAACTGAAGGTGTGAAACTAACACAGAAACCACAACCCTTTCCCTCTAAACTAGAGCCAGCAACAACAACGGGAGCATGACGAGTTGTGAAGAAAATGCCTTCATGTGTGCAGTCACTAATATTATGTCACAAATAGCAACAACGGCTTTTGCAGGGTAGATTTTTCAGATGCAAAAGCCGGATGGCATTATACACACATATATTTCAAGATTTTTTCAGAAAAAAAGTGCAATTTGTCTTCAAAAAATGCTCAAGCAACGAGAGGTGCACATTGAAGCTTAGTACTAGTACATCAGAATCAGATGGACACATACTCTATTGCCGACTAAAGAACTACAGTAGGTTTGGGCCACGAAGAAAGAAACGAGGGCTTGCAGCTTACTTGGTGAGGGGAGAGGGCGTAATGGCCGGCCAGCGACAGTGGAGGTGGTGCCGCCTACGCCGTCGGCAGAGGGCAGCGGCGCCCGCTGGAGCTCTCCGGTGTGGCTGGTGTCGCTGAGAGGGAGGGGAGGAGAGGATTTGTAGGGGAGTGGCCTGGTGTGGAATGGAGTGAGGACGGGAAAGAAAAAGACTGCCGCATTGATGTCTGACGAATTGCTGTTGCACGTTGCACGTTGCACGCGGCACGCCGTGACCGAGCCCGAGGTGAAGAACAGTGATCGCTTTGTTCACCGGCCGTCGTGGGAGCACTCCCGTTCCATTCACTGATTCACGCGCGTAGCACGATAATCGTGCTCTACTGCTCTCCCGTGCCATGCCGCACGTACTGGCGCACGGCGAAGAAGGCCGGGGGTGGGGCCGGGCCGGAACTGCGACTGCGACTGCGACTGCGAATGCCGTTGTTTGCCCTCGCATGCGCCAACGACTCCTCGCGGTCCGGTGCGTTTCAACAAAACGAGTCCAGCAAGCAAGGTGCCGGCTTGGCTCCAGCTGCTCGACACTCGGTAGCACCGCTGCAGCCGGCACGGCGTGAACCGCCAGGGCGCCGGGTGGTTGCGACCGAATTTTTTACTTTTTGACCCTTTTTTCGAAAGTTTCTCTCAAATAGATCCCTGATGGAAAGAATTCCAGAAATGGACCCTTGGCTCAGCGCTAGGGTGAGTGGCGCCGAGTGAGTGGCGCCGAGCTCGGCGCCATAGTGACTGGCGCCGAGCTCCTGGCACGGGCAAACGGCCTGCAAGGGGCTCGGCGCCAGAGTGGATGGCGCCGAGCTCGGCGCCACTCACTCTGGCGCCGAGCTACCTGCATTTAACCCCCGCCCAGCCTTCTTTCCTGAGCGTTCTTCCTCTTCTTTCTCCTCGGATTTTTTTCTCGCCACTTCATCCTACCTCACGAATCGACATATTGGACCTTGAAAACCTTGATTTGATCCGTAGATCTTCGAGAGCAAGGTATACTCGCTCACCTCCTTGTTTTTCTCGTATAGATTCGGTACATATTAGTCGGATTTTTGAACCTAAGAATCGTCATCACTTAGGGTTTCATTGTATCCCTCAATATATGTATTATACAACCGTAGGTTCATTTCAAGGCGTGAAAAATGCTAGCAAACCAAGCCGCATGTAGTTATGTTATGGGTTTATTGTTGTGGATGAAATGAGAAACCCTAGGTTTAGGGTATAATGTTAACTGCTTTTGGTTCTTATAACGAAATTGATTGTATTGTAGTTATGGTTCTCATTGATATTTTGTTGTGATGTTTTTATTTATGTTTGCTAAATTACATCCTATTTGTTAGATGCAAGAAATGTTTCGGGAGGAGTTTTGGCGAAAATGGGGTCGTCCTCGCGAATTATACCCCGACGCGTCTAGCAAAGATGCCCCTGTTCCCCCTGACCTTCCTGTCCCTAACTGTGATTGTGGTTTCCCAGCCCATGTTTTTCAATCGAAACATCCGGACACAGCCGCGCGTTGCTTCTACACATGTAGTCGGTTTAATGTAAGAAATTATTTGTACTATCCTTTTTCTTTATTTGTTTAAGTATGGTACTAATATATTATTGGAATCTCGTTGTGTAGGACCATGAGAGGTGCTTTTTTTTCAGTGGATCGATGGTGCAGAAAAGTTTGATCCTAGGTACCTCTTTTTCGACGATTGGTTTAGAGGGAGACATCCACGTGAGCACTTCAAGCGATGGGTTCCACCCCCCTAACCCTCCGGCAATGACGGCTAAGGAGAAGCACCTAGCCGCCGTTAGACGACTCGAGTAACCTCCTCTATGCGATTGCGGAGATCGAGCTGTGATAAACCCTGAGAATACGTTGGAGTTTGTGTGTCCAAACAAGCATGAAGTAAGTGCAAAGTGTATGTGTTAAAATCTTGAGCTATATGTGTTTATGTACTAATGTCTCATTATTTAGGTGTATTCAATGGTGAAGTGTCGTTTCAAGGAGTGGTTGTATGGTCCTAAGAACCAATGGGCGGAAGAACCGCGGAGGGTTAAGGAAAAGAAGAAAGAACGTGTAATCTACAAAGCACCTCCTGTCATGTGCGAATGTGGTGTAAAATCCAACTATGGCCTAGTCCCTTCGGAGCTTGGAATAGGTCATTATTGCGGCCATATGATTGAGTATGATGAGGTTTGTTATAATTCTAGTAAACATGAAATCGTATTTTATTTGTTTTTCTAATACATATATGATATAATATTTGTTTTGAACAGAGTACTAGGAAATGCAGTTGGAAATGTTATGATGGTCAAGCTAAGTTCTTGGATGAACTGAAAAAGAGGCAAGTAATTGCACGGAAGAGGTGATATGGACCTGACTACGTCAACCTATTCGTTAAACATCACAAAGAAAAGATGTGTGAGTTTGCTAGACAGCGCGGTATTTGTAACCCGATCGATGTTGGGCTTAACAAATGGGGATTGGAGAGGCGAACGACGTTAGAGGAGGAGAGGGCAAGGAATGAGGCAAGGGAGGAGACAAGAGTACAGATGCAGGTCTTGGACGAGCATATTGCTACATTATGTGCCAGTGAGTGCTTGAAAACCTTTTTTCGTTGCCTGGTTTTAAATGTAATATTATCGAGTTGCTAACTAATTGCATTTTATACATCAAGGAATTGGTTGCAGCGGAGAACATGCTGCAGAGGTGGCTCGTGCAAGATATGAGGAGAAGAAGTTAGATGCCCATAGATCACGAGCTGGTCGCACCGTTCAATCATCGATTGTGCTGTGTGATGATGGAGACGAGGATGAAGACGACACTGGCAGACTGAGTGAGCTCATTGCTTTAGCAGAGGCGGGCATACGGGCGCAGGAGGCTGACGACGACACAGGCAGACTGAGCGAGCTCATCTCTCTAGCAGAGGCGGGCATTCAGGCGCAGGAGGCTGACGACGACACTGGCAGACTGAGCGAACTCATCGCCCTAGCAGAGGCAGGCTTACAGACAGAGGAGGATGACGACGCGTTCTTCACTCAGGCCGCAGCGGCTGCAGACGAAGCAGAGGCCGCTTACTACAAGCGACAGGCAGGTGAGAGCAACGCAGTTGAGCCTAGCCGCAGCAACAGGGTTGTAGTAGAGGACTGGTACTCGGATGATGAGTTGCTTACTCAGTACGTTTCAGATTAAGGATTTAAAAGTGCATTTGCCCCTTTGTCTACTGTCAGCACTTAATTATACTATTAATATGTTGTGTAATATGACATAGTATCTAACTTTTCATTATGTGGTTGTTTTCATTATCAATGGTCTTAATATTCTGCTTAATGATACAGACTTATTTCTATTTGAACACGTGCTGCAAAAAATAGTTAACGACATACGATATTATAGAAATCAACACACGAAACACATTAAATGGCAGGCGCGCGCGTCGCGGGGGGCGCGGGCCACGGCGGGCGCGCGGCGAGGTGGGAGCGCGGCGCGGCGAGCGGGTGCCGCGCGTGGGCGGGCGTGGGCGACGTCGGGCGCGGGCGGGCGTGGGCGTGGCGGCGGCGGCGGGGGCTGGCTAGGGCAACGAGATGGGGAAGAAGGCCGGGTAGATATTTAGGCCGAGCTCGGCGCCAGAGTGAGTGGCGCCGAGCTCGGCGCCAAGATCTACGGCGCCGAGCTCGGCGCCATCCGCTCTGGCGCCAAGCTCGGCGCCATCCGCTCTGGCGCCGAGCCCCTTGCAGGCCGTTTGCCCGTGGCCAGGAGCTCGGCGCCAGTCACCGTGGCGCCGAGCTCGGCGCCATTCACTCTGGCGCCGAGCCAAGGGTCCATTTCTGGAATTCTTTCCGCCAGGGGTCTATTTGAGAGAAACTTTCAAAAAAAAGGGCCAAAAATAAAAAATTCGGTGGTTGCGACATGTGACGCAGCTCACAGGGTGTTGCCGGAACGTCCGTGGTCTTGTCTTCACACTTGTTGTTTGGTCATCCTGAGCTAAAGTTTAGCCGTGTGACGTTGAACGTATGGATGCTAAACAGGATAACTAAGCATGAGTTAATTATAAAACTAATTGCACATGAGTAGACTAATTAGTGAGACGAATCTATTAAGTCTAATCAATCTATAATTAGCAAATGTTTACCAGAGCACCACATTATCAAATCATGGACTAATTAAACTTAGTAGATTCGTCTCGTAAATTAGTCTTAATCTATGTAATTAGCCTATGTTTAATACTCCTAATTAGTATAAAGATTCGATGTCACGAAGCTAAACTTTTGGCTAAACGAATCAAACACAGCCGCCAGCAAACTGCAGCCCCAGCCGAATTTTTTACTTTTTAGCCTTTTTTCGAAAGTTTCTCACAAATAGACCCCTGGCGGAAAGAATTCAAAAAATGGACCCTAGCTCGGCGCCACCGATGCTGACGCCGAGCTCGGCGCCAGCGTCCCTGGGCTAGGGCAAACTTACATGGAAGGAAGCTCGGCGCCGTTCACTCTGGCGCCGAGCTCGGCGCCGAGCTTCCTTCCATGTAAATTTGCCCCAGCCCAGGGGCTCGACGCCAGGGATGGGTGGCGCCGAGCTAGGGTCCATTTTCTGAATTCTATCCGTCAGAGGTCTATTTGTGAGAAACTTTCGAAAAAAGAGCTAAAAAGGTAAAAAAATTCGGCAGCCGCAGTGCTAACCCGGTTCACACTCAACGCCCTACGGATGGTAATCAACAGAAAAAAAAAAACGCCCTACGGATGGTGGCTCTGACGCTCGAAATGACTCCTCCTAAAACTCAGACCAAGGCTCGACTGTGCACGTCTGCCTCGTTTCAGCAGCCCATGTTTCTTGACCAAAATGTCACGCCATCACTCTGAGTGCTTGTTTAGTTCCCAGTCAAATTTCTAAAAAGTGTTACCGTAGTTATTACATCGAATCTTGTGATACGTGTATGGAGCATTAAATGTAGATGAAAAAAAACTAATTACACAGTTTGGTTGAAAATTGCGAGACGAACGTTTTGAGCCTAATTAGTCCATGATTGAACAATAATTGCCAAATAAAAACGAAAGTGCTACAGTAGCTAAATTTTCAAAATTCGTGAACTAAACACAGCCTGAGCAAGAACCGGCTTTGCAGATGCCTACACTGAGGCCCAGTTTAGTTGCCGAAAATTTTGGCAAAACGATACTATAGCATTTTCGTTGTTATTTGGCAATTAGTATCCAATCATAGTCTAATTAGGCTTAAAAGATTCGTCTCGTAGATTTCGTCTAAACGGTGTAATTAGTTTTATTTTTTATTTATATTTAATGCTTTATGCATGCGTCCAAAGATTTGATGTGACAGAAAATCTTGAAAAAATTAGTGTTTTGGAGAGCAACTAAACAGGCCCTGATTCACCAGGCCACCCCCTTCCACACCTGATTTGACGATTCAAAAGAGGGAAAGGCCCACACTTGGAACAATGATCTCATCTCCCACGTCTTCAGATCATTAATAATATTCAGATTGTCCCTTATTAGTCTGATATCATAAGATAGAAGCCGTCTAAAACAGGAACCGGCACCTCAAAAGAGGCTTCCAGGTACCTCAACCCAAGGGATGAAAACGGCGCGGAGAGACAGAATTCGTTTAAAGAGGTTTAAATCTATCCGTATTTGAATTCGGATATTCAACATTCGATACCGTATCCTTATTTGAATACTCAAATCGCATATTTATGATGTTGGTATCTAATCGTATCCTATCCGGCATGGTTGACACCATATGTATTCAAATCCGAATCCGGACAGAATTATGAAAACAAATGTAATATCAGTGATATCCGTCCGTATCCGATCCGTTTTCATCCCTACTCAACATTTTCTTGCATAAGGACATCCCTCAACATGAAGCTAGAGGTACTATTTCAAATCAGGCCATTACCATCCTCCAAAGAGTATGGAAACATATAAACAGCTACCTCCATGTATTAAAACGTTCACCTGGAGAATCAGAAGAGCCCTAGCAGCTGGGGTAAGAGGAGGGAAATTCACAGACAAGATAAGCAAAGAGTGCTCAACTTGCAATGCAGATGAAACTGATGCACACTTGTTCTTCCATTGTCCTTTTGCTAGAGCGGTATGGTTCTCTGCTCAACCTCCTTTATGCACATCTGCTTTGCCTATTGAACAGGATGGTGTACAGGTTGCCCTCTCGCTGATAATAATCAGCCAAACCAGCACTGATGAACAGATCCAATCAATACTAACCACTATGTGGTACAGTACATATGGAAAACGAGGAATGATGCCCGCTTCCAGAAAAAATATGGTCTCTTTGGCAGGTACACAATGCAGTCGCGGCTGACATCAGTACATCGTCACTCTATGTTAGGAACAAAGATCAGCAAAGGGGTGCAACGGGATGTAGTAATCAACAAACCTCCCAAGGTAAACATTTTCCTACTTTGCAGGAACAACAATTGATGGAGAGGAGCCAAATATGCCTATGTGCGACAGAGGTCTTGTGGCATGCAGAATCCTGCGCCACCCTTGTTTAGGGTCATGCTAGGATCTACACAGATGCAGCCACGGCACCGGGCTCCTATCCTCAAGCTGCTAGAAGAGCTAGCTTGGGTATCTTCATCATCAACACACACATGGACGGACCTACAGCCAGGGTATGCTGGGTGGTCCACGGCATACCCTGGGGTCGAGATGTAAGTGAACTAGAATATAATTTTTTATGTAAGAAAAAAAGAAAAAAAAAAGCTTACTACCTGGTAGACAAGCTCGAGTACCCGACGCCTCCCATCCGTCCGGCTTCTGTGCGGGCATGCGAACTCACGCATACGGCGCTCGGCGCAGTTACTCCGCTCCACCTGGCTCGAAACCCCGCCGGTCCCACGCATTGACTCACGCGCACCGCCTGCAACCATCCCGCTGGATCCGCGCGGTCACGCCGACGCCATCACGGAACGACGCCATGTGCCCACCGCCCACGCGGCCACGACGGTCGCCGACTCACCAGACACGGAGGCGCGGACGCGGCGAAGCCCGACGCTGGAGGGCGTCTCGGCCGGCTGCCGCTCGGCGAGATACTGAGACGCACAGCGGCAGACATGTTTAAGATTAATCTTCTATTCTTCTTCTTACTTGTGTACTTAAATAGTTTTAATTATTTATGTATGAGTCATTTTTTCCGGTTCGTGAGTTCATTCATCCGCATCACTGCATCAGATCAATAATTAGCATCCGGTCATTAGTCCATCATATCATGTGACTTGTGAGTTTTCTAACCGAAAGTTCCAAACAGATCGATTCTATATTATGAATTATTTGTGTTTCATTTGAACAATTTACATCGAGATTTATCGTCGTTTGTAGCTTAATCTTTTAATTTAAGGCTCATCATATTATTTAATGTAGTTGGTTTTACCGAATTAGAATATAGTTTACCGAATTGCATAAGAAAAAAAATTACGGCATACCCTATGATAAAATCGTAGGTCCGCCACTGAACACACAGCAGCCAACTCAAATTGCATTATACTCCAACCAACATCTGTGCTAATGCCTAATGGCAGAAGCAGCAGCCTTGACGCTTGCTGCTGATATTGCCTCAACACTCCAAATCCGGCAACCCACCTTTCTTTCGGATAATTAAATGCTAGTAACCTTTTTCAACAGGTCGGAGCATTCCAATCCTGCATGTTGGGAAATCAAGCATCACTCAGAAGTTTATCAATTGTTGCTCCACACTTCATGCCAAGATTTTCAAAATCTCAAGGAAG
The DNA here is from genome assembly GCF_019320115.1 of Miscanthus floridulus. NCBI lineage: Eukaryota > Viridiplantae > Streptophyta > Magnoliopsida > Poales > Poaceae > Miscanthus > Miscanthus floridulus. Next base: position 1,428,186 of record NC_089598.1, read on the forward strand.
CTCAACAACACCGCACACATTCTTGCTTCTCAGGCTTTGAATACTTGTACTGATCATGAGCACACTAGCAACATAATGTGTACTAATCAGAATGATGTACAAGCTTGCCCTACTAGGGAAGCTCTCAAACATGTATCTGGAGGACACTTTCCTATCATTGCAGCTACATGCTGCTAATAAAGTTGCTTAACCGTACCTTTCATCAACAAAAAAAAGGTGGTTATCTGATGATCCCCGTCCGCGGCAGGCAGCGCACGCATGCACGCAGCAGGGGCGCAGGGCACAGGCGCGTTCAGCTGGGCATCGCATTTGTCCGGCAAGCCAATCGTCCGTCCGTGAGCCTGCCTGATCGTCCACGCCACCTCACTGCACGAGCTCGCCAGCTCGGTCTCTGCGTCGTTTTGTGCCAGCGAGTCATCGCTGCGGCCTGCTGCATAGCTGTGCTGCACCGCTGCACAGTCATCTCGCCGTGCAGCGCCACACCGTTCAAGCCATCGTCAGCAGTGCCTCGGAAACACAGGTTGTTTTATCTTCATTTAGGGTGCGTTTAGATCAAAATTTTTTTTTGGATTTTGGCTCACTGTAGCATTTCGTTTGTATTTGGTAATTAGTGTCTAATTATGGACTAATTAGGTTCAAAAGTTTCGTCTCGCGATTTCTCGACCAACTGTGTAATTAGTTTTTTTTTTCATCTACATTTAGTACTCCATGCATGTGCCGCAAGATTCGATGTGACAGTTACTATGCAAAATCATTTTGGCAACTGAACGGGGCCTTATATATGTCTCCTTGTCTCCTAATCATGATGGCGCAGGGTCAGTAGCCCAGGCAATCACGCTGCAACGTCCAGGCAGCCGATTTCGAGAGCCTGGCCACATATCGGCAACCCAGAAGTCTACAGGACCACCTACAGGACATTGGGGCCCCTGTGGGCCGTCAGCAGGTCCGATAGCCGGCAGACAACCTGTCGGCCAGCGGAAGCCCGACAGGAGCTAAAAAATCAGACCCCCACGCGCTCTCTCTCTCCTCCTCGCAAACCTGCTGCCCCCTGCATGCGCCGCAGGCCACATCGTGCACGCGCCCGCGAATTGCAGCTGGAGGTCTGGAACGATGGGGCACTGAGAGCCAGTTTGACAGAGACACAGAGGAAGGGAGTGCGTGGTGCATGCAGCAGCATGAAAAGCCGCGTTAGGCTGGTAGTTTCGGCGTCAAGGCCGTCCTCAGCGGCAACATGCAAATAGCTACGAGTAGCTACTCTCTCCGTAAAAAAAAACACACGTGATCATGTAGTTTAAATCTTGTCCAAAAAAATGTAAATCTAGGTTAGAGATAAGCTTTATAGTAGAATTCATGAATAAAAAATACACATACAATTGAAAAATCATGTTAACTCTGCACTTCCTTTGAAGATTTCAGATGATTCTTTTGAGTTCTAAGTGTGTTGACAAGGAGATAACAGAGACACGCGTGTAATTCTACATCTTCATTAGTGTGGCATTGAAAAGCGAGATTTACATGTTTTGTGGGACGTAGAGAGTAGAAGGGACTTATAAATAATAAAAAAAGAACACTACAGTAGAGAGTCATGTGAGCTGTGAGAGAGTTTGTCGACGAAATATGGTCGTCAGTCCACCGAGGGGGTGCCCGTGGTGGTAGATTGTCGGTAAGCGGTGCGTATAATCAGGAACCAGATGGTTACAGAGGCACAAGACACAAGATTTATACAGGTTCGACCGCCGTGTTGGCGTAATACCTACGTCATGTGTCTCATTATTCTGTATTGATTGAGGTTTAGATGGATTGTCCTCCCTGAAGGGGACCCCTGCCTCTCCTTATATAGTCTGGAGGAGGAGGGTTACAAGTAAAGTATCCTATTTGGTACTATTACAATATCTAGTACAACTTGTAATCTTGCCGTGCACGCCTCGATCTTACGGGCCGGGCCACCTCGGATGGTGCGGCCCATGTACCATCTTGTGGTACCCGGGGGTATATCCCCCACAGCTAGTCCTCGAGCGCCATGTATTCTGATGCGACACGCCATTTTAACCTTCTCCGAACAGTGAGGCTTGAGTTCTTGACATCTCCGACCACCGTTGTCGCCGGAGAAGTAGGTTGTCCGAAGAATGTATGGTGCTCTTAAGAAGAAGAAAAGATTTCCGTCCTGGGAAGTGTGCCCACTTGGGTTTCTGTGAAGAAACGTAAGGGTGTCTTGAAGCGTAGCGTCTTTGATCATCAGAGGCGTAGGGGTCAAAAAACAAGCATATTCACCGCAAGGTGAAGTGTGCCCACTTAGTCCCCGAGCCTGGTAGTAGGTAACGTAGGCACGTGGTGCCAGGGTCTAAAAAGAATTCCCAGTTAAGTTGAGAATCCAATCGTTGTACAGGCGATACGAGATGGACCGGCAGGTGCATCGTATCGATGTAGTCCCCGAGCTTGCTGAAAGGTGAGGTATGAGCCTTGTAGCAAGGTCTAAGTGGGAAAAAATATCCCAACTGTATGCGAGTCGCCAGTCGCATGTAGTCGAGACGCAAAGTCCCTGAGCCGTGGTCGGAGAGTGGTCGAGGCAGTCCCGAGCACAGGTCAAGGAGCGAGTGACGAAGTCCTCGAGCTGTGGTCAGAGAGTGGTCGAGGCAGTCCCCGTGCGTAGGTTGAGAAGCGAGCGACAAAGTCCTCGAGCTGTGGTCAGAGAGTGATCGAGGCAGTCCCCGAGCGTAGGTCGAGAAGCGAGCGACGAAGTCCCCGAGCTGTGGTCGGAGAGTGATCGAGGTAGTCCCCGAGCGTAGGTCGAGAAGCGAGCGACGAAGTCCCCGAGCTGTGGATGGAGAGTGATCGAGGCAGTCCCCGAGCGTAGGTCGAGAAGCGAGCGACGAAGTCCCCGAGCATAGCTCGAAATTCCTGCAGAATGGTAGTACATGGTGTATAAAATAACAAATTATGGAGAAAAAATCAGCGGTGAAGAAATAGCGTATGACTCTCAGCAGTCATTTGCAAATGAGCATGATGTGATAAAGCAGTTGGTGCTTGTAAACATCAGTGTTAAAGTGAAGTTTGTGTTTATACTTAATATAGACTGCCCGACCAGTTAGTATGTAGCTGAGTCTCCAGCCCTAGCTAGCCCGTTAACCATAACGCGGGGCACGGAGCCCGTGCACGTGTAGGAAGAACAAAGCGTCGCTAAGGAGCCGCTGCTGACCACCCATAACACAGAGGGCAGACGCTCGTGCACGTGTAGGGAGGAGCCGGAGATAGGGCCATTTCTGGAGACATCGAGCGTCAACATGACTGGTCGAGGATTTGCATTAAGTATAGTTGTATGTCATCTTTAAGATGGTATACATGGACAAACGTTGTTTGGAGAATAATCATGACGAGGACATTTGTGGAGAAACGTCGTAATGAAAATTGTATTAAATATAAATATTAGAAATGTACTTATCTTTGGATAGAAATCTGGTCGATGGCGATAAAGTTGTCCGGTCCTCGTGCTTTTCGGCCTGTTGTGACGGTGGTCGCGGTTGTCATAGCGTCGTTCTTCGTGGCGATCATCATTGCGACGTGGTCTGGTGGTCGAGGTGGTCGGAGCTCGGCGGAGCCGCTCGGGACGTGGTCGACGTGGTTCGTGGTCGACGTGGTCGGAGCTCGGCGGAGCCGCTGGGACGTGGTCGACGTGGTCCGTGGCCGGAGCTCGGCGGAGCCGCTCGAGACGTGATCGGCGTGGTCCATGGTCGACGTGGTCGGAGTAAGTAATATGGGCGATGTCGTCCTTATGTCGAGAGTCGGCCTTAGGCAGACCAGATTCGGAGAGATCGTTGACTGATCGGAGAAGCGATGCCGTATGGCGCTTTGATAGAAGACCGAGCGGAGTAGTCGGCCTATCGCGATGTCCATGCTCACCAACATCATGTCCCAGTTGAATAGTTATGTGTTTCACCTGGCAGTCCGGCACCACTATGGTCGCCTCCAAAACAATGCAAGACGTTGGTGTCTGCATCGGCGCAAAACAAAAAGGAACAACACTACTCCATCGACTCTGGACGACCTTTGTGTGTTTCGCCGTCATCTCTGATGCTTGTTCATTTGTCTTATAATCTGTACTTTTTATCTTGTTTTTTTAGTCGGAACAATATTTTTCTCTCACAACAAATCAGCCAGAATAGTGTTTCGGTTTATTTTTTCAGCGAAACCAACGAGACATGAGTATTACATGATGGTGCCTTCACCATGCCTATAGCAAGAACACCTAGCCAGTTCCGTGCGACCTCTTCAATAACCAGAAACATGCTCAAATTTTACATATGACCTCCGTGACGAATCTAAAACTATGCACATTTGAGGGCGGAAAAGTCTACTTAACCCCCCACCTTTCATACTTGGTCTACTTCACCCCCAACTATGAAACCGTCTGTTTTACCCCCTGAACTTTCCAAAACCGTCTATTTTACCCCCTGGGCGGTTTTACTACAGCAACAACGGGTTTGCTACAGTAACAGTGTGTTTACTCCATTGACGGTGTGTTTGCTAAAGTACCGGTGGTTTTGAATTTTCTTTTTTTTAGTTTATTTCCGGTGAATTTTTGAAAAATCATAGAAAAATCATAAAATAAAAAATCTAATTTTATTGGACTCCACATGAGTAGATCTACACAATGAATATATAATACGGTATGCTTTAGTACAAATTTTTTTGTAGCTTTAGATTAATTGAAAAATCCAATTTTGTCTGTAATTAATTAGAATAATTCATAGCTGCAGCTTCTATGATCCAATTGTGGTGAAATTTTTATGCTACGCTAATTATTGTATGCTTGAACTATAATAAAAATTTCGTACTCATTGGACTATATATAACTTAGTTATAGATAAATTCTAATTAATTACAGACAAAATTGGATTTTCCAATTAATCTAAAGCTAAAAAAAATTGTACTAAAGCATATTGTATTATATATTCATTGTGTAGATCTACTCATGTGGAGTCCAATAAAATTAGATTTTTTATTTTATGTTTTTTCTACGATTTATTATGATTTTTCAAAAATTCACTGAAAATAAATAAAAAGAAGAAAAGGCAAAACCACCGGCACGGTAGCAAAACACCGTTACTGCAGCAACCCCGCTGTTACTGTAGCAACACGTCGCTGAAAAACCGCCCAGGGGGTAAAATAGACGGTTTTGGAAAGTTCAGGGGGTAAAACAGACGGTTTCATAGTTGGGGGGTGAAGTAAACCAAGTATGAAAGGTGGGGGGTTAAGTAGACTTTTTCCATTTGGAGGGAATGAGATAAAGCCTGTTCGCTTGTTGGTTTTAGCCAGCCCAAACCAGCCAGCCAACAGTGTTTTCCTCTCACAAAAAACCAGCATCAAACAGCTCAAACCAGCACCAGCACCAGCACCAACCAGCGAACATGCCCAAGAACTACGATAGACATAGGGAAAAGATTCTCTCATTGCTTCGAATGTTGCCTCCCACCGTCGTACATTCCGTATCCTATACCCCACATATGAGTGGGATCCATGGTTGCGTTCGTAAGAAAGCTAGTATATTGAAAATTTTGACATCTCAATTCGTATGCCGTATAAAAAATGTTTAACGCTCAGTGCAAATGGTACATGAAGGTACGGTACCACAAACATAAACAGTTGCGATTTGCCACCTCAGCGTCCTCGATCGATAATGTTTTAGAGTACTTCTGACATGTGATCTTATTCCACTCCGGAAGGTACATTTGGCTAGAGTATACGTGGTTTGACTGGACACCACTCAAAATGGTATATTGGTACCCTGCAGGTTTGTGAGAGATTCAGAATTTCAGACTCAGGGTAGCACACATGTATCCTGAGCAATGCATGATCAGATAGAATCTGCCTCTTCTGTTGCGTCTACACACACAAACGTCACCTTGAACTTGACAATAATATAGGAGTTCGTTCATGTGCCGTATGCTTCCCAAAACATTAACATAAAAAACAAGAAAAAGGAATAATAATACAGATATATATATATATATATATATATATATATATATATATATATATATATATATATATATATATATATATATATATATATATATATATATATATATATATATATATAGGAGTTTATGTTTAGAACCTGATCCAGTAAGCACCTAACGACTTTTGTGTACGTATTTCGATCGATTTGAAGCAAACCAAAACCATATGCATGCCCCCATCCTATGAATAACCAACGACGATGTTATTTCCTTTCAGGCACGTTGCTCTGCTCGTAGTCGTAGCTCAGACGCTGGCTGGCCCCACGAGCAGTCTCCGATCCAGCGTGGTTTACGTGACGAGGATGAGGCCCTCGGTGATGAGGGAGTCGGCGAGGACCTGGTTGGCCGCTTCCGACGGGTGGACGGCGTCCCAGAACACGTAGGACGTGGCGTTGGGGCACGTCCCGATCGACTTGGGGTTGCAGAGGAGCACCGTGGTCTCGACCGTGCCCGTCCCGCAGCAGCCCCGCCTGGCCTCCGTGAACCCCTGCGCCTGCGGGTCGGTGGCCAGGTCGTAGAGCGGCGTGTAGATGTCGAACACGGCGATCTTCAGGTCCGGGTACCGCCGCGACAGCGCGTCCACGGTGGCGTTCATCTTCCGGTTGAAGCTCTGCGAGTCCCTGTTGAGCCTCGACACGCACCCGTTGCTGCCGTGCCCGAACAGCGTGATCGACGCCGGCAGGCACCCCAGCGGCGGCAGCGACGTCACGCCGATGCGCCGTGCTCCCATGCCGTACAGTTGCTGGATATGTACAGGCGTAGCAGCAGTCAGTTCAAGAGGATCGTCTCGTCGATCGGAGCATGCAGCAGGTTGGCGACGACGAGGAGATGTTGGTAGCAGCTAACGAGGTGGTTTGCTCACCGACACGGTGTTGTGGAAGATGCCGATGAGGCGGTCGGAGAACTGGTCGGCGGTCTGCGTCTTGTAGAGGAAGGGGTTGATGTAGTAGTTCTGCACGAAGTCGCTCGCGCCGGCGCTGATGATGTAGAGAGCGCCGGTGATGATGGAGTGGGCCTGCCCGGCGCCGGCCACCGCCGCCAGCTTCGACTGGTACTCCTTGAAGTACTCCAGCTGCTGGGACAGCGGGATCGCGTGCTGTGTGTTTGTCAAGTTAATACCAGGTCGTTAGAGATCGATCATGTACACCCACATTTATGCAAGATCTGCTCGCTAATCAAGTAGTGGTGGTACCACAAAAGGTATGTATTTAGCAACGAGATGGCGATAGATATCTGCATGATTTATGATGATCAGTGGTTTCATGATTTGAGAGGCTTGTTGGAGCATCTATCATGACATATGCACGCACTAGATGTTCAGTTCAGAGTTTATTTCTCTGTACCAAGATTTTGACGTACTCCTTGGAGTTGGAGAGGTCACTGATGAGTGATGATGATACTTACATACATCAGTGCCGTGTGGTCGTAGTACCCAGATCCCGCGGACGCGAAGTTGGCACCGATCAGGAGGTTCTGCCCTGACGCCTGTGGGCTGAGGTACGCCGCTGGGTAGGTAGTGAACCCCAACGTGTCAGCTGCAACCGTGCACCACAGGCGAAGTTGTGATCAGTTGTAACGCACAAGATCTCAATTCATCGAACAGAGTGTACCCTACGTACCAGTGATGTCGGTCGCCAGCTTGCCGTTGCAGAACCTCCCGGTGGCGACGTGGTTGGCGAAGTCCCGGCCGTAGGGCGGGAAGTTGGCCTTGATTATGGTGTGGAGGTAGTCGTTGTTCCCGACGTCCACCGTCGAGTCGCCGAACGTCATCACCGCCGGCACCAGCGGCTGCGCCTCGCTGCCGCGGGTTCCCAGTCCCACCACCAGGAGGAAGACCGCCAGGACAATCGACGACACCCGCCTCCCCTGCGCCTGCGGAGCCATCATCTGAGCTCCGATCGAGCGAGACGACGAGTGCTCTCAGCTCTGCTCTGAAACACTCCGACCACACGCAGCGCAGCGCACGTTGTGCCCTGGTGTAATGCAACCGGCCGTGTCTTGTGTGAGCTTTATATAAGTGACGACCAAGCTGTGCTGACAGGCACCCCGGCGGGCAGGCCTTAATCAGCAGGGCCCAGCTGTCTGTCACTCGGTGTCAGAGCACTCTTCCTTCCAGAACACTGGGCTGAGCCGCTGAGCAGGGCGGCACGCACTGTGCCGCGGCCCGCTGCCGCGTGCGGCATGATGACGCTGTGTCGAAACGGGACGTGCTCATGGCGAACCGCCGAGCCGAGTCCATGCTGCCCTGCCCTGCACTGCACTGCATCCCCCCATCGATTCGATTCTCCCATCTGCAATGGCGACTATTTATTAGGGTGATAGGGAAACACAGCGGTGGTTGAGACGACGACGGCACGAGCACGACGCTGCTGCGGCCTGCGGCTGACGCTGTGACGAACTGACGGCGCAGGCACGCGGCGCTCCGGTTCAGCTCCAGAAATGTTCAGGAACAGGATGAGGATTGAGGAGCACCAACAGCTACCAGGCAACCACTGGGTGAGTTATTGCACATGTTGTAGGCAACACGGGCATGTGATTCTGCAGATGAGGCTGTAGCTCGTGCACTGGGTTCAGTCCAACATGCTGTAGGCAACACGGGCATGTGATTCTGCAGATGAGGCTGTAGCTCGTGCACTGGGTTCAGTCCAACCGGGAAATGGCCGGCAGGAGCACCCCGGTGGGCAGTGGTCCTGTGGTGAAGAAGAAGCAAGTGCAAAGGATCGGAGCTAACAACTGGAATGAAGAATAGATTTGCAGAAGTACAGGGTTCCAGCTTGGAAGGCTTTATCACCATTGAATCTGAAACGCCCCAATGCTACCCCAGCACTGTGACTTCCTTCAATGCCTGCCAGCGATCAGACATATCTCTTGACCAGGATCATATATGCTACTACGGAGTAGTACTGAACAAGATGTCAGATTGAATGCGCCTTGTGTTACCGATGGATGCGTCAACCATCAATCCAGCGACCCAGATTATTGTGGCAAGTTTCTAGTAGTAGTTCAGGTACTGAGAATCTGCTCTGTTTCCAAATGGTGAATGCAGTGGTCTTGTACAGTGCATACTATTACTATTCTAACTTTCTAAGGGTCTGTTTAGTTCCCCTCCAAAACGTCAAATTTTTCAAGACTCCCGTCACATCGAATCTTTGACGCATGCATGAAACATTAAATATAAATAAAAAATAAAACTAATTACACAGTTTAGACGAAATCCACGAGACGAATCTTTTAAGCCTAATTAGACTATGATGGGACACTATTTACCAAATAACAACGAAAATGCTACAGTAGCATTTCGCCAAAAAAATCGGCATCCAAACGGTGCCTAAGATGCATGGATGCACCAAGAGCTTTCATAGAAACAGCTAACAACATGGCCCGTTTTCCTCGAAGCTAAGATGAGCCTATACCGTTATACCAAACAAGGAGCATGCCTGATTTTGACATATACCTGTATTTTTGTAGATGCCATGGCTTTAAATGGCTGCCCTCCTGTCCACTATATGATACTAGCTGGCACTATATGTGCTCATCACATTACTTCTGAAGTTCTCTGGGCGATAGGACGCCGAATTTATCAGATGTGCTGTAATTAACATCAAAGTACTACGGAGACATCAACGACCTGCATTGGTTCATCCGTTCCATCTGTATCAAATAAAAACCATGGATGTACCAACACTAGGCTTCAAGATGTACTATAACCTATTATAGAGAAGAAAAGCTCAAAACTTCTGTGTAAAATTAGGCAAACTGGTATAAACATGACAGAATAAAGCTAGTGAGGACTGAGGACAACAAGATCAGGTGAAATGTATACATATATAAACGTTTTGTTTCACTTATTTTCAACATTAAAAACTCTACCCAAGTTGGTTGTTCCTGTCAGGTCATTAAAAAAACATGTAGCTTAGTTTAATGATCAATGAACGACAGGAGTTAACGGTGACAGCTATTTTTTGGAAACGAACTTCAGCTGATGTAAATGAAAGAAATGGAACACGTACAACTATGAGAAGCAAGGTAGAGCTGAGTTAGTAATGTTTGGTTGGTGGCATAGGGTGGGATGGGAGGGGGGTGATACTACTTTGGAGCTGTTTGGTTGAGAGGTGAGGCCGTCCTACCGTCGTCCTACCTGGGAATATTCTCAGTTGATGTCGTGACTCCCATCCCTGTTTTTTGGACGGACAGAGTCGTCCTCCCTGGGATCAGCCACGACGGGGAAGACGAGCGCGGGCAACGAGAGGTGGCGCATGTGGGTGAGCTCCGGCGCTGGCCATGCCGCGCGGTTCATCTCTGCCGCCAGCCATGCCACGCGGGTGAGGAAGAGGCGGCGGCGCGCGTAGGCCCGGCGGAGCAGGGGGAGGAAGAGGAAGAGTGAGCGAGGTTCGGCGCCACCGCGTGGGCCAACCCTGCGAGCGCGCGGGCGAGATCCGGCCTTGTGCCGTGTGGCTGAGCTCGCCGGTGGAGGAAGCGCTCAGTGGCTCGCTGTCGAGCTCAGGGCAGAGGAGGCCCATGGCGGTGGGCGTCGGGAGGAAGAGATAAGGAGAGAGAGAGAGAGGAAGAGATAAGGTGAAGAGAAGGAAAAAGATAAAAAAAAGAAAAAAAACTTACAAATGGGTCCCACTTGTTGGCAGCTCATCCCACTTTTTATGTCTCTGAACCAAACACAAAATGGGTCGATCCCGTCCCTCGTCAACCAAACAGAAAATGGAGCCATCCTGTCCCCGTCCCGTCCCATAAATCAGAGACAGGACCGTCCCACTCCACCTTGACTCCCAACCAAACGCTACTAAGAGCACCTCTAGGAGTTACCCTAAACTTAATTCTCCTAAATCCTCATGTAGGCAGCGGCGGATCCAAAGGGGGGGCTGGGGGGGCTCCAGCCCCCCTAATGGCTTGATTTCAAGCCTAATTACTGTAGCAAAAGTTTGATTTCACTATTAAATCTTCATGCAAATCAACATCTCCATTGTTTTAGCCCCCCTCTTATCCCGCATCGTGCATCCGCCACTGCATGTAGGGTACATTCTAACAAAAAAATCCCCTCTAAATATTTCTCTTCTCTAATAGTTACCCTATCTCAAATCAAATAATATACAGGGTGGACGACATGACATGTCAAAATTGAGAGGGGCCTGGTGCAAGTGGTAGAGCCTTACCGTCTGTGACTGGAAGGTCACGGGTTCGAGTCGTAGTCTCCTCGCATTGCACATGTGAGGGTAAGGCTTGCCACTAACACCCTTCCACAGACCCCGCACAGAGCGGGAGCTCTTTGCACTGGGTACGCCCTTTTTTTACAGAAAATTTAGTATGACACTAAATATAGGATGTTGAATAGGGGGGACTGTTAGAGAGTGCCTTTGTTACAGAAATCTTAATTTTAGCACTAGGGGATGAATAGGGGAACTCTTGGATGCTGAGGGCATGTTTGGTTAAAAGCTAGCCTGGATGATTTGAATGGCAAAAGGTATTACCTGAGAGTTGCCAATAAAATTGATGACTTTTAACTGGTTAGGCGAGTTGAATGAATTTATGTTTGATTGGAAGACTATGCCTGAGAATACTAACAAAAGAAAAGAAACACTTCTTAATCTCTGTATATAATTTACTGCACACTATCCATATTTAGAAGGGCAGGCCTGGTGCAATGGCGAGAGCTGTCTCACTGAGTCACCAGGTCGCGGGTTCGAAGCAGATTTTACGAGGGGAAGGCTTGCCTCGGTTTTTCCCTTCCCCAGACCCCACTTATGTGGAGCCTCCGGCACTGGGTCTGCCCTTTTTACACTATCCATATATAGTAAAGTTATTAAGTTCCTCTTGAGGGAAAAAATATTCTAATAATAAATGTTTAATTAGGGTACTAATTGGTTTAGTCAACTACAATGCAGCGGTGCTCCAACCACAAAAGAAAAATAATATAATAGAATAAAAAAGAATAATGAGAACTTAAGAAAATAAGAAAAGAGAGGATAATCATATGAGCTAGCAAATATTCAGAGTTCAGAACTGAGATAGGTAAAAGCTAAGGTAACAGGCAAGACAGGTTTAAGCATAGAGACGGGTAACTGAATCAACTGTTCAAATCATCCCACGTGGAACAACGAATATGAAAAGGGACATACATGACAATGTTTAATTAGCAGAAAAAATAGTTGGATGTCACATCGGCATATTCATATTTCTACAACAAGACAACCTTCTTAATTTCTTTTAAAACGGCGCAATACAGTTCAGTACATTGAACAGAAAAGAAGGGGAAACAGGAAAGATCATTCATCATAGACTGAGTTATGAAACAGTTGTGCAGGTTTCATCATAATTGGCATTTATTCATAACAAGACGAGTTAAACTCTCACAGGATCCATTAACTCTTAAATACGAAGAACAGAACATTTGTGCAAACAGCGATAGTGCAGCTACCATCATGAAACATACAAGAATGGAGACATCCTTTCCTTATAAAACAATGAGTCAACATGAAGAGCATTCAACTGCCACAATCATTATTGAAATGCTTTGCATTGTACTTTGAGGTGCAAGATTACCTGACCATATAAGGTTCAGTAAACTCGGAAAGCCTACAGAAACTATATAAAATGCATAACATAAGCTAGCTTGCTCATCCGGTTACTTCAAATTATGCACTCATAAGAGAAAAATTGGACTATCCTATACCGGATATTTGCCATAATGAAGATTAAACACAAAGGGTGTTTCACTGGGTAGCTTAAGGCTGCAATCCTGGGATCTGAAAACTACAGCGGTCAGCAGACAACAGAGAGCCTTCCACTGTTCTCTGCAAGGTAGGTTCCACTACTCATCCACTGTTACTAACTGCTCAACAAATACGTAACTGACTAACTAATGAAACAACTCATCCATCAATAATTAAATTCTGCGATTCTGAATGCAGGATAGGATAATTTTGACAACTAATGAAACAAAGCATCTGATGCTGCATCTATAACTAAAGTAGAAGTGAGCAAATCCTTCACTGTCAATAGGATCATCATCATCATCCAAAAAGACACGTACCATCAGCAAATGGTCCAACATATATGCTACCTGTCAAGCAAACCAATGGCCACGTTTCGCACATGCTTTACGGCAGGTTCAGGCCTTCAGCCGCTGGCCCTCTGCGACCTCCTCTCATGCTGCGCCCATGGGAAGAACGGCACCGCCATGAGGCCAGTCACCTCCCAAGGCTTCTCACCACCTTCCTCCTGTGCACCAGCGTCACCATCGCCTCCGTTCGTCATCCCACCATTGTAATTGAACTCCGCACCATCAAGCGCAGACGCGCGTAGCATAACCTCCCCGTCACAAGCTCTCGCCTTGGGGTCACCATTGCCCACCACTGCCGACGGCTTAGCCGCGCCGTCCTCACTCTCCACTTCACCATCCGAATCGGTCGTCTTGGACTTGGACAAGGCGACGCCTCGCCCGCAGCCCGGCGGGTACCTCCTGACGGCCGAGACGCGGGGAACGCTCACCGCTGTCGCGGCCTTCCTTCCGTTCCCCACGCCACGATTGGGCGCCTGGGACCCGAAGGAGGCGGTTGCCGGGAGGGTTCGTCTTGCCGATGGTGGGGCGGTATTGGTGGCCGCGCGCGCGGAGGGGTTCGGGAGTGTGGGTTTAGTTTCGGCGGCGGCGGCGGCGGTGGTTGGAAGTCGGTGGTACGGCGGAGGCCCCGCCGCCACGTTGTGGGGGCGGCCGCAGCCCGGGGGGAAGCGGCGGACGGCGGAGGGCCTGCGGTTGCTGGCGAGCATCACGAGGGTGAGTGTGGAGCGGCCGTCAGGCGTGCAGCGTGCTCAGGCGAAGATTGCAGGAGAAGGATTTCATTGGGGTCCACCAGTTGTCTTGTTCCTATTCTTTCCCCCAACTTCAGCCCTTGTTTAGTTCCACCCCAAAATCCAAAAAGTTGCTACAGTACCTGTCACATCGAATGTTTGCGGCCCGTGCATGGAGCATTAAATGTAGACGAAAAGAAAAACTAATTGCACAGTTTGGTGGGAAATTGCGAGACGAACGTTTTAAGTCTAATTAGTCAATGTTTGGACACTATTTGCCAAATAAAAACGAAGGTGCTACAGTAGCCCCAAAGTCTCATGCTATAAGTACATTCTGCCGAATCTCATGCTATAAGTACATTCAGTTCCTATTAATAAAAATATTCTTTCCATTCAAAATTACAGTTCACTTTAGATTTATTCTAAGTTCAACTTTTTTTTACTTTCATGACAAAGTTTTTTTAATAAAAAAATATATTATACCATCTACAACTTCAAATAAGTACACTCTCAAGAGATTGCATGGTGAGTTGATGAAACTAATTGGGTGGGGTATAGATGTTGATATTTTTATATAAATTTGGTTAAAATTAGAGAGACTCAACTTATGATAAAACTAGTGTTGCAAATACTGGGTTATAGTGCGCGCTATGGACTAGGTGTCGCTGAAAATACTACATATATTACCGCTATGAGCGCTATTTCGAACATTAGACTGTCTCCAATAAGGAGCCGCAAACGCAAAATCGGCGTCGCACAGTACTTTTGCATATCAAAATCACGCTCCAACAGAAGACCCATTCAAGGAACCCATTTTGGGTACGACGCCGGCAAGAACGCAAAAAAGCGTCATCGAGGAGAGACGACGCAAAAATCTTGCGCCCATGGTGGTGGGCGCCGCCGCGCCAGGGGAGGGGGCGCTCGCCCAGGGCCGCCGCCAGGGGGCGCGCTCGCCCTAGCGCCGCCGGCCGAGGAAGGGGCTCCCGCGCCTATGCCGGGGGGCGGGCACCGTGGACGCTCGGTCGCGGCTGCGGACACCGCCGAGGCCTGGCCGCACCGGAGCGCCGGCGTGAGCACCGCGGGGGGCTGGTGGGGGGGGGTGCGAGAGAGAGAGAGAGAGAGAGAGAGAGAGAGAGAGAGAGAGAGAGAGAGAGAGAGGAGGAGGAGAGGGGCGAGGAGGGGGCTAGCCGCCGCCGAGGCCCAGCCGGGCGCGCCGCCACGCTGGATGGGGACGCAGAGGCGGGAGGAGAGAGCGAGGCGCTGCATGCCGTCGACCATGGTGGCCCAGTCGCGCGGGGGAGGCTCGGTCGCGGGGCGTGCTTCCCCCGGCGTTGAGGACGCTGCCGGCCCCGAGGTCCGTGAGGGCGCGCGGCGTCGCGATGGTGCGCTCGATCTGGGCCATCTGCGCTGCCTTCTCACGCAGCGTCATGCGGCCCAGCAGGAGGGGAGCGGCGGTGGGTGGGCGTGGATTTGGGTCTGCCTGTTGGAGAGGAGATATTTGGGTCCGTGGTTTTTTTTACTGTAGATGACCTATAATACCAAATGGGTGTTGTATTTGGGTCCTCTTTGTTGGAGTTAGTCTTAGCAATGCTAAAACTTTAGCGGTGACTTAACTTAGTGGTTAAATGTGCAATCAACCGACCTACCAAGTAATCAGCCCGTTCGCTGGTTGGTTTCTAGGCTGATAAGCCCGGCTGGTGCTGGTTTGTTGTGAGAGGAAAACACTGTTGGCTGGCTGATAAACCCTGGCTGAAACCAACAAGCGAACATGCTGAACGAGACCCAATCAAATTTCTGTTCGTCCAAATGTAGCCTATTTATACATGGTGTATAGGCATGCTCATGAAACCTAGCATCTCCGGTTCTCCCCTCTATATTCTACGAGGCCATGCTTTGAGATCTGAACCTTTTTTGTGCCAGCGTGATGATGGTGTGCATAGAGGCAATGATGGTTGTGAACTACGGCCCTCTTCGTTTCGCTGAAATTTAACCTATGCTGATTTGTTGCGAGAAGAAAATACTGTTCGTTCACTAAAAAATACTACTGAAGTAGTTCAAGCGAACACGGTCTATGAACAATGACTATGAGGTACCAAGAGTGACTTCAATGCTAAACGGTAGATGACCTATAAGTCAAATCAGCATAAGTCATGGCTGTCCCCTATGCGTATGTGCAGCAGCCTCAGTGCTAAACGGTAGTACAAGCAATCCAGCAATATTGTCCATTATTATGCATGTCCACGAATGAATCGGTCATCCATCTTTTCGCCCATTGCAGCTATTCAAAGCGAATATGGGAAGCAGTACGATCTTGGACACATGAAAAATTTCCTAGCTGTGAAGGATGAAACAACATGGACTCTGTGGTCCAGCAGTGGCGTACGGTTGGGACGTCAACAGCTTCTCCATGTTAAGTAGTAAGATCGATGACGCTTCTCGTCACATGGGAGCTTTGGAGAGAGCAAAATGCAAGGATTTTTTAGCATCAATATAAATCGCCGACAGTGTTAATTGCAAAGATCAAGGAAGAGGCTCAACTATGGTGTAGTGCGGGAGCCAAGCGATTACGAGAAATTTTGCCTATGGATCAGGCCGTTTACCTCTTTTGTCTTGACGGCCTAAATCCCTCGTTTGGGCCTATTGGTTTGTTATTTTGGACTTTTCACTTGTACTTTGATTGTTTCCTGTTCTCTATCAATATATTTGCCTGGCATAATCCAGCCAGCAATTTTCGGAAAAAAAAATCCAGCACCGAAACAAAAAGGAAGAATACGACAGTCAGCAACGAAGACAGATGCAATTCAGTAATGCCAAGCAATAATATGCATCTTTTTTGAGAAAACGCTAAATGCCCTAGCTCCGCTATAAAGGTCATTATAGCTTGCTAGCATATTTGTGAAGGCTCCACTAAATACCTTAGCCTTCTATTAGACAATAATTTAGAAAAAGGGAATATGCTAACTTTTATTTTAAAAAAGTGGAGTCGGCAACACAATGCAATACAAAGAAGATTTCTTTAATTTTTTATAGTAGCATGTATCTGAGAGCGGAAAACATGTAGTACTAGACTACCAGTGTACTGATCCCATCTATGCTTTGATGGCCGAGAGCAT
The DNA here is from genome assembly GCF_019320115.1 of Miscanthus floridulus. Classification (NCBI taxonomy): domain Eukaryota; kingdom Viridiplantae; phylum Streptophyta; class Magnoliopsida; order Poales; family Poaceae; genus Miscanthus; species Miscanthus floridulus. The sequence goes on from NC_089598.1 coordinate 1,445,113, forward strand.
GCCATCTTGGGCGCGCAAGGAAATTGACTCTATATGTAGAAAATTTCTCTGGGCAGGCCGGGATGATTCAGTTAGAGGAAAATGTATGGTAGCATGGCCTTCTGCCTGTCTGCAGACTAACCAATCTGGGCGGCCTAGGTATCAGTGATCTCAGATTAACCGGCTTTGCCCTTCAAACCCGGTGGCTTTGGTTACAGAAGGTCGACCATGACCGGGCTTGGAGCCAGCTGCCGATAAGCACCGCACCAGAGGTACAAGCATTCTTCAGGGCGTCCACTTTCACAGCCATCGGCGACTGCCGGCAAGCACTGTTTTGGGAAGATAGATGGCTGAATGGTGACTGCATCTCTGACATTGCCCTATATCTCGCGCAACTAGTCTCACTAAGAATCAGACAAAGACAAACAATCAGAGAGGGATTGACAGACAACAACTGGGTGCAAAGCATAACAGGGGCGCGAACTACTACGGCCATTGCCGAGTACATAGAACTGCGGAACATGATGACCAATGTTCAGCTCAGTGAACCAGACAAGACAATTTGGCGATGGACACCTGATGGCCGCTACTCTACCAAATCTGCCTACACCATGCTGCACGCCGGGGCAACCAAGTTCGAGGGTCACCAACTAATCTGGAAAACCTGGGCGCCATTAAGGGTTAAGATCTTCATGTGGCTGGCATTCCGTCGCCGGCATTGGACAGCGGATCGCCGGAGAAGACACGGCTTGGACGCGCGAGACAATTGTTTCCTCTGTGATCAAGAGCAAGAGACAGTAGACCATATCGCTGCATCCTGTGCTTTCACCAGGGAGCTTTGGCACCTCATGTTCAGGCTCTGGGAAAGCAGACCCCGCAACCACAGCTAACAATCAGACGCCGGTGGCGACAGCTACGCGTACTTTGGACCGGCCAACAGCGAGCAGGTCTCGACAGCTTGTTCATGCTGATCTCATGGCAGGTCTGGAAAGAACGAAACGCCCGCTGCTTCAGGAGCTCGCCATCCACTATGAATGAGATGATCCAGATAACCAGAGCTGAAGCCGATCGGTGGATCGAGGCCGGCGCGGTAGGCTTGGCTGCGCTTGCAGGTCGTTAGCTTAGGCAGCCGATGTCCATCTTGGTTTGTTTCCGGTCACAATGTAGCGCTCTTCAGTCACTGTGGCGGCTAGACCGCTTGTAAATTATAAACTTTCTTGTTAATGCAATTCCAGAAAAAAAAACTAGTGTACTGATCAAGTGAATTATTAGCTAAGTACTACCAAAACTAGGCAGTGTCACAACCTCACAGGCTATATATTTTGGACTCTTGGCCCAAACACGCTGCGTGGATGAGACCAAAGTAACATCCAGGCCTGCTCGATTCGAGGCCCAGTCGAATTTCTACGTCCAAAACAGGGTCCGGAGTCCGGACTGCGTTTACGTTTCGCCCTGTCTTTTTACTCGGCTCACCCCGCCTGCAGCCAGCTCTCTCTCACTCTCGGCGATGGATGGGAGACCGCCGCCGCCGTACCACGCCAGGTCTTCCGCGCTTCCCGAGGCCTACGGCAGGCCCTTCGCCGGCGAAGAACACCCATCAGGTACGCCCGCCCCTTCTCTTCCCGTCCTGATGCGCGAAACCGAGCAGCCAAACCCTAACTACCCTAAGCTATTTGTCTGTTATACTCTGTTTGTATTCGGATCTGATCTGATTACAAGTGCGTATACATGTATACGTATTATTATGCCTACTAACTTCGATTTTATTTTTGCAAAAAACATCGGGTGTGTATTTGTAAACCCATGCCCTTTACTCGGTCCGCCCAGAAACTTCGTAGAACAAATTCAATTCTGCTGTAGCTAGTGCCCAGAAGAGTCTATGATTTACATTTGCAATAGTACTGTGGAAGACCGATTTTCCTCATGTGTAGTGTAAGACTTTTTTCACGTGATGGAACTACTCCCAGCCTCTACACCAATGAGACATTAATTTGTTAGCCGTTGGATATTTTGTTTCTAGATATTTGACATGATGACCGAGTGAGTGACATTGGATATCCGATTGCTATATCTAGCTACTAAATAACTTTTATAAGTGATAAGTTTTGAGTAAATTATTAATTTAGTTATTTGTAAGACTACTTTTCAGGCAGAGTTATACACTGTGAAGATGAATATAGTACTCTGATACAATTTCATGCCTTAATGAGACATTCTTCATGTTTTTTTTTGTTTCTCTTCCTTTTTCTTTTTTTGTTCTTGATTTTTGCAATGATGTTTGTTCTTGGATTAGAACTGATTGACATGTTTTTTTGTTTTCACTGGCAAACTTCTTAACTTCGTTTGATTGGCAGATTCCCGAGTTGGTTATCCTAGTTATCTTGCACCCGAGGGCTCTGTAGCATCTTACTATACTTCAAGACCTTCTGTTCTACCGGGTGGACCAGACGTTCTTAGAAACGATGTAATACAACTCAGCTTTTGGAGGATTCAGAGGAAAGGAACCACCTTTATTTGACAAATGACTTAGTTTTGTTCTACAGGTAATGTTGCAACCAAGAGCGTATGGTTTCGATGGTCCAGCAGGAGTGATGAATCCTGCTTTGGCTGGCCTGACTGGACTACCTGTTGGAGCTATGGCACGAGGGTCTAGTGCTTTGGAAGACCCGTCTTTGGCTGTGCTGAGTGGACGTGCTCCAGCCAGGGCACTGGGACCTAGTCCTTTGAAAGAAGAACCGGATGTAGTAGGGAGAAGTTCTTCTCTAGGCACTGGTGCTAGTATTCCAGATGTTGAGCGCCACAGCTCACTTCCAAACTTTGATGGGCCCTCAGAAGATGAATCCAACATTCTTTTTGTTGATTGTCTTCCTACTGATTGCACAAGGAGAGAAGTAGCTCGTATCCTTCCCGCTTAGTATTGTTCTGCATCATATTTCCTCATCTTTGTAAGTTTCATTTTTTGCAAGCCTTGACTTTTGCTGGAAGATTTGTTCCGTGTTTTTCCTGGCTTCAAGGACATCAGAGTAGTGCACAAGGAGCCCAGACGTGTAAGTACTTGCCTTTTCAATGCATCATCTCGTCTCACTTGGAAAAATGGTTTAATTCTTCTTTGCTAGAATGCTACTTGCCCATTCTCTTGCAAATCTGAGCATTTTCACATAATTCATATATTTGAACTTGGCTTATGTTAAAGATATGGTTTATATAGTGCTCATTTTGAAAGCAAAAGAGCCGCATTTATTAGATTAAGAGGGGCGTACAGATTATGAAGACAAAAACAAGACACTGCACAAGCCACAAGGGGTCCTCAGATACAGATCTGAGTTTCTTAGCACCCATTTCTACCCATAGCCTGGCGATATCCTTGACTTGGCAAATGAGTTCTGTCACAACCTTTTCCATTTGTTGAAAGATTAGAGATCCTTGGATTGCTCTCTTTCCATATTATGTAGATGGTTGTCCTTATTACTTCATGGCCACTTGACATAGATCCATTTTGTCATGTCCATCAAATTTAGAGTGTTTTTACTTTCCAGTAGGTGGCCATTCTTAGAGAGTTGATTTCGTGCTTCATGGCCACTGAGGATACATCCATGACATTGTGAGTCCACCAAATTGGGGGTATTTCCTCTCGGTGTGGTTGTTTTCTAGAATTCTAGGAAGGGTGCTTGCATCTAGACTGCTACTGCATTCCAGACATCTAGGAGTAATGCAGTTAAGCACAGATGATAAGCTGTGGCCAAGGATTGTATGCATGATGGGGAAAAAATATTTTTGGGCCCTGCCCTGGCTAGTAGCCCATCAGCTGGCAATATCTTTCCTTGACTACTAACCAAGCAAAGAACATGCATTTCGAGGATGGGGGGTCCAAGACTCATATGGTCTTCATGAAATCTGCGGTGGTTTTTTGATGACATTGAGATCACTCACCATGTACTAAGTGAATGCTTATACACTGGAATAAATATTCTTTCCCTACATGGAAACAAAACAATTTTTTAATGAACATATATGGAACAAGAAAGTACTAGTGCAATATATTTATTGTATGTAAAACCCCTGTCAAGTTCGCTACTCTAATGTATTTCTTTCTAGGCCATTTCTTCAAATTCTTAGGTGCTGACGTTAACATCTGCTGCTCTTTGTGTAATCACAAAAGCACAGAGCCCTTATTTACTTTGGTGACTTATTACTGTATTAGTGGTGGTGAATTTTCAAGTGCCGTCTTTTAGTGTTATTTTGAGTCAACTTTATGCATGTTATTTTCGTGCTGCTTCTTGCAGAGTGGTGACAAGGCTTATGTTCTGTGCTTTGTGGAGTTTGAGAATGCAAAATGTGCACGTGTTCCTATGAAAGAGTTACAAGGTTCCAATTCTACTTCCTTTGGGCTTTGGTTTGTTCATGTTTTCATTTTTTCTGCATATTCTTGTAGTGGAGTGGAGGCATATTCTTTATTTGCACAATATAGTCTGAATATGAGCTTTCAGAGGTATGAAACATACATGCAGTTATCTTCATGTAATCCTTTGAGATCCTTTCTGTGCATGGATAGTTTTCTTTCCAGCAGTTAAGGGACAGTAACCCTACCTCTTTTAGCAAGTCAAGTTTCAGATAAGTTTGCTGAGACTGAACTTCCACCTGACTGATCATTTTATTTTGCAGGATACTGCTTTGATGACCGGAAGCCTGACAGCCCTTGTCTTAAGATCCAATTCGCAAGGTTCCCTTTCACTTTGCCTGCCGCCCAGGATCATAGGAAGCGGTAGCAGTGTAGCCTGTGCAGTGGGCACCGTAGATGGTGTATGATCAGCCATTCAGCCTGTATGTAAAACTGTTTTAGTGAGCTGTTAAATGAAGATGCCTACTGTCAGGAGTCTCCTGTGACACCAACACATGGAATGAGAGGAATGCGCCTTTGTTTGGCCCCATTCGTGCCTTCTTTTCTATCATAGATTTTTGTTTTCGCTACCATCAAAATATGCTAGCGATAATTGGCATACATATTAACTGGTGGTGAGCACTGTACATGACGGCAGGTAAATGCCAAAAGCTTCAAGTATTCTGAGAAATGAGGATGACACCTTGTCGTGGATGCCGATCTGATCCCACTATCTCCACCAAGGTCCAGACTTCAGAGCTGTCACTCTTTTATGCAAGTATAAGCAAGTTGCTATCCAAGTCTTCAGCATCCGGCACAAAAGCCTTCGCCAGATGTCATGGTCACTCAGCTCCTCATCCGTGCGAATCTGAAGGCGGCGTGCGGACGACGGAGAGGTCAGCGGCGACCCCGGGTCGGCGAGGAGGACCTGCTTGTCCGGCGCACCCCGCCGTCGCCGTCACTCTGGACCGGAAACTCGCCGGAGTCTTGTGGTCCGGGGAGTGGCGGAAAATCTGGCCGCAGTTTCCAGGCTACTCGTATCCGTCGCCAAGTGCCAACGTGTTTGCCGTGGCCAGTCAGCAGTCTCCGGTGGCTTGGTGACGTTTTGCTTGTGAGGTCAGTCCGGCCCGGCCGTCCCTTTTGCTGGTTGCCGCTGGTAACCATGCTTAGCCTATCTCCAACGACAGCATCCAAAATACAAGACTCATTCGTCCTTTAGGTAGCGTTACAGGCACATGGTTAGGCTATCTCCAACAACAACATTTAAAATACAAGACTCATTCGTCCTTTAGGTAGCGCTACAGGCAAAAGGTTCAATACTTATTCGGCATCTTCTCCAACGAGACCTAAAAGAGAATCTTTTCTGTAAATAAGTTTCCAGAAGAGAGGATGTCCATATTTAGGTTGTGCCTCTCAGACAACTCAAAATAGATCTCCCGTATAGATACTCTGTTTGAGACTGATTTTAGGTCTCTTGTTATCTATTTTAGGTTTGGGTGCCCATATGAATTTTTTATTTGCCTATCCATCCACGGGGCATTCCGATTTCGGCGCTTGCAGAAATGATAAGAGAGGGACGGCACCATACCACTTGCACTTGCACAGTTTGATGTTCCAGGGCACTAGTAGAGAATTAGAAAAAGCAACATGTTGCCAATCATCAGTGCATGGGCTCTATATAAGTGTAGATACGGCGGCGGCGGCGGCGCCCTGGGCCGCCCAATCCGGGACTCCGGAGGTTGGAGATTATGGTGCAGGCCTGTCATTGGCACGAAAGCTATCTGCTGCCGTCCATGCCAGGGCAGAGGGCACACTAACGCTTCCAGGATCTACATAAGGTAGAGAGGTACCATCAGGCCTTTAGTCTTGCAAAAGTAGACAAGTAGTCAAGCCATTTTCTCAGGACAGGTGCTACTCTCATAATTCCTCTCTCTCAAAAGATTAGCAGAGAAGGAGACAAAAACTCCATCTCTTAATGTTGCTCGGCTTATTAGGGACCCATTTAGTTCGTAGTATTTCTCAAAGCTAAAGCTCTTCAAAAATACAGCTTACAGAGAGTCGAGAAGGAGCTCCGGGCCCACAATCAGAGGTCAATGTTCACCCTGTACAAATGTACAATCCTTGTCCTTCTCGTTGGCTCATCAATTTTCACCGAAACCTTGTCTAGATTTCATTTCAGTCCTTTTGGGCATGGTTTTCAATGGCATTGACTCGATAGCACACGTGCCGGACACCAATTATGTCGTGCTTTCAGATTTGAGAATAACGGAGAGAGGAGGAAAAGTAAGCACAAGTTCAGAAAAAGCAGAGCCTCAAAAGGAGAGGAGAGGAAGGCGGTCTCCAACAGTAAGCCGGGGCAAAATACCCGATACCCATTACCCGTACCCGAATTACCCGAACCCGGACCCGAATTACCCGAACCCGAGGTACCCGATTCCAAATTCGGATAGCGATTTTGATTACTCGAAATTAGTTTGGGTAATTCAGGTAATATCCTCCGGTACCCAAACTACCCGAACTACCCAAAGATTTGTTTTTGTCTTTGTATTTATCATGTGTTGTTAGCTGAACCATTTAACTTATCACTTTATTAGAATATAATTCTCTCTATTTGAATGAGTGACTGTAATATATTATTCTCTACAAATTGCTATTGAAATTCTATACAAATTGCTACTGAAATTATGTATAGATCGCTACTGAAATTTAGTGTAGTTTGTTGTTTTATGTAAATTTGGGTATATCGGGTAATACCCGAACCCGAACCCGAATTATCGGGTACCCGAATTTGCGGGTAGTGTTTTTTCGGGAGTAATATCGGGTAGCAATTTTCATTACCCGAATTTTGAATTACCCGAATTACCCGACCCAAAAAAATCGGGTAACCCGAATGCCCAGGCTTATCCAACAGTGTTGCGAAACCTAAACTTAAAATGAGTCTTTAGTATAATAGTTGTAGCAGTACCTATATAAAAGACTTATTTTGTTTGTGAGAAGAGAAATAACTTAAATCTAAGTATCCTCTCTTCTGAAGATTTATTTATAGAAGTAATTATTTTTTAGATCTTATGGTTAAAGAAGACTAAAAATATGTATTGAACTATTTGTCGTCTAGCGCTTTAAAGGATGAACGAATCTTTTATTTAGGGTCGTCTTCGTTGTTCGTTGGAGACAGTTAAGCGCTGCAGTGCTGCGCTGGGCCGAAGGTGCCAACCACTTCAGATTCCCGAAGGAGACCACCAGCTTTGCACAACCAGCCCGTCCACTCCCCTCCTTTCCCCCGCGCGTCTCCTCCGTGCTCCGGCGAGGAATCCGGCGCCGGCGCCGGACTTCCGATGGCGACGCCATGGAAGCCAATCAAGCTCACGCTGCCGTCCCACGAGACAACCATCGGCAAATTCTTGTAGGCTTTCAGCTTTCAGCTTCCCCTTTGCTTTCTTTCTCGGCTCTTTTCTTGTTCTGCTGATTAATCGCCTGGCCTTGGTTATTGGGGCTCATCAACCTTTGGGTTCCGGGCAGGACGCACAGCGGGACGTTCAAGGACGGGGATCTGCACGTCAACAAGGACGGCCTCCGCATCGTCTCGCAGAGTGAGGGAGGCGAGGTAAGCCGCCCCACACCCAGGACTAAAAATCGCGTCTTGGCGTCATACGTCTGGAAATCGTAGGATCGGGATAGCTAAAATTGGCTCTTGTATTGGTTTCTCTTGAGAGCGCTGAGATATGAATGATTGTTTCGTCAGGTCAGGTAGAGATAGGTGTTCTGAATTCACATTTTAATAAGCTCTGTTTGTTCGTGGAATTGGTACGCGTACACCCTGTCTCCGGGAATCTGGACGTTGCTTAGTGATAATTACGTCGCATTTTTTTTCCATATTTCTTCACGGTAATATAAAGCAGCTGGCAAGCATGGAGATATTTTTGGCAAAGTTTCTGCACTACTAGCTTTTTTCACTTCACAAAAGCTTCGTAACAGCATGTCTGCATATGCTGTCGTTTCAGTCCCCTAATTATCTAATCAAGATACTGATTTGGGGAAAACGATATGTAGCCTTGTGGCATTTTTACGACTTTTTCAATTTGATGACTGGGCCGCCATCCATTGGTATTCTAATTAAGATACTAGTTTATGGAAAACGATATGTAGCTTTGTGGCTTCTTGACAACTTTTCCGATTTGATGAGTGAGACACAAATAAGGCACTAGCAATAAATATCTGTACGAGCTATGGCCTACTGGAATTATATATGTATCTGTTAGCTGAAATTGTTCTGAATGGGACTATTCACTTGCTTATAATGGGAAAATGTTCTCATACCATTGTTGGTGTTTTACTCTCTATTTATCTGTTATAAAAATTTCTGACACTATTCCCACATTTTTTTCCTGACTTGTTCAAAATGTTCTTCAGGCTCCTCCTATAGAGCCACTGGATAGTCACCTGAGCTTAGATGATCTAGATGTTATAAAAGTGATTGGGAAAGGTAGCAGCGGAAATGTGCAATTGGTCCGCCACAAATTTACTGGCCAGTTTTTTGCTCTGAAGGTATTTCTGATGCAATCATTCTTTGATGCTGCTTATTTATGGTTCTTTACAGTTAAGAGTCTTAGTATGATCTCTGTATTGTATCTACTTTGTGTAATCTTCCTAACTGTTGTAAATGGTTTTTGCCTTGATCGGTCTGCCACTGTGTTTGCAGGTTATTCAACTAAATATTGATGAGAAAATACGCAAACAGATCGCCAAGGAGTTGAAAATAAACTTATCAACGCAGTGCCAATATGTTGTTGTGTTCTATCAGTGTTTCTATTTTAATGGCGTCATTTCTATTGTTTTGGAATACATGGATGTTGGCTCCCTTGCAGATTTCCTGAAGACTGTTAAAACGATTCCAGAGGCCTACCTTGCTGCTATCTGTAAGCAGGCCAGTGACATGTGGCAGAAGCTACAAATAGTCTTTCCGCTAAAATTAAAATGCTACACTATCATTACATGAACCTTATAATTGAAATTGCACCTTTCTTGTGCAGATACTAAAAGGACTGATATACTTGCATAACGAGAAGCGCATTATACACCGAGATCTGAAACCATCAAATATATTGATAAATCATAGGGGTGAAGTAAAAATATCTGACTTTGGTGTAAGTGCCATTATTTCTAGCTCCTCTGGACAACGAGATACATTTATTGGCACACGCAACTACATGGCGGTTAGTGCAAGATTTACAGCTCACAGATGTGTCTTCCAGTTTGAAGTGAAATAAATTGTATTTTATTAGCTCTGATGGCCCAAAGCAATTTTTTCTGTTCTTGACAGCCAGAAAGAATCGATGGAAAGAAACATGGTTCTTTGAGTGATATCTGGAGTTTGGGACTAGTGATACTGGAATGTGCAACCGGCAACTTTCCATTTCCTCCTTGTGAAAGCTTTTATGAACTTCTCGTAGCTGTTGTTGATCAACCACCACCATCTGCACCATCGGATCAGTTTTCGCCAGAATTCTGTGCGTTCATTTCTGCATGGTAATCTTACTGCTCTATACCAATGCTGCCTATAGACGCCCTTTTTTTTAAACAACTGGCAGGAGTTCTGGCTGGCCTATAGACACCCTTACCTGTGGTTAAGCTACTCGACATGTTAGCAATTATTTTGGCATTGGCAATTTTGATCTACTCCTATTTTAAAATGCCATCATAGGGGTGCTTGCATTTCTTGTTCACGGTTTTATTGCTCAAGTCAAAATGCCTGCTTTGTATATTACATATGCACAGAAAAGCATATAGAAGGTAATATCAAAAAAGTTTGGATCATATGTTTCTGTCTTGGTATACTCTATCTGCAGATTTGTCCAGCTATGTAATCTGTCCAGAGAAGGTTACTATCTGATGCATATGTTTTCATTGTGATTTTCAGTCTCCAGAAGGATGCTAATGATAGGTCATCAGCACAAGCCTTATTGGTAAGCCAAAAAAAAAACAGCTTCACATCTTCATGTCATTTCAGGAATGGTCTGCAAGACTAAACCACTTATCTTACCCTTCCCTTCCTGTTGTCTTCGACGCAGGACCATCCATTCCTGAGCATGTATGATGACCTGCATGTAGATCTTGCTTCGTACTTCACTACCGCAGGATCTCCCCTTGCCACCTTCAAGTAATAACAGTGTCCTTGTTGTTCTTTTTTTCTGTATCCATTTTTGCGCACAGAAGTGATACATTTTCTTTTATATACAGTTCCAGGCAACTCTAATTTTTTGTCCTCCTTAAGCAAAGGGTGTGGCGACTGAATCCAAGCATGGTGGATCTCCTGGAAGGACTGGTAACACCTCTGGAAGCTGATGATGTCCAGAGCTGTAGTTTACTGACACGAATGTTCGAGACCCCCCTGCCCCCACTTCTCTCTTGTTTCCATTTTCGACAAGGCTTGGGTTGTGTAATGATCTTGTGTGTGTCATGTGATTGGTTCCATCACTACATATATGACATACATGCACAGCATTTTAGGATGAATGAGCACGGAAGTTTTGCCTACCTGTATATCGGCAGCACCGTTTGGTCATGTTTGTTTCGCCTTGTAATGTATTGGCTCAGTTATTGGATTGGCCATTATCTAATTTGGTGTATGAGTCAAGTCCAAATTTTCTTGTATCCTGATGTCTTTTTTTTTTGTTTAAAGACTCGAGACATTCCGGTATCGGTAATGCTGGGTATAGGACGTCCGTCCGCCCGAACGGTGCCGATGGTGGGCTGCAACGCAGCCCAACAACAACATCTTATCTGCTCGTCCAATCGTTCTAAAAAAAAACTTACCTCTACGTAGTGCCGTGATAGCTCTGTGACTGCGCTCCGCCACGCCGCCTCGGCGACGGCGCTCTCCACCGTGCCTCCCTCTCCATCGCGCCTTCGCTCCGCCGGTCGGCATCTCCTCCGCGCCAGAGCATGGCATGCAGCCCGTCTTCCTCTCCACCGCAGGCTTCTCCAGCGCACTGACCCGCTGCAGCCTTCTCCACCGGAGCAGCGAGCTCCGCGCCACCGGCGAGCTCTACACCGATGAACTCCATGCGCCGACGTGCCTCCATTCCCAAGCAGCAAGATGTTGCGCTGAAATCGCACGTTGCAAACATATGTTTCAAGTGTTTCAGAGGTATGTTGCAAATATTTCATATAGATGCTGCAAAAGTAGATCGGGATATTGCATATGCTGCAAGTATTTTAGAGGCATGTTGTAAGCATTTTGATTTGGATGTTGCATATGTTTCACACATGTTGTAAGAGTATGTTCCAAATGTTTCAGCTGTTTTATTTTTATGTTGCAGTAAGTATTTCATATTGCAAGTGTTTTATCTGGATGTTGCATATGTTTCACACATATGTTGCAAGTGTATGTTCCAAATATTTCATCTCCTTCAAATTTATGTTGCATTCAAGTGTTTTCATGTTGCAAGTGTTTCGTGTTTCAGAGGTATGTTCAGAGAGTCATGGAGGCACAGCCCGGATACTGCAAGAAGGTACACGGCGAGCCGAGGGCCGGTAGATGGGGCGCACGACGCGCATGGGGTCCTACGGATGGGGCGTGCTCGTCCTCATCCGGGCTCCCGGGTCCCGCCGCGAGGAGAGAGGAGGGGGTCAGGGGGAAGGAGTGACGAGCGCAACCAGGGTGCGGGTGTGGGGTAGGGCGAGGCGGACGGGAGCGGGTTTCACGTGCGAGGTGGGACGAGGTAGACGGGGGACGGACATGCACACACAACAACGATACAGCGTAGCGGCATGTACGGGTGAGCAGGCTGGGGTAGCAGCATGTGCGGGGCGTCCGGATGTGATCATCTGTTCCGGACGTCCGGGCGCTGGTAAGTCCCTTCAAGTGCATATTACGGTGGCGTTTAGGGTTGAAGACATTTTTGTTGAGGGGAAGGGTTGAAGACATTTGTGTTGTACTGTTGTGTAGGATCTACAGGAAGATAAAGAAGGCCTAAAGGGGGTGAATAGGCCTGTAAAAATTCAACTCAAAACTCTGTTAGAACAGAGGGTGGCACTGCCGGCCTTTTAGGGCGGCACTGCCGCTCTATAAAAATAAATCTAACATAACTGAGATTTTATAGAGATGAACCTGACCCCACTAGCTGCTTAATCCTGCAATAGACAGACAAGATCCGGTTCGAAAACTGAATACCACAGAAACTCCACACAAGCGTGGATCGAGCAACCAAACCCTAATAACAGCTAGCAATGAGCTAAACCAGCAAGTAAACAAGATAAAGCACGCGAGACACAAGATTTATCCTGGGGTTCAGCTCACCACAAAGGTTTGTCTAAGTCCACATTGTTGAGGGAGCCACAAAAGGCTTGGGCTTGCCACAAAGGCTTGCCTTACCCTCGTTCTCAAATCAAGAGAGCGAACTCTTGAGGTGAGATGTGATTTCTTAGCTTTTGAATGAGGTTACAAACCTCCCAAGGCTGCCACACGAGTTAGCAAGCGCAAGGGCGACGCCTAGCCGGCTAGGAGCAAGCTCCAAGAGTAAGAAACCCTAGAACCACCAGCCAAACGTGAACCAAATGCTCTTAGACTTTGGAAATCAGTGGATCTGCTCTCCAATCGAGTTTTACTGCCTTTTCTCTCAAGTTTTGATGGTTGGAATCAATGATTTGCTTGAGGGATGGTGGAGCAACAATGGAGGAGAGAAGTGAGCTTTGGTTCTGTCTTGTTTCGAACAGAATGCTGAGTGAAGAAGATAACCGTTGTGGGCCGGGCCTGAAGGGTATAAATACCCCTCGAGCCCAACGGTCAGTTAAGGGCGGCACTGTCGCCCTAGCCAAAACAGGTAAGATGATATGAAATTTGGCTGGCTGTTTTGACTAGGTGAGAGGATGTAAATCTGTGAATTTGAGCATCTGGTTCAACAGTCGACCAACTGTCCTAAAATCCATCTTAATAGTACGGCTTTCCCTAAACCCAATTTCAAAACATAAAAGAATTTAAACCTCCTTTGAGCTAGGTCTGGCCACCTTTTGTAATTAGAACACCTGCAACCTGTACATCGTCCTCATTTTTTGATTCCCTGCTTGTCATCTCGATAAGTCTCATTAGTCCTCTAATTTGGTGGTCATCAATGCCAAAACCCATAATAGGGCTTGATTGCACTTACAATCTCTCTTTTTGGTGATTGATGACAACCCAATTAGAGCTTACAAAAGATATGAAATCGAAACTGAGATTTTCGAACCATGGGTGTAGGAGCCTCCCCTAAATATGTGAATAGAGATTTGAATTCTCAATTTAGCATGAAAGGCCATGATTCACATTTTAGGTGTGATGGGAACCTCCCCCTACATCCATGCCTGTTGTGGGGTGCTGAACAAAGTGTCACAAGAATAAGAGTGATGCATATGACAGGTCATATCAGTTCAAGCACACAAGACTCTGGCTGATACAGCACAGGGCGGCACTGCCGGCCACAGAGGGCGGCACTACCATCCTGACTATATCAGTTAGGTAGCAATCAGATTCCTACAGCAGATCATATGAATATAAAATAATCTAAACTCAGAATATGACAATATAAAACAGTAACCATGAATACATGTCCATATCCGAAGCAAATAAAGTCACAAAGTAGCATATTTCATAAAATGGAGTTTTGAGTGACTCTCAAACTCACAACTTAACAACTACTATCAACGGATCTGGACATAAGGCGCAGCTGCAGATAACTCATGGCGTCGAAAATCTGTTGACCCCTCTAATTTTCTCCCCCTTGGCATCAAGTACCAAAAAGAGAAGAAAAAGAAGAAAAGTCACTCGTCACTGTCGGAGTCCACGCGGGCACATCCGACGATGTGGGTGTGTGAAGTGAAGCATGCTGATCGTCGTGGAGGTGATGTCCTAGCTGAAGTAGAAGGCCCTGGCTGATCCATCGAAGGACGCGGTCTCCTAGAATATGTGCGAAACAAAGCTGCCTGAACCTGTGGATCGGCCTCTGTAGGGTGAATCTCTGCACCAAGGTCCTACTGCCTTGGGGGCTCCTCAAAATGCTACCACTGTGGATACCCATAGTACTGACTGAATAGCTCATAGGAGTGCCCATACTGCTGATCATCTGGCTATTCATCATGATGCTCATGTGGCTGATCCTGCTCCTCATCAGAAGAAGAAAGGCGAGGCAAGTTAGGAAACTGAGGTGGTGACTGCACTGGTGGAAGTGGTGGCAGCCCTGCCATCTCCCTAGCATGCCTCACAGCTTCCCTGTTTTCTATTCTATCCTCATAAACAGTCTGTGAAGCATATGCACAATGAGCAAAGATTGCCTTCATCCATGCACTCATCTTCCCCCACTTTGACTTCTTCTTTTGTTCCCTAGCCCTGGACGGCTCAGGAATATCTCTATGTACAGCTCCAGAAGAGTGAAAGCCTGCTGCCCCACTATCTCCAAATCCTCCAGAACCAGTGTGCTGAGTAGCTGAGCCAAGTCCCCCTAAGCCACCATGGGTCTTTTTGATCTTGTAAACAGTGTGCTCACAATCCTTAGAGAACCACATGCCAGTCACTCTCTCAATTATAAACATGAGGTAAGGAGCATAGGGCAAAGATCTCCTCCCATCATTCAAGGCATATGCTAGCTCAACCCAAATAAATCTTGGAACATTAAACTTTTCACAGCTAGGAAACCTAGACAACATATTAGTGATATAGCCATTTAAATCTGTTGCATTGTCTTTGGGGTTAAGAGTGATCCTGAAAAGATTGTTCATGATGTAATAGAAGCTCTTGAGCTTGGTCCTTGACCAATCAGGAACTACAAGATTTTGATCCTCCCACATGAAGCTTACTTCCATTGGCTCAAGACGACGCTCATTATGAATCCTCTCATATCCCCTGTGGATGTGTCCAAAACCAAGAATACGACAGAAGGTGACAAAATCAATGCGATAATGTCGCCCATCAGTCATCCAATGAAGCTCATCCACTTCCCTATTCCAATAGTAAGTGGTATGGAACTGTGCAAGAATCTCCCTGTTCCAATCATACCTGAAACTCATGATGTCTGTCATCTCAAAGCGGTCACAGGTTTTGATGGCTGTAGCAAACTGATGATCATCTCTGCTCTCCAAGTCACCAAAATCAACGTACTGCATCTTGCTGATCTTACCCTTTGACTTGGATAGGATGGATGTGGCATAAAAATTAGATTGGAAAGCATTCCAAAATCTATAATCAATACCATTGGATCTGTCAAAGGAGTAAGGATCAATCTCTCTAGCTTCACCAGTCTTCTTCCAACTCATAGAATAATCAATGACCTTATGATTGTCACTATTTTGGGGAGGATTGAGGTTGAACATATCAGTGTTATCTCTCATGTAGCTGCTATCAAACTCTAAAATGTGCAGAGGAGAATCAGGCCACACACGAATGGTCATTCCCATCCTCTGAATTCTTTCTTCTTCAGCAAGGTCTTCATCAAGATTTATGTCACTGGGAATATAGGTTGCCTGTCCCCTGCCTCTCTTGACCTTTTGCTTAGTTGTCATCACCTTTCTTTTTCCTCGGTCCATCTATGCAATTAAATGAGACTTGATAAGAAACTGTAAAAGATGATGAGTTAGAGACAGCTGCAAGCAAGTTTTAACAAGAAAAAGAATTTTGAAAATAACACAGGAAGCTTTGCTGGATTTGGAATCAGCATGGTAGGCCGGCACTGTCGCCCTCAGTTGCTTCACTAGTTCATTTTCACCTTTCTCGTTCTGGCTAAATCCTACTTCCACCAATGTCTATCCATCATCACAATTTCATAATCACAGTCTAAACGAAAAATATATGAAACCCTAGCCATGAATTTGAAAGATTGAATATGAAAAACTTTAGAAATAATTTTGATAAATGAATCCAATCCATTCTGAACTTCATTGATTTTATGAGATTAAGTATAGCAGTTAGAATTTGCTAGAGGTCCCATTAATGGTCCCATGGCTGGCATTGCCGCTCTACCCAAAATCATCCAACCGGTGAAATTCAAAATCAATCCGATTCAACCATCAAAAATCTTTCTAAACCCTTCATACTCCCCCTAGAAACAGGAATCCATGACTAAAAGCTTCACATTGCATAGATCGAATGGGGTTAGGGTTTCACCTTGCTTCCAAAACATTGGAGTGGAGGGAGATGAGGAGAAAGGGCTCGGCCAGGAGCTTCCTGCAGGGACCAGCGATGAGGAGACTCGGCCAGCTGCAGGGGCGGCACTTCCGGGGTGGCAGGCCGCAAGGAACGGTGGCGACACGTGCTTGAGAGAGAAGAAGAGAGGAGCACGGGCATCGACGTCGGCTAGGAGAGAAGGGAAGAGTTGAGTCAGGGGCCAGAGAAAGAAATAGATAGAAGAAAACGGGCCCCACAACCCAGCCAAAATTGGTAGAAAATGGCCCAGTTTTCAGAAGGCGGCACTGCCGGCCATTAAGAGCGGCACTGCCGCCCTACCAATTTTGCAGAGATTACGCTAAAACTCTATGACCTTCTTTACCTCAGATATGGATATATATATATATTATCTAAATATCATGACCAGTAAGCAATCAACAATACAGACAATGGTCATGACACTTAGTTGGCCTTTTGAAATGGTTTTGAAACACAATATAGTATCCTTTTAAATCATTTTCCTATGTCGCTAGGTTGTCAAACAGAGGTGTGCCATATTTCAAAGGAAAAATTGGTTTCATAGCACCGAAAGAATGCGAGAATCGGAAAATACCACCAAAAGTTCGTTGTGCCGTAAAATACCATCGAAAGTGAGCATTCCGTCCGCAATCTAGCACTCTGTTACTTTCGCTGTTAACGACGTTGGTTGCGTCCATCCGAGGACTCAGCTTCAGTGCTTCACTCAAAATTAAAAAACTATCAGGAGCCATGGAAACACGTGTCCAGGCCTATGTCCGTGTCGTTCATTGCTGGCAGCGGGATGGCCGACACCAGCCCGCGCCGCACGGCCTCGTAGGCGTCCTGCTGCAGCCACGTGATGGACGTGCCTGACTCGATGATGACCCTGCCCGTGGATCCAGATTCAGTGACTTTGCTTGAGCAAGTCACGTTCATCTCCTCTGTCCATTTTACATCTCATGGTGCTAAGTGATTCCAACGAGAAAACACAGTGCAGAGAGCCCAGACTTGGCATTTTCCGCCTAGGCCGGTGATGCTCGCCGACGCACACTCTCCCTCACGCACCGCGCAGCCCCAACTCGTCAACGTAGGAAGCGGCGTCTCCTTCTTAGACGCCTACCTGGGCGCTCTTGTCGCCAAGCTGCTGCACGCCATTGTCTGCAAGCCCCAAGCTACATCGACTGCGCACGGGGGCGGGGGGTGACGCGTGGCTGCCTGGGCCATGGTGGCTCTCACACGTGGCCATGGCGGGGCATCCCGCGCGGCACGCGGCTCTCCGGCTCGACCATGGCTAGCCTCCCGCTCGGTGGGGCGCGCCCGTGGTGGGCGCGGCGAGCGGCGGCAGGAAAGACCAGAGGACGCAGGACGGGGAAGCCGTTGCGGACAGTGGACGCAGTCACATAGACTGGCTAATGGAGGGGTCCCTAATGGAGAGTAGACCCGCCTCAAGATCTGCCGGGACATGCACCTCAGCACGCCCCCGGCGGTAGTCCGCGTCCCTCTACACGACACGTGGCCTGCCTCGCTCTCCATCAGTAGCAGCCCGGCGTCTTGGTTGCTGAAGGCTGCTCGTCTTCTTCTCTGGCAACAACCTGACATCCCTGCTAAAGTGGTCATCCTCGTCTTCTCCACGGTGTCCTGGCCCTCCTCCTTTCTCCGGCACCGACTTGACTTGTAGGAGCAAAGTCACCGAATCTGCGTCCCCTGCCCGTGCCGTCGTCGTTGATGGCGAACACCAGCGGGTTGATGGGTAGGCGCTTGGTCCCCAGGCTGATGTCGTTGACCAACAGGAAGTACATGTTGGGCAGCGCCGGGTTGATGATGAACGGCGTGGACTGCACCGACGACCCGAAGCTGGTGTTGGTGCTGTTGAGGTTCGCGAACACACCAAAGTAGAGCCTGCTCGGCATCGGCGAGAGGTACGATGTGAGGCAGCAAGAGAACCTGGACGGCCCGAGCTGGCTCACCAGCGACAGCGGCCCACGGCCGAAGCCGACCATGCCGGAGCTATTGGAGAGGTCGCCCGTGTTGAGACTGCCACACCCGAAGGAGACATTAGCTGCCCTGACCTTGGTCGAGCTGGCTACGCCGAACGTGAACGTCTCATTGGTGAGGACACCGGCGGTGGACGTGGTGTCACCATAGTAATACTGGTACACACACATCTTCTTGAAGCAGGAGGGGTTGGAGAGCGTGGCTCACCGCGACGACCGGCACGGGAGGGCTCGGTACGTGGCGGACTTCTTCGCGTCGAAGTAGGGCGTGGGCTGGTCGGCGCAGAGTAGGCAGGGCACACACTGCGTCCAGATGAGGTCGCTCCCGATGTCCATGATGGCCGTGTAGTACAGCGGTGACATGCCGATGGCCAGGTCCACCATGTACTCGCCGCTGCTGGCCGTCACGAGGACGCGCGTCGCCGTGATCAGGTCCACCACGGGTGGCGCCGACATGGCAATGGACTGTAGCGTGGCCACGCGGGCCTTGCTTCGGGGAATGGCGCGGCTGAGGAGCTCAAGCTTGGTGTAGGACGTGCCCACGTCGACGTGGGTCAACTTGAGCTAGAATCCGACGTTGTCATTGCAATGAGCTCCGAGCTGCCTGGGACGAGGCTGAGATAGACGTCGTTAGCTCCAAAGGTGACAGAACATGATGGAATGCTACTTTCAGTTAACGTTTGCATCTTTGAATGGTATTTTACGTGACAGAGCTCTTTTGATGTTATTTTCCGATTCTTGTGATGTTTCAATGTTATAGAACCAATTTTCCCTATTTCAAACCATGTTACGAGAATCAAGTATATTTAGCTCACTACGCAAAGCACAAAACCTTGACTCATCGAGAGGCTTAGTGAAGATATCGGCTAGTTGTTTTTCGGTGCTGACATGACGAATTTTGATATCTCCTTTGATTTCGTGGTCTCTCAAGAAGTGATGTCGGATGTCTATATGTTTGATTCTTGAGTGGCTTACGGGATTGTTTGCAAGCTTTATGGCACTTTCATTGTCACACAAGAGTGGGATTTTGGTGAATTAACATCTGAAATCATAAAAGGGTTTGCCTCATCCAAAGTAGTTGAGCACAATATGCATCGGCTGCAACATACTCGGCCTCAGCGGTGGAAAGGGCTACACAATTTTGCTTCTTTGAACTCCAAGACACTAGGGACCGTCCAAGGAATTGACATGTCCCCGAAGTGCTTTTTTATCTACCTTGCAACTGGCATAATCGGAATCCGAATAGCCAAGTAGATTGAACTTGGAGCCCTTGGGATACCACAAGCCAAGGTTAGGCGTATGTACTAAATATCTCAAGATTCTTTTAACATTCATTAAATGACACTCTTTCGGGTTGGCTTGAAATCTAGCACGCATGCACACACTAAGCATTATGTCCGGTCTAGATGCACATAAGTAAAGTAGAGAGCCGATCATGGAGCGATATACCTTGATGTCCACGGCTTTCCCTTCTTCATTTAGATCAAGATGTCCATTGGTTGGCATGGGAGTTTTGATAGGCTTGGCATTCACCATGTCGAACTTTTTAAGCATATCATGGGTGTACTTGGTTTGGCTAATGAATGTCCATTCCTTCATTTGCTTGATTTGAAATCCAAGGAAGAACTTCAGCTCACCCATCATGGACATCTCAAATCTCTTAGTCATGATCCTACTAAACTCATCACAATACACATGGTTAGTACTACCAAATATTATATCATCGACATATATTTGGTACACAAATATATCATTTTCAACTTTGTGAGTAAAGAGTGTAGGATCAGTTTTGCCTATTTCAAAGCCTTGTTTGAGCAAGAATTCCTTAAGGCATTCATACCATGCTCTTGGTGCTTGCTTAAGCCCATAGAGCGCCTTTTGGAGTTTATAGACATGGTTGGGGAACTTGGGATCTTCAAACCCCGGTGGCTGCTCCACATATACCAACTCTTGTATTGGGCCATTGAGGAATGCACTCTTGACATCCATTTGGTACAGCTTGAAGTCATGATGGGCAGCAAAGGCTAGAAGCATTCGAATTGCTTCAAGTCTTGCCACCGGTGCATATGTTTCTTCAAAGTCCAAGCCCTCTACTTGAGTGAAGCCTTGGGCCACCAATCATGCCTTGTTCCTTGTCACCACGCTATTTTTATCTTGCTTGTTGCGGAAGACCCACTTGGTACCAATGACATTGGTATTGGGCCTTTCCACCAAGTTCCACACTTGATTTCTCTCGAAGTTGTTGAGCTCTTCTTGCATGGCCATGACCCATTCTAGATCTCCAAGTGCTTGTTCTACCTTGAGAGGTTCCAAAGAGAAAATAAACGAGTAATATTGACAAAAATTTGCTAAATGTGAACGAGTTGTTACCCCCTTTTGAATGCTCCCAAGGATGTTGTCAACGGGGTGATCCCGTTGTATAGTGTGACGTAGCCTTGGATGCTCAACACCTCCTTGTTCTTCTTCTGAATCCTCAGCCTCTTCTTGTTCAAGGATAGGCTCCAGGTTGAGCCCTTGAAGTGGTGGAGTAGGAGTTGAAGGAGTTGCTGCTCAGGTGAGTGCTGTCATTATCGATGGAGTACGTCAGCGGAAATTTGTGCAGCAACATCCTATGGATCCTCATCATCAGTGGCTCGATCTTCTTGTGGCCTAATGTCGCCTATAGCCATTTGCTTGATTGCTTCACATGGTGGATCCTCTTTTCCTACAACACTTGAATCAACTTGCTCCACTTGAGAGCCATTAGATTCATCAAATGTCACATCTACCGTGACTTCAACTCTACCCATGGTTTTGTTGAAGACACGATAGGCATGCTCATTTGATCCATAACCAAGAAGAATGCCTTCATCAACTTTAGGTGCGAATTTAGAGGTTTTGGATCTTTTGTTAAGTATAAAGCACTTGCACCCAAACACTCTAAAGTATGACACCTTTGGTTTGTTACCGGTTAGAAGCTCATATGAAGTCTTCTTGAGTTTCTTGTGTAAGTAGAGGTGGTTGATGGCATGTCAAGCGGTGTTGATGGCGTCACTCCAAAAAAGGTCTGACATCTTGTAGTCATCTAGCATTGTCCTTGCCATATCAAGAAGTGTATGGTTTTTCCTCTCTACTACACCATTTTGTTGAGGGGTGTAAGGAGTTGAAAACTCATGCTTGATGCCCTCATTATCAAGAAACTCTTCAACTAGAGTGTTCTTGAATTCGGTCCCATTGTCACTTCTTATCTTCTTGATAGAAAGACCGAACTCCCTTTGTGCCCTTTTCACAAATATCTTGACTTTCTCTTGCACCTGGGACTTATCATAAACAAAGAACACCCAAGTGAAACAGGAATAATCATCAACAATAACTAGACAATATTTGTTACCCCCAATGCTTAGGTAGGTGACTGGTCCAAAGAGATCCATGTGAATCAACTCCAACGGTTGTGTGGTGGTCATGATGCTCTTTGGTGGGTGAGGTACACCTACTTGCTTTTCGGCTTGAAAAGCACTACAAATCCTATCTTTCTCAAATTGAATATTGGTTAGTCCAAGGATGTGGTTGTCTTTTAGGAGTTTGGCCAAGTTTCTCATCCCAACATGAGCGTCGGCAATGCCATAGCCAACCCATGCTAGATTTTACCACTAAACAGGTCTCAAGCTTAGTTTTACTTTTGCTGAAATCAACTAGGTAAAGCTTGTTCTTGAGGCGACCCGTAAAGATAATAGAGGAATCCTCCCTCTTAGAGACTTCCACACCCTTATCCGTGAAGAGACAATTGTAGCCCATCTCACATAATTGAGAGACGGACAGCAGATTGTACTTCAAGGAATCAACATGTAAGACATTTATAATTGAATGATCAAGTGTAATAGCTACTTTACCCAGTCCAATCACACTCCCTTTTGAATTGTCACCAAATATAATATTCTCATCTGAATTTGTAGTTGGGGAGTATGATGAGAACATACTCCTTTCTCCGGTCATATGATTTGTACAGCCGCTGTCAAGCACCCAACTTGACCCACCGGAGGAGTATGCCTGCAACACAAGTTTAGTTCCTAGTTTTAGGTCCCCAAATATTCTTGGGGCCTTGCATGTTAGTCACAAGAACTTTAGGAACCCAAATGGAAGAATTAAGATAAACATTTTGACCATTGCCAACAAACTTGGCAAACACTTCCCCCTTACTGTTGTGCTGCAAAACAAAGTTAGAATTCAAACATTGTTGAGGTGCTTTTGCCTTTGGTTGATAAGCATATCTATTTGGAGTGACCTAGATAGATTTCTTTGGTTTCTGGACAACCTGCTCAGGATGAGACACCTTCTTCTTGGGCTTGACATGAGCAAAGGAGAAGGAGGTGGTCTTCCCTTTTTTGTGGGGGGTGGCACTGCCGCCCTTCACAGCGGCACTGCCGCCCATAGGCTACGGTGCTGCTCTAGGCTAGCCTTGTGCCACCATCTGTGCAGACCTATCTATAACTTCCTACCCTTTGCTCATGAACTGAACACACTCATATTCATTGATTACCTTTCTCCCATTGGTTTTACCTCCATGAGTGTGCCCAAGCCCATCTTTGATGCGTGGATTTCTTCCACCTTTGTATTGCGGCCTCTTTGGTTTTTCAACTTTGCCACCAGCAGGTTTCTTGCCTTCCATGCACCTTTTGCCTAACATAGCATTGAGCCTAGCAATCTTCTTTTTCATAACCTCCAAGTTTGCAAGGTTAGTGGAATAAATATTTAAGTCAAGATTATAGCATTTTCCACATCCTTGGCTAGTGGAGGGAATAGAAGTGTCATTTGTGTTAGAGGGGAGTGGGGTGCTCTCGCATAGAAGATTATATTGCTTCTCAAGTTTATTGTGCTTTTCAACTAAGACACAATACTTATTATTGAGTGCAATATTTGCCTTCTTTGTGAGAGCATGTTCTCTTTGCTCTTCGGCCAAGGCCTTGTTCAAAGAGTTCACCTCACTTCTCTCTAACTCAAAAGCTTCCTTGCAGCCAATATATATCTTTTTGGTTTCCTCATGATATTCATCTCTATCGGCTAGCTCAGCTTTGACACTTTCTAATTCCTCCATTAGATTTATGATGAAGAGCTTGGTATTATGATCCAACTTTGTAGTTAATTTAGCATATTTCTCAACATCACTAGTATCATCATCACTAGAATCACTAAGTTCACTACTAGAGATGTCACTAGGAGGTGGAGGAGATTTGGCTCTTCGTTTTACCTTCTCACCCTTTGCCATAAGACAAACGTGAGTGGAGCGGTGGTCATCATCATCGGACATGTTGTTGAAGAGCCTTGGTGTAGAGGATGGCTTTTGAATGGCCACGGTTGCAATCTTCACATCCTCATCACTTGACTCCTTAGTTGAGTCCCACTCATGCCCAATGTGTGCCTCTCCCATTTGCTTGTATCTCTTTTTATGTTCATGCTTGCCTTCATTGTTGTCCCTCTTGTATTTGTTTTCTTTCTTGTCATAGGGACACTTAGCAATAAAGTGCTCCGTGCTGCCACAATTGTAGCAAGTCCTCTTCTTCTTGTTTGGGAACCTTCTTTGCACTATTTTATACCCATTCTTTTTCAGCCCCTTGTGATAGCTCTTCATGAACAAAGCCATGTCATCAATCTTCATGTAATCAGCCCCATCATCTTCATCTTCACTTGAGGATGAACTTGGATCATCATTTTGTGGAGTTGGCT
The DNA here is from genome assembly GCF_019320115.1 of Miscanthus floridulus. Classification (NCBI taxonomy): domain Eukaryota; kingdom Viridiplantae; phylum Streptophyta; class Magnoliopsida; order Poales; family Poaceae; genus Miscanthus; species Miscanthus floridulus. Next base: position 1,469,312 of record NC_089598.1, read on the forward strand.
TGATTTTCTTGGGTTGACTTGTTGATGCTTGCTTGCTGCCCTTTGCCTTGTTGGAGGTGCCTTGATTGCTTGATTTATTGGCCTTGAGACCTACTTCCTTGATTTTCATGCCTTCTAGCTTGGCTTGCAACTCACCAAGTCTTCTTCTCTTTGCATGTCAAATGTCAACAATCTTCCAAGCACATCATTAGATGTGAAGTGCTCAAACTTCTTCTTATCTCTAATCAAGGTAACTACGGTCTCATTTTTTAGTGAGTAGGCTTCCAACATAACCTTCACCACTTTGTGATCATCAAGCTCATCACATCCATAGCCTCTAATCTTGCCCACCAAGGTCATCAATCTATCAAACATCTCTTGTGGCCCCTCTCCATCAACAATCACGAACCTATTGAGCTTAGCCATCAACAAATCAATTTTTGCTTTTCTCACTTTATCAACACCTTCATGTGCTAAATGCAAAGTGTCCCAAATCTGTTTTGCAACATTGACATTCATTACTCAGTTGTCCTCATTTCCATCCAAGGCACTAAGAAGAATGCTTGTGGCTTGGCCATTTAGATGGACAACAGCTAGCTCCTCATTTGTTGGCGTTTCGGGATCTTCCGGTGGCTGCAATCCATTCACCACAATCTCCCAAAGACCGGGGTGAAGACCTACAAGATAGGCACTCATCAAGTGCTTCCACTTGGCAAAGTTTGTCCCATCAAAATGAGGCAACTTGCCCGCAGGTATATTGATAAAGGACCTTTTGTTATGGTTAGACAAATAAGAATAATTAAAGGATACGACGGCATATTTGTTCTTGTTGTTGATGCTGCCCTTGTCATCGCTATCCTTCTTCATGTCCTTGCTCTTCACCTTCTTGCTATCTTTCGAAGCATGGTATGACACATCATCATCTCCATCATCCGAGCTACTAGAGAGCTCACTAGATGATGCATCATACTCATTCTTCTTTTGCTCTTGAGCTCTTGCTGCCCTTCTCTTGGCTCTTGCCTCTCTTGTGATTCTTCTAGCTTCTTTTCTTTTCTTCTTGTCTTTGAGCCGCTGCTCTTCCTTCTTCTTTTCTCTTGTTGCGATCTTGGCGGCTTTTCTTTCTTTTCTTGTCTTTCTTCTTTCGGCATCGGTGGTCTTAGGTTCTTTGATAGTGGCATCACTTGCTGTCGACATGGACAGCTCGCTGCTGCTGCCGACATCCTCAACGTGCACACCACTTGCGTCTGCATCACGAACGGTCCTCGAACCTCCTCCTTCTAACATACTTCACGCGGTGAAGCGTATACGAAGCAACCTCGCTCTGATACCACTGTAGGATCTACAGGAAGATAAAGAATGCCTAGAGGGGGGTGAATAGGTCTGTAAAAATTTAACTCAAAACTCTGTTAGAACAGAGGGCGGCACTACCGGCCTTTCAGGGCGGCACTGCCGCTCTATGAAAATAAATCTAACACAACTGAGATTTTACAGAGATGAACCTGACCCCACTAGCTGCTTAATCCTGCAATAGACAGATAAGATCCAGTTCGAAGACTGAATATCACAGAAACTCTACACAAGCGTGGATCGAGCAACCAAACCCTAATAACAGCTAGCAATGAGCTAAACCAGCAAGTAAACAAGATGAAGCATGTGAGACACAAGATTTATCCCGTGGTTCAGCTCACCACAAAGATTTGCCTAAGTCCACGTTGTTGAGGAAGCCACAAAAGGCTTGGGCTTGCCACAAAGGCTTGCCTTACCCTCGTTCTCAAATCAAGAGAGCGAACTCTTAAGGTGAGAGGTAATTTCTTAGTTTTTGAATAAGGTTACAAATCTCCCATGGCTGCCACATGAGTTAGCAAGCGTAAGGACGATGCCTAGCCGGCTAAGAGCAAGCTCTAAGAGTAACAAACCCTAGAACCGCCGGCCAAACATAAACCAAATGCTCTTAGACTTTGGGAATCAGTGGATCTGCTCTCCAATCGAGTTTTGCTGTCTTTTCTCTCAAGTTTTGATGGTTGGAATCAAGGATTTGCTTGAGGAATGGTGGAGCAACAATGGAGGAGAGAAGTGAGCTTTGGTTCTATCTTGTTTCGAGCAGAATGACTGAGTGAAGAAAATGACTGTTGTGGGCCGGGCCTAAAGGGTATAAATACTCCTCGAGCCCAACGGTCAGTTAAGGGCGGTACTGCCGCTCTTAATAGGGCGACACCGCTCTTAACAGGGCGGCACTACCGCCCTATCCAAAACAGGTAAGATGATATGAAATTTGGCTGGCTGTTTTGACTAGGTGAGAGGATGTAAATATGTGAATTTGAACATATGGTTCAACAGTTGATCAACTGTCCTAAAATCCCTCTTAATAGTACGACTTTCCCTAAACTCAATTTCAAAACATAAAAGAATTTAAACCTCCTTTAAGCTAGGTCTGGCCACCTTTTGTAATTAGAACACCTGCAACCTGTACATCATCCTCATTTTTCGATTCCCTGCTTGTCATCTTGATAAGTCTCATTAGTCCTCTAATTTGGTGGTCATTAATGCCAAAACTCATAATAGGGCTTGATTGCACTTACATGTTGTCCGTTGGCTGTTATCTGCTACATGTAAATGGCTTTGGGCCGACTTGACTCAGTATGAGTGGTGTGAGGCCCAAGTCGGTGCGGGCTCTAAATGATTGCCCGATATTGTGTGCGGTGCGGGCTCGTTTAAACTATGCATGTTTATTCTTTTAAAAAATCGTGTGATGCGACTTAGTTTGGAAACAAGTTCGACTAGGTCTGATCTATTTGGTTACGAATATCACGCAAAAGAAGAAAAGTAATGAAAAATTCTCACGGTCCTTATTGCGACCGAGGCAGTTGTCTTCAGCTCACCCATTTGCCAAAACCCATTTATCAAACATTTTACTTAACACAGACTACCTGCCTTGTGCCTGAAACATACTATAGGATTCTTTACTAGCTTTCCTTTTTTTTTTATTTCTCCCATTTCTCGATAGAGCTCGGACCCTTTCCTTTAGTTCCTAAAGGTGATGACACATTTGGATAAGAGGCCCAAGATTTGTCTCCTAGATGTTAATGATCTCTCCATGGAGAGTAGCTTTACCAGCACTAGCATTTAAAAACAAGGGTTAATCCAATCATGGCTTCGAACCCTAGATTCCGAAGAGGTCTTTTTTAATACATTTTCGTATTTTTTTAAAATATCCCTTGTATGTGCTAAATTTCAGAAAAAAAAATTGTCGTTTTCTAGTGGAACTACTTTTTAAAATAATCCACTGGGTAAATGAAGTTTACAAAAATTATCCACGGGAAAATATTTTTTTTAATGAAAATGGTTTCAGAATACCTGAAAGTCATACTCCCCAAGAAAACATTCAAAGCTTTTACACTGCTTTTTAATAAATTTGTTGATCTAAAATGAAGAACCCACAAGTCTTTAGAAATATAATTTTTAAATATAAATGCTAAAAACTAAGCTGTTGTAACACGGCTTCGGCGAGTGACGAAGGCCTCCGACAGCAAGGTGTCGCCAAGGCGTCTTCGACCGTCTTAGGGCGGAGACCCGGCGCTGACTAAAGGAACTTTCCTGGCTATGCTCGAAGGGCGCTGAACAAGGTTCAGTGCCCTCGTCGCGGATCCCGCCAGGGCCAGGCACACACGTCTCCGACCGCCTAGGCGGACTCCGCCCCATTCCGACTTACGAGCGTCTTCGGTAATAAGGGCGGAGGCCGCCCTACCTCTGAACTAATCAAACAAACAATCTTGCCTAAGTGTGTGCAGGTACTCAAGCGCAAGCGCCCGTGGTCCGCGCAAACGCGCCAGCATGGCCCCTGCGCGGCCGGGCGGAGACCTACGGATGATGTCTCCGACCGGACCGGCGGAGACCCGCCAAGGCGACGGCGCGCCCCTGAAGGCGGAGGCCAGCATCGAGAACCATGGCCCCCGCGCGGCCGGGCGGAGACCCGCGGGAGATGTCTCCGACCGGCCGGCGGAGACCCGCCGAGGCAGCGGCGCGCCCCTGGAGATGGAGGCCAGCACCGGGGACCCAGGCCTTTGGGCCGAAGACCGAGGCATGGTGGGCCGGCTGCTCATGGAGGCCCATTACTCGGAGACGGTATGGCAGGATTGCCCCGCAAACAAGGGGCTAGCGGCGGGATATTCCAGGAATGTACTGTAGCAGTTGAGGGGCATTGTAATAAATTCTGTCATGAAGTAGTTGAGCCCTATAAATAGGGAACACTTGTAACCGTGCAGGTTGGTTGGTGAACGAATTAATGAAACCCTAGTTCTTTGTGCCAGCTTCCCACAAGTTCACCTGTCGAACCTATCCCGAGCCTCCGCCCGAAGGCGACCCCTGACGGGCGGAGGCCCCAGTCTCCCCCACACTGTCTGAAACCCCTAGTTTCAACATAAGCATGATCCATTTTGGTTGTAAGCATCATAGGCTTTATAGTTTTGTAAATAAAATTCTTTTCATAGTAGTATGTTTGACTTTTCAGGTAAGCTATTTAGCCCTAAAATATATTCTAAAAATAAAAAACATCTACCAAAAATCATTCTTTTTCCATGTAATTCTCAACATATGCACTCAAGTGAAATCTAAACTTCTTAACAAATCGCATGCTTAAGATTATATTTGCACGTCTTTTGCATGCTCTTTGTCTAGAAACTTTGGATTTCACTTGAGTACCTAAGCTAAGTAATTACATGGAAACATTCAAACATATCACTTGAGCACGTAAAGCTAAGTCGATCGCCACGCTAGATATTATATCACCAGGATTTAATTAAAATTTGTCCCACAAAACATTTTATTATTATAGTTTATACATGCATGTAATCCTGTGATTTGCCAAACATACATATACGCAACTTTGCAACTCTTGTTCACTATAAACAAACGTTGCGGCCGATCATGTCCTCCTCGTGAGGGACGCAGCAAAGAAAGCGCTGGATTTACATGGAGAGAACTCATCTAGAGGCGACATCTTGATGGACTTCTCCATGATCCATAAGAACTCGTCCATAGCATCTGCAGATGGGCCGAAATGGTGCGCTATGATTGGCTCCATTATAGCTCTAACTGCGCGTGCCCCTGTCTCTGGCGCGACAATGCCATTCTGATCAAGAGATTCATAGACAGCCATCTTGTCGATTGAAAATGAACCCTCAGCTTCTATTATCTCCCTCAGCTCCTTCTCTGACGGCCCGTACAATGGTATGTAGAAAGAGTCAAGTTTCTCATTATCGATCAAACCCTGTTAATAATCACCACCAAATATTTATATACTAATATATATCTAGTAACTGCATATGCGTACGTGATGGTTGACATATACAATACCTTTGATGCCATTTCGTGTAGGATGGCATTTGTGAATTCCAAAAACAGAATGGCACGCTCCGGCTTATCATCAGAACGCTGTCCAAGAAGGGAGAAAACCATCCGGCCTCCGGGAACCATCTCTTGAGCTCGCAGATGCAAGATCCGTGTGAAATCATCGTTAAACTGCGGGTAAAGTCCAATTTACACCCTCCAACTTTCACCAAAGTTCGGATTTCAACCTCAAACTTCAAAACCGGATAACTTTGGCCTCCAACTCGGGTAAACAGTAACTTTTGATATTTTTGGGAGACGTCGAAATTTTATATTATTTTTTCGAGCATCTTAACGTCCTCAAATGAAAAAACTCAAAACTACAAAGTTGTAGATCTCATCGAGGTCAACAATTTACATATAAAAATTATCTTCATCCGACATCGTATTGAAGGGTTTTATATTTTTTGAAATTTGAGTCTCATCACGCGACAAAATATGGTGCTGAAATTTTATATTATTTTTTCGAGCATCTTAACGTCCTCAAATGAAAAAACTCAAAACTACAAAGTTGTAGATCTCATCGAGGTCTACAATTTACATATAAAAATTATCTTCATTCGACATCGTATTGAACAATTTACATATAAAACAGTTTGTCGCGTGATGAGACTCAAATTTCAAAAAATAGAAAACCCTTCAATACGATGTTGGATGAAGATAATTTTTATATGTAAATTGTAGACCTCGATGAGATCTACAACTTTGTAGTTTTGAGTTTTTTCATTTGAGGACGTTAAGATGCTCGAAAAAATAATATAAAATTTCAGAACCATATTTTGTCGCGTGATGAGACTCAAATTTCAAAAAATAGAAAACCCTTCAATACGATGTCGGATGAAGATAATTTTTATATGTAAATTGTAGACCTCGATGAGATCGACAACTTTATAGTTTTGAGTTTTTTCATTTGAGGACGTTAAGATGCTCGAAAAAATAATATAAAATTTCGGCGCCTCTCGAAAATGTCAAAAGTTACTGTTCACCCGCGAAACCGCACAAAAGGATGAAAGTTGAACTTTTTCAAGAGTTGTAGGGCCAAAGTTATCCGGTTATGAAGTTCGAGGTTGAAATCCGGACTTTGGTGAAAGTTGGAGGGTGTAAATTGGACTTTACCCTTAAACTGCCGAGCATAGGCCTTGATGACTGTGGAACGTCGAGCACGCCTCATCGCCTCGTCCCTGTCATAAAACGGGATTCCGTTCCTCACCAGGTCTTCAGGTGCCTGTTAATGTTATATTTTTTGGCCGGTTAACGTAATCTAGAAAAAACAAAACATCTTATAATTTTGGAATGGAGGGAGTACTATATGTAATTAACATAGAGAGCTTGACCCAGTTGGTCTCATACTGACCTTTGAGAGCCGGTGCAAGCTAGCGGTGGAGAACACTAGATGGAGGCTACGCTTGTTGAAGAGCCGCCCGTGAAATGAGCCAGGAACGATGCTGGTCAAGACAGGAGGACTGAAGCTTTCTTGGGTTTTTATGTACGTGGCGAGGCTCCTGATGACCAAGTTGAAGTCGTTGCTTGGGAGGTCGTTGAGGTCTATGCAGAGCTCCGGTGGCTGCTGCCGGAGCTCCGAGCAGCGGCGGCGGACAGCTTCCACGGCCGTGGACACGAGCCTAAGAAAGGCAAAGTCAAAAGCCAGCTTCAAAATCTGTCAGACAGGCGCAAAAGCACTACACTGCTGTCCCGTTTCACAGCAGCGAGGGGTTGTCGGTCACCCCCTCGGCAGGGTCATGCCTAGGGCATGACGCGCTAGGACAAGGAACCTTCGGAGCCGAAGTGGGGGACTCCTGGCCCACTTGGCAACCCCTCGGGCAAAAGGAGGAGCCTGGCATGTCAAAGAAGCCACGAGAAGGCTCACCCAGGGAAGGCCCCGCTACGGCAGACGGCATTCAACGGTTAGCGCTAGGCTGCAGCACAGGTGCTAGGGAATGGTTGTGGTTTTGTTGGCCCCCAGCTAGAAGACAAAGAAGGACTGACAGCGCCATGAAGAAGAAGACCGAAGCCCAAGGCGAGAAGCCCTAGGTGAAGAACCATTCGCTTTGTACTACCCCATGCCCTCCTCACTATATAAGGGAAGGCATGGGCTCTCGTAAAAGGAGACGATTGGACCGAGACCCGATCGAACGATCTCACCAAGAACCCTAAATCAACATAGTGCTACCCCTACCACTCTCTCTCTCTCTCTCTCTCTCTCTCTCTCTCCATTCCTCCATTGTAATAACTTTGGTTTGAGCATTCACTACACCAGATTTCATAATCACTGCCGGGTCAGAACCCCCTATCACTGTCGGATTTGGCTCCGGCGGTGGACAATCGACACCCTCATTACTGTTGGGTTTACAACGGGCAATAATAAGATGCAACACATGTAACTATATAGCTGATTTTTTTAGTTACACAATTTTGAATCTTATATTGTATGTTTGATACTTCAAACGATCTCAAATAAAGAAGTTGTTAACTGCAAAGTTGCAGATCTCGTCGAGTGTTACAAATTTGATGTCGAGTTCATCTCCATTCGACATTGCTAACCATCTCAAATCTGATATGAGAACATTTGAACTTGTAAATCATCTCAAATCAAAAAGTGTCTACCTCTCTCTTTAAATTGTATAACTTTGACATAAAATTTATCTTAATCCGATGTCATAAGAAAAAAATGATTTTTATGGAAAATAGTCTATCACTATCGGTTCGTGGCTTCAACCGGTAGTGATAGTACCATGTCTACCGATGCCAGTTAGAGCTACGAACCGGCAGTGATAGTTCACCTATCACTACCGGTTGTGCTATCACTGCTAGTTGAAGTCATGAACCGACATTGATCTCCTGATCACTATCGGCTTCACCATAATTGGCAGTGATGGTTCAGCAGTAATTGCGTGTTCTGGCGTAGTGATTCCTAACATGAAGAGCACCAAACTGTTGGATGTAGTGCTAAGGATAAATCTCTTGTGTTCCTGAGTGTTTTGAGTGCTTAAGCCACCGGAGGTCCGCACATCGACCCCGACGAACAACATGATGCTTGCCGTGCACTACTTGAAAAATGATTTTAGGACACATGATCAAATCATTTTCGGAGTCGGGCACACCTAGCGACCGCCTCCGTAAATGCTTAGGGAGGCCTAGGAAAACGCCCGTCTCCAAAAATCAATTATGGAGACAGACGTCCTAAGATGACCGTCGTCTCCCAAAATCATCGATTAGGAAGCCGGCATCTTAAGATGTCCGGATGTCCGCCTCCGTTATTTTTTCGGAATGTTTACGACTAGTTTTCGGTGGTTGCAAAACTAATTTGTTTTTAGTAGTGCAGTTGTTCTCCAAACTATTTTGAAATGTAACTGACAGTATCTCGAATAGTCCTCTTAAATTTGGGGGCTTTGACAGGAATAAGAATAAGCCTGAGGAAGGTCCTTTCTGAAATGAAACAAACAAAGAGCCATGGGCTATTGGGCTGTGATATATCAAGTTCTCCATTGCCCATCTCTTCTCGCGTTAAATTCAGTTATTAATTGATGAATCCATGTGCGCAAGCTAGCTCACATTTGAATGACAGACATAAGACGATTCAAATAGCATAATAATTAGACCAAAAAGAAACGCTCAAAAAGATACATGGATACCTAAACAGTGGAGTTGCGAGCGTAGCTTGTCTCTCCGTCTCCAGGAACGAGTTTTCTCCACTACTAGTCTGGCTGCCATGGCGTCCGCTCTGTCTCTCCCTCACGCAGTTTTCGCACGACCAGGGGCGGATCCAGGGCCCGGGCTGCCCGGGCTGCAGCCCGGGGCGAGTGCATGTAGCCCCTTTAACATATGTGGTGTTTAACCTAAAAAACTATTATCTTAATTAGACAAAAGGAGGCCGAGGAAGCAAGATCAGACTGTTTTGAACATGAATCAGCAGCTCAGCCCGGGGCGCAGCCCCGTTCTGGATCCGCCCCTGCGCACGACGGTTGCACTGCACCTCCAAACTAAACCAGTATGCAGTTGCCAAAATCCAACAGATAGCAAGGCAACATGTCAGACGTACGTTGAGGATTACTGGTCTTTATAGTTGAACTCAGATTGCAGAGAGGTGTACTAGGGTCAGCTGCATGCAGCCATGTTCTTCTCAGATACCGTATCTCTATTTTCTACGGCACTAGAAGTGGATGGATCTGGATGTCTAGATATCAGAAACATCCGATATCCGTATCCTTTTTAGTTTAAAAAGGATATCTGTATTCGTATTCGATTTATGTTAAATGGATGTATCCGTATTCGTTTTTGAAGATTATTCTCTATCCAATTCCATATCTATATCCAACCAAAATGTGAAATATATGATATTATCCGTTTTTGTGAAATACAAATTATTTTAAAGCCATCTAAATCTTATAATTATGACTAATTAACTATGTAAATGATAATAATTTTAATATAACAGATGATATGTACCATTATTTAAAAGTTATATATAGCTAATGTAATTTTAGTATTATTATCGATATATAAATCCAAAGTTCAATTAATTTTAATATGGCTAATAATATTAATTAGTATTTCATTTTATTTATATACTTCTACAATTTATTTTTATTCATTTGAATTTAGTAATTAATATATATTATCTCTTATTTTCTTATATTTTATATATTTGATTATTTCAATATTTTTTGGTACTTGTCTTTATCCACAGTGTTATATAGCTATATATTAAATTCCTTCATCCATAATGATTTTATTATACTATGAAACTATCGATAAGCAAATAAATACATGTTATCTTCGAAATAGAGTGGATATCAGAATTCGAATCCAAATTCGAGATATCTATTTTGCATTAGTATCCGACAGTATCCGTATTCGTATTCGAGTTTGAATTAAAATGTGGTAAACAGTGGTATCTGAATCTGTATCCGTCTCAATCCGATCCGAATCCATCCTTAACTAGAAGAGACTCTTCTTGTCCTTCTATGGGCTCGTTCTTATCGGTTCCACTTCCACACCGGGCTGAACACTTCTGAAAGCAGCAGATCAAATGTTGTTCGTGTATATTTTGCACTCCCCCATCTCGAAATGTGATATTTTTCTTTTGCCTACGTGTGGAACTCTACTGAGTTCAGCAAAATTTATAGAAGAAAAACAATAACATTTACGATACCACCAAATAAGGGTCGTTAGATAGATGATGAAATACATTTTTATAAGTTGTCTCCTTGATGTTATATAGATGTTAGTAGATTTAGGATAATTTCATTTTTGATAAATTCGGACCCATTATATTCCATTTAAATTTAGAGTAGTTTGACTTTTGATAAATTTGGATCCATTGTATTTCAAAATAAAGGTATTAACTTTATTGGTCGACTCATTTATTTGTACAATTTGTTTGCACTTATAACTGATTGACTCAAGTTGGTGACATTTTGATTACCTAACTGGCTGACTTATGAGATTAGAGCAACTCCACTAGACCCCCTTTCCTATTTTCCTTAAATTCTATTATACTCAGAGTTAAAATTCTTCTCAGAGTAGGAGGTTGAGAAACCTAAATTTCAGAGTATAGGGGATATATGCTCTAGCTGATTGAGAAAGCCTCAGCCCTTAATATATGGGTCCCACACAAATCAGTGGTGAAAAATACCTCTTTCTCCTCTCTTCTCTATTTCCCGTTACGGGCTATTCCTTCTTACGATGTTGGCAGCGGTCTCTTCCTCTCCTCCTGATGTCGGCGGTCTCTTGCAAGGGACGGCGCCACTACTACACAAAATCTTTTGCGAGACGTTTTGAAATCGGCCTTAGAGGCGGGCGGGATTTTAAACCGCCTCGGTTAATACCTAGAATTAACCAAGGCGGTCATTTTTAATTAACTGAGACGGTCACAGTCAACCGTATCGCAAAATCGATTTACCGAGGCGGTTTAAAAATAACCGTCTCCTAAAATCTATTAACCGAGACAAAAAAATGCCTCCATTTACGGAGGCGGACCTCCTAAATGGCCCGCCTCTGTAAAAAGGCCGAGGCCCAAAAGGCCCAGACGAGCCCACCAGCACGACCTGAGTATATATACGGTCACCACTTATGGTTTCACTCATTCTCTCCTCTCTCACTTCCTCTCCCTCACCTCTCAGTCGAGCGGCGCCCCTCACGAGCGGCGCGATCCCATCCCACCCCTCCTCTCCTCCTCTCCCACCCCACCTCTCCCCTCTCCTCCCCTCCCATGCCGACGGCGTGCGCCCCACCCCTCCCCTCCCCTCCCCTTCCTTCCTGGCGGCCCTTGCTAGAGCTCGCAGATCCAGTGGCACCCCACCACGGCCCTCCCTCTCCCCCGACGGCGCCCCACCACCTCGGCTCACGCGTGGGCGGAGGCAGGCGCCCCGATGCGGGAACCTCCACAACGGCGCTTGACGAGATCCTAACATATGTGTATGTTAAGCCTCAGGATCAATGGTTTTCGACTGAATAGACCCCTGACCGACCCCTCCAGGATCGCCCGGGGGCTTGGAGGTTGTACCCATCGGGTACGCTCGCGCGCACCCTCAGACCAAGAAACTCGACCGAGCTTGAGCACGCCGCGCCCTCTGCTCAGGGCTCGGGGGTTCGTCCGAGCCTCAGGTTCCCGATTGAGGAGAAGCCTGGGCTCGATCCTTGGCTCCTGCCTAGCTTACAACGCCAGCTAAGGCCCGAGCGCAAGAAGACACGCTACACCTTGGGCGTGGCTTTGCCGGCCGCTCCCCCGATAGGGTCATGCACGGGGCGTGACACAAAAAGACAAGCTCTCCCTTGGCCTCCGGGGGTCGAGGGCTTTTGGGCCCCCGTGTCAGCCCCTCGAGCCGACCTCCCTCGCCACCGAGAAGACTCTAAAAGGCACACCTGGGGGAGGCCGGTCCAAGCCGACACAGCTTGACACTCAGCATGTTAGAACATGCCAGCCAGACGACACTCAGGGCTAGCTTCTTTGGCTCCATGACATCGCCACGGTCCACAAAGTGCCGCTGCAAGACTCTCCTGGACTCTGGCGCATGTAGAACATAGGCTCAACCCCCCAAACTGCCATGTACCCGACTTATCTCGATATATAAGGGGTAAGGTCAGATCCTAGAGGGGGGAGACGACCCTAGACAGATCATTCCATTCCTCATCGATCCGCTCCTGCTTAGGACCGGGAGCAGAGCAACCTAGAGAGGGGCACTGAGTGCTCCTTCACCGCACCCGTCATCTTCCTCCTCTCAGACGAGGGGAAGGCTCCACCCGTGGTGAGGCAACATCAGGATTAGCACCGTGGCCGCTGGGACGCATGTGTCGTGACGCCTCAGGTCTTCCCCGGCCGAGCCAAGGGCACCCACGAGCGTGGGGGGTGCTGGTGGTGCTCACGTGCCGCAACTCGCCACCGGCTCCGACCCCGACGGTCGGAATCGACCAGCTCGGCCTTTCCCTCCCCTATGTTGTATATGTATGTTTCAAGAGTTTCAGACGTTTCAGATGTATGTTGCAATTGTTTTATCTTGATGTTGCAAAAGTAGATCGAGGGATATTGCACATGTGACATATGTTGCAAGTGTTTCAGAAGCATGTTGCAAGCATTTGTTCAAAATATTTCATCTGTTTCCTAACGTATGTTGCAATTATTTTTATCTGTATGTTGCATATGTTGCAACAGTATGTTCCAAATGTTTCAACAGTCTTGTGTTGCAACAAGTTGTTTCATGTTGCAGGTTGCAGATGTTTTATTTTAGATCTGGCTTCACCTTCATGGCAGCATTGGCATAATCTCACTGCACCACACCTATCGTAAGAATTCAGCCTGTTCCCTTGTTGGTTTCAGCCAGGGCTTATCAGCCAGCCAACATTGTTTTTCCTCTCACAACAAACCAGCACCAGCCGGGCTTATCAGCCCAGAAACCGACCAGCGAACAGGCCGAATGTCCTAAACATTGTACGATGTTTGGTACTTTGGTTTGCTGTGTGTGGCGTTAATGACATGTTTTCGATCGTCTTCTAATAATTATTAAGTGATCCGACTTGCAAAGTGTTCCGATCCAGTTGCACTGTTGTTGGTTTCACTTTCACCTGAATTTACTCAGGTCCTGATTCATGTACTTGATATAGGTCCAGCAATGCAAATTGTGATCCACCTGCAAGCTGCAACTAAGCGTTGTATCGAGCCGCATGCATTGTGATCAATTTCAAGTGAGGTTCAGTACATATCTCATATATCCAACACAATGCATGCATTATATGTTGCCTGCTCGCCACCTGGAAATTTTAATGTTCCGATGAAGCTGCGTTTGGTTGCTTTTAATTTACCTGAAACTAGTCATTGTTAACTTTTGATCCATCTATCTATCTGAAAGTAGTACCTTAAAGTAGAGTGTATCTCAACGGACATTGTATCTACCTGATGAAGCCACCTCGTCAGAATTCAGAAGTGTCTGTTAGCATAGTCACAATGATTACAGGAAAAGACCGTCTACGTGCAAAATCCGCACTATAGGCAGGGCCGTTCCCATCTGACTAACGTGCTTTTTTTTAAAAATTACTTGATTGAACCTTCAAGCTGCCATGCTCCTAGTAGTGTACTAGTAGTACATGAGATTGTAATTCAAATTAAGTATGCATTATGTCGGTTCGCTGAAAAAATAAGTTGAAATATTGTTCCGACTGATTTGATGTGAAAGAAAAATACTGTTCCGACTAAAAAAACAAGCTGAAAAGTACGGATTAAGACAAGCTGAAAAGTATGCCTTAAATCTATATTTGTATTGCACCTCCTAGTGTTCTCAATCGCCGACTCTTTCCTCGCCGATTCTGGATGCTTTTTGTAAACAAATGCGCGAGGAAATTTCTCCATTCTGTTACAAGTTTTGTAGATACTATATAGATTTAATATGTACAGCTAATCATAATTGATTACCGTTAGTCTCTCTCCCTCTTCATTTTCAAATACACCACGGTATATATACCCATTCAGATACTGCATAATCTATGTTTGTTATGATAAATTTACTAATTATACGTTGTGGGCTGTACATTATTAATTAAAGTACAAGTTAATTCTCCACATTCTTCTTCAGTTATTACGTGCAATTAATGGTGAATTTTTTATTTTAACACTTTTTTAAAAGTATTTTCAAATATGATACTGTTTAACTTTTTTTTAAACTAACACTTTTGGCCGTGCCTATTCGCATGGCGCGGCAAAATCATGCTGCCGCGCCATGCATGGCGGCGCAGCGGGGGTGGCCACGTGGCAGTCAACCGCGGCGTTGGCCGATGACGTGGCCGGGCGGCCGCGCCGTGGATCATGGCGCGGCGAGGCCTGACTTAACCATTGCATCGCGAGCTCCCTCCCTCTGTCTGTCTGCCCGACTAGAGCTGAGGCCACGGGCTCCCTCCCTCTGTCTATCTGCCCGACTAGGCCGCTCGAGGCACCCACACAGCCGCCTCCCGACTCCCCCACGCCCGGCCGCTGCCCTTCCCTCCCTTGCCGGCCCCCTTCCTGCCTTCACCCAAGCTCCTCCTCGGCCTTGGTCAATGCAATGATGCTCTTATTAGTTGTTTGAATGGTGGATTCAAGGATTAGATTTGGTAACTAGGGTTTGAAGGAAAATATTAGTTCGTTAGAACGTTGGATTCAAGGATAAGGATTAGGATTGTCAATGTTAAGATTAATTGGTTAGTTAGAACTATGTTTACCATGTTTAGTCTAAGGTCAATTTTTGTTCGTAAGTGTAGATTATATTTTCTTCGTTTTAATGCAAATGGTTCTCCTTTACATTAATTTGCGATGCTTTGATTTATGTTAAATTACAACCATTTTGTTAGATGCAAGACATGTATCGGGAGAAGTTTTGGAGAAAATGGGGTCATCCTAGAGAATTATACCCCGACACGTATAACAAAGATGCCCTCGTCCCTCCTGACCTCCCTGTCCCTAACTGTGACTATGGTTTCCCGACCGATGTGTTTAATTGAGACATCCAGACACAACAACGTGTTTCTTCTTCACATGCAGTCGTTTTAATGTAAGTAATTATTTCCACTTTATTTTTTTTTCATTCGTGTTAGTAGGTTACTAATATTTTGTTGGAATCTTGTTGTGTGGGCCCATGAGAGGTGCTTTTTCTTTAAGTGGATCAACGGTCTAGACAAGTTTAACCCAATGTAGCTCCTTTTCGACGATTGGTGGAGAGGGAGACATCCACGTGAGCACTTCGAGCGGTGTGTTCTACCTCCCCCTAATCTCCCGCCAATGATGGCTAAAGAGAAGCACTTAGTCGTAGTTAGACGGCTTGAGGAACCTTCTCTGTGCGATTGTGGAGATCGAGCTATGATAAACCCTAATAATACATTGAAGTTTGTGTGTCCAAACAAGCATGAAGTAAGTGGAAAGTGTATCTGTTGAAATATTGAGTTATATGTATTCATGTAGTAATGTCACCCTTTTTAGGTGTTTGCAATGGAGAAGTGTCGTTTCAAAAAGTGGCTCTATGGTCCTAAGAATCAATGACCGGAGCCGCCAAAGGCAAAGGAAAAGAAGAAAGGGTAATTTACAAAGCACTTCCTGTCATGTGCGAATGTGGTGTTAAAGCCAACTACGGCCTAGTCCCTTCGGAGCTTGTAATAGGCCATTATTGCGGCCATATAGTTGACTATGATGAGGTTGGTTATTGTTGTGGAAAACATAAAATCGTATTTTTTTCTTTTGCTAAGACTCATGATCTAATTTTTCGTTTGAACAGAGCACTAGGAAATGCAAGTGGGAATCTTATGATGACCAAGCTAAGTTCTTGGATGACTTGAAGGGGAGGCAAGTAATTGCACGGAAGAGGGGATATAGACATCAGTACATCAACCTCTTCATTAAACAGTAGAAGAAGGACATGCGTGAGTTTGCTAGACAGCACGATATTCGTAACCCGATCGGTGTTAGGCATGACAAATGGAGGTTGGAGAGACGGAGGGCGTTAGAGGAGGAGAGGACAAGGAAGGAGGCAAGGGAGGAGACAAGAGTATAGATGCAGGTCTTGAACAACTATGTTGTTGCATTGTGTGTCAGTGTGTGATTGAAAGCCTTGTTATTTTCGTTGTCTAATTTTGAATGTAATATAATCCAATTGCTAACTGGTTGTATTTTATACATGAAGGGATTAGATGCAGCGAGGACCATGCCACAGAGGTGGCCCATGTAAGGTTTCAGGAAAAGAAGTTAGATGAGCATAGAACGCGAGCTGGTCGCACCGTTCAATCTCTAATTGCGTTGGCCGATGATGGGGATGAGGATGAGGATGACACTGCTAGGTTGAGCGATCTCATCGCTCTAGCGGAGGTGGGCTTGTAGACGGAGGAGGCTGAGGATGACACTAGCAGACTGAGCGAGCTCATCGCTCAAGCAGAGGTGGGCTTGTAGGCGGAGGAGGACGTGTTCTTCTCTCAGGCCGCAGATGAAGCGGAGGCCGCTTACTATAGGCGACAGGCAGATCAGGGCAATGCAGGTGAGTCTAGCCACAACAACGAGGTTGTGGTAGAGGATTGGTAATCGGACAACGAGTTGCTTACTCAGTATGTTTCTAACTGAGGATTTCTGATTGCGCCGTGTGTTAGTTCCATGCTTCAGATTTGGTGTATTGTACCCATATAACGAACATTGTATCCAAGTTGATCATGTGAACAACAGTCATATCCACGGACCCTGTAGGCCATGATCATATGAGAGCAAGGGGCATGCATGATCTAAGGGATGTTGCAACTACACTCTACTTTGTCAAGATCAACTCGGTAATTCCGTCCACCATAATGTTCGCCACCCAAGCTTATGCAACCCTTCCCCCATACACTAAAGACATGCTAGCGAGGTCCATATGGCTCGGCGGTATGCTGCTTGGCCAATTCCTCAGCCTCCTTCAAATGTTCCGTTTTGGCCTTTTCAAATCTCCCAAGCTCAGCTAAATTCCTCTACGCAAGTTCCCACCTCTTGACAAATATTCGTTACACTTTTGAAACGGGAACTCAACAATTCTAGACACTGGCAATGATCGAACTCTGATGAATACACAGTTGAAAGACTCTGACAAGTTGGTGGTCATGATGCCATACCTAAAACCACCCTCGTCATATGCTAACGCCCACTTAGCCTTCTGTTCCATCTGTGCCTCTATCCAGGCCTTGCCCGCTTTGTTTAGAATCTTGTCTAGTTCTCTCTTTGTCTCCTTGAACTGGTGCTCTGTACGTACACAACATAGCTCCTTTATCTTGTCATAAACCTCCTTCTTCCTCTGACGCTGCCAATCCGGCAAAATGTTGCATACACCATCTATGCACTAGATACGGGAACCCATCGATATGTTCAATTGCAGCATTAAGAAGCCCTGTGTGACGGTCCGAGATCAAACATATAGTGTGAGATGGGCCAAGCACTTATACACGTAGAAGCCGCATGAACCATGACCATGATTCATTGTTCTCTCCCTCTGTTAAAGCAAAAGCCATGGGTACTATCTGGTCCTTCGGTTCAACAGCAGCAGCCATCATCAAGGTGCCCCTATACTTTCCGGCTAGAAAAGTGCCATCAACAAGTACGACTGGCCGACAATACTGGAATGCATGCTCTATCTGCGTGAACGACAAGAAGACACGATGCAGGACATGCCTCAATAGGTCCTCTAAATACATCCCTCTGGTGTCTATAAACCATTTCAAGCCAGGGTTGTAGTAATGCATTGCACATAATATTCGGGGAACCCTGTTGTACGCTTCCTCCCAGCTACCCTAACAAATCGCCAAGACAATTTGCTTAGCACGCCAAACCTTTCCGTACTTCACATCATACTTAACAAATCTGGATATAGACTATTGTAAGAAAGATACCGAAATGTTGTTATTGTCATCAACGAGCCTCAATATACGATACGCAAGGAACGTACCGTGAGCTGCTGATGATTTTTCTTCCCCTTATTTGATAGGCAAGTGTGGGGTTGGACCACTTTACTTATCCTCCACTTGCCATCACTCTGTCTCTTTCATGCATTTAACCTCCACATACAACCATTTTTGCATATCATGTGGTACCTCAACTCCTGGTCCGAATGAGCGACAGTGTACGGCCTATGGTGATAGACATCATAGTCCTGAAGGAACAACTTCATCTCTGACATTGTATTGAATATCATACCCTTGCTCAGGATTTCATTGTCATGGTCATACAATGATTTCCTACACATCTGTAGACCGGTGTTACAAACTGCCATATCCATCATGCTGACATCCCTATTGTTCAGAACGCCACTGAAAGGTACGTTCATCGACCTCAGTTTCATAAGCTCTATCGTTGTGTAAGGTGGTGGTGGAACATACTGCGGTGCTTTGCTAATTTTAGCCCATGAATCATAGGGGGTATCATCCTCTGGCAAATCTGTGACTAGTCTACCCTGAGCTAGCATAGCATGAAGTACCTCAGTTGGTACTTCATGCTTGGCATAGCATGAACCGATACTAGCATGACATCAGCCAATGTTGGTATAGCATCTCTACCTCCTTGATTATCATCCGAATCGTCTGAATCATTGCTAACTACATCACTGATACTGTCCTCCTCCTCCTCCCGCTCCTCCTCTTTCCATTCAAACTCGTTCACATCGAAGTTATTGCTTATACAGCCTACTAAAGTTGAATGAAGCTGCTCCTGCGTCAACTGACCCTCCAAATCCATAGTACCCATAGTTGATTCCACATGGCCCCCACATTCTTGTTGAGTATCACCGTCGAAGGACGGCCCCTCTTGGAGACCATGTATCTTGTACCCATTCTCCACTACCACATCAGTCATGGCCACATTGGAACCTTGGAATACCCTATTATAGCGGGACCAATGAGCATGGTCGTGTAAGGGCATCAGCACGTAGTGTGCCCTAGTCTTTCCACTATCAAACATCCCCTTCAGTGTGAAATCACCGCCAAACTTTCCCTTCAAACGGACACAAAGATCGCTGAAGCTAGGAAGTTCATTAAACAATTCCAATTCTTCTTCTATATCCTCAAACATACCATCTTCTCTTCTAACACTTCTTTCGTAAAAAACTCTGACACAACAATCCATCTACAAAAGCATTTCAAGAAACTTCATCAAGTCGTCGAAATCGTCGTGCCTACTAATACATATACTAACTACACCAATACCAACTAACTATACTAACTAATCTAATATTAATACCTATACCAACAGTTCTAACTAACAATACTGAGTAACTACACTAACTAACTACACTAAAATTAATACCTATACTAAGTAACTTTACTAACTATACCTATCTAGCTAATAATAAAACTAACCACTAATAACTTAACTTTACTAACTTCACTAAATAACTTCACTAATTATATAAATCACTATCCAGTCAAACTAAATTTGAATGCTAACCCTAGCTAACAAAAACTCGATTGAAGCAACAAATGCATAAGAGCATTACCTCAACAAACAAGAGGGGAAGATTGGGGCTCACCCAATCCACCAAACGAGATGAGATGGCCGGCGGCGGCAATGGCCGGCCAGCGGCGGGCTTCTTCTGGCGACTGGTGGCGGGCTGCTTTTAACGACCACAGTTGGTGCATGGGGACGACATGGGGGGGTGGCAAGGGAGGGAAAGGAGAGAGGATGGGGACATAGGGAGGCGGTGAGACAGGGCGCCACCGCGCCGGCGACGAGGACGGGCACCAGTGGGGATTGAGGGAGGGACGCGCGTCAGTGGGGAGAGATGAAGGGGCGGCGCGGTAGTGGGGTGTGAGGGAAGGAGGCGGCGGCGCGGCAGCGGCGGGCACGGCGGGCGCGGCGGCGGGAGCAGGGCGTGGCTCTCTCTGTTCGAAATGGGCTGAGTGAGAGAGGATGGGAAGCGAGGCTGAGCCGCGGGCCTGTACATGGGGCTGCCATGCCGTGATGCGTGGCGCGGCACTACCGCGCCGTGGCGCGGCAGCTCGGCCACGTCAGCGGTCAGCGGCGCGACTGACTACCACGGTAGCACTCCCACCGCGCCGCCATGCATGGCGCAGCAACATGAATTTGCCGTGCCATGCGAATAGGTGCGGCAAAAAATGTTAGTTTTGAAAAAAAAAAGTGTCAGATTTAAAAATATTTTTAAAAAAGTGTTAAAAATAAAAAAAATCTTAATTGTCGAGCACACGCGCGCACGTTAGTTGAGGTAGCTATCGCGAACAAACATATGCATGCATGTCCATCTTTGAGCAATCTTCTAGCAATTAACATACAGTCTCACTTGATTGAACCATTTTTTTATAGTGGGATTTTGAATTGATAATAATTCAGGATATCCTTATGATGTAATATATTTCTTCTTTTAACGTCTTTCATCTAGGTACGGCTAAAGTATCTGTTTGTGTACAGACATTTTAATACACACACCACTTGTACGTTAACAAACCTATAACTATACTTAGATTTTTGGAGCCCACGTCCTTAGTGAGACCACTAGGACCATCCATGGCACCGTAGATAATGGGTACTGTATATTACTTTTGTGGCTTTACATGTGAGAGGCTGTGTGAAATTATTTGGGAACAAATCCAGATGAGAGACACAAGAGCGATTCGAAGAATCAAACTCGCGACGGCTGCGTGTGCACCTGGCTGTGCTAGCCACTCGAGCACGCACTCGATCGGTTCTCTGGTGCAATGTAAACAAAAGCAAACTATATATTCACCAGAGCCGTTACACAGGACTACATGAGTAAGCTTGCATTGTTATGTTAGACGCTGATGTTTACCTGACTGTAAGCCAGTACTTAATTACCAGATTACTATCACAACTTGGGCTTGGCGACCATTACATTTAACTTCACAGTTGAATATTGAACCTGAATATTAGTTCTGTGGTGAATGAAAGTACAGACAAACAGAATCATTCCTTTCGCTCTTACTCTATCTGATGTTTTCTTTTTGGTGCAGGATTATATTTTTTAAATAAGTAAACTTAGTAATCAAATTACATCGAAATATCTAAGTGGCGCAGCTGAAGCGTGGTGGATTCGTAACCCACAGGTCCAACGATCGAAACCTGCCTTTGATAGTTTCCAAATTTTTTCTTTTGTTTTTGATAGATGTTTTTCTCTACATTATAAATTTTTTGATTTGTCTCGACTCTCGATCAAGATCGAAACATGGGTAGTGTGGCTTCCGAATTTTTAATATCTTATTACTATACTATCAGCCCATCAGTCGTGTTATTAAGCCATTAAGGTTAGGGTTTGTCGTCTAGTAATGGACTAGCTCTGCCTTTCTGGAACAGTTAGGAAGAAACTAGCTGGGTCTATCAACTCCTCATTAATTTTGGGGTAAAAAAGGAGTTACACACACCTTTTATTTCTAGAATATTGTAGAAAGCTTAAGTTTTTATCCTACTCTTATCCTTGTACTAGCAGACATATGTTTGTGCATTGTGACGAAATGTACGACTTATCTCATTTGTTGAAAAGCGTACAACTTACCTCATTTGTTCCAATACATCTTGGAGTTAATTGAGAAAAATCCTTATCTGCCACTGCAAACTTTCTCTTGCTTCCCTATCTACCACTAAATTTTTTTGACTCCTCTATCTGCCATCCACTTTAACTTTCTTGCCCTACCCCTCTGTCCTGAAATATAATGTATTATGCTTCTAAATTTTGTACGGAAATATAGTGTATTCTATATAATGACTATGTATAGATTTGATAAAATTTGTTTAAAAGGAAACTATAATTTGAGAAGAAATATAGGGTTTAGGATTTGAACTTTACATGTGTTTTCATCGTTATTTCCATTGCACTTCCATGGGTTTATGACAACATGGATCTATATTTTGGTTTTCAACTTTTGATTGTGTCATTTTGTAATTTCTTTGTCCACCTTTAAGTTCAAACTATAGTGTATATTGTACATTTTTTATTTAAATTAAATTTCTTTTTATGTTCTACTATACGGTGGACTATATAGGCCCTAGCTAGATTACAATATTTAGTTACTGTTAAACAGATTCCAGTTTGTTTTAGCTTGCCCCATAGCATTGAAGATGGTGAATTTTCTCTGCCAAAGAATATTCCAATAACCTACATGTATATATTGATATGTCAAAATGTATAGGCAATAATGTTTGGAACGTGGAAATTTTGTCCTATTAACTACGATTTTTTCACGAAATTTTTGTACGTTTCCTATAAAATTCCTGCGTCCCAAACTAAACGAACTGACAAATAAAAAGTAAACGTGTGTGTGCATGTTATCTGTAATAACGATGATCAAAGCGTGATGTCATGTATACGCATATAGATGATCCTATATGCGGGCAAAATCCTCAGTAATTAAAACATACTTACCCTACTCGATGGGACTGTCAAGTTTCCACAGTCCTATTGGCACATGAGAAATCGTGCTATATGTCAGTAGTTGGATACTGGGACCAACAGAAAAATTTACACAGGGACACGGATGATCGGCAAAGAAGGAGATCCCCACACTACGAGTAAAAATGTTGTTACACGGCGTCGTAGTTGCTTGCGTCATCTCATATTCCAGATTCTGCACGCTAGCTTTTGGCACCAGATCGAGTCTGAACTAGACGTATACGCGGTTGTTGGCCCTGGTGTACGTGCAGGCGAAACACGTCTAGTCACTCCATTGCTTGGTTTGCTACATGCTCGGAATCGCTGGCCCTGTTCCTCTCCGGCGACCTCGACCGCGACGGCGTGAGAGCGCGTAGAGGCGGATGGATCGGAAGTGCTTGAACTGCAGGAGGTAGGAGACGACCCAGAATAAGGCCACCTCGGCGCCGTCCTTGCTTTGCGTGATGGCCCGGTGGAGGTTGAACGCGAGGTAGCCGACGATGACCAGGAGGAAGAGCTCCGAGTCCCACGGGGATCGGGTCGCCATGGCCGCCTAATCGCCGTGGAGGACACCACCGGACTGTAGGCTGTAGCAGTGGCTGGCTCAGTGAGTGAGTGGGAAGTGGGGTCGCGGGACTGGGTTGGTCAGTGATGAGTGCTATGCATGACAATGGCAAGAGTGGGTGGTCACGGGACTCACTGTGGTGGGGTTTTGGTGTGTAGCTGAATATAGCATGAACGATCTACCAATATTCTGCATACAGTTTAGTCTAGGTGAGAGTTATGCTATGATTTCTATTTAAAAATACCATGTTGAATAGTAGTGTTTTTAAAACATGTTTGAATAGTAGTGGTCATATCTGTTCACCGTGCCAAGCGGCGGCACTGCAGCAGGCGGAATAGAACAGAACAGAACAGGGAGGAGGAGGAGGAGCTGCCGTATGGTAGGACCGTAGGAGGAAGAGGAACAGGCTTGGAGTTGCCGTGGCGTGCTCGTCATTTTTAGATGTGCTCAATTTGTCCATGCTGGAGAATGGAGATGGGCGCCTGCCAAGCGAGGATTTGCTAGGCATGCAGCAATTGCCTCCTCGCCGTGTGCCTCGTCGGAAGGTAATCTGGCTCGTGTTCGAAGCGATCTTCGCTGGGTTCTTCCTGCTGCTCTCCGTCTGAGGACGGACAGGACAAGTGACAGATCAAGCGAGGATGTAACAGCCGCTGCTGCCAGTGGCTAAGTTCTATGCACTCTAGTTATGTATGTGCTGACTCGCTGTATTTGCTGTTTAATCGTGACCTTCATTTTTATTGTCATTGTCAGTGCTAACCTATGACGAATGAACTAGATTTACGCCTGGATGTTATCATCGAATTCGAATGTTCCTTAAATGTTTCCTTTCTCTAGGGGTTTCAAGAATTTTCTAAAATCGGTGTTAAAAGCCTCATTAATACATTTTCGTATTTTTTTAAATATCCCTTGTATGTGCTAAATTCAGAAAAAAAAGTCGTTTTCTAGTGGAACTACTTTTTAAAATAATCCACTGGGTAAATGAAGTTTACAAAAATTATCCACGGGAAAATATTTTTTTTAATGAAAATGGTTTCAGAATACCTGAAAGTCATACTCCCCAAGAAAACATTCAAAGCTTTTACACTGCTTTTTAATAAATTTGTTGATCTAAAATGAAGAACCCACAAGTCTTTAGAAATATAATTTTTAAATATAAATGCTAAAAACTAAGCTGTTGTAACACGGCTTCGGCGATGACGAAGGCCTCCGACAGCAAGGTGTCGCCAAGGCGTCTTCGACCGTCTTAGGGCGGAGACCCGGCGCTGACTAAAGGAACTTTCCTGGCTATGCTCGAAGGGCGCTGAACAAGGTTCAGTGCCCTCGTCGCGGATCCCGCCAGGGCCAGGCACACACGTCTCCGACCGCCTAGGCGGACTCCGCCCCATTCCGACTTACGAGCGTCTTCGGTAATAAGGGCGGAGGCCGCCCTACCTCTGAACTAATCAAACAAACAATCTTGCCTAAGTGTGTGCAGGTACTCAAGCGCAAGCGCCCGTGGTCCGCGCAAACGCGCCAGCATGGCCCCTGCGCGGCCGGGCGGAGACCTACGGATGTCTCCGACCGGACCGGCGGAGACCCGCCAAGGCGACGGCGCGCCCCTGAAGGCGGAGGCCAGCATCGAGAACCATGGCCCCCGCGCGCCGTGGCGGAGACCCGCGGAGATGTCTCCGACCGGCCGGCGGAGACCCGCCGAGGCAGCGGCGCGCCCCTGGAGATGGAGGCCAGCACCGGGGACCCAGGCCTTTGGGCCGAAGACCGAGGCATGGTGGGCCGGCTGCTCATGGAGGCCCATTACTCGGAGACGGTATGGCAGGATTGCCCCGCAAACAAGGGGCTAGCGGCGGGATATTCCAGGAATGTACTGTAGCAGTTGAGGGGCATTGTAATAAATTCTGTCATGAAGTAGTTGAGCCCTATAAATAGGGAACACTTGTAACCGTGCAGGTTGGTTGGTGAACGAATTAATGAAACCCTAGTTCTTTGTGCCAGCTTCCCACAAGTTCACCTGTCGAACCTATCCCGAGCCTCCGCCCGAAGGCGACCCCTGACGGGCGGAGGCCCCAGTCTCCCCCACATGTCTGAAACCCCTAGTTTCAACATAAGCATGATCCATTTTGGTTGTAAGCATCATAGGCTTTATAGTTTTGTAAATAAAATTCTTTTCATAGTAGTATGTTTGACTTTTCAGGTAAGCTATTTAGCCCTAAAATATATTCTAAAAATAAAAAACATCTACCAAAAATCATTCTTTTTCCATGTAATTCTCAACATATGCACTCAAGTGAAATCTAAACTTCTTAACAAATCGCATGCTTTAAGATTATATTTGCACGTCTTTTGCATGCTCTTGTCTAGAAACTTTGGATTTCACTTGAGTACCTAAGCTAAGTAATTACATGGAAACATTCAAACATATCACTTGAGCACGTAAAGCTAAGTCGATCGCCACGCTAGATATTATATCACCAGGATTTAATTAAAATTTGTCCCACAAAACATTTTATTATTATAGTTTATACATGCATGTAATCCTGTGATTTGCCAAACATACATATACGCAACTTTGCAACTCTTGTTCACTATAAACAAACGTTGCGGCCGATCATGTCCTCCTCGTGAGGGACGCAGCAAAGAAAGCGCTGGATTTACATGGAGAGAACTCATCTAGAGGCGACATCTTGATGGACTTCTCCATGATCCATAAGAACTCGTCCATAGCATCTGCAGATGGGCCGAAATGGTGCGCTATGATTGGCTCCATTATAGCTCTAACTGCGCGTGCCCCTGTCTCTGGCGCGACAATGCCATTCTGATCAAGAGATTCATAGACAGCCATCTTGTCGATTGAAAATGAACCCTCAGCTTCTATTATCTCCCTCAGCTCCTTCTCTGACGGCCCGTACAATGGTATGTAGAAAGAGTCAAGTTTCTCATTATCGATCAAACCCTGTTAATAATCACCACCAAATATTTATATACTAATATATATCTAGTAACTGCATATGCGTACGTGATGGTTGACATACAATACCTTTGATGCCATTTCGTGTAGGATGGCATTTGTGAATTCCAAAAACAGAATGGCACGCTCCGGCTTATCATCAGAACGCTGTCCAAGAAGGGAGAAAACCATCCGGCCTCCGGGAACCATCTCTTGAGCTCGCAGATGCAAGATCCGTGTGAAATCATCGTTAAACTGCGGGTAAAGTCCAATTTACACCCTCCAACTTTCACCAAAGTTCGGATTTCAACCTCAAACTTCAAAACCGGATAACTTTGGCCTCCAACTCGGGTAAACAGTAACTTTTGATATTTTTGGGAGACGTCGAAATTTTATATTATTTTTTCGAGCATCTTAACGTCCTCAAATGAAAAAACTCAAAACTACAAAGTTGTAGATCTCATCGAGGTCAACAATTTACATATAAAAATTATCTTCATCCGACATCGTATTGAAGGGTTTTATATTTTTGAAATTTGAGTCTCATCACGCGACAAAATATGGTGCTGAAATTTTATATTATTTTTTCGAGCATCTTAACGTCCTCAAATGAAAAAACTCAAAACTACAAAGTTGTAGATCTCATCGAGGTCTACAATTTACATATAAAAATTATCTTCATTCGACATCGTATTGAACAATTTACATATAAAACAGTTTGTCGCGTGATGAGACTCAAATTTCAAAAAATAGAAAACCCTTCAATACGATGTTGGATGAAGATAATTTTTATATGTAAATTGTAGACCTCGATGAGATCTACAACTTTGTAGTTTTGAGTTTTTTCATTTGAGGACGTTAAGATGCTCGAAAAAATAATATAAAATTTCAGAACCATATTTTGTCGCGTGATGAGACTCAAATTTCAAAAAATAGAAAACCCTTCAATACGATGTCGGATGAAGATAATTTTTATATGTAAATTGTAGACCTCGATGAGATCGACAACTTTATAGTTTTGAGTTTTTTCATTTGAGGACGTTAAGATGCTCGAAAAATAATATAAAATTTCGGCGCCTCTCGAAAATGTCAAAAGTTACTGTTCACCCGCGAAACCGCACAAAAGGATGAAAGTTGAACTTTTTCAAGAGTTGTAGGGCCAAAGTTATCCGGTTATGAAGTTCGAGGTTGAAATCCGGACTTTGGTGAAAGTTGGAGGGTGTAAATTGGACTTTACCCTTAAACTGCCGAGCATAGGCCTTGATGACTGTGGAACGTCGAGCACGCCTCATCGCCTCGTCCCTGTCATAAAACGGGATTCCGTTCCTCACCAGGTCTTCAGGTGCCTGTTAATGTTATATTTTTTGGCCGGTTAACGTAATCTAGAAAAAACAAAACATCTTATAATTTTGGAATGGAGGGAGTACTATATGTAATTAACATAGAGAGCTTGACCCAGTTGGTCTCATACTGACCTTTGAGAGCCGGTGCAAGCTAGCGGTGGAGAACACTAGATGGAGGCTACGCTTGTTGAAGAGCCGCCCGTGAAATGAGCCAGGAACGATGCTGGTCAAGACAGGAGGACTGAAGCTTTCTTGGGTTTTTATGTACGTGGCGAGGCTCCTGATGACCAAGTTGAAGTCGTTGCTTGGGAGGTCGTTGAGGTCTATGCAGAGCTCCGGTGGCTGCTGCCGGAGCTCCGAGCAGCGGCGGCGGACAGCTTCCACGGCCGTGGACACGAGCCTAAGAAAGGCAAAGTCAAAAGCCAGCTTCAAAATCTGTCAGACAGGCGCAAAAGCACTACACTGCTGTCCCGTTTCACAGCAGCGAGGGGTTGTCGGTCACCCCCTCGGCAGGGTCATGCCTAGGGCATGACGCGCTAGGACAAGGAACCTTCGGAGCCGAAGTGGGGGACTCCTGGCCCACTTGGCAACCCCTCGGGCAAAAGGAGGAGCCTGGCATGTCAAAGAAGCCACGAGAAGGCTCACCCAGGGAAGGCCCCGCTACGGCAGACGGCATTCAACGGTTAGCGCTAGGCTGCAGCACAGGTGCTAGGGAATGGTTGTGGTTTTGTTGGCCCCCAGCTAGAAGACAAAGAAGGACTGACAGCGCCATGAAGAAGAAGACCGAAGCCCAAGGCGAGAAGCCCTAGGTGAAGAACCATTCGCTTTGTACTACCCCATGCCCTCCTCACTATATAAGGGGAAGGCATGGGCTCTCGTAAAAGGAGACGATTGGGACCGAGACCCCGATCGAACGATCTCACCAAGAACCCTAAATCAACATAGTGCTACCCCTACCACTCTCTCTCTCTCTCTCTCTCTTCTCCTCTCTCTCCTCTCCATTCCTCCATTGTAATAACTTTGGTTTGAGCATTCACTACACCAGATTTCATAATCACTGCCGGGTCAGAACCCCCTATCACTGTCGGATTTGGCTCCGGCGGTGGACAATCGACACCCTCATTACTGTTGGGTTTACAACGGGCAATAATAAGATGCAACACATGTAACTATATAGCTGATTTTTTTAGTTACACAATTTTGAATCTTATATTGTATGTTGATACTTCAAACGATCTCAAATAAAGAAGTTGTTAACTGCAAAGTTGCAGATCTCGTCGAGTGTTAACAAATTTGATGTCGAGTTCATCTCCATTCGACATTGCTAACCATCTCAAATCTGATATGAGAACATTTGAACTTGTAAATCATCTCAAATCAAAAAGTGTCTACCTCTCTCTTTAAATTGTATAACTTTGACATAAAATTTATCTTAATCCGATGTCATAAGAAAAAAATGATTTTTTATGGAAAATAGTCTATCACTATCGGTTCGTGGCTTCAACCGGTAGTGATAGTACCATGTCTACCGATGCCAGTTAGAGCTACGAACCGGCAGTGATAGTTCACCTATCACTACCGGTTGTGCTATCACTGCTAGTTGAAGTCATGAACCGACATTGATCTCCTGATCACTATCGGCTTCACCATAATTGGCAGTGATGGTTCAGCAGTAATTGCGTGTTCTGGCGTAGTGATTCCTAACATGAAGAGCACCAAACTGTTGGATGTAGTGCTAAGGATAAATCTCTTGTGTTCCTGAGTGTTTTGAGTGCTTAAGCCACCGGAGGTCCGCACATCGACCCCGACGAACAACATGATGCTTGCCGTGCACTACTTGAAAAATGATTTTAGGACACATGATCAAATCATTTTCGGAGTCGGGCACACCTAGCGACCGCCTCCGTAAATGCTTAGGGAGGCCTAGGAAAACGCCCGTCTCCAAAAATCAATTATGGAGACAGACGTCCTAAGATGACCGTCGTCTCCCAAAATCATCGATTAGGAAGCCGGCATCTTAAGATGTCCGGATGTCCGCCTCCGTTATTTTTTCGGAATGTTTACGACTAGTTTTCGGTGGTTGCAAAACTAATTTGTTTTTAGTAGTGCAGTTGTTCTCCAAACTATTTTGAAATGTAACTGACAGTATCTCGAATAGTCCTCTTAAATTTGGGGGCTTTGACAGGAATAAGAATAAGCCTGAGGAAGGTCCTTTCTGAAATGAAACAAACAAAGAGCCATGGGCTATTGGGCTGTGATATATCAAGTTCTCCATTGCCCATCTCTTCTCGCGTTAAATTCAGTTATTAATTGATGAATCCATGTGCGCAAGCTAGCTCACATTTGAATGACAGACATAAGACGATTCAAATAGCATAATAATTAGACCAAAAGAAACGCTCAAAAAGATACATGGATACCTAAACAGTGGAGTTGCGAGCGTAGCTTGTCTCTCCGTCTCCAGGAACGAGTTTTCTCCACTACTAGTCTGGCTGCCATGGCGTCCGCTCTGTCTCTCCCTCACGCAGTTTTCGCACGACCAGGGGCGGATCCAGGGCCCGGGCTGCCCGGGCTGCAGCCCGGGGCGAGTGCATGTAGCCCCTTTAACATATGTGGTGTTTAACCTAAAAAACTATTATCTTAATTAGACAAAAGGAGGCCGAGGAAGCAAGATCAGACTGTTTTGAACATGAATCAGCAGCTCAGCCCGGGGCGCAGCCCCGTTCTGGATCCGCCCCTGCGCACGACGGTTGCACTGCACCTCCAAACTAAACCAGTATGCAGTTGCCAAAATCCAACAGATAGCAAGGCAACATGTCAGACGTACGTTGAGGATTACTGGTCTTTATAGTTGAACTCAGATTGCAGAGAGGTGTACTAGGGTCAGCTGCATGCAGCCATGTTCTTCTCAGATACCGTATCTCTATTTTCTACGGCACTAGAAGTGGATGGATCTGGATGTCTAGATATCAGAAACATCCGATATCCGTATCCTTTTTAGTTTAAAAAGGATATCTGTATTCGTATTCGATTTATGTTAAATGGATGTATCCGTATTCGTTTTTGAAGATTATTCTCTATCCAATTCCATATCTATATCCAACCAAAATGTGAAATATATGATATTATCCGTTTTTGTGAAATACAAATTATTTTAAAGCCATCTAAATCTTATAATTATGACTAATTAACTATGTAAATGATAATAATTTTAATATAACAGATGATATGTACCATTATTTAAAAGTTATATATAGCTAATGTAATTTTAGTATTATTATCGATATATAAATCCAAAGTTCAATTAATTTTAATATGGCTAATAATATTAATTAGTATTTCATTTTATTTATATACTTCTACAATTTATTTTATTCATTTGAATTTAGTAATTAATATATATTATCTCTTATTTTCTTATATTTTATATATTTGATTATTTCAATATTTTTTGGTACTTGTCTTTATCCACAGTGTTATATAGCTATATATTAAATTCCTTCATCCATAATGATTTTATTATACTATGAAACTATCGATAAGCAAATAAATACATGTTATCTTCGAAATAGAGTGGATATCAGAATTCGAATCCAAATTCGAGATATCTATTTGCATTAGTATCCGACAGTATCCGTATTCGTATTCGAGTTTGAATTAAAATGTGGTAAACAGTGGTATCTGAATCTGTATCCGTCTCAATCCGATCCGAATCCATCCTTAACTAGAAGAGACTCTTCTTGTCCTTCTATGGCTCGTTCTTATCGGTTCCACTTCCACACCGGGCTGAACACTTCTGAAAGCAGCAGATCAAATGTTGTTCGTGTATATTTTGCACTCCCCCATCTCGAAATGTGATATTTTTCTTTTGCCTACGTGTGGAACTCTACTGAGTTCAGCAAAATTTATAGAAGAAAAACAATAACATTTACGATACCACCAAATAAGGGTCGTTAGATAGATGATGAAATACATTTTTATAAGTTGTCTCCTTGATGTTATATAGATGTTAGTAGATTTAGGATAATTTCATTTTTGATAAATTCGGACCCATTATATTCCATTTAAATTTAGAGTAGTTTGACTTTTGATAAATTTGGATCCATTGTATTTCAAAATAAAGGTATTAACTTTATTGGTCGACTCATTTATTTGTACAATTTGTTTGCACTTATAACTGATTGACTCAAGTTGGTGACATTTTGATTACCTAACTGGCTGACTTATGAGATTAGAGCAACTCCACTAGACCCCCTTTCCTATTTTCCTTAAATTCTATTATACTCAGAGTTAAAATTCTTCTCAGAGTAGGAGGTTGAGAAACCTAAATTTCAGAGTATAGGGGATATATGCTCTAGCTGATTGAGAAAGCCTCAGCCCTTAATATATGGGTCCCACACAAATCAGTGGTGAAAAATACCTCTTTCTCCTCTCTTCTCTATTTCCCGTTACGGGCTATTCCTTCTTACGATGTTGGCAGCGGTCTCTTCCTCTCCTCCTGATGTCGGCGGTCTCTTGCAAGGGACGGCGCCACTACTACACAAAATCTTTTGCGAGACGTTTTGAAATCGGCCTTAGAGGCGGGCGGGATTTTAAACCGCCTCGGTTAATACCTAGAATTAACCAAGGCGGTCATTTTTAATTAACTGAGACGGTCACAGTCAACCGTATCGCAAAATCGATTTACCGAGGCGGTTTAAAAAATAACCGTCTCCTAAAATCTATTAACCGAGACAAAAAAAATGCCTCCATTTACGGAGGCGGACCTCCTAAATGGCCCGCCTCTGTAAAAAGGCCGAGGCCCAAAAGGCCCAGACGAGCCCACCAGCACGACCTGAGTATATATACGGTCACCACTTATGGTTTCACTCATTCTCTCCTCTCTCACTTCCTCTCCCTCACCTCTCAGTCGAGCGGCGCCCCTCACGAGCGGCGCGATCCCATCCCACCCCTCCTCTCCTCCTCTCCCACCCCACCTCTCCCCTCTCCTCCCCTCCCATGCCGACGGCGTGGCGCCCCACCCCTCCCCTCCCCTCCCCTTCCTTCCTGGCGGCCCTTGCTAGAGCTCGCAGATCCAGTGGCACCCCACCACGGCCCTCCCTCTCCCCCGACGGCGCCCCACCACCTCGGCTCACGCTGTGGGCGGAGGCAGGCGCCCCGATGCGGGAACCTCCACAACGGCGCTTGACGAGATCCTAACATATGTGTATGTTAAGCCTCAGGATCAATGGTTTTCGACTGAATAGACCCCTGACCGACCCCTCCAGGATCGCCCGGGGGCTTGGAGGTTGTACCCATCGGGTACGCTCGCGCGCACCCTCAGACCAAGAAACTCGACCGAGCTTGAGCACGCCGCGCCCTCTGCTCAGGGCTCGGGGGGTTCGTCCGAGCCTCAGGTTCCCGATTGAGGAGAAGCCTGGGCTCGATCCTTGGCTCCTGCCTAGCTTACAACGCCAGCTAAGGCCCGAGCGCAAGAAGACACGCTACACCTTGGGCGTGGCTTTGCCGGCCGCTCCCCCGATAGGGTCATGCACGGGGGCGTGACACAAAAAGACAAGCTCTCCCTTGGCCTCCGGGGGTCGAGGGCTTTTTGGGCCCCCGTAGTCAGCCCCTCGAGCCGACCTCCCATCGCCACCGAGAAGACTCTAAAAGGCACACCTGGGGGAGGCCGGTCCAAGCCGACACAGCTTGACACTCAGCATGTTAGAACATGCCAGCCAGACGACACTCAGGGCTAGCTTCTTTGGCTCCATGACATCGCCACGGTCCACAAAGTGCCGCTGCAAGACTCTCCTGGGACTCTGGCGCATGTAGAACATAGGCTCAACCCCCCAAACTGCCATGTACCCGACTTATCTCGATATATAAGGGGTAAGGTCAGATCCTAGAGGGGGGAGACGACCCTAGACAGATCATTCCATTCCTCATCGATCCGCTCCTGCTTAGGACCGGGAGCAGAGCAACCTAGAGAGGGGCACTGAGTGCTCCTTCACCGCACCCGTCATCTTCCTCCTCTCAGACGAGGGGAAGGCTCCACCCGTGGTTGAGGCAACATCAGGATTAGCACCGTGGCCGCTGGGACGCATGTGTCGTGACGCCTCAGGTCTTCCCCGGCCGAGCCAAGGGCACCCACGAGCGTGGGGGGTGCTGGTGGTGCTCACGTGCCGCAACTCGCCACCGGCTCCGACCCCGACGGTCGGAATCGACCAGCTCGGCCTTTCCCTCCCCTATGTTGTATATGTATGTTTCAAGAGTTTCAGACGTTTCAGATGTATGTTGCAATTGTTTATCTTGATGTTGCAAAAGTAGATCGAGGGATATTGCACATGTGACATATGTTGCAAGTGTTTCAGAAGCATGTTGCAAGCATTTGTTCAAAATATTTCATCTGTTTCCTAACGTATGTTGCAATTATTTTTATCTGTATGTTGCATATGTTGCAACAGTATGTTCCAAATGTTTCAACAGTCTTGTGTTGCAACAAGTTGTTTCATGTTGCAGGTTGCAGATGTTTTATTTTAGATCTGGCTTCACCTTCATGGCAGCATTGGCATAATCTCACTGCACCACACCTATCGTAAGAATTCAGCCTGTTCCCTTGTTGGTTTTCAGCCAGGGCTTATCAGCCAGCCAACATTGTTTTTCCTCTCACAACAAACCAGCACCAGCCGGGCTTATCAGCCCAGAAACCGACCAGCGAACAGGCCGAATGTCCTAAACATTGTACGATGTTTGGTACTTTGGTTTGCTGTGTGTGGCGTTAATGACATGTTTTCGATCGTCTTCTAATAATTATTAAGTGATCCGACTTGCAAAGTGTTCCGATCCAGTTGCACTGTTGTTGGTTTCACTTTCACCTGAATTTACTCAGGTCCTGATTCATGTACTTGATATAGGTCCAGCAATGCAAATTGTGATCCACCTGCAAGCTGCAACTAAGCGTTGTATCGAGCCGCATGCATTGTGATCAATTTCAAGTGAGGTTCAGTACATATCTCATATATCCAACACAATGCATGCATTATATGTTGCCTGCTCGCCACCTGGAAATTTTAATGTTCCGATGAAGCTGCGTTTGGTTGCTTTTAATTTACCTGAAACTAGTCATTGTTAACTTTTGATCCATCTATCTATCTGAAAGTAGTACCTTAAAGTAGAGTGTATCTCAACGGACATTGTATCTACCTGATGAAGCCACCTCGTCAGAATTCAGAAGTGTCTGTTAGCATAGTCACAATGATTACAGGAAAAGACCGTCTACGTGCAAAATCCGCACTATAGGCAGGGCCGTTCCCATCTGACTAACGTGCTTTTTTTTAAAAATTACTTGATTGAACCTTCAAGCTGCCATGCTCCTAGTAGTGTACTAGTAGTACATGAGATTGTAATTCAAATTAAGTATGCATTATGTCGGTTCGCTGAAAAAATAAGTTGAAATATTGTTCCGACTGATTTGATGTGAAAGAAAAATACTGTTCCGACTAAAAAAACAAGCTGAAAAGTACGGATTAAGACAAGCTGAAAAGTATGCCTTAAATCTATATTTGTATTGCACCTCCTAGTGTTCTCAATCGCCGACTCTTTCCTCGCCGATTCTGGATGCTTTTTGTAAACAAATGCGCGAGGAAATTTCTCCATTCTGTTACAAGTTTTGTAGATACTATATAGATTTAATATGTACAGCTAATCATAATTGATTACCGTTAGTCTCTCTCCCTCTTCATTTTCAAATACACCACGGTATATATACCCATTCAGATACTGCATAATCTATGTTTGTTATGATAAATTTACTAATTATACGTTGTGGGCTGTACATTATTAATTAAAGTACAAGTTAATTCTCCACATTCTTCTTCAGTTATTACGTGCAATTAATGGTGAATTTTTTATTTTAACACTTTTTTAAAAGTATTTTCAAATATGATACTGTTTAACTTTTTTTTAAACTAACACTTTTGGCCGTGCCTATTCGCATGGCGCGGCAAAATCATGCTGCCGCGCCATGCATGGCGGCGCAGCGGGGGTGGCCACGTGGCAGTCAACCGCGGCGTTGGCCGATGACGTGGCCGGGCGGCCGCGCCGTGGATCATGGCGCGGCGAGGCCTGACTTAACCATTGCATCGCGAGCTCCCTCCCTCTGTCTGTCTGCCCGACTAGAGCTGAGGCCACGGGCTCCCTCCCTCTGTCTATCTGCCCGACTAGGCCGCTCGAGGCACCCACACAGCCGCCTCCCGACTCCCCCACGCCCGGCCGCTGCCCTTCCCTCCCTTGCCGGCCCCCTTCCTGCCTTCACCCAAGCTCCTCCTCGGCCTTGGTCAATGCAATGATGCTCTTATTAGTTGTTTGAATGGTGGATTCAAGGATTAGATTTGGTAACTAGGGTTTGAAGGAAAATATTAGTTCGTTAGAACGTTGGATTCAAGGATAAGGATTAGGATTGTCAATGTTAAGATTAATTGGTTAGTTAGAACTATGTTTACCATGTTTAGTCTAAGGTCAATTTTTGTTCGTAAGTGTAGATTATATTTTCTTCGTTTTAATGCAAATGGTTCTCCTTTACATTAATTTGCGATGCTTTGATTTATGTTAAATTACAACCATTTTGTTAGATGCAAGACATGTATCGGGAGAAGTTTTGGAGAAAATGGGGTCATCCTAGAGAATTATACCCCGACACGTATAACAAAGATGCCCTCGTCCCTCCTGACCTCCCTGTCCCTAACTGTGACTATGGTTTCCCGACCGATGTGTTTAATTGAGACATCCAGACACAACAACGTGTTTCTTCTTCACATGCAGTCGTTTTAATGTAAGTAATTATTTCCACTTTATTTTTTTTTCATTCGTGTTAGTAGGTTACTAATATTTTGTTGGAATCTTGTTGTGTGGGCCCATGAGAGGTGCTTTTTCTTTAAGTGGATCAACGGTCTAGACAAGTTTAACCCAATGTAGCTCCTTTTCGACGATTGGTGGAGAGGGAGACATCCACGTGAGCACTTCGAGCGGTGTGTTCTACCTCCCCCTAATCTCCCGCCAATGATGGCTAAAGAGAAGCACTTAGTCGTAGTTAGACGGCTTGAGGAACCTTCTCTGTGCGATTGTGGAGATCGAGCTATGATAAACCCTAATAATACATTGAAGTTTGTGTGTCCAAACAAGCATGAAGTAAGTGGAAAGTGTATCTGTTGAAATATTGAGTTATATGTATTCATGTAGTAATGTCACCCTTTTTAGGTGTTTGCAATGGAGAAGTGTCGTTTCAAAAAGTGGCTCTATGGTCCTAAGAATCAATGACCGGAGCCGCCAAAGGCAAAGGAAAAGAAGAAAGGGTAATTTACAAAGCACTTCCTGTCATGTGCGAATGTGGTGTTAAAGCCAACTACGGCCTAGTCCCTTCGGAGCTTGTAATAGGCCATTATTGCGGCCATATAGTTGACTATGATGAGGTTGGTTATTGTTGTGGAAAACATAAAATCGTATTTTTTTCTTTTGCTAAGACTCATGATCTAATTTTTCGTTTGAACAGAGCACTAGGAAATGCAAGTGGGAATCTTATGATGACCAAGCTAAGTTCTTGGATGACTTGAAGGGGAGGCAAGTAATTGCACGGAAGAGGGGATATAGACATCAGTACATCAACCTCTTCATTAAACAGTAGAAGAAGGACATGCGTGAGTTTGCTAGACAGCACGATATTCGTAACCCGATCGGTGTTAGGCATGACAAATGGAGGTTGGAGAGACGGAGGGCGTTAGAGGAGGAGAGGACAAGGAAGGAGGCAAGGGAGGAGACAAGAGTATAGATGCAGGTCTTGAACAACTATGTTGTTGCATTGTGTGTCAGTGTGTGATTGAAAGCCTTGTTATTTTCGTTGTCTAATTTTGAATGTAATATAATCCAATTGCTAACTGGTTGTATTTTATACATGAAGGGATTAGATGCAGCGAGGACCATGCCACAGAGGTGGCCCATGTAAGGTTTCAGGAAAAGAAGTTAGATGAGCATAGAACGCGAGCTGGTCGCACCGTTCAATCTCTAATTGCGTTGGCCGATGATGGGGATGAGGATGAGGATGACACTGCTAGGTTGAGCGATCTCATCGCTCTAGCGGAGGTGGGCTTGTAGACGGAGGAGGCTGAGGATGACACTAGCAGACTGAGCGAGCTCATCGCTCAAGCAGAGGTGGGCTTGTAGGCGGAGGAGGACGTGTTCTTCTCTCAGGCCGCAGATGAAGCGGAGGCCGCTTACTATAGGCGACAGGCAGATCAGGGCAATGCAGGTGAGTCTAGCCACAACAACGAGGTTGTGGTAGAGGATTGGTAATCGGACAACGAGTTGCTTACTCAGTATGTTTCTAACTGAGGATTTCTGATTGCGCCGTGTGTTAGTTCCATGCTTCAGATTTGGTGTATTGTACCCATATAACGAACATTGTATCCAAGTTGATCATGTGAACAACAGTCATATCCACGGACCCTGTAGGCCATGATCATATGAGAGCAAGGGGCATGCATGATCTAAGGGATGTTGCAACTACACTCTACTTTGTCAAGATCAACTCGGTAATTCCGTCCACCATAATGTTCGCCACCCAAGCTTATGCAACCCTTCCCCCATACACTAAAGACATGCTAGCGAGGTCCATATGGCTCGGCGGTATGCTGCTTGGCCAATTCCTCAGCCTCCTTCAAATGTTCCGTTTTGGCCTTTTCAAATCTCCCAAGCTCAGCTAAATTCCTCTACGCAAGTTCCCACCTCTTGACAAATATTCGTTACACTTTTGAAACGGGAACTCAACAATTCTAGACACTGGCAATGATCGAACTCTGATGAATACACAGTTGAAAGACTCTGACAAGTTGGTGGTCATGATGCCATACCTAAAACCACCCTCGTCATATGCTAACGCCCACTTAGCCTTCTGTTCCATCTGTGCCTCTATCCAGGCCTTGCCCGCTTTGTTTAGAATCTTGTCTAGTTCTCTCTTTGTCTCCTTGAACTGGTGCTCTGTACGTACACAACATAGCTCCTTTATCTTGTCATAAACCTCCTTCTTCCTCTGACGCTGCCAATCCGGCAAAATGTTGCATACACCATCTATGCACTAGATACGGGAACCCATCGATATGTTCAATTGCAGCATTAAGAAGCCCTGTGTGACGGTCCGAGATCAAACATATAGTGTGAGATGGGCCAAGCACTTATACACGTAGAAGCCGCATGAACCATGACCATGATTCATTGTTCTCTCCCTCTGTTAAAGCAAAAGCCATGGGTACTATCTGGTCCTTCGGTTCAACAGCAGCAGCCATCATCAAGGTGCCCCTATACTTTCCGGCTAGAAAAGTGCCATCAACAAGTACGACTGGCCGACAATACTGGAATGCATGCTCTATCTGCGTGAACGACAAGAAGACACGATGCAGGACATGCCTCAATAGGTCCTCTAAATACATCCCTCTGGTGTCTATAAACCATTTCAAGCCAGGGTTGTAGTAATGCATTGCACATAATATTCGGGGAACCCTGTTGTACGCTTCCTCCCAGCTACCCTAACAAATCGCCAAGACAATTTGCTTAGCACGCCAAACCTTTCCGTACTTCACATCATACTTAACAAATCTGGATATAGACTATTGTAAGAAAGATACCGAAATGTTGTTATTGTCATCAACGAGCCTCAATATACGATACGCAAGGAACGTACCGTGAGCTGCTGATGATTTTTCTTCCCCTTATTTGATAGGCAAGTGTGGGGTTGGACCACTTTACTTATCCTCCACTTGCCATCACTCTGTCTCTTTCATGCATTTAACCTCCACATACAACCATTTTTGCATATCATGTGGTACCTCAACTCCTGGTCCGAATGAGCGACAGTGTACGGCCTATGGTGATAGACATCATAGTCCTGAAGGAACAACTTCATCTCTGACATTGTATTGAATATCATACCCTTGCTCAGGATTTCATTGTCATGGTCATACAATGATTTCCTACACATCTGTAGACCGGTGTTACAAACTGCCATATCCATCATGCTGACATCCCTATTGTTCAGAACGCCACTGAAAGGTACGTTCATCGACCTCAGTTTCATAAGCTCTATCGTTGTGTAAGGTGGTGGTGGAACATACTGCGGTGCTTTGCTAATTTTAGCCCATGAATCATAGGGGGTATCATCCTCTGGCAAATCTGTGACTAGTCTACCCTGAGCTAGCATAGCATGAAGTACCTCAGTTGGTACTTCATGCTTGGCATAGCATGAACCGATACTAGCATGACATCAGCCAATGTTGGTATAGCATCTCTACCTCCTTGATTATCATCCGAATCGTCTGAATCATTGCTAACTACATCACTGATACTGTCCTCCTCCTCCTCCCGCTCCTCCTCTTTCCATTCAAACTCGTTCACATCGAAGTTATTGCTTATACAGCCTACTAAAGTTGAATGAAGCTGCTCCTGCGTCAACTGACCCTCCAAATCCATAGTACCCATAGTTGATTCCACATGGCCCCCACATTCTTGTTGAGTATCACCGTCGAAGGACGGCCCCTCTTGGAGACCATGTATCTTGTACCCATTCTCCACTACCACATCAGTCATGGCCACATTGGAACCTTGGAATACCCTATTATAGCGGGACCAATGAGCATGGTCGTGTAAGGGCATCAGCACGTAGTGTGCCCTAGTCTTTCCACTATCAAACATCCCCTTCAGTGTGAAATCACCGCCAAACTTTCCCTTCAAACGGACACAAAGATCGCTGAAGCTAGGAAGTTCATTAAACAATTCCAATTCTTCTTCTATATCCTCAAACATACCATCTTCTCTTCTAACACTTCTTTCGTAAAAAACTCTGACACAACAATCCATCTACAAAAGCATTTCAAGAAACTTCATCAAGTCGTCGAAATCGTCGTGCCTACTAATACATATACTAACTACACCAATACCAACTAACTATACTAACTAATCTAATATTAATACCTATACCAACAGTTCTAACTAACAATACTGAGTAACTACACTAACTAACTACACTAAAATTAATACCTATACTAAGTAACTTTACTAACTATACCTATCTAGCTAATAATAAAACTAACCACTAATAACTTAACTTTACTAACTTCACTAAATAACTTCACTAATTATATAAATCACTATCCAGTCAAACTAAATTTGAATGCTAACCCTAGCTAACAAAAACTCGATTGAAGCAACAAATGCATAAGAGCATTACCTCAACAAACAAGAGGGGAAGATTGGGGCTCACCCAATCCACCAAACGAGATGAGATGGCCGGCGGCGGCAATGGCCGGCCAGCGGCGGGCTTCTTCTGGCGACTGGTGGCGGGCTGCTTTTAACGACCACAGTTGGTGCATGGGGACGACATGGGGGGGTGGCAAGGGAGGGAAAGGAGAGAGGATGGGGACATAGGGAGGCGGTGAGACAGGGCGCCACCGCGCCGGCGACGAGGACGGGCACCAGTGGGGATTGAGGGAGGGACGCGCGTCAGTGGGGAGAGATGAAGGGGCGGCGCGGTAGTGGGGTGTGAGGGAAGGAGGCGGCGGCGCGGCAGCGGCGGGCACGGCGGGCGCGGCGGCGGGAGCAGGGCGTGGCTCTCTCTGTTCGAAATGGGCTGAGTGAGAGAGGATGGGAAGCGAGGCTGAGCCGCGGGCCTGTACATGGGGCTGCCATGCCGTGATGCGTGGCGCGGCACTACCGCGCCGTGGCGCGGCAGCTCGGCCACGTCAGCGGTCAGCGGCGCGACTGACTACCACGGTAGCACTCCCACCGCGCCGCCATGCATGGCGCAGCAACATGAATTTGCCGTGCCATGCGAATAGGTGCGGCAAAAAATGTTAGTTTTGAAAAAAAAAAGTGTCAGATTTAAAAATATTTTTAAAAAAGTGTTAAAAATAAAAAAAATCTTAATTGTCGAGCACACGCGCGCACGTTAGTTGAGGTAGCTATCGCGAACAAACATATGCATGCATGTCCATCTTTGAGCAATCTTCTAGCAATTAACATACAGTCTCACTTGATTGAACCATTTTTTTATAGTGGGATTTTGAATTGATAATAATTCAGGATATCCTTATGATGTAATATATTTCTTCTTTTAACGTCTTTCATCTAGGTACGGCTAAAGTATCTGTTTGTGTACAGACATTTTAATACACACACCACTTGTACGTTAACAAACCTATAACTATACTTAGATTTTTGGAGCCCACGTCCTTAGTGAGACCACTAGGACCATCCATGGCACCGTAGATAATGGGTACTGTATATTACTTTTGTGGCTTTACATGTGAGAGGCTGTGTGAAATTATTTGGGAACAAATCCAGATGAGAGACACAAGAGCGATTCGAAGAATCAAACTCGCGACGGCTGCGTGTGCACCTGGCTGTGCTAGCCACTCGAGCACGCACTCGATCGGTTCTCTGGTGCAATGTAAACAAAAGCAAACTATATATTCACCAGAGCCGTTACACAGGACTACATGAGTAAGCTTGCATTGTTATGTTAGACGCTGATGTTTACCTGACTGTAAGCCAGTACTTAATTACCAGATTACTATCACAACTTGGGCTTGGCGACCATTACATTTAACTTCACAGTTGAATATTGAACCTGAATATTAGTTCTGTGGTGAATGAAAGTACAGACAAACAGAATCATTCCTTTCGCTCTTACTCTATCTGATGTTTTCTTTTTGGTGCAGGATTATATTTTTTAAATAAGTAAACTTAGTAATCAAATTACATCGAAATATCTAAGTGGCGCAGCTGAAGCGTGGTGGATTCGTAACCCACAGGTCCAACGATCGAAACCTGCCTTTGATAGTTTCCAAATTTTTTCTTTTGTTTTTGATAGATGTTTTTCTCTACATTATAAATTTTTTGATTTGTCTCGACTCTCGATCAAGATCGAAACATGGGTAGTGTGGCTTCCGAATTTTTAATATCTTATTACTATACTATCAGCCCATCAGTCGTGTTATTAAGCCATTAAGGTTAGGGTTTGTCGTCTAGTAATGGACTAGCTCTGCCTTTCTGGAACAGTTAGGAAGAAACTAGCTGGGTCTATCAACTCCTCATTAATTTTGGGGTAAAAAAGGAGTTACACACACCTTTTATTTCTAGAATATTGTAGAAAGCTTAAGTTTTTATCCTACTCTTATCCTTGTACTAGCAGACATATGTTTGTGCATTGTGACGAAATGTACGACTTATCTCATTTGTTGAAAAGCGTACAACTTACCTCATTTGTTCCAATACATCTTGGAGTTAATTGAGAAAAATCCTTATCTGCCACTGCAAACTTTCTCTTGCTTCCCTATCTACCACTAAATTTTTTTGACTCCTCTATCTGCCATCCACTTTAACTTTCTTGCCCTACCCCTCTG
Organism: Miscanthus floridulus; assembly: GCF_019320115.1. NCBI lineage: Eukaryota > Viridiplantae > Streptophyta > Magnoliopsida > Poales > Poaceae > Miscanthus > Miscanthus floridulus. The sequence continues at coordinate 1,512,307 of NC_089598.1, forward strand.
TCCTGAAATATAATGTATTATGCTTCTAAATTTTGTACGGAAATATAGTGTATTCTATATAATGACTATGTATAGATTTGATAAAATTTGTTTAAAAGGAAACTATAATTTGAGAAGAAATATAGGGTTTAGGATTTGAACTTTACATGTGTTTTCATCGTTATTTCCATTGCACTTCCATGGGTTTATGACAACATGGATCTATATTTTGGTTTTCAACTTTTGATTGTGTCATTTTGTAATTTCTTTGTCCACCTTTAAGTTCAAACTATAGTGTATATTGTACATTTTTTATTTAAATTAAATTTCTTTTTATGTTCTACTATACGGTGGACTATATAGGCCCTAGCTAGATTACAATATTTAGTTACTGTTAAACAGATTCCAGTTTGTTTTAGCTTGCCCCATAGCATTGAAGATGGTGAATTTTCTCTGCCAAAGAATATTCCAATAACCTACATGTATATATTGATATGTCAAAATGTATAGGCAATAATGTTTGGAACGTGGAAATTTTGTCCTATTAACTACGATTTTTTCACGAAATTTTTGTACGTTTCCTATAAAATTCCTGCGTCCCAAACTAAACGAACTGACAAATAAAAAGTAAACGTGTGTGTGCATGTTATCTGTAATAACGATGATCAAAGCGTGATGTCATGTATACGCATATAGATGATCCTATATGCGGGCAAAATCCTCAGTAATTAAAACATACTTACCCTACTCGATGGGACTGTCAAGTTTCCACAGTCCTATTGGCACATGAGAAATCGTGCTATATGTCAGTAGTTGGATACTGGGACCAACAGAAAAATTTACACAGGGACACGGATGATCGGCAAAGAAGGAGATCCCCACACTACGAGTAAAAATGTTGTTACACGGCGTCGTAGTTGCTTGCGTCATCTCATATTCCAGATTCTGCACGCTAGCTTTTGGCACCAGATCGAGTCTGAACTAGACGTATACGCGGTTGTTGGCCCTGGTGTACGTGCAGGCGAAACACGTCTAGTCACTCCATTGCTTGGTTTGCTACATGCTCGGAATCGCTGGCCCTGTTCCTCTCCGGCGACCTCGACCGCGACGGCGTGAGAGCGCGTAGAGGCGGATGGATCGGAAGTGCTTGAACTGCAGGAGGTAGGAGACGACCCAGAATAAGGCCACCTCGGCGCCGTCCTTGCTTTGCGTGATGGCCCGGTGGAGGTTGAACGCGAGGTAGCCGACGATGACCAGGAGGAAGAGCTCCGAGTCCCACGGGGATCGGGTCGCCATGGCCGCCTAATCGCCGTGGAGGACACCACCGGACTGTAGGCTGTAGCAGTGGCTGGCTCAGTGAGTGAGTGGGAAGTGGGGTCGCGGGACTGGGTTGGTCAGTGATGAGTGCTATGCATGACAATGGCAAGAGTGGGTGGTCACGGGACTCACTGTGGTGGGGTTTTGGTGTGTAGCTGAATATAGCATGAACGATCTACCAATATTCTGCATACAGTTTAGTCTAGGTGAGAGTTATGCTATGATTTCTATTTAAAAATACCATGTTGAATAGTAGTGTTTTTAAAACATGTTTGAATAGTAGTGGTCATATCTGTTCACCGTGCCAAGCGGCGGCACTGCAGCAGGCGGAATAGAACAGAACAGAACAGGGAGGAGGAGGAGGAGCTGCCGTATGGTAGGACCGTAGGAGGAAGAGGAACAGGCTTGGAGTTGCCGTGGCGTGCTCGTCATTTTTAGATGTGCTCAATTTGTCCATGCTGGAGAATGGAGATGGGCGCCTGCCAAGCGAGGATTTGCTAGGCATGCAGCAATTGCCTCCTCGCCGTGTGCCTCGTCGGAAGGTAATCTGGCTCGTGTTCGAAGCGATCTTCGCTGGGTTCTTCCTGCTGCTCTCCGTCTGAGGACGGACAGGACAAGTGACAGATCAAGCGAGGATGTAACAGCCGCTGCTGCCAGTGGCTAAGTTCTATGCACTCTAGTTATGTATGTGCTGACTCGCTGTATTTGCTGTTTAATCGTGACCTTCATTTTTATTGTCATTGTCAGTGCTAACCTATGACGAATGAACTAGATTTACGCCTGGATGTTATCATCGAATTCGAATGTTCCTTAAATGTTTCCTTTCTCTAGGGGTTTCAAGAATTTTCTAAAATCGGTGTTAAAAGCCTCAAACCTTTTACATGTTTTTGGTGGAATATATTAAACCTGCCTGTTTAAGCTGTGATTCCAATTTCATGTCAATCGGAATTGGGTTTGTTTTGTTGATTTTCTCAAATAGATCGAGCTGCAGTTTTCTCTGTTCAGTCTCCAGCAGCAGCTCGTGATCTCTCTGTTTTGTTTTTTAGTGTGGATCAGTCTAGTAGGAGCTTAACTCTCCTTTCATTTGTTTTTCAGTGTCAGTCTACAACAACTCAACTATCCTTTCATTTCCAGACAAGAGTTCACTTGAGTTTCGTGTATTAGTTGACATGACTTGGTACGCCCACGTTTACTTGAGTTTGGGCCAATGCAAATCCAGTGTAGGGCTTTTAAGGTAGTAACGGGCGTAGGGCTAATAAGGGTGGTATTGAGCTGAATTTGATGTGCATGAGAATAAATTAAAATTGAATGTATGACATTTTGCATACCGTCTCATATAAGGGAATTTAGAATTGTTGTCTGATGTACTTAGGAGCTATTTTATTAGGATGATGACTTTGATTTTGTTGACCATAGTTGCATGGGCATTTAACCATGTTTCTACTTGCTTCTTTCATTGCATTGAAAATATTTTGGCTCATGGAAGGCTATGGGAACGCATGTGCATAGACCTATCTCTACAACTAAGAAAACTTTAACATTATTGTCTAGCCAACTTAACGATTCTCCTCACCCCTCCTTTCTTCCTCTAACCCCGCTAGCCAGCATGACGATCGCCCCTCCCTCCAACCCTACTAGCTAGCATGACGATCCGCAAGACATGTTACCTCGTGAAAAAGTTTTGGCTACCCTGCTAACTAGCATGACGATCCACAAGACATGTTACCTCGAGACAAAGTTTTGGCTCCCGTTGCAACACACGAGCATAATCCTAGTAAGAGATAGATATAGACAGATATAGATTACTTAGCTCAGAGAAATAACAAATTATAAATGTACTTGAGGCAAAGAAAAGATGGCTTTTGGGAACGGATCATGGGGGGTTAAGTGTTGGGGTCTAGCCCATCATGTACCCATGTCCATAGGCCTCAAGAATCACCTCAAAGAAGCTCAAGAACTCAGATCTAGTGCAGTTTAAAAACTCACGCAAAAAGAGCTACGAAAATCACAGGAAAAGGGAAATTTCAGATTTGGGGGAGGAGTACAAGTGGTGCATGAATTTGATCTTTAGATTATTTCATGAGGTGCAATTATAAGCCACTCCTAGCATATCCCAAAGCTTGGATGGCAAAAATCTCAAATCAAAGAGTCTCTCCCTCTCTTCCTCTCTCAAGATCTAAACAAAACTCTCAACACCACAAATGATTGCCTAATCTCCTCAAGGCTTGGCATCACAACCAGCCATCTCCCATATATATATATATATATATATGCACTTGGATATTTATCAAGTTGTCTTTACGTGAAGTACTCAACTAAAATACCTTGAGGGATAAAACCATCCAAGTTTTTCTTTGTCGACAACGGACTCGGCGTCTTCTCAAGATTTGCTTTGCCTCGACACAATGTTTGAGATGCCATCATGTGTCCCCCGATCCGTCACTCTTTAGTTTTAAGGCCCAAACTGGTCAAATCTGTCACCGATGGTTTTGAGGCCCAAACCATTAGTCCGTCCATGCATCCCTGTTTTAAGAACCAAACCGGCAACCCTAATGTATGCTTGCCAAGCGTCATTCACCAATGTTGATGCGTGTCTGACCTTCACGTCCTTGGCCCAACGGTCAACTAATTACTCGTGACACCTCGCCATGACTTCCAACCCCGTCGTGACCCCTGCCCCACGTGCCCGCGTACTCACTTCCAGACGCCAGTGCATGCGCCCGCGTACTCACGCATGCAAATAAAAAAAGTAAATATTTTTTGAATTACTATAATTTTTTAATGGTATATCTGTTTTCAATTTCGTCTACACACCTGTGTATTTTACGTGACGAGGCAAACAAAACTAGACCTCAGTTGCATATGTTTCGAAGAATTTTATTTTCATAGCAATTTATGTGTAATACATGCTAGAAGATTTATAAAAGGAGTTACTATCGTATAATACTAAAGTTGCTACTCCAAAAATATACTACAGTCGTTACGTAATATGTGCAAGCTCGGGGGCAAAATATCAAAAAGACTTATTACCATGTAATACTAAAGTTGCTACTATCACTACTACAGAATGGACTTGTTGTCCCGGGCGGTAACAGCCTTTAGTCCCGGTTACCGCGCCGGGACAACGATCCCGGGACTAAAGGTGGAACCTTCAGTCCCGGGTCATCGAGCCGGGACTAAAGAGGGACCTTTAGTCCCGGTTGGTAACAGCCGAGCAAACCTGGCGCACCCTTTAGTCCCGGTTGGTAACCTCAACCGGGACTAAAGGTTCCTTTTCTTTTTCTTTTTTTTTGTTTAATTTGTTTTCAGTTCAGTTACACGTATTTGTTTAATATATAATATGTTTTTATGTACGTATTCTATGCTGCTAATATAAATACACGCATGCGTATAATTACATCTAATTCTCATCTTGAGCATTATTATATTCGAATAAAGTATGAAACTATATATATTATAGATATATATATATGTATATATACAACACTTTCATAATCTTGTTCTCGAAAATAACGATATCAATAAACATTTAATTTACATCATTTATTCCTTAGGATCAAAGTAGAACTCGCTGTTGGGATTTAGCACTTTTTCTAGAAGATATCCTGCTATTGACTCTTGAACTGCTTTCAGATGGTCTTTTTGCATGACCCTTCGTTTCAACCATTCAGTCTTGCATTTGAAATAAAAGGAAAAGTATTAATACACATATATGTATATATATTCATTTAAAAATAAATAAAAATTGATATATACGTACTCTGAGGACATCTTCAGGAGTTCTTCTTATGTGCGCAGTGATAAATTCACAAACGTAGTATCCACACAAGTTATTACCTGGTTCCTGCCGCAAACACCACTGTACGAGAAGAAGATTATTCTCATCATCTCACACGTAAATTGAAGTACGATATAGTAATTAAACACGTGGGGAAGTGTATATAGTACAACTTACTGGTATTTCAACTACATTAAGTGGTGCCTTGCAATCCTTGCGATGTTGCCGAATAAACTCTTTCCAAACCCTGTGCGACCAATAATGTACGATCGTTAATAAATTATGGCAAAGTCTATTCAATAATAGTTGTGCACGAGAGATCGAAATTATCCCTGGATAATGTCTATCATATCTTGGTATAGTGCCCGTTCTTTTCTCAACGAGTCAAAGATTAGTAACCGACTTGAGTTTAACTCAATAACAATGAGTATCCAGTGAAAACTGCATTGGTTTATACACACACGTACATGCATATAAGTTGTATTGATATTACATAAAATGTGTAGACTACATTATTATTAACACTTACTCAAAGTTGTACGGGAAAAGTATTGTTGTCTTGTCGTGCTGCTTCACGAAGAACATCATGATATTCTCCTGTGCTTCAGATACCCATCGCTCCTTGACAATAATACCGGTTTTGAATACGATATAAGGATCAATGAAGCCAACACTGGTGTCTTGTATTCTTTGGAGCTCTGACATCTGGAATCTGTATATAAATATAAGTTACATGTGAGGATAATTATATACACGTACGCATGGAAGTGAGTTTATTAAATAAAAGTAAGAATCACTTACAAACAAAAGGAGCTAATGATTGATTTGTCCAGAGCGTCCATGTGGTATAGTTGATGCAATTCTTCGAAACTAATATGTAAGATGTCATCGCCACGGAAGTAATGATGGTCTCTAAATCTGACAAAGATCCACTGCTCACCCCTGCCACACGCCTGCATGTACCACTTGTTGAGCAAGTACATTTGCGTACCCAATTCATTCAGAGCCGCAGGGTTGTACAGACTTTTGCCATATTTATAAGTCTTCCAGGTATCAACTTCCAGGTTCTGGATTGGAGCTTTGCCCGTCAATTGATCCAAGGTTAAACCAGTATCTTGAAAAAAAGCATTAAGGGCTTGAACCGACACTTCTCCAGAGTTGTCTGGTCGATAGACTTCTATGTTGGAACCATATTGATTAGCAACAACAAGATTTTGCATTGGTTGCTTCTGTTGTCCGAGCTGTGGGACATCCTTCCCTGATGCTCTTTTCCTTTTCTTATCTGCATCATGTGACTTCACGAGGGAGCGATCATAGTCTGATAGTGGCGAAGGCTTACGAAGTTCAATCATCTTTTTCTTGTGAGCATCGACCTTCTGCCTCAACACATCTCGTGGTATGTAAAAGTACGGCTTCTCCTTAAGCTTCGCTTGACTCTTGTTTTTTATATCTATAAAAAATCTTTCACTTTTTTGTCTTCTTCAGCTGCTATTTGCTCATCAGTCTTTTCAGGAAGTATTTCTTGAGAAATAACTCTTTTTCTCGGGGTCTTCTTTGCCGCCGGGACCTTAGACGTCTTTGTAGTGCGTCGCTGTGGAGGGGGTGGGGGCGGTGTTGGAGACCGGCGTGGAGGCGATGAGGCCGGTGTTGGTGGAGACCGGTGTGGAGGCGTTGGAGATCGTTGTGGAGGCGGTGGGGCCGGTGTAGGAGTTGGAGATCGTTGTGGAGGCGATGGGGCCAGTGTAGGAGTTGGCGATCGCCGTGGGGATGAAGTCGTCTCGCCCCCCGCGACGCTGTGATGATATGGGGAATGAATGATTAGGCTAGGCTGGGGGGAGACCCTGCTACAAAAACAAGTTGTGTGTCAATTATTTTTGAAGCCAATAGAAAATTAATGGAAAATAATATTTCATTCACTTTCATTCGTACCTAGGGTGAGGTAGGGGAAGCGGTGGCGCCCCAGGAATGATGATGAAGCGTTTGCGCCATTGAATAAATGTCTTCTCTGCTTCTCCTAGTGTCTTCTCCCCATCACCGCCTTCAATGTCAAGAGGAACATTGCTGTAACCTTTGAGCACTCTATCGACCGAGACGCTAGCATATCCAGGTTGAATAACTGACCCATGGATTCTTGGTGTCTTCGTTCGGTCTATTGGAGATACAACCTCGACAGCCACCATGATTGATGCATTATTACCATCTGGAATGTGCAGCTCACATGTTGTTAGAGGCTCGGTAATGTCATCAACAGGGAAGCGCAACCCAGCGTCGTTTTGAATAACTGGCAGCTCCGTAGAAGCACAACTGCTTTTCATCTGACCAACGGGGCTAATGGTGACTCCCGGCGTTGATTGCGATTGTATTTGACTCATTGCTAGCTGCACTTGCCTCTTGATTTCCTCCTGCATTCTTGCCTCAAGAGATTTTTCTCGTTCACGTGATTCAAGCAATGCTTGTCGTGACTCATCAACAAATTGCTCCAATGCACAGATTCGTTCTGCCTCCTCATCCTTCTTTCTCTGGCGGCTTCTGTAGGTATCCTTGTCTACTGGGAATGCGTGTAGCCACGGAACCGCCCCATAGCCTCTTGTTCGACCACCGTGTTCGGGATTCTCTAGGGCATATGTCAATTCATCCTTCTCTCTGTTGGGCTTGAAAACACCACTATCAGCTTCTTCCCTAGCACGAGCTAGTCTCTGTGTTGCTCTCTCAATTTTTTGGCCAAAAATTAGCTTGCCAGTGTCTGGGTCTAGGCTTCCCCCATGAGCGTAGAACCAATTCTTCACGCGTTGAGGCCAGTTCTTCTCTATTGTTTCAGGTATGATTCCCTTGGCAGTAATCTCTGCTTCTAGGTTCTGCCACTTGGGAATAGCACTCTTATAACCACCTGATCCCATGCGATGATGGTATTGCTTCTGTCGGGCATTCTGCCAATTCCTCATCACACGTTCCTCACTGTCTTGGGATGTCTTGTATTCTACGAAGGCATCCCAATGGGACTCCAACTTGACAAACGCCTTAGCATTGAAATTCGGCGTAGCATTCTTCAAGATAAACTTTTTATACAATGTCTTCTTCCAACTCTGGAACAATGTTGCCATCTTCTTCATTGTCCAATCCCTCACTAGCTCCTTCAAAGCATCATCTGCTTGTAATGTGAAATGCTGAGTGATATCTCTCCAAGCTAGGTTCTTGTCACGATCAGATACAAAACTAACATTAGGAGCGGATATCTTCTGCTTCCATTCACGAGCACTAACTGGGATCCTATCCCTTACAACGAACCCACATTGATTGACATATGTTTGAGCATGTGGTCCCAATGGTTTGCCGGTGTCGGTGTCGAATTCTGATATTATGAAACGACCCTCTAATGGCTTTTTTAGCCCTCAGACTTTCCTACTTTTGTCGGTGGTTGATGTAGATCCAGAGACCGGCTACATGAGTAGAAACACAACGATTAACAACAAATATACGTACGCATGCATCTATAAGAGATGATAGATAATCTAATATACCTCGCCAGTATTTTCTTGCGCGACAATTTGTTGATCTTCAACCACCGGCATATTCAGGATATCCTCATAATCAGCAAAGTACTGACTCGTGTCATCTACATCCACATTGGTGCCGGCATTGATAATATCCGCCATTATGTCATCACTCAAGTTATCATCCGGAGCAGCCATTTGTATCTTTAAGATAACACATAGATAGAATTACTATGGTACATAACATAAGTACATGTGATAACACATATAGAATTACTAAATCCAATTAAATATAATAACACATAATATTTCATCAACATGGAAATAAGTACATGTATATATATACACATAGAATGATACAATATATTTTCTCTCTCTCTCAACACATAGAAATAAGTGCATATGTCTATATCTCTAGATATGCATGTGATACACATAGAATGTCTCTCTAGATACAATTTTCTCTCTCTCAACACATGAAAATAAGTACATGTATATATACATATAGAAATAATTAAGTACATATGTATACATATAGAATCTCTCTCTAGATATATAATATATATAGAGAGATAGAATATATAATTACTAAATCCAATTAAATAAATCTAACATGAAATTAGATAAACTAGTAATAGATAATACATTTTACATATATCAAAAACTATAATAAAAAACTATCTAAAAAAACTATCTAAATAAAATACTAATTAAATTTTAATACATTTAAATCTAATATATCAAAAACTATCTAAAAATAACTAAAAAACTAACAATAAACTACATGTACTTATTTTAATCTAACATACAGCCGAGACTTTGTAAAAAAAAATCTAAAAAACATGGCCGATCGAGAGCAGCAGATCATATCGAGTTCGACGGAGGCCGTACGGCGTGGGCGCGCGGGAAGCGTCGGCGACGGAGGGTGGAATCGGGTGCGGCGGCGGAGACGGGATGCGGGCCTAGAGAATGGCGCGGCCGGGCGGGGGTAGACGACGACGGCGGCGCGGCAGAGACGAGCTCGACGACGGCGGATGGCGCGGCCAGGCGGGGCTGAGCGACGGAGGCGAGATCGAAGATGAACAGAACAGACATTCGATATATATAGCCCGCGACCCTTTAGTCCCGGCTGGTAACACCAGCCAGGACTAAAGGACATTTAGTCCCGGCTGGTAAGACCAACCGGGACTACCTTTAGTCCCGGTTGGTCTTACCAGCCGAGACTAAATGTCCTTTAGTCCTGGCTGGTGTTACCAGCCGGGACTAAAGGTATTTTTTTTGGCGGGCACCGAATTTGCCGCCCACCCTTTAGTCTCGGTTCTTGGTCTGAGCCGGAACTGAAGCCCTGAAAATTTTGCCAACCCGCCCGCGTAATTGGAAAGTTCTGGGATTTTGATTTTGTTTAATACTAGGTTAATCAATTAATTCCATAGCAACTTCAATACTTTGCAATATTTATTTTAAAAAATACTATTGATTAACTAATTATTTATTGTAAATAGGAAAATTTTGTAACCTAAAGTTTTTAATTTCTTTTATGAATATAGAATATAAATGTTACTAATACTAAGTATTTTGTTAATGCAAAAATATATTTGTAACTTAAAATTAATAAAACTAATATTATTCGATAGGAAATTTATTATCACATTATTGTAACGTCAAATGTTTCAATTTTTTCTCGGTTTTTGACCAAAATTGACAGGAATTTTTTGTTGAACCTATAAAAATAGAGAAAATGTAGTATTTTTTGTTCTACAACTTTTTCAAATGAAAAAATGGCCTATATAAGGATTGTATATATTGATGAGCTTAACAAACTCGGTATTCAAAACTTTTCAATTGGAGACAATCTAGGGTCCCGAAAACTAGTTTGTAGGCGTCGAAATTTAAAAATCACAAATTTGAACCGTCCAAACTTTCTCAAATGGAAAGTTGACCAAAACAACAATTGTAGATCTTTTTGAGTTTAACAAACTTGGTATTCAAAACTTTTCAGTTTGAAGTCATTTAGAGTTCATAATACTAGAGTCAAAGTATTGTTTTTTTATTTGACCAAATTTGACTTGGTCAAACTTGCTCAAATGAGACACTAAATGACCTCAGATGAAAAAACTCTGAATACCAAGTTTGATCATCTCAGCAAGATCTACAATTGTTACATAGCTTATTTTCCCATTTGAGAAATTTCTATCAAACACTAGTCACAACTTCTTGAATCTCATATATACTTTCTAAAACTATGTCACACACTTGTGAAATTTGAACTACATTTTGTTCAAGCTTTCTCAAATGAAAAAATGGCCTATATAAGGATTGTATATATTGATGAGCTTAACAAACTCAGTATTCAAAACTTTTCAATTTGAGACAATCTAGGGCCCCGAAAACTAGTTTGTAGGCATCGAAATTTAAAAATCACAAATTTGAACCGTCCAAACTTTCTCAAATGGAAAGTTGACCAAAATAACAATTGTAGATCTTTTTGAGTTTAACAAACTTGGTATTCAAAATTTTTCAGTTTGAAGTCATTGAGAGTTCATAATACTAGAGTCAAAGTGTTGTTTTTTTTATTTGACCAAATTTGACTTGGTCAAACTTGCTCAAATGAGACACTAAATGACCTCAGATGAAAAAACTCTGAATACCAAGTTTGATCATCTCAGCAAGATCTACAATTGTTACATAGCTTATTTTCCCATTTGAGAAATTTTTATCAAACACTAGTCACAACTTCTTGAATCTCATATATACTTTCTAAAACTATGTCACACACTTATGAAATTTGAACTACATTTTGTTCAAGCTTTCTCAAATGAAAAAATAGCCTATATAAGGATTGTATATATTGATGAGCTTAACAAACTCGGTATTCAAAACTTTTCAATTTGAGACAATCTAGGGTCCCGAAAACTAGTTTATAGGCGTCGAAATTTAAAAATCACAAATTTGAACCATCCAAACTTTCTCAAATGGAAAGTTGACCAAAACAACAATTGTAGATCTTTTTGAGTTTAACAAACTTGGTATTCAAAACTTTTCAGTTTGAAGTCATTTAGAGTTCATAATACTAGAGTCAAATGAGACACTAAATGACCTCAGATGAAAAAACTCTGAATACCAAGTTTGATCATCTCAGCAAGATCTACAATTGTGAAGTCATAACATATTACATAATATCCGTCTCTAAAACATAATATATTAAACATGCATCGTTGTATCATGCGGGCACAACAGTGAATTTCTTCTTGACGTATGACCCTTGGTTATGATCTTGTCGTAACCATGGAGTGTCTTCATCATTTAACATGATGCTTGGATCTTTCTTCACTATGAAGGGTGGAATTCGGACATTTCTTTCATAATCTTCTGACATGTCTGACTTGTCTTCAATTCCCACTATATTTATTTTCCCAGAAAGAATTATGTGGCGCTTTGGCTCATTGATCATTGAGTTGATGTCTTTGTTTTTTCCTCTCTTTGATTTTGTAGACATGTCTTTCACATAGAACACCTGACTCACATCGGCAGCAAGGACGAATGGTTCCTCTTTGTACCCAATATTGTTGAGGTCCACTGTTGTCATTCCATACTCTTTGTCGACTGTTACCCCTCCTCCGGTCAGCTTCACCCATTGGCACCGGAACAAAGGGACTTTAAAATTAGGTGCGTAGTCTAGTTCCCATATCTCTTCTATGCGGCCATAATATGTTTGTATATACCCATTTGGATCTGTTCCATCTATGCGAACACCACTATTTTGATTGGTGCTCCTTTTATCTTGGGCAACTGTGTAAAATGTATTCCCATTTATCTCGTACCCTTGGTACGTGAGGATATACCACGATGGCTGCCTAGCCAACAAATACAGTTGCTCATCAATATTGTCATCGCCTTGACATTCTTTTCGCAACCAACCACTGAAACTTTCCATGTGCTGACGCCTAATCCAAGCTTCAGTCTTCCCTGGAAACTTGGATCGTAAGAACTCCTTATGTATCTCGATGTATGGATGCACCAATGACGAGTTCTGAAGAACTGTGTAGTGTGCTTTATTGAAATAATCGTCTTCCATGCCGATATATGTTTTCTTCTCTAAAGTTCCTTTACCACTGAGTCTCCCCTCGTGTCGTGATTCGGGAACGCCAATCGGGGCAAGGTCAGGAATAAAGTCAACATAGAACTCAATGACCTCCTCTGTTCCATAGCCCTGGGCGATGCTTCCTTCAGGCTTAGAACGGACTTTCACATATTTCTTCAAGACTCCCATAAACCTCTCGAAGGGGAACATGTTATGTAAGAACACAGGTCCAAGAATACTAATCTCCTTCACCAAATGAACTAGGATGTGTGTCATGATATTAAAGAAGGATGGAGGGAACACCAACTCAAAGCTGACAAGACATTGAACCACATCATTCTGTAGAGTAGCTAGTTCCACTGGATTGATTGCCTTCTGAGAAATTGCATTGAGGAATGCACATAGCTTCACGGTGGCTAGACGTACATGTGGAGGTAGAATTCATCTTAAAGCAACTGGAAGCAATTGCGTCATAAGCACGTGGCAGTCGTGGGACTTTAAGTTTAGGAATTTCTTATCTGGCACATTTATTATACCCTTTATATTAGAGGAGAATCCCGATGGGACCTTGATGCTGCTTAGACATTCGAACATGCTGTCCCTCTCTTCTTTGCTAAGCATGTAGCTAGCAGGACTTAAGTAATGACGTCCATCATCTGTCTTCTCTGGATGAAGGTTGTCTCGTTCTTTCATGCCCTGCAAGTCCTGGCGTGCTTCAAGTGAATCCTTTGGCTTCCCGTACACACCCATGAATCCTAACAGGTTCACACAAAGATTCTTTGTCAGGTGCATCACGTCGATTGCGTTGCGGACCTCTAGGACTTGCCAATAGGATAGCTCCCAAAAGATGGACTTCTTCTTCCACATGGGTGCGTGTCCCTTAGCATCTTTGGGAATAGATTCACTGCCTTGTCCCTTTCCAAATACTACTTTCACATCTTTGACCATTGCGAGTACATCTTCCCCGGTTCGGTTATGAGGCTTCTTCCGATGGTTTGGCTTACCTTTAAAATGCTTCCCTTTCTTTCTTACTTGGTGATTCAACGGAAGGAATCGACGATGGCCAAGGTACACGACCTTTCGACATTTTTTCAAATATATACTGTCAAGGTCATCAAAACAATGTGTGCATGCATTATATCCTTTGTTTGTCTGACCTGAAAGATTACTTAAAGCAGGCCAATCATTGATTGTTACGAACAACATTGCTCGTAGGTCAAAGTGTTCTTGTTTGTACTCATCCCAGACACGTACACCTGGTTTGTTCCATAAAACTAGAAGTTCTTCAACTAATGGCTTCAGATAGACATCAATATCGTTGCCAGGTTGCCTCGGACCTTGGATGAGGATCGGCATCATAATGAACTTCCGCTTCATGCATAACCATGGAGGAAGGTTGTAGATACATAGAGTAACTGGCCAAGTGCTATGACTAGTGCTCTGCTCTCCAAAAGGATTCATACCATCTGTACTTAAGGCGAACCTTAAGTTTCTAGCCTCATTTGCAAACTCTGGAAATTCCCTGTCTATCGCTCTCCACTGGGACCCATCAGCTGGGTGTCTCAGCATATTGTCTACCTTACGGTCTTCTTTATACCACCGCAACAACTTTGCATGGTCTTTATTTCTGAACAAACGTTTTAAGCGTGGTATTATAGGAGCATACCACATAACCTTGGCAGGGATTTTCTTTCTAGGACGTTGTTCACCCTCGACGTCACCAGGATCATCGCGCCTGATCTTATACCGCGATGCTTTACATACTGGACATTCATCCAAATTCTCGTATTCATTGCCATGGTAGAGGATGCAGTCATTAGGACATGCATGTATCTTCTGGATTTTTAATCCCAATGGGCAGACAACCTTTTTTGCTTCGTACGTAGTGGTGGGCAATTCATTTGGCTTCGAAAGCATCTTCTTTATGAGGTTCAATAAATTCCCAAATGCCTTGTCGGATATACCATTCTTTGCCTTCCACTGTAGCAATTCCAGTGTTGTACCCAGCTTTTTTTGCCCCTCTTCGGCCGTCGGGTATAGCAACTTCCTATGATCCTCAAGCATGCGCTCGAACTTAACTTTCTCTTTTTCACTTTCCAATTCTTGTTGTGCATCACGAATGGCATCGTCAAGAGCATCACCGAGATCATCTTCTACCGCTACCTCTTCTTCATCTCCCCCCATTGTAGTATCATCAAAGGCACCATACTGAGCAATAATGTCATCAATGTCTAAATCTTCTCCTTCACCTTCTTCCATCATTACCCCGCTTTCTCCATGCTTAGTCCAACATATATAGTTTGACATGAAACCTGACTTAAGCAAATGTGAATGAAGACTCATTGAGCTTGAATATTCCTTTAAATTCTTACATAGGGCACATGGACAGCACATGAAACCATCCCGCTTATTTGCCTCGGCCACACCTAAGAAATAGTGCAAGCCCTCAATAAAGTCTTGGGAGCGGCGATCGGCATTGTACATCCAATGGCGTGACATAATCTGTATTACACGACAAATTATGAAAACCTTGAACATAATTTAGTATTTTATTACACAACATAAATGACACACACACGGTTGATTAATTAACTAAGCCTGGCTACAACGTAAGCAATCCCAACTATCACTAAACAAACTAAAACTACAATGCACTTCAGTAACATAATTATTTCGTGATCGTACGCAACTAAAACAGACAAATCATTCTTCTGTTGAATATCAATAAGCTTCTTCTGCTGGCTCACTGACTCATCAGCAGCAGCCGCTACCTCAAGCGCACCCAAATTCTGCACGTATGTAGCATAATCTTCCTCCCAGTACCAACCATCGCATCCATTGCCCTCCCACTGAAATTAAAGCCAAAAAATATTTAGTCAAAAATATTCAAGAAAAGCAGGTCAATTAGCCATAAATAAAAAATGCGTCAGAAACTCACATCGCGATCCGGGCACTTGTAGAAAACACGACCCTTGTTGGGTCCCTGTCTCTTGACTCGGTACTCCATCACAATCTTCTGCTTACACTTGCCGCAGATAATGAGAGGGAGTTCTGGCCTCAGTCGTTTCGCAACCGAACGAGAGGCCGAGGATCCGGTACCAGTTGTCATCTACTTTCTATACTTATTTTTGCAAACTAGTGTAAATTTTATATTTTCTAAAATGATATATTTAACCTAAACTAGTACGGATTTCACATGTTTCAATAAATAACCATCCGTACTAGTTGACCTTGCTTACGTGATCATCTCGCGAGCATTTCTCCACCGGACGGCACCGTACTTGGCCAAGGAAGAGCTCTGATTCTACGAGAAAGGGAACACGGTCTTCCACGATCGTTGCCGCTCTCCCTCGTAGAATCAAAGCTCCTCCTTGACGTCCGTTACCGCTCGGCAGAGAACATGCTCGCCGAGATGAACACGGTCCGCAAGTTCAACTAGTACGGATTTTCTACAATTTTCTAACAATTTTCTAAGTTTTTCATTTCATGGAAAAATTAATTCTAAGATCACGTAAGCCACCGGGGACGAGGATGGCGCGTGCTCCAGCGAGGACAAACGAGGCGTGATTTTGATGAACTAATTTAACTTTTGTTTATCCAAACATATATGCAAATCATCATGTGATTTTGAGCTAAAAATAACATATAAAATCATAATAAAGTCCAACATATAAAGTTACACATGCATCTACATCGTAAAATGAGATAAGCTACTGACAAAACATAAGAGGATTAAGTTTCTTACCTCCAAAATCGAAGAGCAACACCAATGGAGGGGGAGAGAGCAAGAACAACAGCAAGCTGAAGAACAGAGGCAGTGAGTTTGAATGCAATGGCTCGAGCTCGGGAAGGAAGAAATGAGCTGAATTATAGGCCGGGATAATTAGTCCCGGTTAGGAGTCCAAACCGGGACTAAAGATTAATCTTTATTCCCGGGGCATCACCCAAACCGGGACTAAAAGCTTTAGTCCCTTTAGTCCCGGTTGGTAATACTAGTCGGGACTAAAGATCCCTGCCCCGCGGAGGACCGTTGGGCAGGGACCTTTAGTCCCGGTTGGTATTACCAACCGGGACTAAAGGGTCCTTTAGTCCCGGGGGTAAAAAATGCCGAGGCTAATGCTAAATTGGGACATCGTTCTAAAGTCTGTTCTCTAGTAGTGTATGTAATATTATAGTTGAATAATTTGAGGGGTAAATTATTAAAATAAGCATAAAATAACCTGCCAACTGGGGGCTAAGTTATTATACAACCCAATCTGCGACCCCTAATCCTAATACTTCCTGCAACTTCTAATCCTAATACTTGTTGCGATCTCTAATCCCAACCCAATCTGCAATGGCTACCCTTTTGTGGCAACTTATATATTGTAGGTGATACAACTAATATGTAGGATTTTAGAAAGCATTCCCTAAAAGGATGACTAAAAACTGAAACTAAAAAATATTAAAAAAAACATAACTAAAAACTAAAACCGAAAAAACATTGAAAAAACTGAAAACTAAAAAGAAAAAACATTGAAAAAAAATCTCAATTAACTGAAACTAAAACAAACCATGAAAAAAACAGAAATAATGAAACTTGAACCTCACAAAAACGAAAAAAACAAAAAAGAATAAATTACTGCAAAAGAAAGAAAATAGAAAAAAAAAAGAAAAAAGGTAAGCGCACGGCGTGGCCAAGCCGTGCAAGGACGCCTAGCTCCCCGGTGGGCCAGGCCGCCTGGCGCGTAACAGGCCGCCTACCGGAGGGTCGCTCGCTTCGCACGAACCGCGACCCCGCGCGAAATAAATTTTCCGAATCGAATTGTTGCTCGGCGGTGCCCAGCTGGGAGTGGGGTACCGCTCCGTGCTCCTGCCGGGGCGGAGCAGCCGATGAAGGATACACGTCCGACGACTCCGGCAGCGCAAGTCCGGGAATATGAAGTCTTCGCTCACTGGTGTGCTTCGCCGGAGATGAGGAAGACAACCCCTGGATCACACGGTGAACACACACGAACACACACAAACTCATGCGAACTCAGTGGATGAACTCCGATGGTTTTGGCGGTGCAAATGTCACACCTTTTCTGTTACTCTATTGCTGATTATATAGGCAAAGATTACATGGCCAGAACGGCCCTTGATCCTACTACGGCACTCACGCCATGGACCTGGACTGGTCCGCGCCATCCCACGGACGAGCACACAGCGAGCGCGATCACCACTACTTGCTAGGTACTGAATTATTTCAGTACGGGAGTTGGTCCGATCTTCACGACAGTAGGTCACGATCAAGATAACTTGCAACAAGGCAGCGAGATAAAAGGATAACTTGCTGAAGAACAGCGGAGTAACCAGCTTTATACCTGACCAAGGTTGGATGCGACCAAGCGATGGGGAGAGAGACACCAAAACCACGAAGACTTCGACTCGATCTCCGAACGACCGCAGAACCACAACTGGAGCTAATCCACACAAGGCGCGGCAGCCGTACTGGAACCCGCCAAGCACGAACTAGTGGATTCCAGAGAAATCTCTTCACAAGTCTAGGAAGAACAAGGAAGAACAAGGGTTTGAGTAATCACTCGGCAGCTCGGCTGTAATATCACCGGAATTATCAAATTATCAAAAGTCCTTTTCTAATAGCCTAGAGGTGGTATTTATACTATGAGAAGTCTCTAAGATAGATGTGAACTGAAGAAGCCACGTTAGGAGGTGGAAGGTCAACTGACTAGAGTATTTACGAGGTGGTCTTCAGTTTCCACGCGTCTTCTGGGCTTCTGTGCAGCCTTTAATATTTTGGTCATAACTCCTTCAGTTTTGCACGGGATCTTTAGCTTCATACAGACTATTGAGCTTCGGAGCAGTCTTCACTAAAACTGGTCGGACGCCATGCTGGATTGACTCGAACGTAGCTCTTCTCTCTGATCCATCCTTGATGTATCCTTATTTTCCTTCTCGTAGAACATGAGTAATAACAACATGCACGACTTAGGTAGCTCGAAATTACCATCAATATTTAATTGAAATTCACAAAGTAGCGCGTGCACCTCTTTCTGTATCTTTTGGGCGCGACTACGGGTGATTGGTCCAGTATGGACTTGGAGTGGTGTATCAGCTGGTGAGGTGGTCGGAGAGGTCGCCGAGGTGGTCGGAGTGGTCGCCGAAGTGGTCGGAGAAGTTGCCGAAGTGGTCGGAGAGGTCGCCGAAGTGGTCGGAGAGCTCGCCAAAGTGGTCGGAGAGGTCGTCGAAGTGGTCGGAGAGATCGCCGAGGTGGTCGACGCTGGCGTGGTCACATCATCCTCCCCCCCCTTGAAAAAGAGTCGTCCTCGACTCTTCCAATCCAAAGAATGGAGATAGGTCGGCCACATTAAAACTGGTACTCACACCATAAGTACTAGGCAGATCAACTTCATAAGCATTGTCGTTGATCTTGCGTAGCACTTTGAATGGACCATCAGCTCGGGCTTGCAACTTGCTTTTGCGTTGTTCAGGAAATCTGTCCTTGCGTAGATGCACCCAAACCAAGTCTCCTGGTTCAAATAACACCTTCCTTCGACCTTTATTGGCGTGCTTCTCATACAGCTTGTCATCTTTTCAATGTTTGTCCGAGCTCTATCATGAAGGTTCTTGACAAACTCGGCTCGCTTGCTTGCATCGAAGTTTACACGTTCCTGCATAGGTAAAGGCAAAAGATCTATGGGAGTAGTGGGTTTGAACCCATATATAATTTCAAATGGACAAAATTTAGTGGTCGAGTGTACTGCCCTGTTGTATGCAAACTTGACATGTGGCAAACTTTCTTCCCAAAGTTTTGAGTTCTTCTTGAGGATAGCTCGCAGTAGCATTGATAGAGTACGGTTCATAACTTCAGTTTGTCCATCCGTTTGTGGATGACACGTCGTAGAGAACAGCAACCGTGTTCCAAGTTTTCCCCACAAAGTTTTCCAAAAGTAACTCAAAAATTTGGTGTCACGATCAGAAACAATGGTTCGTGGCACTCCATGTAGTCGTATAATTTCTTTGAAAAAGAATTCAGCGATATGTGAAGCATCATCGCTCTTGTGGCATGGGATAAAATGTGCCATTTTGCTAAAACGATCAACCACAACAAAGATGGAATCCCTTCCCCGCTTGGTTCGAGGTAAACTAAGAACAAAATCCATGGAGATATCTTCCCAAGGCACATTAGGGATAGGCAGAGGAGTGTATAATCCATGAGGGTTCACACGAGACTTAGCTTTGTGGCATGATTCGCAGCGAAGAACATGTCTCTCCATATCTCTTCTCATCTTTGGCCAAAAGAAGTGGTCGGTAAGGACTTGTTCTGTCTTCTTGGCGCCAAAATGGCCCATGAGTCCTCCTGCGTGGGCTTCCTGCATAAGTAAAATTCGAACAGAACAATCTGGAATACATAGTTTG
The DNA here is from genome assembly GCF_019320115.1 of Miscanthus floridulus. Taxonomy (NCBI): domain Eukaryota; kingdom Viridiplantae; phylum Streptophyta; class Magnoliopsida; order Poales; family Poaceae; genus Miscanthus; species Miscanthus floridulus. Next base: position 1,532,354 of record NC_089598.1, read on the forward strand.
TTAGCTCAAAACAAAAGCTCATTATGCACATGAAAGTTTTTCCATCCTTTGTCATATCGACACTTGGAATATGGTTCAGCAAAATATGAATCAGTTGTATATAAACCCTTTATGCTTTCTAATCCAAGAATCTTAGTGTCAAGTTGGGTTAGCAAAGTGTGACGTCGAGACAAAGCATCTGCTACAACATTCTCTTTTCCTTTCTTGTACTTGACAATATATGGAAATGATTCAATAAATTCACACCATTTTGCATGTCTTCTATTCAGTTTTAGTTGTCCTTTAAGGTGTTTTAATGATTCATGATCTGAATGTATCACAAATTCTTTAGGAAAAAGGTAATGTTGCCAAGTTTCTAGACTCCGAACAAGAGCATATAATTCTTTATCATAAATTGAATAATTTAGAGTTGGACCACTTAGCTTTTCACCGAAGTATGCAATTGGCCTTCGTTCTTGCATGAGCACACCTCCAATCCCAACTCCACTTGCATCACATTCTATTTCAAATGACTTACCAAAATCTAGGAGTGCAAGGACTTGTTAACACTGGATTTTGGTCGACTTTGGAGGATGACAGGTGGACCCGCATGCGGGAAGAAGGATATTCGGCAAACAAAACGAGCGGTCGGCTAAATGCTTGTGCAGTCGGTTACTTTAGAAGGTGGTGACTCCATTCGGGAAAGCAGAAGATGGCAGGCAAAGCCCATCGAAAAGATGAAAGTTGTAATAGTAAAGGACTCTGAGAGTTTAGGGCAAGGAATCGTAGTTTCCAAGTTTGTTTAAGAGTTCCTTTGTAAATCGTAGTCTTTTAGGACTCGTGTTTTGTCTAGGGTATAAATATTGACCCTCGACCATTGTAATAGGTGTTCACAACCAAATCAATACAACCGGCCCCGTGCCAACTTTCGAGTCCTTTTTGTCATGTCGTCGAGTTCTTCGAGAGGAGTCATCGATCCGTCGACCTCCGTAAGTTCCGACAACCTTGTTATCATGTTTAGTATCATGCGGTGGATTTAGACGTGATGCAAGTAGTCTTGTTTGTTTTCAATGATCGTGCGGCGGATCTTTGCTTGACAATCAAGAAGTCTTTGCTTATGCTTTGTTTATGAGTAGATACCGTGCGGCAGGCGTTTGCTCAATATGCTTAGTGAAAGCAATATAGTTATCGGCTCTATTAGATACGGCAAAATCTAAATAGATTCATTAAGTTATCCTGTGTTGCATGTTTTTAAATATTTTATATATTTGTAACACACTTCTGCCCAATCTAGATTGATATTGTTCGGCCCTCTCTTATGGTTTTATTTGTGCTTCAATGATCATTGCTTTCATATTACCTTTGCAAATAGATAACATGCTCATAATGGCTGAATTATTTTAATCTAGATTGTCACATGTCGTGGGTTCATGCATGTTAATTACGTTTAAGCTTTAACGAAACTAGGTGTCGTGCGGCAGATGCAGGTTTTAGATTAGTTTAATCGTGTTTATTTGCATGTTCCTTCTTCATGGACCCCAACTCGGCTGGACTGCTGAGCTTGGTTATGCATTAACTCATAATTAATTTCACTTGTTCAAACATGTCTTCCCATGCACATGCATTCGGCAATCGGATCTTTACGTGTGTTCATCTTACGATTAGCTGAATGGTTTATAAACTTGTTGGCAGACAGCTTCCTATAGCTGTATGTCGTTGTAAGTGGCTTCAGGGCCGTATATATGGAACTGTCTGGTCTCACCCAACATGTTCCGGTTTGGCATTTAACTGTTTTATCCCTTGTTAGTTTTTTTCAGGTCAAACTAACTGGCACGTTTCCGGATCACGAAGCACCCGGGCACCTGATTGAAGCCACGCTTTCCGGCTTGCTGTGTGTGAGGCACAGTGCGTCACATTCTGTGTCAACACACTTTTTGGCACGCCTGGTGGGACAATCTGTTAGTTCAAGATGGCGTCTGAGATCAACAATGATCATGTTCTGGATGTGAGCATGACAGAATTGCCAGATAATTACAGGGATTTAGTGCTACAAGCATGTGAGCAATACCAACGGAAGTGTTTGATGTCTTTTTCCAAAAACAAGAGCAACAAAGTGTTTCAAAAGCAGTCAATGCCAAGGGTTCTTCTTCCACATCAAACTGATTACACTGAAGAGGAGGATGCTCAGAAGATGGCAGCCCTGGTTTATAAAGCTATGGGAGAAACCATGACAAACCATCACACAGCTTTTCTGAATACCTTTCGGGCAATCATGATTAGTACTTTTGGTCCAATGGTTGATAAATACTTTGAAGAAAATGTTGGCCCACTCAGTGGACCGATACTTTTCAATGTTCCAAAGCATCAAGAGAAGCCTGTTGGAAAAGAAGGAGCATCGACTTCAAATATAGGTGGATTGACTCACACTGAAAAGCAATCACATCCCACCTATGGCCAGGTAACATTTGGTACCACAGGAGAAGTGCCACCTTCAGCTTATAGAGTTTCTCCGGCATCAAACAAATTGCAGAAGAATATGTATGGAGATGGGTATCAAGAATTTACTAATTACAATGCTATCAATGCTGTGCCAAATCCAGGGTATAGGAGTGTTTCAGGAGTGCCTTCTGGAGTGCAAGTACAAGGAAATCAGGATTCAGGCATTGATGTTTTGATGCACAGGATGGCTGATATGATGCAGAATCAGTTCGGCTTGAAGCCAAAAAATCAATCCTATTCATACAAGTCTCCTTATCCAGAGTGGTACAACAGAGTGGCGTTACCTCCAAGGGTGAAGCCTCCAACAGATTTGACCAAGTTTTTTGGTCAAGATGATACTAGTACCATAGAGCACGTCAGTCGGTACTTAATGCAGCTTGGAGAAGCTGCTTCAGATGAAGCTTGGAGGATTCGATATTTTCCTTTGTCTCTTACAGGACCAGCTTTCACGTGGTTCACGTCTTTACCAGCTCATTCCATTGGTACGTGGGCAGAGCTAGAGCAGAAGTTTCATTCATATTTCTACACGGGTACTAATGAGAAGAAGTTGGTCTATCTCATGAGTTTGAGGATGAGAACAAATGAGACACCATTGGAATATCTTCGCAGATTTAGGGAGACCAAGAATATGTGTTATTCTCTGAATTTACCAGATGATCAACTACCTGGAATAGCTATAGCAGGAATGTTGCCGAATATCAGGGAGAAGTTGTTCGGCATGGAGTTTGATGATCTTGGCCAACTTGCACAGCGTTTAGCAGCTATGAGTAATCAAGCCCAAGGATTCAGGAGAGATAATCGCTTTTAGAAGAACAATGCCACTAATGAGGTGTATCAAGGTTTTCTAGAGGAAGCGACTGAGTATATTGATGAAGATGAGATAGCTACAGCTGAGTTGAATTGGGCAAAGGAGCCTACTCAAATTAGTCAACGCTGGTTGAAACAACAAAAGGGAACCTATGATTTTGATGTTACTAAGGCAGACAGGCTTTTTGCATTATTGATGAAGGAAGGACGCATCAAGCTGCCAGAAGGACATCCCATGCTACGTCCTGAAGGAGTGAAAGACAAAAAGTATTGTGGCTTCCATAACACTAATTCTCACTCTATCAATGATTGCCGAGTGTTCAGGATACAAATCCAGAAAGCTATCCAAGAGGGACATTTGAAGTTTGATGGCAAGATGAGAATTGATGATCAGCCTTTTCCACAAAATATGATTTCTTTCTCTGTCAATATGGTCTCTGCCAATGATCTCAAAGGTAAAGGCAAGATGAAGGTGTTGACTTCTGATAGAGCAAAGAAAAGTGGTGCTGTTGACCCAGATCGGCAAGTCACCAGTAGAGAGCTGCAGCAATGAGTTCGGTTTTAGAATAGCTGAACCGAGAAAGGTCAAACTTCCAAACCCAGAGTTACATCACGTATTTTGCTAAACAAGTGGCAGAGAGAGCAAGAGAAGGAATACTATAAGAAGCAATGGTTTATGGAAGAATGCCGGAGGTATGAGGAAGAGGTATACCGAAGGGAGCAAGAAGAATACATGACAGAACAGGAGCAGTCTCATTGGGGTTGTTCATTCTTTAGGCATTGTTGGAATGAAGGCTTGAGGTTGCCTGCTAGAAATAATTGTCCGGAGTGTAGTGCTCAGTACTCCGAGTATAGGCAATCTCGAGTCAACCGCCGTCCCGTCTATGAAAGACTTGGAATGAAGGTTCCTGAAGATGATCGGCGCTTAAAAATAGATGATTTTGAGAATCAGCAAAGGAAAAGATTTGCAGGTCAAGGTTGGATTCATGATAGGGTGCATGATGAAGAAGCTGATTCCTATAGATACGTATGGCAAAAAGGGCAGTGGTGTCCTCTAGGCCTGAGGAAAAGTCAGAAAAGAAGAGTTCAACGGTTGAGGAATAGGGAGTTGAAACAGGAAGTTACCGAAACAAAGCAAATATGGCGTCCTAAGAAGAAGCCTGATGGATGTGGTCCTTTGGCTGATGCTTGCATGGCTTTCTTCCTCCCATCAGAGTTTATAGCTCCCGAAAGCCAAGATGTCCAAGAAGAGGTGTACTCTGATTTTGATGAAAGTGAATGTCAGGATTTGATGGCCCAGCTTGTATTAACACAGCAGGCTGTTTTTGACAAACCAATCAAGAATCGTCACTTGAGACCACTCTATTTAAAGGGATATGTCAATGGCAAGCCTTTAACTAAGATGTTTGTTGATGGAGGGGCTGCTATCAATATCATGCCTTATACTACCTTCAGAAAGCTTGGGATGACTAATGAAGAATTGTTGAAAACTGACATGGTGCTTAGGGACTTTGCTGGCAACCCTTCCGATACCCGAGGTGCTATCCATGTCGAGCTAACTATTGGGTCGAAAACTCTGATTACTACCTTTTTTGTCATTGATGGCAAGGGGGCATATAGTCTACTCTTGGGCAGAGATTGGATCCATGCTAATTGCTGCATTCCTTCAACCATGCATCAAATTCTCATTCAATGGATTGGAGATGATGTTGAAGTTGTACATGCTGATGATTCGGTAAGTGTTGCTGCTACAGAATCTACCTACTGGGAATATGAAGGCGTCGATTGTTTCTCTGGAAAAGTGTGGAAAGAAGGTCCTGTAAATGTTTTCAGCGAGGGCCAACAGCCGATCCAAGCAGTCGGCTCTCATAGTAATTTTTAATGGGAAATCCTGTCGATGGCAACAAAGGAAAGTTGGAACGTGGTTTTATGTCGGCTGATAAGTTGGAAGAAATTGATGTTGGTGATGGTTCTAAGCCAAGGCCGATGTATATTAGTGCAAAGTTAGACCCAGAATATAAATCAAAGTTGATAGATCTGTTGAAAGAGTTTAAAGATTGTTTTGCTTGGGATTACACGGAAATGCCTGGATTGGATCGTTCCATTGTTGAGCATCGATTACCCATTAAACCTGGATTTCGTCCTTACAAACAACCTCCACGGAAGATATACAAAGAGGAGGTATTGGCCGATGTGAAGAAGGAGGTTGAAAGATTAATAGAAGCAAACTTCATTCGGCCATGCAAGTATGCAGAGTGGATTTCAAATATAGTACCGGTATACAAGAAAAATGGAAAAATGAGGGTTTGCATAGATTTCAGAAATCTTAATAAGGCTACTCCCATGGATGGTTACCCAATGCCAGTTGCCGATTTACTAGTAGATGCAGCAGCAGGTTATGAAGTCATTAGTTTTATGGATGGTAATGCTGGCTATAATCAAATTTTTATGGCAATGGAAGATATTTCAAAAACAGCCTTCAGATGTCCTGGTCATATTGGTTTGTTTGAATGGATAGTCATGACATTTGGGTTAAAGAATGCCGGTGCAACTTATCAAAGAGCTATGAATTATATTTTTCACGAGCTGATCGGCAAGATTGTAGAGATCTACATCGATGATGTAGTAGTCAAGTCTAGAAATCATGAAGGACATTTAGCCGATTTAAGAAAGACTCTAGAGTGCACAAGAAAGCATGGCTTGAAGATGAATCCAAACAAATGTACCTTTGGAGTTTCGGCTGGTGAGTTTTTGGGATTTTTAGTTCATAAAGGAGGAATTGAAGTTGGAAAAAAGAGCATGGAAGCAATAGACAAAGTTGTGCCGCCAACCAATCTCACAGAATTACAATCATTGTTAGGCAAAATCAACTTTGTAAGAAGATTCATATCCAATCTATCAGAGAGAGTTTTACCCTTTTCTCCTTTATTAAAGCTCAAGAAGGATCAAAAATTTGTATGGGGTGACATACAACAAAAGGCTTTTGATGAGATCAAGCAATATATGAAGGCACCACCTGTGCTGGTACCTCCACAACTTGACAAGCCTTTTAAGTTGTATGTGGCGGCCGATAGCCTAACGATAAGATCGGCCCTTATGCAAGAATTTGAAGGAAAAGAAAGAGTCATAGCTTATCTTAGCCGAAAGCTGCTAGACCCGGAAACAAGGTATTTGGCTACAGAAAAACTTTGCTTGTGTGTGTATTACTCATGTACCAAATTTCGGCACTATTTGTTGAATGCCGAATGCGTGGTAGTTTCTAGTTTTGATGTAATCAAACATATGCTATCAATGCCAATTTTGAATGGAAGAATTGGTAAATGGATTTTAGCATTGTCAGAATTTAATTTAAGGTACGAATCGGCAAAGGCGGTAAAGGGTCAAATTATTGCTGATTTTATTACCCAACATCGGGATCTTTCTGTTGAGGCGATAAGCATTGTGCCTTGGGCCTTGTTCTTCGATGGATCATCTTGTAACAAAGGTGGTGATGCTGGTATTCTCTTGATTTCCCCACAAGGAAAAACTTTGAGTATGCGGTTCCTATTGAATTTCATGTTACTAATAATCAGGCAGAGTATGAAGCGTTGCTTAGAGGGCTTTAGCTTCTTATAGAAGTAAAGGCCGTTGCTGTTGAAATCTTTGGGGATTCTGAGTTGGTGATTAATCAACTGAGTGGTCAGTATGAATGCAAGAACAATGTGTTAAGAGAATATTATGAGGAGTGTAGAGAACTTTTGAAGAATTTTCTGGTAGTAACCTTGCATCATATCCCTAGAGAGTACAATGAAGAAGCAAATAAGTTAGCTCAAGCTGCTTCTGGATATCGAGAGAGTCAGGAAGTTTTTGCTATAGAAGAAGGTGTTTTAAATACTGATCAAGTAGATGGTGATTGGAGATACGAAATTACCAATTATCTGAAAGGTCCATCTCAAAAAGTTTCCTGAAAACTCAGGTACAAAGCTCTCAAATTTGTGTTCCTTGATGATCAGTTATATTACAAGTCCATCGATGGAGTATTGCTCAAATGTTTAAGTCAAGAGGAGGCCAAGAAAGTGATGTATGAGGTTCACGAAGGATTGTGTGGTGCACACCAGTCAGCTTATCGGATGAAGTGGATAATTAGGAGAACTGGTTATTTTTGGCCGACTATGTTGGAGGATTGTTTTGAATATTACAAAGGGTGTCACAATTGTCAAAAATTCGGCAATATTCAAAAAGTTCCAGCATCTGCTATGAATCCCATAATCAAGCCTTGGCCGTTCAGAGGATGGGGTATAGATTTAATTGGTCAGATCAATCCTCCTTCTAGTAAGGGACACAAATTTGTACTCTTGGCCATGGATTATTTCACCAAGTGGGTTGAAGCTATCCCTTTGAAGAAGGTAACGTCAGAGAATATGATCAGTTTTGTTAAGGAACATATAATTCACAGATTCGGGATTCCTCAAACTATAACAACTGATCAAGGAACTCAGTTTACTTCTTCAGAATTCTATGATTTTGCCAAAGATATGGGGATTAAGTTGTATAATTCTTCTCCTTATTATGCACAAGCTAATGGTCAGGCAGAAGCATCAAATAAGATTATGATTAAAATCATCTAGAAGAAGATTGATGAAAAACCAAGGAGATGGCACTTGGTTCTTAATGAAGCATTGTGGGCTTACCGAATGGCTTGTCATGGGTCCACTCAAATGTCTCCCTATGAACTGGTTTATGGGCATCATGCTGTATTACCATGGGAATTACGGTCAGGTTCAAGGCGAGTTGTGTTATAGAAAGAATTGGTAGAAGAAGATTATAAGAATCTGATGATGGATGAATTGGAAGATTTACATTTGATTCGTCTCAAGGCATTGGAAAATATTGAGAAAAATAAAATACGTGTTGCCAAGTATTATAACAAAAGGGTTAGGCTGAAGCAATTCGCAGAAGGAGACTTGGTTTGGAAAACTATATTGCCAGTTGGAACAAAGGATAGAGCGTTTGGCAAATGGTCTCCAAATTGGGAAGGTCCTTTCCAAATAGTAGAATGTGTACCTGGCAATGCATACATATTGAAGACTTTATTTGGGGAGGAGTTTACCAGAGCTATCAATGGAAGATTTCTTAAGAAATATTACCCCAATGTTGAGGTTGGTTCATGAACGTGGATCAGAAAAGCCGAATAGTACTGGATTGCTTTGGCAGGGGGAGTAGACTCAAGATCCTATGCATAACCAGATGTTAAAATAAGAAGTGAATTCAAGAGCAGGAAATGATGAGCATAATGAAATTACCTCACTATCAGAAGTAAAATCGGGCTGCAAGTTTTTGCATAAAGGATGAACTGATATATTGAAGATATGAGCATGCCATTCTTGCCACCAAGAGACAAAGAAGGGATGAGCAACATCTATTAGCCCAAATGGAGATGGTTCGTATGTTGGCAATTCCCATCCTAATTCAAAGATTTTCTTGGCTTCCATTCTTTCTGTTATTACTTCCCTTGACTTTATGATTGTTGAGAAGAAGAATCTTGGGGGCAGCTGGCCACATCCTAATTGTCTGGCCACCATATTTGGATAGTAGAATTCATAGGTGGACTGCACTAACCTCCCATGATGAAATTCGGCTGGCAGAGTGCAAGGTTTGATAAAGGAGTTGAAGATCTCCGTGGATTCTTGACCTGAACAACCAATTTCATAGCTAAACTTGCAGGGCAAAGTCAAATTTTCATTTTTGAGGTTGCCTGCTAGAAATAATTGTCCGGAGTGTAGTGCTCAGTACTCCGAGTATAGGCAATCTCGAGTCAACCGCCGTCCCGTCTATGAAAGACTTGGAATGAAGGTTCCTGAAGATGATCGGCGCTTAAAAATAGATGATTTTGAGAATCAGCAAAGGAAAAGATTTGCAGGTCAAGGTTGGATTCATGATAGGGTGCATGATGAAGAAGCTGATTCCTATAGATACGTATGGCAAAAAGGGCAGTGGTGTCCTCTAGGCCTGAGGAAAAGTCAGAAAAGAAGAGTTCAACGGTTGAGGAATAGGGAGTTGAAACAGGAAGTTACCGAAACAAAGCAAATATGGCGTCCTAAGAAGAAGCCTGATGGATGTGGTCCTTTGGCTGATGCTTGCATGGCTTTCTTCCTCCCATCAGAGTTTATAGCTCCCGAAAGCCAAGATGTCCAAGAAGAGGTGTACTCTGATTTTGATGAAAGTGAATGTCAGGATTTGATGGCCCAGCTTGTATTAACACAGCAGGCTGTTTTTGACAAACCAATCAAGAATCGTCACTTGAGACCACTCTATTTAAAGGGATATGTCAATGGCAAGCCTTTAACTAAGATGTTTGTTGATGGAGGGGCTGCTATCAATATCATGCCTTATACTACCTTCAGAAAGCTTGGGATGACTAATGAAGAATTGTTGAAAACTGACATGGTGCTTAGGGACTTTGCTGGCAACCCTTCCGATACCCGAGGTGCTATCCATGTCGAGCTAACTATTGGGTCGAAAACTCTGATTACTACCTTTTTTGTCATTGATGGCAAGGGGGCATATAGTCTACTCTTGGGCAGAGATTGGATCCATGCTAATTGCTGCATTCCTTCAACCATGCATCAAATTCTCATTCAATGGATTGGAGATGATGTTGAAGTTGTACATGCTGATGATTCGGTAAGTGTTGCTGCTACAGAATCTACCTACTGGGAATATGAAGGCGTCGATTGTTTCTCTGGAAAAGTGTGGAAAGAAGGTCCTGTAAATGTTTTCAGCGAGGGCCAACAGCCGATCCAAGCAGTCGGCTCTCATAGTAATTTTTAATGGGAAATCCTGTCGATGGCAACAAAGGAAAGTTGGAACGTGGTTTTATGTCGGCTGATAAGTTGGAAGAAATTGATGTTGGTGATGGTTCTAAGCCAAGGCCGATGTATATTAGTGCAAAGTTAGACCCAGAATATAAATCAAAGTTGATAGATCTGTTGAAAGAGTTTAAAGATTGTTTTGCTTGGGATTACACGGAAATGCCTGGATTGGATCGTTCCATTGTTGAGCATCGATTACCCATTAAACCTGGATTTCGTCCTTACAAACAACCTCCACGGAAGATATACAAAGAGGAGGTATTGGCCGATGTGAAGAAGGAGGTTGAAAGATTAATAGAAGCAAACTTCATTCGGCCATGCAAGTATGCAGAGTGGATTTCAAATATAGTACCGGTATACAAGAAAAATGGAAAAATGAGGGTTTGCATAGATTTCAGAAATCTTAATAAGGCTACTCCCATGGATGGTTACCCAATGCCAGTTGCCGATTTACTAGTAGATGCAGCAGCAGGTTATGAAGTCATTAGTTTTATGGATGGTAATGCTGGCTATAATCAAATTTTTATGGCAATGGAAGATATTTCAAAAACAGCCTTCAGATGTCCTGGTCATATTGGTTTGTTTGAATGGATAGTCATGACATTTGGGTTAAAGAATGCCGGTGCAACTTATCAAAGAGCTATGAATTATATTTTTCACGAGCTGATCGGCAAGATTGTAGAGATCTACATCGATGATGTAGTAGTCAAGTCTAGAAATCATGAAGGACATTTAGCCGATTTAAGAAAGACTCTAGAGTGCACAAGAAAGCATGGCTTGAAGATGAATCCAAACAAATGTACCTTTGGAGTTTCGGCTGGTGAGTTTTTGGGATTTTTAGTTCATAAAGGAGGAATTGAAGTTGGAAAAAAGAGCATGGAAGCAATAGACAAAGTTGTGCCGCCAACCAATCTCACAGAATTACAATCATTGTTAGGCAAAATCAACTTTGTAAGAAGATTCATATCCAATCTATCAGAGAGAGTTTTACCCTTTTCTCCTTTATTAAAGCTCAAGAAGGATCAAAAATTTGTATGGGGTGACATACAACAAAAGGCTTTTGATGAGATCAAGCAATATATGAAGGCACCACCTGTGCTGGTACCTCCACAACTTGACAAGCCTTTTAAGTTGTATGTGGCGGCCGATAGCCTAACGATAAGATCGGCCCTTATGCAAGAATTTGAAGGAAAAGAAAGAGTCATAGCTTATCTTAGCCGAAAGCTGCTAGACCCGGAAACAAGGTATTTGGCTACAGAAAAACTTTGCTTGTGTGTGTATTACTCATGTACCAAATTTCGGCACTATTTGTTGAATGCCGAATGCGTGGTAGTTTCTAGTTTTGATGTAATCAAACATATGCTATCAATGCCAATTTTGAATGGAAGAATTGGTAAATGGATTTTAGCATTGTCAGAATTTAATTTAAGGTACGAATCGGCAAAGGCGGTAAAGGGTCAAATTATTGCTGATTTTATTACCCAACATCGGGATCTTTCTGTTGAGGCGATAAGCATTGTGCCTTGGGCCTTGTTCTTCGATGGATCATCTTGTAACAAAGGTGGTGATGCTGGTATTCTCTTGATTTCCCCACAAGGAAAAACTTTTGAGTATGCGGTTCCTATTGAATTTCATGTTACTAATAATCAGGCAGAGTATGAAGCGTTGCTTAGAGGGCTTTAGCTTCTTATAGAAGTAAAGGCCGTTGCTGTTGAAATCTTTGGGGATTCTGAGTTGGTGATTAATCAACTGAGTGGTCAGTATGAATGCAAGAACAATGTGTTAAGAGAATATTATGAGGAGTGTAGAGAACTTTTGAAGAATTTTCTGGTAGTAACCTTGCATCATATCCCTAGAGAGTACAATGAAGAAGCAAATAAGTTAGCTCAAGCTGCTTCTGGATATCGAGAGAGTCAGGAAGTTTTTGCTATAGAAGAAGGTGTTTTAAATACTGATCAAGTAGATGGTGATTGGAGATACGAAATTACCAATTATCTGAAAGGTCCATCTCAAAAAGTTTCCTGAAAACTCAGGTACAAAGCTCTCAAATTTGTGTTCCTTGATGATCAGTTATATTACAAGTCCATCGATGGAGTATTGCTCAAATGTTTAAGTCAAGAGGAGGCCAAGAAAGTGATGTATGAGGTTCACGAAGGATTGTGTGGTGCACACCAGTCAGCTTATCGGATGAAGTGGATAATTAGGAGAACTGGTTATTTTTGGCCGACTATGTTGGAGGATTGTTTTGAATATTACAAAGGGTGTCACAATTGTCAAAAATTCGGCAATATTCAAAAAGTTCCAGCATCTGCTATGAATCCCATAATCAAGCCTTGGCCGTTCAGAGGATGGGGTATAGATTTAATTGGTCAGATCAATCCTCCTTCTAGTAAGGGACACAAATTTGTACTCTTGGCCATGGATTATTTCACCAAGTGGGTTGAAGCTATCCCTTTGAAGAAGGTAACGTCAGAGAATATGATCAGTTTTGTTAAGGAACATATAATTCACAGATTCGGGATTCCTCAAACTATAACAACTGATCAAGGAACTCAGTTTACTTCTTCAGAATTCTATGATTTTGCCAAAGATATGGGGATTAAGTTGTATAATTCTTCTCCTTATTATGCACAAGCTAATGGTCAGGCAGAAGCATCAAATAAGATTATGATTAAAATCATCTAGAAGAAGATTGATGAAAAACCAAGGAGATGGCACTTGGTTCTTAATGAAGCATTGTGGGCTTACCGAATGGCTTGTCATGGGTCCACTCAAATGTCTCCCTATGAACTGGTTTATGGGCATCATGCTGTATTACCATGGGAATTACGGTCAGGTTCAAGGCGAGTTGTGTTATAGAAAGAATTGGTAGAAGAAGATTATAAGAATCTGATGATGGATGAATTGGAAGATTTACATTTGATTCGTCTCAAGGCATTGGAAAATATTGAGAAAAATAAAATACGTGTTGCCAAGTATTATAACAAAAGGGTTAGGCTGAAGCAATTCGCAGAAGGAGACTTGGTTTGGAAAACTATATTGCCAGTTGGAACAAAGGATAGAGCGTTTGGCAAATGGTCTCCAAATTGGGAAGGTCCTTTCCAAATAGTAGAATGTGTACCTGGCAATGCATACATATTGAAGACTTTATTTGGGGAGGAGTTTACCAGAGCTATCAATGGAAGATTTCTTAAGAAATATTACCCCAATGTTGAGGTTGGTTCATGAACGTGGATCAGAAAAGCCGAATAGTACTGGATTGCTTTGGCAGGGGGAGTAGACTCAAGATCCTATGCATAACCAGATGTTAAAATAAGAAGTGAATTCAAGAGCAGGAAATGATGAGCATAATGAAATTACCTCACTATCAGAAGTAAAATCGGGCTGCAAGTTTTTGCATAAAGGATGAACTGATATATTGAAGATATGAGCATGCCATTCTTGCCACCAAGAGACAAAGAAGGGATGAGCAACATCTATTAGCCCAAATGGAGATGGTTCGTATGTTGGCAATTCCCATCCTAATTCAAAGATTTTCTTGGCTTCCATTCTTTCTGTTATTACTTCCCTTGACTTTATGATTGTTGAGAAGAAGAATCTTGGGGGCAGCTGGCCACATCCTAATTGTCTGGCCACCATATTTGGATAGTAGAATTCATAGGTGGACTGCACTAACCTCCCATGATGAAATTCGGCTGGCAGAGTGCAAGGTTTGATAAAGGAGTTGAAGATCTCCGTGGATTCTTGACCTGAACAACCAATTTCATAGCTAAACTTGCAGGGCAAAGTCAAATTTTCATTTTCTCTGTAAGGGAACTAGAGCACATTGCCGAATCCTTTGAAAAACAGCTTGAAGAAATGACCAATGTCTATGTCAATGCTGATAGATGATGCTGCTTCCCCATAAGTCTGACAAGCCTTAACCTTTGCTGTACTGCCTTCAGCATAGTTAACTGAAGGAAAACTTAGATTGAAGAGGCTCACAGAGGTTATCTGATGCATGTATAGCTGGAGCCACATCTGAATTAGCCACCAGGGACCATTCACACAAGAGATTTCTCCACCTTGACGTATCTGAAGAGTAATCTGATGCATCATATGATAAACAGACCCTAAGAGATATTTGCCTAGTGGGATCTGAGTGCCTGCAGCTAAGTCTTCAGCCATCACCATGTGATTCAGAGTTGGTTCATTGGATTTTCCACAGAAGATGAATCTGCATAGCCACATATTCATGAAGGCTTTCAACTCTTTGTCAGAAATGGTGCCAGATGCATTCATGTAGTTGTGGATGTATTTGACCCATCCACATCCAGAGCTGACGACTCTTTGATTACTTTTGCTCTTGTACTTATGAGGGTATACTGGTAGTGACACGTTCAAGCCAGTCATCATGAACACGTCGGCTAGAGTGATGGTCATCATACCATGGCCGAAGATGAAGGCATTAATGGTGTCAGACCAAAAATGGGAAGCTGCTATCAAAAGGGAATCGTTTCTGGGTGTTTCTGCTAAGGATAATTCCAGACAATGACTGATGTCTTGACTTTCCCAGTGGCTGCTGCTTTTCTCCAGCATTCTCCTGTACCAATTCCGCCATCCAGCGATTGGGGGAAATGGCCAATTCTTGAATGTGTTTGGCCATCGGTTTGGCAAGGTGATCCTAGATTTGAAAGGGATTCTTTGGGTTTCCTTCTCGATAATTTCAAAAGGGTCAGGATTTCCCATTGGGCCGAGGAAATAGGAATTGGGGTTGGCAGCATAAGGGATCAAAATCTGATTCTTGTATTCCTTTAAAGGGTGATTGAAATCAAAGAGGAATAAGCCAAAAGAAGAACGGGAAGATCAAGTGGAAATTGCCGAATATAAGTGAAGTTTACCTCTGGAATTTCATCCTGGGTCGCCATTGAAGATTCGAAGTGGGTCCGAGGTTGTGCTGAAAGCTTGAATTTTTTTTGGACAGCGGCTGCGGTGTTGAACGGTGTTGACCTAGGAGGAAGAAGGAGCTTGTGGTCAATTTCAGAATAAAACAACTTTTATCCCGAAATTGAGGGGGCATGTGTTAACACTGGATTTTGGTCGACTTTGGAGGATGACAGGTGGACCCGCATGCGGGAAGAAGGATATTCGGCAAGCAAAACGAGCGGTCGGCTAAATGCTTGTGTAGTCGGTTACTTCAGAAGGTGGTGACTCCATTCGGGAAAGCAGAAGATGGCAGGCAAAGCCGATCGAAAACATGAAAGTTGTAATAGTAAAGGACTCTAAGAGTTTAGGGCAAGGAATCGTAGTTTCCAAGTTTGTTTAAGAGTTCCTTTGTAAATCGTAGTCTTTTAGGACTCGTGTTTTGTCTAGGGTATAAATATTGACCCTCGACCATTGTAATAGGTGTTCACAACCAAATCAATACAACCGGCCCCGTGCCAACTTTCGAGTCCTTTTTGTCGTGTCATTGAGTTCTTCGAGAGGAGTCATCGATCCGTCGACCTCCGTAAGTTCCGACAACCTTGTTATCATGTTTAGTATCATGCGGTGGATTTAGACGTGATGCAAGTAGTCTTGTTTGTTTTCAATGATCGTGTGGCGGATCTTTGCTTGACAATCAAGAAGTCTTTGCTTATGCTTTGTTTATGAGTAGATACCGTGCGGCAGGCATTTGCTCAATATGCTTAGTGAAAGCAAGACAGTTATCGGCTCTATTAGATACGGCAAAATCTAAATAGATTCATTAAGTTATCCTGTGTTGCATGTTTTTAAATATTTTATATATTTGTAACACACTTCTGCCCAATCTAGATTGATATTGTTCGGCCCTCTCTTATGGTTTTATTTGTGCTTCAATGATCATTGCTTTCATATTACCTTTGCAAATAGATAACATGCTCATAATGGCTGAATTATTTTAATCTAGATTGTCACATGTCGTGGGTTCATGCATGTTAATTACGTTTAAGCTTTAACGAAACTAGGTGTCGTGCGGCAGATGCAGGTTTTAGATTAGTTTAATCGTGTTTATTTGCATGTTCCTTCTTCATGGACCCCAACTCGGCTGGACTGCTGAGCTTGGTTATGCATTAACTCATAATTAATTTCACTTGTTCAAACATGTCTTCCCATGCACATGCATTCGGCAATCGGATCTTTACGTGTGTTCATCTTACGATTAGTTGAATGGTTTATAAACTTGTTGGCAGACAGCTTCCTATAGCTGTATGTCGTTGTAAGTGGCTTCAGGGCCGTATATATGGAACTGTCTGGTCTCACCCGACATGTTCCGGTTTGGCATTTAACTGTTTTATCCCTTGTTAGTTTTTTTCAGATCAAACTGACTGGCACGTTTCCGGATCACGAAGCACCCGGGCACCCGATTGAAGCCATGCTTTCTGGCTTGCTGTGTGTGAGGCACAGTGCGTCACATTCTGTGTCAACAGGACTGGGGTTGTTGTTAACTTTATCTTCAATTCTTCAAATGCCTTCTGTTGTGCTTCTCCCCATTTGAAAAGCACTTCTTTCTTTGTCAACTCATTGATTGGTGCAGCAATAGTGCTGAAATCCTTCACGAACCGCCGATAGAAACCAGCAAGTCCAAGGAAGCTTCTTACTTGGCTCACGTTCTGTGGAGGCGCCCAGTCCCGGACAGCCTTGACCTTTTCTTCATCTACCTCCACTCCTTGTCCTGTAACAACAAATCCAAGAAAGACTACCTTGTCGGTGCAAAAGGTGCACTTTTCAAGGTTAGCATACAATTTCTGTTCACATAGGACAACAAGCACACATTGGATATGTTCAACATGTTCATCAAGAGACTTGCTGTAAATTAAGATGTCATCAAAGTAAACGACAACAAATTTGCCAATGAAAGCTCTAAGCACATGATTCATCAATCTCATAAATGTACTTGGTGCATTGGTTAACCCGAAAGGCATTACTAACCATTCATACAACCCAAATTTTGTTTTAAAGGCTGTTTTCCATTCATCTCCTTCTCATACGAATCTGGTGGTATCCACTTCTTAAATCAATTTTAGTGAGTATGATAGCACCACTAAGTTCATCAAGCATATCATCCAGCCGAGGGATGGGGTGTCTATACCTTATTGTAATGTTATTTATTGCTCAGCAATCCACACACATCCGCCAAGACCCATCTTTCTTAGGAACTAAAAGGACAGGAACAGCACAAGGTGATAGACTTTCTTGTACGTACCCTTTTCTCATCAATTCTTCGACTTGTCGCTGAATCTCCTTGGTTTCTTCTGGGTTGGCGCGGTAGGTAGCACGGTTTGGGAGTGAAGCACCGGTCACAAGATCAATTTGATGTTCGATTCCTCTCTTAGGTGGTAGTCCTGGTGGCACTTCATCCGGAAAGACATCCTCATATTCCTGTAACACATCAAAGACAACACTCGGCAAAGTAGAGGGTAAGTCATTAGTGACAAGAAAATTGTCTTTGTACAGAAGTACATAGAACACAACATTGGGTTCACTTAATTCTTTTAAATCCCCCTTCCTAGCCATCATCACTAAACCCTCTTTTCCCTTTGTCTCGGTTCTTTGCAGCTGTGGAGTTTTATTTGGCTTTGGAAACACTCCTTCACTATGTTTGTGTGTCACTCGTAAGTGGTTCTCGCTCTCTCGATGTTTTCTTTTCAGATCATCTCTCACAATCTCCTCTGGTGACAAGGGAAGCAAAGTGATGCGCTCTCCTTTGTACATGAGAACAATCTTGTTGGCGCGACCGCAAATCTGAGCATCTCGGTCATACAACCAAGGTCTTCCTAACAACAATTGGCATGCTTCCATTGGAACCACATCACACTCCACATGATCATTGTACCGCCCAATGGAGAAGGGAACGGTCACAATATTTGTTACACGCAGCGCACCACAATCATTTAACCATTGCATCTTGTATGGAGAAGGGTGGCGCCGCTGTTTCAGTCCCAATCTTTCAACTAATTCTTGACTTGCAATATTATTGCAGCTGCCATTGTCAACAATGATTTGACACAACTTGTCCTTGATCATGCCCCGGGTGTGAAAAAGATTGTGCCGCTGATTATTCTCTTCTTGGACAGCAGTAACACTCGGCGAGAAATGAAGCAATTGTTGTCTCCATCATTAGGTTGAATTTCATCACCTTTATCTTGCATAATTTCTTCATCATATCTTGGAGCTTCTTCCTCAGGTTCACTTTCAGATTCCCATTCACCTTGCTCATTTATAATCATGGTCTTTCGACTAGGACATTGAGCAGCAATATGTCCTTGTCCTTGGCAAATAATGCCTCGGGTATGGGAAGAAGCAGCAGCAGCTGTTGTAACAGAAGGGGTTACTGTGCTTGCAGCAGGATGTCACTGTTCTTGCTGAACTACAGGTGAAGAAGCAGTAGAAACTATGGTCTTTGCAGCACCAATGGATAGAGAAGGCCTAGTAGCAACTCCTTGTGATCTTCCCCCACCAATAAAGGTACCGGACTGCTGCCGACGCCATGGGGCTGAAATTGATTGGCTCCCATAAGACCTTCTTCGTCCCTCTTGCTGAATTTTTCTCTCGGTGCGCATAGCTTGATCAACAAGTACTTGCAAATTATGATATGGAAACATCTCAACAAAACCTAAAATTTCTTCATTGAGACCATTCAAAAATCTTGCCATTTTTGACTCTTCATCTTCTCTAATTCCAGATCTCACCAAGAGTAACTCCATCTTCTTGAAGTAGTCATCAACAGATTTTGATCCTTGTCTCAATGTTTGTAACCTATTGCGGAGGTCACGCTGATAGCTTGATGGCACAAAGCGTCTTCTCATCACTCTCTTCATCTCAACCCATGTGTTGATATGATGTAACACCTCGGGTGTTTAAATACTAAAAACAGGACATGTCATCATATGCATTGCAAGGCATTTGGTCATATTGCAAACTTTGATATGCATTCACTAAAACAAGTTTACATTTATGTGGTATGTGTTGAATTGTATTGTTTGAATCAATTTCAAAACATTTGTGTTTTATTGGGTTTCCGAAAATCCGAATTTTTATCATTTAGTTTTGCCCCGAAAAACCTAATTCAAAATTTAAGCATATTTTGGGGTTGAGCCCAAAAGCAAAAGTGTAGAGCTTGTCAAGTTATACAAAGTTTGTTCTTGGAGTTTTCAAAGTTATTATGAAAAATTTGAAGTAATTCGAAAAGGCGTTATTCTTTAAATGTCCCCTTTTTGAATTCAAATTTGCATTTCAAAATATAGACCGAATTAGGGGATGGTTATAAAAGCAAAGTTGTAGAACTTTAAATTTTGAACAACTTTTATTTTTGGAGATTTTTGAGTTACCATGCAATTTTGGGAGTAATTTGAAGATTTTGGCGAATGGCAATTCTGTAAATTTGATGAACAGTACCCGCGGAAGCCAGTTCACCGTCGTTGATCTTCGATCGTCTTCCAGTCGTCGCGGTGGCTGCCTTCGGCGTCGCGCTGGCGTGGAGAAGCTGCTGGGTGTTATCTCCGTGTGCCTTGACCGCGTTATAAAGGCCGGGACGCCATCGCCGTCGCTCTTTCTCCTTTCTCTGTTTTTTTTTCCGACGTCGCCGATCATCTCCGTCGTGCCCACACCGTCGCCATAGTGCTTCACCGTCGCAGCCCAGCTTGCCACAGCTTCGCCTTGCCCTTGCGCCTCGATTGAGCCCAGCCTAGCTATTACTACCGGCCGGAATCGCCTTGTTTGCCGGAACTCCGTCGCGACGTCGGTGCGGACTGCCATGAACGCCGCCGTCGTCGGCAGGGAGCTCCAGCACGTCTCGGCTTCATCTAGTTAGCCGCTCAAGTCATGGTGAGTCTCTTCATGCCTAATCCAGCTCCATCTTGATCAGTTTTGCGCCATAGTTGCCGTTCCACCGTTGCGCCGTCGTGGTCAGCCGTGTGCGCCGCTGGTTGCCGTGGGCAAGCCGGTCGGGGTCATCCCAGGCCACGCCAAGTCCACCTATCAGTGCGACCGAGTCTTGCGATGATCTTGCGCCACATCACCACCATTTTTACTGCCTTGATTGGCCAGCAGTATCGCCGCCGTGTTCCTTGCGCCGTTCGGCTCACGGAGGAAGACGATGACACTGTAGCGGGTGCTAAATGAAAAAGTCAGTGATTATTTTAAATAGTGCTGTGATTTGTTATTTTTGTGTAGAATTAAATAGAGCTCCAAAAATTATGAAATTTTTTGTGTAACCTCTCTGTGATGTATACTATTTAAGAAAAATATGAACTGTTGATTTTCAGTACTTTTTGAATGTGATAAAAATTGCTCAATTTAATTAATAAATGAGTTTCCATAAATTTTATAGGCCAAAATAAATATCCAGTGACCATGAAACTTTTATTGTATCTGTTTATTATTAAAACCTGCCTCCACAAAAAGTTTGGGATTAATTTGATGATGTTTAATTATACTCTTATTTATATGCCTTAATTATTAGTTAATAATTGTCAAAATGATAAACATAGATCATAAGATGTCCTGATTGATTTTTGGAGTTGATTATAGATCATGAAACACCCCACCCCTGCTGTGTCATGGCCAAGTGATTACCTTCGTGATATGTTTAGGTTCGCCCTTTAGTTAATAATTCTAAATGACTTAGCTAAGAATTTCGTTAGTAAATGCATGTTAATAAACTTGATTGCTTCTTAGATGCAACCTCTTGGGTAAAAAGTAAAAGTTATACATTTCCTTGTATATTGTTTATACATGTCTTTTCATGATGAGGCTTTAGTTGGTAAGCATGTATGATAAGTGAACCTTTGACTTATTAGAAGAACGACTAAAAATGGTTTATGATAATTATTTGTAACTGTACCGCGAAGGAAAGTTGTATTCAAGTTATTAACTTTTACATCCATCATCGAGCATCATGTTTTATATCTCGCATCATGTTAAACATGGCATTGTTACTACGTGTAGTGAACGAAGGTGAACACATGGTAGTTAATCAAGTGGTTGAGGAAGTTAATCCGTCTATTGAGGTTGGATCGAATACTTGTGGAACGTCGTAGGAACCGGACTTTTCCGTCAACGAAGGCAAGCCCCGGATGCATACAACCCTACCTTGTGTTTTACAAATTAATTTCGCTTTTGCTTTCCTGTACTGCATTAAGTGATTAGAAGTCAAGTGGAAACCTAATTGGTGCATTACCAGCCTTGTTTTTTCCGTATCTACCTTGATTACCTGTTTTATTCGTAAATGACTAGTTATGCTTAGTCATGCTTAGTCGGGTGATTACCTGTCACCTACGAGTTTTAAATGGATCTTTGGTTACTTATGTTATCATGAAATATGAGCATGTGAAGTAATAAATCTAGACCGGGCGGACTCGGTGTGTGTGAGCCACAAGACATGGAGGTCTTGTGAGCGGATTCTTTCCGTCTGTGTCGGTTAAGGTCCGTACCGTTGTTGAACTGTGTGCGGTGAGACTTTGTAGTACTAACCACATACTCCGGTAAGCCTTAACTTGGCTATTCTATTACGAGAATGGCTACTCGCGCACTGGGAGTGGAGAGATGGCGGGAATAGCGTGTACCCACGTGGCAATGGGCTGGATTGGTGGAGTACTGTATTCTCGGGTGGCGCAGACCCGTTCTTGTTTTAGAGGACCTAAGGGTAGGTTGGTATATGTAGGTCGGGGACCTGCATATGTCGTGTGGTCTGGAATCCCCAGCTGGGTTTATAATCGGTTCGAATCGTCGTTGCTCCTCGGTTATGGAGACTCACTTCTCTGTTCATCATCATAGTATAATAACTGGAACTTGAGAAAGGTTTGCGAAAGAGATTGATATGAAGTTCATGATCTCATTATGGATCATGGCAGATTCATATGTGGTACTTATAAAGTTTTACATGTTAAAGTAAAGAATTTTGTTAAAGAGCTTTTAAGCAAAAGAACTTTGATTATTGCTAAAGCCATACCTTGAATCCCTGAGCCTGCATTCCTGAGTCTTCTCAATTTTATTTCGGTTAAGTCTTGTTGAGTACTTTTGTACTCAGGGTTCATTGACCCTTGTTGCAGGTGAGCCTCATGAGCAGATCTGTTTTGGATCGTGCTGCATGACTATTGTTCGATCTGACGATGAGAAGTAAATGTGTGGCCCTTGGGCAGGGCAGTTCTATTGTGTGTTTTGTATTATGTGTAATGCCACTCCACTACTACGTTTTGTATTAACTATCGAACTTAGTTGTAAGGTTTGAAATCACTGGTTTGTAAACTAAGTTATTGTAAGACTTCCGCTATTTTTACTCTGATGTATATATTTGAATAAATGTTGTAATACTGCAATGACTCTGTAATGTGATCCTGCTCGGAAATCGTGGATGATTCGAGGTTCCCCGAGGACACCCGACAGTCTTCTTAAGTTACCGGAAACATATGCATAGATGTCAAAGGTCATTGGACAGTGACAGGTGCATGTGGGCCCTATAATTTTGGAGGCTCTGCCACAGAATGGTATCAGAGCGATCATTACAAAGTCTTTGTCGTATTGGTTTACAAAAACTTCAAAATGATTTGGGATGACTAAATTTAACTTGTTAATTTGGTCCAAATTGCTTCTGACTTATCTTATTTCTTTCTAACCATTCCCTATTGGATTAAAAAGGTTTTGTGTGGTGGAGTAGTAATCTTACTATGCCCTACATAAAAACAAATGTTGTTTATGTGCATTATAAGCTTTGATGGTTTTGTTCGTAAGAACGATTCATGCATCATGGTTAATTCACTCGTTACTTCCTTCGCCTCTGAGTCTGGAGTTGAGTAATGAGTCTGGTTTAAGTAATGTAATCCATCCTAGCTGCTCTTTAGACTTTGATCAAATGGTCTTACTTGGATTAAATTGGTTTCCTACAGTATGGCTCGTACCAAGATGACGCCCCGTAAGTCCACTGGACCTAAAGGAGTTCCTCGTCACCAACTTGCCCCTAGGAATGATGGTGCTAGCAGTAGCAGCTCTAGGCCTGATCCCCAGGCAGAGATACAGAGGATTTCTGCAGAGTTAGCACAAGCTACTAGAGATAGGGCTTTGGATGCTATACAGGTAGGAGAATTACAGGATCAATTGAGGTGTCTCACCACCGCGCACAGGAACTATGAACGTATGTTAATTCGTACGATGGAAGGAAGGAATGAAGCTTGGCATAGGGAAGATGTAGCTCGAGCTAGAACTCATGAGCTAGAATTCTATGTAGAAGATTTAGAAGAACAATGGGTTTGAATTTATGTCAAGAAATGGAGAAGTTGAATGTAGAAGTAATTCAACAAGGAAGTTTGACCAACATAATTGTTGAAGCCACTATTTGAGATCAAGTTATTGCTGCTCAGAAGGAAAATAAGGGTATAGCCCATATCAAGGAAAGAGTCAAGAATGGAAAAGCAGAATGCTTCAGCATAGATGATGAAGGTGTGTTATGGTTCAAGGATCGCCTGGTAGTACCAAAGGTTCTTGAGTTGCGGCAGTCAATTCTAGAAGAGGCACATGCTACTAGGTTATCTATCCATCCGGGAAGCAACAAGAAGTACCATGACTTAAAGCAAAGATTCTGGTGGACTAAAATAAAAATAGAGATTGCTAGATGTATAGCAAAGTGTGATACTTGTCAAAAGGTGAAAGCTATACATTTGAGGTCCGCTGGTGAATTACAACCATTACCTATTCCATCTTGGAAGTGGGAGGATATAAGTATGGATTTTATTGTTGGTCTACCCAAGACATCAAAGGGATTTGACTCAATATGGGTTATTGTAGATCGACTAACCAAATCAGCACATTTTCTTCCAGTTCAGAATACATATCCCACTATACGATATGCCAAGATGTATTTAGAGCGAATTGTGAGTCTCCATGGAGTACCCAAGACTATTGTGTCCGATAGGGGTACATAGTTTGTCTCCAATTTTTGGAAACAATTGCATTCTTCATTGGGTACCAAACTACTGTATAGTACAGCTTATCATCCGCAGACTGATGGACAAACTGAAAGAGTCAATCTGGTGCTTGAAGATATGTTAAGGTGTTGTGTCCTTAACTATTCCACTAAGTGGGATGAATGCTTACCTCTGGCTGAGTTCTCATACAACAATAGTTATTAGGAAAGCATTAGAATGGCTCCATTTGAAGCACTCTATGGTCGTAGATGCAGAACATCGCTGAGTTGGTCTGAGCCCGGAGAAAGAAGGTTCTTTGGAGTTGACCTTGTGAAAGAAACAGAAGACAAGGTTAGGCAAATATAGAGTAATTTGAAGATAGCTCAGTCCCGCCAAAAGAGCTATGCGGATAGACGACGGAGACCATTGGTATTTAACAAAGGAGATTTTGTATATCTGAAACTGTCACCAATGAAGGGAGTTACCCGTTTTGGTGTTAAAGGCAAATTGGCACCTCGATACATTGGACCATTTCAAATTTTAGAGAGGTATGGAAAAGTTGCATATCGCTTGAAATTACCAGAATATCTCATAGCTGTGCATAATGTATTCCATGTTTCTCAATTGAAGAAGTGTCTTCGAGTGCCTGAGCAGAATGTTGAGGTTGAAGGAGTGGAACTTGAACTAGATCTGACTTATTCCGAATATCCTATCCGAGTTTTGGATCAGAAAGATCATGTTACTCGAAGAAGGACAATCAAGTTCTACAAGATACAATGGAATCAACATTAAGAAGAAGAAGCTACCTGGGAATCAGAAGATTACTTATTAGAAAAATTTCCAGAGTTTCTTGCGTCAATAGGGAGTAATGTTAGTTGAGCCCGGTTGTTACCAGTTGTGTTTTGTAAAGGGACCTCAACTATTTTATGGATAGATTTTGTATGTGTTCTTGTGACACATTTCCTTTTCCATTACTTACCCTATGGCTTTGAATCTCGGGGCGAGATTTCTTTTAGGGGGAAGGATTGTAACACCTCGGGTGTTTAAATACTAAAAACAGGACATGTCATCATATGCATTGCAAGGCATTTGGTCATATTGCAAACTTTGATATGCATTCACTAAAACAAGTTTACATTTATGTGGTATGTGTTGAATTGTATTGTTTGAATCAATTTCAAAACATTTGTGTTTTATTGGGTTTCCGAAAATCCGAATTTTTATCATTTAGTTTTGCCCCGAAAAACCTAACTCAAAATTTAAGCATATTTTGGGGTTGAGCCCAAAAGCAAAAGTGTAGAGCTTGTCAAGTTATACAAAGTTTGTTTTTGGAGTTTTCAAAGTTGTTATGAAAAATTTGAAGTAATTCGAAAAGACGTAATTCTTTAAATGTCCCCTTTTTGAATTCAAATTTGCATTTCAAAATATAGACTGAATTAGGGGATGGTTATAAAAGCAAAGTTGTAGAACTTTAAATTTTGAACAACTTTTATTTTTGGAGATTTTTGAGTTACCATACAATTTTGGGAGTAATTTGAAGATTTTGGCGAATGATAATTCTGTAAATTCGATGAACAGTACCCGCGGAAGCCAGTTCACCGTCGTTGATCTTCGATCGTCTTCCAGTCATCGCGGTGGCTGCCTTCGGCGTCGCGCTGGCATGGAGAAGCTGCTGGGTGTTATCTCCGTGTGCCTTGACCGCGTTATAAAGGCCGGGACGCCATCGCCGTCGCTCTTTCTCCTTTCTCTGTTTTTTTTTCCGACGTCGCCGATCATCTCCGTCGTGCCCGCGCCATCGCCATAGTGCTTCACCGTCGCAGCCAAGCTTGCCACAGCTTCGCCTTGCCCTTGCGCCTCGATTGAGCCCAGCCTAGCTATTGCTACCGGTCGGAATCGCCTTGTTTGCCGGAACTCCGTCGCGACGTCGGTGCGGACTGCCATGAACGCCGCCGTCGTCGGCAGGGAGCTCCAGCACGTCTCGGCTTCATCTAGTTAGCCGCTCAAGTCGTGGTGAGTCTCTTCATGCCTAATCCAGCTCCATCTTGATCAGTTTTGCGCCATAGTTGCCGTTCCACCGTTGCGCCGTCGTGGTCAGCCGTGTGCGCCGCTGGTTGCCGTGGGCAAGCCGGTCGGGGTCATCCCAGGCCACGCCAAGTCCACCTATCAGTGCGACCGAGTCTTGCGATAATCTTGCGCCACCTCACCACCATTTTTACTGCCTTGATCGGCCAGCAGTATCGCCGCCGTGTTCCTTGCGCCGTTCGGCTCACGGAGGAAGACGACACTGTAGCGGGTGCTAAATGAAAAAGTCAGTGATTATTTTAAATAGTGCTGTGATTTGTTATTTTTGTGTAGAATTAAATAGAGCTCCAAAAATTATGAAATTTTTTGTGTAACCTCTCTGTGATGTATACTATTTAAGAAAAATATGAACTGTTGATTTTCAGTAATTTTTGAATGTGATAAAAATTGCTCAATTTAATTAATAAATGAGTTTCCATAAATTTTATAGGCCAAAATAAATATCCAGTGACCATGAAACTTTTATTGTATCTGTTTATTGTTAAAACCTGCCTCCACAAAAAGTTTGGGATTAATTTGATGATGTTTAATTATACTCTTATTTATATGCCTTAATTATTAGTTAATAATTGTCAAAATGATAAACATAGATCATAAGATGTCCTGATTGATTTTTGGAGTTGATTATAGATCATGAAATACCCCACCCCTGCTGTGTCATGGCCAAGTGATTACCTTCGTGATATGTTTAGGTTCGCCCTTTAGTTAATAATTCTAAATGACTTAGCTAAGAATTTCGTTAGTAAATGCATGTTAATAAACTTGATTGCTTCTTAGATGCAACCTCTTGGGTAAAAAGTAAAAGTTATACATTTCCTTGTATATTGTTTATACATGTCTTTTCATGATGAGGCTTTAGTTGGTAAGCATGTATGATAATTATTTGTAACTGTACCGCGAAGGAAAGTTGTATTCAAGTTATTAACTTTTACATCCATCATCGAGCATCATGTTTTATATCTCGCATCATGTTAAACATGGCATTGTTACTACGTGTAGTGAACGAAGGTGAACACGTGGTAGTTAATCAAGTGGTTGAGGAAGTTAATCCGTCTGTTGAGGTTGGATCGAATACTTGTGGAACGTCGTAGGAACCGGACTTTTCCGTCAACGAAGGCAAGCCCCGGATGCATACAACCCTACCTTGTGTTTTACAAATTAATTTCGCTTTTGCTTTCCTGTACTGCATTAAGTGATTAGAAGTCAAGTGGAAACCTAATTGGTGCATTACCAGCCTTGTTTTTCCGTATCTACCTTGATTACCTATTTTATTCGTAAATGACTAGTTATGCTTAGTCATGCTTAGTCGGGTGATTACCTGTCACCTACGAGTTTTAAATGGATCTTTGGTTACTTATGTTATCATGAAATATGAGCATGTGAAGTAATAAATCTAGACCGGGCGGACTCGGTGTGTGTGAGCCACAAGACATGGAGGTCTTGTGAGCGGATTCTTTCTGTCTGTGTCGGTTAAGGTCCGTACCGTTGTTGAACTGTGTGCGGTGAGACTTTGTAGTACTAACCACATACTCCGGTAAGCCTTAACTTGGCTATTCTATTACGAGAATGGCTACTCGCGCACTAGGAGTGGAGAGATGGTGGGAATAGCGTGTACCCACGTGGCAATGGGCTGGATTGGTGGAGTACTGTATTCTCGGGTGGCGCAGACCCGTTCTTGTTTTAGAGGACCTAAGGGTAGGTTGGTATATGTAGGTCGGGGACCTGCATATGTCGTGTGGTCTGGAATCCCCAGCTGGGTTTATAATCGGTTCGAATCGTCGTTGCTCCTCGGTTATGGAGACTCACTTCTCTGTTCATCATCGTAGTATAATAACTGGAACTTGAGAAAGGTTTGCGAAAGAGATTGATATGAAGTTCATGATCTCATTATGGATCATGGCAGATGCATATGTGGTACTTATAAAGTTTTACATGTTAAAGTAAAGAATTTTGTTAAAGAGCTTTTAAGCAAAAGAACTTTGATTATTGCTAAAGCCATACCTTGAATCCCTGAGCCTGCATTCCTGAGTCTTCTCAATTTTATTTTGGTTAAGTCTTGTTGAGTACTTTTGTACTCAGGGTTCGTTGACCCTTGTTGTAGGTGAGCCTCATGAGCAGATCTGTTTTGGATCGTGCTGCATGACTATTGTTCGATCTGACGATGAGAAGTAAATGTGTGGCCCTTGGGCAAGGCAGTTCTATTGTGTGTTTTGTATTATGTATAATGCCACTCCACTACTACGTTTTGTATTAACTATCGAACTTAGTTGTAAGGTTTGAAATCACTGGTTTGTAAACTAAGTTATTGTAAGACTTCCGCTATTTTTACTCTGATGTATATATTTGAATAAATATTGTAATACTGCAATGACTCTGTAATATGATCCTGCTCGGAAATTGTGGATGATTCAGGGTTCCCCGAGGACACCCGACAGTCTTCTTAAGTTACCGGAAATATATGCATAGATGTCAAAGGTCATTGGACAGTGACAGGTGCATGTGGGCCCTATAATTTTGGAGGCTCTGCCACATATGATCACATCCCAACACACGTTGATTTTCTTGAACTTGGTTCCACCATGTGAGAGCGTAACATGAAAACTCAACAGAAGTAAGGTTGACATGCCTCTGATCAGAAAGATTATGCACTCTAAAAATCTGATCACATTGCTCCTCCCATTCAAGATAAGCATCAGCATTTTCTTTCCCTGAAAATTTTGGAACACTCAACTTTACACGAGCAATGCTATCCGGATCATCTCTATTGCGACGACCACGATGATTTTCCCCTTTAGGACCAGCACCACGACGATGTTCATGTGGCTGTCCAAAATGCCCATGGTGACCAAAAGGATTTTCATTATCATCAAATCCCGCCTCATACTCATCATGAACCTCATCTTCATCTTCAAATCGTACACGACGTCCATGTGCACGATGACCACCACACTGATTATCAAGACCAGCACGGCAACCACCACCATGTCCTCCATAGCCATCGCCGAAGCGATCAAATCCATGGCCAAAACTAGAATTCTCATCACCAGACTCATCCTGGTGATTTTCTTCATGACGACGATGTGGTCCTCGGCCTCCCTCCACGGGAAGACGAGCGTCAAGCATCCTCTCCATTGCCTCCGCCAGCGAGTTTGCCATGTGGCGCACCTCAGCCCGTGTGACAGGGGGCTCCCCATCTCCATGGTTTCCACCATGAATACTCGAATTGGATCCTGCCATGTTAGACTAGTTGCAAGAAAAAGTGGAATAGGTAAATTTGTGAAAACACTCGATCTCACCTTTTACTTACCCAAGTTCTTTCCTGATCTCAAGGACCGTGACAGTGCTGGTGCGACAGCTTCAACGGAGGTGGTAGAGAGGTCGTAAGGATTATGAATCGAACGTCCCGGTTCAGGTTTTTGGTGGAGCTATAGGTGGCTATCAAGCAGGGCTACGGTACTGCCAACCGAGTGGTTTGATGTGCTCAAAGATACGACGTTGCTGCTAACAAGATCACCACTAACTCAAATATGTAATCTGAAATTTTTTAGCAATGCACCGCAACACAGATCTTTCAAATTCTTTTCACTTCTCTCTCTTTTTTTTAAACAAATCTTTCTTTCTTCCTTTTTTTGATCTATTTTTTATAACACTGACAGCGGTAACGAATGAAACAACTCAAAATATATATAAACGATGGTGACTAGCAACTCGATGAGCACAAAACACAACGTAACAGTACCATGAAATGGTTATAGGTATTTTTTGGTGTGGCTTTGGACTATAGGATATGATTAAACACAAATATATGAAGTAGATTAAACAAGGATAACGATGTAGATGACGAAAAGACCTACCGTGTCAATCCAAAGCTCTGATACCAGATGATAGGTACTGAATTATTTCAGTATGGGAGTTGGCCCGATCTTCACGACAGTAGGTCACGATCAACATAACTTGCAACAAGGCAGCGGGGATAAAAGGATAACTTGCTAAAGAACAGCGAAGTAACTAGCTTTATACCTGACCAAGGTTGGATGCGACCAAGCGACGGGGAGAGAGACACCGAAACCACGAAGACTTCGACTCGATCTCCGAACGACCGTAGAACCACAACCGGAGCTAATCCACACAAGGCGGGGTAGCTGTACTGGAACCCGCAAAGCACGAGCTAGTGGATTCCAGAGGAATCTCTTCACAAGTCTAGGAAGAACAAGGAAGAACAAGGGTTTGAGTAATCACTCGGCAGCTCGGCTACAATATCACTTGAATTATCAAATCATCAAAAGTCCTTTTCTAATAGCCTAGAGGTGGTATTTATACTATGAGAAGTCTCTAAGATAGATGTGAACTGAAGAAGCCATGCTAGGAGGTGGAAGGTCAACTGGCTAGAGCATTTATGAGGTGGTCTTTAGTTTCCACGCGTCTTCTGGGCTTCTGTGCAGTCTTTAATATTTTGGTCATAACTCCTTCAGTTTTGCACGGGATCTTTAGCTTCATGCAGACTATTGAGCTTCGGAGCAGTCTTCACTAAAACTAGTCGGACACCATGCTGGATTGACTCGAACGTAGCTCTTCTCTCTGATCCATCCTTGATGTATCCTTGTCTTCCTTCTCGTAGAACCTAAGTAATAATAACATGCACGACTTAGGTAGCTCAAAATTACCATCAATATTTAATTGAAAGTCACAAAGTAGCGCGTGCACCTCTTGCTGTATCTTTTGGGCGCGGCTACGGGTGAGTGGTCCAGTATGGACTTGGAGTGGTGTATCAGCTGGTGAGGTGGTCGGAGAGGTCGCCGAAGTGGTCGGAGAGGTCGCCGAAGTGGTCAGAGAGGTCGTCGAAGTGGTCGGAGAGATCACCGAGGTGGTCGACGCTGGCGTGGTCACATCACTCAGCTAGATGGAAGGGAACCACTACATGAACACAGCATGCATCAGGCTGTTACAGACGCACTCGACTGGGTGAGAATGGAGTCCAAGTTTCCTGTCTATAGCCGGACTAAGAATAGGAGCTGAGATTTTAGCTTGGATTATCTAACATTCTCCTTCTAATTCATGCTCAATTCTTCAGTTTGACGATGCCAATCATATCACGGAGTTCACAGAACCTCGCATGCCCCAGTGACTTCGTCAGAACTTTAGCGAGCTGCTCCTAGGTGCTCGCGTAGTCCACGCAAATCTTCCCACTGTCCACGCACTCGTGAATGAATTGAAACTTCGTATCAATATGCTTATTGTGATCGTGTAGAACGCGATTCTTGCTCAGGGCGATTGCGGACTGGTTGTCCATCTTCAGAATCGGCTGACCTTCTTCGCCGTGATGTTGCCTAGCAGCTGGATGAGCCACATGGCTTGGCAAGCTCCTGCAGCGCTAGCAATGTACTCAGCCTCACATGTGGAGAGAGCCACCGCCTTCTGCTTCTAGGACTCCCATGTGACCGGCAACTCCCCCAGGAAGTAGATCACCCTAGCAGTGCTTCTCCTTTCATCAGCGTCCCCCCCCTCAATTGCTATCGTGGTAGCCCGTCAGCCCGTTAGCCTCTTGTCGCCGTTGCGTAGCTTGGGGTAGACGATGTCGTAATCCACCGCGCCCACTACTAGGAATATCCACTTCTATGATGAATAGCTTTCGTCACTGAAGGAGCTAAATTCGTCATAATTTTAGTTTTATGACGAATTTATGATTAAAACCGGTTCATTATAGAAGTCGCGTCATGCTTCAACTTTTATTACGAATCTAGAAAATTGCCATAGAAGTGGATTGGTCTATGATGAAAAACTGATCGTTATATAACTGCTTTGGCATGCGTGGCAGGGGCAGCCATGCTGGCGGGTGCTTCCGTTGGAGATACTTTTCTACGTGTACATGCTATAGCCGGTTGCATTGGAGATGGTTTGGGTACGTGTCACCTTATTGCACAACGTGGCCAGCTCTGGTTCTTGCACGTTTTAGGTTCTTACTGAACCACGTATCGGGCCCCTGTTGTTCCACATGTTAGTTTTCTATTGACACACGTGTCGTATTGCGGTCGAGCCACGTGTCACTTCTTTATTGGACCATGTGTCGTATTTTTATTGGTCGACGTGGCGTGACCACAATACCCCGCGTATCTTTGTTTTACTCGACCATGTATCTCGATGTTGTGCGTCCGCATGTCAGTATTTTATTGGGCCACGTGTCACGCCCTGAGCTACCCATGTGTCTTTTTCTGATTTGACCATGTGGCATGATGGATTTGAACCACGTATTCGGTTTGTATTGGCCCACGTGTCCTGTCCTGGCTCCTACACGTGTCATTCACTAGTTCATCCATGTTTCAGATTCTTATTTAATAACGTGCCTATGCCGGATCTATCAGGTGCACACCAATCATTACATCAGAAAAAATGATTTTAGATCTACTATGCTGCACAAAATGATTACATACATAATTATATTGAACCTGAATAAAAAAACAATAGTTCAGCTTAGCAGCAAACCACTGACAGAGTTAACATATCAAGCCTCCCAAAGTTCACATCAAAACAGCAAACAAACCACATGTTCACTGCATCAACAAGACTGAGAGTTACCTACGCTTAAGAGCATGATATGCTCACGTAACTTATTGTACTCCTCATATTGCTATTTCTTGAACTCCTCAAACTCTCTATCAGTGTTTTCTGCCTTCCTCTTTAGTTGATCCACTTGTTCGACAAGGACAGCTGAACTTTCTTGTTAAGTAGCAAGTCGTTCTCGAAGTCTGGCGCAGCTTGTCTTGATACCAGCATTCTTCAAAGAAAAGGTGCTACAACTGGTCCGGGAGAGGACCTTGGAAACAACATCAGCAATAGATTTTGCCAGTATAGTTTCCATAGCTTCCTGCGAAAACCAAGGAGTAAACATTAGGAATTCATCTGACAACAACGCCAATAGTGCATCAAAATAGTTGTTGCTAACTCGATAGTGGGACTTGATATAGAGCAACCTGACAAGGAAGGAGAATCTTGAGAAGGTAGATCCAGAAGAAAATTGATTGCTTCAAATCCTCGAACACTCTTTTAAACTTTGGGACTCTTCCAGCCCCGCTCTTCAGATATTAGCAGGTTTTTAACTAAATCATCAAAATCTGGCAATATGTTATCATCGTCGTCCTCCTGCTCCTCCTCTGCAATCCAACCAACATGATGAGATCCATGCACATCTGATGGCTCTATAATGTCAGTACCTCCTCCCTCTTCCCCATGATGAATCCATGTGGTGTATGTGGGTGACATTGTGTTCATAAGTAAGTGGTCCTTCACCTCCTGCCAAGTTGTATCCACCTGGTTAAGACATTGTGTATACGGGCAAGGGATCTTTTGCTCTAGGAATTTTTGTTGAACCCACTTGATGAATTCTTCAACTTCTATGGTGAGCTTCAACGAGAATGGTCTCCCATTAGAAATCTAGGATCTGTCCATCAGTTGCAGCAAAAGCATGCAAAATCCATTAGAGTTTAGACCATTGTTGGTATAAATTAATGCACACAGAGTAATCCGCAAGCGCACGGATGTTATATCGATGTAGCACTTCACCGGGAGTACCCAGTTTTATATCGAACTCGAGGAAACATGTGTGAGAATAACCAAATCTAACTTAACCCAACTTCACAATAAAGGCTAGATAATAGGAGCATAGAGGAGACTGCTAAGGTCTTCTAGTTCTAACTTCGATAAGCTTTATCTTCTATTGTTCAATTCTAGGAATATTACTAGAGAAAATACATACATAGTATGTTAGGCCTACTAATGGGAGGTAGACTACAAAGGATTCAACAAGGATATTAGAGTCACCCTCGTGAGCTATCACCGATTTGGAAAGTAGGGTACATCCACGAGTAACCGAGTCTAAACACCACGCTTACACTATGAATACTACTTTAACTCAAGAGCTACAAGGATTAAAGTACTCAAAGAGAGTATCAAACCTGAAGAACAATATGAACAAGATGCTTACTTGAATTAGAAGTCTGCTCTAGGGACTGCTCAAGGCCGGGCAGCCTGCTCCAGCGGCTGCTCGAGGCCTGCTTCATTGGACGTGGTCCTTGGCTCATTATTTTTTGAGCTTCGCAATTTTCGCGATCGAATTTTGTCTTGTTGTCGCGGTGTGTCTCCCCCACACTTGTTTTCCTATATACCTTTATGCACAACATGTGGAGACAAAACACATATCCAAAAGAAATAGAGAGCAGATAATAATAATAAGACTCTATTAATATCATAAGGCATTTTATTACACAAACCAACCTAAACACAAACTCTTGACTAGCTAGCACAAACTTCAACCACTCTAACAATCTAAGCTAGGCGAGTAACATATTATCTTTAAACACTTGACCTAACCACTCGTGCCTTATTATCAACTACCTAATTCTTACTTTCTCATCTTAGCAACAAAATGATTCAAAGCGTTTAAATCTTGTTGCAGGCTCTTGCGATAAACGTGTTCTTCATCGATCCTCTATTCTAAGGTATAGACAATATCACTTAGATCTTCAATCTTCTTCTCTAAGAGGGCAATGGTCATCTGAGGGTGTTTCTCCTTATTCTCTAGGAGAGTTGATGGCACCTTCCTCTTCTTCTCCTTTGGGGGAACAACCTTTATCTGATCCGGCATAGCCCGAACTCCACTAATGGTTGCACGAGGGGTGACCGACTAATATTTTGCACATGTAACATCTCTAAACTTATTGGTCTTGACTCCAGTTAGCACCTCGTGTCCCTTCGGAGGAAGGAGGTGGATCTCCTTCGTCACCTTGATCAGCTTCTGGATGTCTAGACAAGGCTCTTGTTGGCATGGCTTGCCTTCAAGAAGTGGGAGTGGCGGTGGTGGAGTGATCACTGGATGACAGATAGCTTGGGTGAAGTAAGACTGGCTTGAGCGAATGGGGCTGATCTCAGGAGGAACGACGCTTAGCGCAAGCACGTCGGGCTTCTTGTTTACATCAAAACCGTAGGGGACAATCTGCTTGTTGGCCATGGGGACTAGAGAGGAGGTAGGCTAGGGCTCACTTTTATAGGGGAGGAACAATGTGCAGCAGGGGTCAAGATGTATTCATTAGAGGTCTCATAACAAAAGAAAAATGAATGCATCAAAAAACTATGGGAGTATGGAGAGGAAGGATCTAGAAGACACAAGAGAATCAACCAGGCGTGAGGGGGCTGACAGGTGGACCGTCCAGCCTATAGGTGGGGCTAGCCGGCCCCACATGTCATCTTCTCATGGGGGTTTTTCTCGCGGTAGTTTGTAACCCCTATCTTATCTTGAAAAGTATATTTATCCATTACGAAAAGTAAAGGAGATGGCAGTGATGTAAATCTATGGTAAAATCAGAAAATCTACCTCATCCAAATCTTCAGGTGTTTTTTCAGGTTCTAGAAAGATCTTGAGACAGTGGCCATTTACCTTGAATAATGTACCTTCATCATTTTGAAGTGTTACCGCTCCATACGGCGAGGTGTTTATCACCTTGAATGGTCCTTCCCATTTGCTTCAAAGTTTCCCGTGCCCGAATAATTTAACCCTATAATTAAAAAGTAATACCTTATCTTCGGGGGCGAACTCCTTCTTGATCCTCTTTTCATGCCATCTCTTTGTTCTCTCCTTGTACATCTTGGCATTATGATATTCTTTTTCATGCCATTCATCAAGCTCAGAGAGTTGCATCTTCCTCTTAGTTCCTGGCTTCAAAGTCCATGTTCCATCACTTGATGGCCTAGTGAGCCTTGAATTTTAGCCCAATAGGTAGATGATAGGTCTTTCCATAGATAGGTTGGTATGGTGACATCCCAAGTGGTGTTTTATAGGCCATTCTGTAAGTCCATAGTGCATCGGATAGTCTATCCTTCCATACAATCCCCATCTCATTTACCGTCTTTTGCAGAATATTCTTGATTTGCTTATTTGATGTTTCTGCTTGGCCACTTCTCTAAGGGTGGTATAGAGTAGCAACATTGTGACAGATCCCATGTTTTGACAAGTAGTTGTGAAAATTCTTGCCAGTGAAGTGAGTGCCTCCATCACTAATCACCATTCTCGGAACTCCAAATCATCGAAATATTATCTCTTCAAACATTTTCTTAGAGTTCTTCGCATCAGCAGCTCTGCCTGGCATGGCTTCAACCCACTTGGAGACATAGTCAACTGCCACTAAGATGTATTCATAGTTCTTTGACTTTGGAAATGGTCCCATATAATCGATTCCCCAAACATCAAAGACCTCAATCTAGAGGTTGTTGGTGAGTGGTATGGCATCTCTTGAATTGATGTTCCCATGCCTGACACACTCCACATCTTAAGATGAAGTCCTTCGTATCTTCATACATGGTTGTTCAGAAGAATCCACTTTGCTAGATCTTCAAATGAGTGCAGAATGCACCATAATGTCCTCCATATGGTGATGAGTGGCATCGTTCTATAATCTTGATGCCTTCTTCTGCCGGTACACATCTCCTAAGTAGACCATTAGAGCAGACTCTAAAGAGGTACGGTTCATCCCATATGTGGGGACGGCTTTCATAGATGAGCTTCCTTTTGTTCTCCCCTAGTGGTACATAACCTGCAACCATAAAATTAACAATATTTACGTACCAGGGGTCAGATTTAGTGATCTTGAAGAGCATGTTGTCTCACAGCGAATCATTGATGGGTAGTTCCTGTGAATTCTCAAACTGCATTCTAGACAAGTGATCGGCAACATAATTTTTTACTCCTTTTTATTTTTTATTTTGAAGTCAAATTCTTGGAGTAGCAAAATCCATCTTATAAGCCAAGGTTTAGCATCTTTCTTAGTGAGCAGGTATTTCAAAGCAGCATAATCAGTTTAAACAATTACCTTTGCTCTTACTAAGTAAGATCTAAACTTGTCAATAGTAAGAACAACTAGGAGTTTTTTCAGTTGTTGCAAAATTAAGTTGAGGTCCTGTCAAAGTTTTGCTAGCATAAGAAATTGCATGATGCTTTTTATCTTTTGTTTGCCCCAAAACTGCCCCCAAAGCATAATCACTAGCATCACATATAATTTCAAAAGGTAGTGACCAATCAGGGGGTTGAATAATTGGTGTAGAGATGAGTGCTTTCTTAAGAATGTTAAAATATTTCATGCATGCATCGTCAAATTCAAAGGGAATATCCTTAGCCAAAAGATTTATAAGTGGTCTAGCAATATGTGAAAAATCTTTTATGAAGCGGCGGTAAAAACCAGCATGACCAAGAAAACTACAAATCCCTCTGATATTTACAGGCGGAGGTAACTGTTCAATTACTTCAATTTTAGCTCTATCTACCTCAATCCCTCGTCCGGACACCAAGTGTCCAAGCACTATGCCTTCTTTAACCATGAAATGATATTTTTTTTCTAATTAAGGACTAAATGCCTTTCTTCACATCTTTGCAAAACCTTGTCTAAATTTTCAAGACAATCATCGAATGTTTTTCCATAAACAAAAAAGTCATCCATGAAAACTTGCATGATTTCTTCAATCATATCAGAAAATATAGACATCTTGCATCTATAAAAGGAAGTTGGAGCATTACATAGCCCAAAAGACATTCTACGGTAAGCATAAGTTCCATATAGACATGTAAAGGTGGTTTTGCTTTGGTCATCTGGATGAATCAGAATCTGGTGATAACCTGAATACCTATCAAGGAAATAGAAGAAAGAGTGATTCACCAATGGCTTCAACATTTCATCAATGAAGGGCAACAGGAAGTGATCTTTCTTGGTTGCCTTGTTAAGTTTTCGGTAATCTATGCACATCCGCCATCTGGTGACAGTTCTTTGGGGGATTAATTTATTCTTTTCATTTTTAACAACAGTCATGCCTCTCTTTCTAGGCACAACTTGAATAGGGCTAACCCACTCACTATGAGGTACGAGATAGATGATCCTAGGATGCAAGAGTTTCAAAACCTCTTTCTTAACAACCTCTCTCATCGCATTGTTAAGCCTACGTTGGGGCTCCCTAGAAGGTATAGAGTTAGGATCTATAGGGATGCGATGGGTTCAAAGAGTAGGGCTGATTCCTTTAAGGTCTTGGAGCGAGTAGCCAAAAGTAGAGCGATGCTTTTCTAGGATAGTTAGCAGGCGAAGGGGTTCTTCTTGAGAAAGTTTATCACTTCTGATCACAGGAGAATCCTGATCATTATTGAGAAAAGCATATCTAAGACCAGAAGGTAGGGGTTTAAGTTCAATGGTGAACTTAGGTGGTTCCAGCAAATCATCCAAGGGTTCAGACAACGTAGGATTTTCTTCTTCCTCTTCGGTGAAGAACTGAGCATCATCTTTAAAGTTAGGTTCGATCAAATCATCAAGAGATGCAACCTTAGCCTCTTCCATTGGGTCTTCCTCAGGAATTGGCTCAGTCTCAGCATTTAGAGAATGTGTAATGGGTATAGAAAGCTTAAAGTTTTCCTAAGTCTTATTTTTAACTTCCCTGTTTGTCCTTCTTGGATAAGTCTTTCAATTGGTTGTCCTATCAACAGGTCGAACTCCATAATATCAAAGATATAGAAGCTCAAATGAACTTTGGTTCCTTTTACCTAGATAGGGAGGACATAAAGTATCCCCAAACTCAGGAGAATGTGTCTTGAAAGACCTTTCAACAACTTTGTTGTTGGGGTTAATGGCATGTGTTTCAATAAATCATGAGCAAAAGATGCAGAGATGATATTAACACACATAATTGGATTGTAAACAGCATCGAAAGGAGCTTTATTAATTTGGCAACAAATGAATATAGAAGGTGAATCTAAGTGAATCACATTAGAGGAAAGTTCTGATTCTTCTAATCATTCATTGCTTATAATAGATACTAACTCTTTCGTAGTCTTTTTAAGGAAAGCTTCCTCAGAAGGGTCTAAAGGTTCTTCATGTAATGATGATTTTCTAGACTTTTGGGGTCTCCTCATGGTATGGTAATTCAAGGTATTACCATATTCATCAAAAAGTTCATCCTCGAATTCAAGCATAAAGTCCAAAATTGGAGTTTCCTCCTTTTCTGATGGTTTGGGATCTGGGACAGCTGAAGTTGGTGATGGGTTATGCAAAGGTTCTGGTTCAGCTATCTAGGATTCCTCCTCTAACGGCTTCTTTTCTACTTCTTTAGGGGTGTTCTCTAAGATTTTAGTAAGAATGCTTCTCCTCGAATTGGCGGAGACATGCAAGAACGAACCTCCTGAGGCCATATTAAGACGCTTTGAGGTTTTCCAATTAAGACCCATATTAAAGTGTTGAAGAAGAATGGGGTCTTGAATGGCAAGGTCAGGGCCGGTACTAATAAGAACATTAAAGCATTCCCATGCCACGCCTATAGATTCTTTTACTTTTTATTTAAAAGATAGAACCTCAGAACGAAGACTGACTACTCTAGAGATGGGAAAGAATTGCAAGCAAAAGCTAGGACACAAGGCTTCCCAATCTCCTTGTCTACTCTCTATGGTGAGATTGTACCAGCATTTCGCTTTTCCTGTTAAAGAGAAAGAAAAAAGCTTCCATCGTAAGGTTTCATCTGACATGCCTGCAATGCGCAAGCATGCACATGTATGCTCAAACTCATTTAGGTGGGAATAGGGGTTTTCATCATCTTTGCCTGAAAAGGGTTGATCCTGAACACCACAAGGGCAAAGGGTTGTTGTGGCGAAAATTTTCATCACAAAAGCTTTTTTTGCCACAAACCAGCCTTTGTGGCAAATTTTTAAATCGCCACTAATCGCCACAAATACTCGCCTCACAGATACTCATACTCATTAGTGACAAATTATACTGCCACTAGTAATGGGATCATTTGTGGCTCATTCGTTGTCACAAAAACATATGAATTAGTTGCAAAAAATGATGCCACTCATAATGTTTTTAGTGGTGATAATAGTTGCCACAACTATACAGAATCTATGGCAATATAATTGTCATAATTACCATTGTAAAAGTGACAAATTTTGTGGTCACTAAAGACTACATATTAGTGACAGAAGTTTTGCCATTACTTGAGTTTGTCGTGTCGATGCTTGTTCTCACTATTAAATTATAATTGTGTCTAATTGTTTACCACAATATGTATGGGAAAAAGTGGTAACTTGTTAACACAAATACTTTTCATTTGTGATGCAAACTCATCCTCACATGTAAACTACGGTGGAAAACCTTTGTCACAAAAAATTATCTTTTTGTGAGAACTAACAAGACAAAATGTATCAATAGTTTCATCACAAAAAGCATAGCATTTGTAGGAAAATATTAGTTGGGACAAGTTTTGTCACAAGATAAGTTTCAATTGTGTGAAACACATTAGATGTTGTGGCGACCAAGTTATCATTATTATCCTTGTTGTAGTGACAAAAATAGCTCAACAAATATACATTATAGCAATATGATTATTTCAAATCTACACCAATAATATTTATTTCAATAATTCAAATTTGGCATTCAAGCATTACATAAAACTAAGAACACTCAAACCTCAAAATAACTCTCTTGACACTACTTTAAAGTCTCACAATAATTATTCAACTAAAGTGTTTAAACTCTAAGATGCTGGAGGCTGCGAGGCACCAATGCATGCAATTAATTTAGCCATTTGATGATCAATTTGTTCTCTCACTAGGCGAGCAACTTCTCCACTCTATGCTTGACGCAAAGAACTCAGCTCATCACGTTGGGATTGCTGCTCTTCTTGCAGTTGTGCATTTGTTTCGACCACCGTGGAAACTTGGCCTTCCAAAGCTTGTGCTTGTTGCTCAGCAGCCTCAGCATGTTGCTCAGCAGCATCTGCGCGTGCTCGAGCTGCAGCTTCACGCTGTTTAGAAGCATCAATTTGTGCCTGTAATCTGATTCTTTCCTCAGCCACTCGGTTTACAGCATGAATGCCAACACCACGTGAATGGTTTGGCTTTCGACCAAGAACTAATGCGAAGTGCTCCACTATTGGCACGGGCACAGAAGAAATCTTTTCTTGATGTATCCCAGCAGCTTCATGTAGTTTGGTCTGCAAAGCATGAAAAACAAACTAATTAAGAACCCATATACTACACAGTAGACAAAAGCGTTCATGTAATGAATCATAGGTATGAGAACAAATTAGCTATAGGATAGTGTAACATCCAAATGTTCTCAGAGTTGCTACTGTTCAAAATTGAAAATTGCAGACAAATTAAATAATATATGAAATTTACAAACAGCTTAATAAAATGATATTGTTCATGATTAGAGATATTGCAAACATGTCGTAGTGCCTAGACTTTTTAACTCATTAAATGAACAATACAGAGACTACATTGCAGAGATAATAACCATGAAAGAGTCATACATAATTCTACTACCATACTTTTTCATACAAAAAACACACCACTTCCACCTAATCCTAGTTCAAAAGGTAGGATACAGATTGACAAATGTGAACCCCAAAGATACCATCAGAAAGGAAAGTAATATGGTCATACCATTATTTCTTCACCGGTTGGAATGGACCATGTCCCATCAACCTTTTGATATGTAGCCCTCCAAACTTGCATACCAGTAGGCCATTCACCAATTTCTGGGTCTCGCTGCATTGGAATAACAAAAGCATATATTCACTAATTTAGAACGATGTGTAGTAGAAAAAAAATCTGCCTGGAAACTTTTTTCCTCACCAGATCGTAAGCGATTTGAGCAATTGATCTAGTGCCTACTTTGGACCCCATCTCTTGCTTTCCTCTATTGATAGAGTTTTGGTTGCTCCTTTTCTGATTTACAAATTACATAAATGTATCATTAACAATTATGCAACACTGTAATTTAGGATATGAGTTATATGTACCTGAAAATCATCATCCGTCCACAAATTCCTTATCAACCATTGCCAACCTTCTAGTGAGACATGTTGTGGCCTTAGCTTGTTGTTTCGGTAAGCTTGAAGTAGACGGTAACGCCGATTATTATATTGACTCTCTACTTGTCTCATGGCACAATCTTTATCTTCTTCTGAAAGCTCAGGAAACTTTTGTTGTACAGCAAAGATATAGTGTAATAACCGGCCACTGAATGCAATGATAACCTATGCATGCCAAATATATTCATTTCATATGAAAAGTAGGTCACCTTTAGTTTTCTCCAAATAGATGTAGTAGTACCACGATGAAACTTATACATGTCCCTCCACTTCTTCACTTGGAGTGGTACAGTTCTTACAAGAACTGTTATCTCACTTTTAAATAAACTAGCATGTTCTGCACACACTTTTGCAAATTCTTTAGGGAACTTTATATCAATATGCTTTCCTTTTGCTCTTCTCTTGCGAAGTTGATTGTTAATTGTAAGTTTTCTTCCACTCTTAGCAGGGCCTAGTTAATTTAGGGAGAAGAACAAGGGTAATTAAATGTAATGTTTGTACTCTATAGTGTCAAGAATCAAACTTTAGATTAGTATAATAGGTTGTGACATGCTAAAGTTGGGCGGGGCTGGAGGCATGAGTGTCGTAGGTTGGTGTCCATCACAAATATGGCATGGATGTGATGCATATTCATAGATTGAAATCAAGATATCAGTATGGAATTGGAGGTATCACATCTTCTTGTGGTGCAGAGATGGCGGAGGCGGCGACGATGGCAGCGGTGGCGGCCACGGCGACGGTGGCGGTGGCCGTGGTGATGGCAGCAGTGGTCGCGGCCGTGGTCGCGGCAGCTGTGGCCACGACGAACTGGATCGGAGGCCGCAACGATGGATGAATACGGTGGTGGATTTTCCGCATCGGCATCATGGATCCGTGGGGCAGCTAGCCACCAGAGGCATCTGGGCGTGCGCCATGGCGATACATGGCCTTGGCAGCCGCTTTGACCCAGGAGTAATCATGGGTCGCTCATAATGATGATGATGGCCGGATGGAGGAAGACTTGGCAAAAAAAAATACTAGTAGTAGTACGCAGTGCACCTTTGTGGTCACCTGTTTCTCTCCGTCAGTTGGCTTCGATTGTTTGGTAGATCCGTAGATGATGGAAATGACTCCATATATATATATATATATATGTCCAATGCAATATGGTGGGAGTCAAAAAATTTCACGGATTAATTGGAGGGAAAGGTGAATGCATATTTGGAGGGAACAATTTTTCACCAGTTATAATTATTAAGAGGAAAAGAGTGCGCTCGTTGTGAAAAAACCGATAAACAAGGCCAATAATATTTCTACTAGAGATTATAATGTGAAAAAATATAAACAAGGTCCATAATATTTCTACTAGAAATTATAATTTTTAATACCAATGTTATTTTAATGTGTGTTTATTGGAAAAATATTTATGTTATTTTTAGATAGTGAATAAAATTCGACTTCAGATCTCTTCGAATAAGACGCATCACTTGACAATTAGTTTTCTCTAAATGGTCCTTCTATGGTATTTTCCAAAAAATAAGGTTCTAGCGGATAAAAGGGCTAGCTCGGGCCTGGCTTCACGAAAACGGCCGCCCACCTCGTTCCTGGCTGGCCTAACTAACAGGTGGTCGGTGGCTTCAACAGGCCTGTCTAACGAGTCCAACAGGGCGACCAAACAGGTAAAAAATTGTTAACTAGAGCTTGCATATATAGGAGTTGGGGACCAAACCAAGCTCGTTGAATTGAGACTCATCTGTTTAGGTTCTTATGGTGGACTGGCTAGCCATGTTAGTCACGATGTAGTTGCTCCTATTTTTCTGAATTTATTCCAGTGTGGTGATTAATTTGGATGAGTGTGCACGTATGCATGTAAGCATCTGCCACCCGTGTTATTATCATGTATCTACCTTTTTTATGTAGTTTTGTAAGAACAATATCATTAAACAAGTTAGGATTAAAGTATGAGTATATAACAAATAAAGTGTTAAACTAATAATTAAATATATAAAAATCATAAACAAATGATTATTTAAATCATAGATTAAATATTTATAAAAAATAATATAGAATATCATAGTTTTCTACTCATAAGATCAAGCCAAATATCAACATTCGAACCATATTAGTTTTGTTTTGGCAAATATTTTGTTTGCAAATAACTCACTCATATTTCGATGACTAATAAAGCAAATTATGGTGCTTTATTAATTATTAAATCTTTGTAAAATACAAAATCAGGTCCTTAACAAGTAACCAGGCTGCCTGCAGTACATTTTTGGACCCAGATCAGGTATCCCATGAATCTGAACTCAATACTCAATGGCTACCGCTTAAACCCTAAACAACCCCCAAACTGCTACGGCCGCCGCCCGTCGATCCATTTGCTTCTTGCCACCGATCCACTGGTGCAGAGCTGAGATGCTG
Organism: Miscanthus floridulus; assembly: GCF_019320115.1. Taxonomy (NCBI): domain Eukaryota; kingdom Viridiplantae; phylum Streptophyta; class Magnoliopsida; order Poales; family Poaceae; genus Miscanthus; species Miscanthus floridulus. Next base: position 1,576,764 of record NC_089598.1, read on the forward strand.
ACATCCAACACCTCTGCAGTCAGGTAATACTTTTGATCAAAATACAAGTTGTCGGCACTATCATTCCTGTTTCCATCAGAAGCCTCTCCCCTTTCAAGACCGTACACGTGTTTGTTCTTGAAGCAGCCAGATGCAGGACCTTTGTGTAGCTCGATTGTTCCATCCTGATTGTCATTGCCATACCCATAGCACAGCCATAGGCCTGTACCTGTTATGCATACCAAATACCAATAGCCCATTGAATATTTTCTGGGTCTTCTGTTTTGCATACACAACCTATATTTATCTGTCATTTTTATAAGTTCTTCAATAACTTGACAAACTGTAGTTTTGTAAACAATTCATTCCTCAATGACAGGATGGTTGTGGACAAAAGTTGGATGGACATATCCAATAGGAGGCTTCACCGATACTACGAAGGAGCTTAAAAATTTATTGAGTTTGCTTTTTCTGGCTGTAGTGCAGACAAGCTCCTTCGATGTCCTTGTATAATCTGCAAAAACAATTACTTTGCTGATAAGATATCTATGATGGAGCATCTCATGCTGAATGGAATATGGAAAGAGTACAGAGTATGGGATCATCATGGAGAGAGTGTGTCAGATTCAGAAGACAGTGACGACAACATGGAAGATCATGATGACTATGGTGTGCGTGAGATGGTGAATGATTTTGGAAATGCTGTGAATGCCAACTTGGGATCATTTGATGGTTCATCACTTGGCTTGCAGGATGACATGACCGCATCTACAGGTCCTACTGAAGAAGCTAGCAAATTTATAGACTTCTTGAAGAGGCAGACAATGAGCTATACCCAGAATGCAATACCTTCTCTACACTATCATTCATTATGCAAATGATGAACATCAAGTGCCTATATGATTTGAGTGGAAATGCAATGGATGCTCTATTTACTCTGTTTTGGAAGGTACTTCCTACCAAGAATAAGGCTCCAAAGTCATTCAACGATGCTAAGAAAGTCACGTCAGATTTGGGATTTGATTACAAGCACATAGACACATGCCCAAATGATTGCATTCTGTACAGAGGTGATTATGCTAAAGCTGAGTCATGTCCAGTGTGCTAGCTTTCTAGGTGGAAAAGTGATGACCAGAACAATGCATCCAAATCATGAAGGCGAAGAGTTCGAAAGGTTGCACAGAAGGTGCTGCACTATTTCCCATTGATACCAAGATTGAAAAGGATGTATATGTGTTCCAAAACTGCAACTAATATGTGTTGGCACAAAGAGGAGCTAGTTGATGATGGATATATGAGACACCCGGCAGATTCAAAGGAATGGAAAGATTTTGACAAAAACTTCCCATCATTTGCATCAGATGCGTGCAGTGTTAGGCTTGGGCTTGCTAGTGACGGATTCAATCCGTTTGGACATATGAGCGATCATACAGACTAAAGTCATTTGTAAAAAACAAAGCTCGTCCAGAGGGAGCAACTGCTGAGGTTGTAGTGTTACAGGAATGTGTGACTCTTTGTTCTATGTACTTGCATGGAATTGAGACAAGAATCAACAGGCCAAGCCGTAATGATGACAGTGATGATAACAATAGCAACACACAGCTCTAGATTTTTGCCAAAATTGGAAGGCGGCTTATTGGGAATAGATATTGTGAGATGGAGATGAATGAATTGAATAAAGCACAATCCTACGTTCTAAAGAACTATGAAGAGGCTTCTCCATATATAGGGTAAGCCACTCCTAAGATGTTCATTGAACTGTGGACCTCCAATTTTGTAACATCTATTCTCCTATGTCACAGCATTCACAAGGAATATTTAAGGACACAGAGCATAAAAAATGTAGACAAGCGGCATGAGAAAGAGTTCTTTCAGTGGTTCAAGAACCATGTAAGTATAAGGATGTATTTATTACATTATTTCTTTAGGGTAGCTTAATTAACTACTGTGCTTCATGTAGATATCAACTATGTATTCCAAAGGAGATCCTTCTGTTTCTGATGAATTGTTTGATCTAGCAAGAGGACCCGATACTAGAGTGACACATTTCTCAAGTTATATGGTCAATGGATGGAGATTTAACACAAGGGACAGAGACGCCCTATTTCAAGCACAAAACAGTGGAGTATTTGTCAAGGGCGATGAAGGAACTGGAAACAAAGATTACTTTGGTGTCTTGACAGATATTGTGGAGCTTTTATATGGGACTCATAAAGTTGTTCTTTTTAAATGTGAATGGTGGGATGTACATACAATAAGGGGAGTTAAAGAAGATAAGTATGGGTTCATAATGATAAATACTACTCGCAGGCTGTCAACAGATGAGCCATATGTTTTGGCTTCGCAAGAAGAGCAAGTATATTATGTGAATGATACTCAAGATCCAAAATGGTATGTCGTGGTAAAGACTAAACCTCGTGATTATTTTGACACTCCTCCCACTGATGAAGAAGATGCCACTACTAAATCAAGTAAATCCAGTCCTGAAGCTTTCCAAGAAAATGAAGTAATAACTGTGCCGAATCCAAATACAATAGAAGATGATGACACAAGTATATTGGACACACCTCAAGTTGAAGCGGAAGCTGAAGGTATGCCTATGGCTGTGGAAGGTAATCCGATACTCCATTACGAGGGTGACGTTGAGGATGAAGATGAGCAACAAGAATCTGAAAGTGATGACAGCGAAGGTGGTGAGTACATGGATTCAGATGACGAAGACAGTGAATCGGAAGAAGAAATAGATGACGACTAGCAAATAACTGATAATCAAGCTGAAATTTCTATAGGGAATATATATATGAGATGCAGCTTCATCTCCTTGGTCACTTGCTTTACAAACACTACACAGTAGTGTCAAACAAATAAGCATTTAGGATATCATGGTCACTCTGGCATTTTCAGCTATGTTTTATTTCCTAATACTTATCAGTTTTGCAAGCCCTGGTAATATGATATATATTCATTATAAACAAGCTATTCATCCACAAATTGTCAATTCACGTATTACTATGGCCATCCGGATTTGCGCTTGCTTTTGTTCGTTCTCACTAATTTTACTTCTGTTCTGGATCCTTACAAGACAAACTTGTGTCTTTTTGTTCCCACAACCAAATTAACTGGTACATAAAGTCACTAAAACCTAAGATAATATACTAGTATTATGTAACTAAACATAGGGGTCCAGCTCTCCCGTATGCAATGACCAAGGTTCAAGTGCCCAATCAATGCCACCGAAACATCACTAAGGCATTTGGCGATTGAGCTTCTAGCCTACATTCAAACTCCAGAGAATCGAATAGACAAATATGGTGATTCGATCAAATAATCTAAACTGGAGAGCAACAGTGTTTACTATCCAATCCTATGACCTCGGATGAGCCGCCGTGTTAGGCCCCTGGCCACACGAACCGCTAGCTACACAGGCGGCCCTGAAGCTCCAGTGCTCCACTACGGACACGCCCGATCTACGACCGCCCGCCAAACGCGTCCGCCCGCCACACGCCTGAGTGGGCTGCCCGCATGCCTGCCCGTGTTGATGCCCACAAGGTGACCGTACCCGGCTCATAGTACGGCGTGAGCAAGCGGCTCGGTGTCTTCCTCCTCGCGCGCAGATGGCCGCGGCCAGGGACGTAGTGAATCCGACCTTTTGCGAGCTCGTCGAATGCAAGGCGAGATTCGGTGGATCCGGGTGGGAGCGGGGATGGCCAGAGACCATGGGCGAGCTCGTCGGCACGGAGCAGAAGCATCGAGCTAGGGGCGGCCAGAGACACTCATCGAGATAGGCGGCTACGGCCGTGGGAGAGCTTGCTAAGCGCTACACGTGCGAGCTTCGGTGCAGCCATGGGCAAGGGCATCGACGGCCGGTGACTATGGGCGAGCTCGTCGGCGCTTGGCGGAGCTCTGAGCTTGGGGTGGCCGGAGATGCTCCGTCTAGTAATTGCAGCTGCAGAAAACGGAAGAAGATATTGTTTCAAAAAAAAACAGAAGAAGATAAGGTGGAGTTTGACTGACAAGTGGGACCCATGATAATACAATATTTGCCACTAATTATTTATCATACGGAACACATGTTTTTATCACTAATATAAATATTATATAACAAGAAAATTTAGTTGCTCACAATTAACTTGGTAACAAGTGACCAAAGAATATTTTGCCACAAAAATTTCTCAGTAATCAGGTACCATGTGGCGATGCAAAATTTTGTCACAGATAAACGTACTAATAGTGGGGGGAAATTGTTTAGTCACAATTAAGATGGTAAATAGTGGCAAAATACAATTTTACCACAACATTTTCTCACTGGCCTTGAACCGTGTGGTGATATAATATTTTGTCCCTGATAGATGGCAAAACTATGAGGAAATAAATATTTAGTCACAATTAACCTATTTATTATTGACAAATTAATGTTTCATCACTAAATTCGCCACCGAAGGTGCATCCTATGGCGATATAGTAGTTTGCCACTAATAATTGACGCAATAGTGATGAAAATTAGTTTGGTCACTAATAACATGGGAATCAGTGACAAATCAAGATTTCGCCACCACATTTTATCACTGATGCTCGGTCTTCCTGTAGTGTTCAAACCATGTTAATTAAACATGGGCGCAGCTCATGGCCAAGTGTTAGGATAGGCTTTGAAGACTCTTGTGGCTATAGGCATGCGCTCGTAGGTGCAGCGTATTGGTAGATAGGGGTGGATTCTAGATCCATGGTAAAAAGAAAGGAAAAGATAAAAGATAAAATAATAATGATACAAGGATAAGCTAGGTTCGAAGTTAACTCAGCAATCGTTTCTCCGACAACGGCGTCGGAAATGCTTGTTGGTATAAATTAATGCACACAGAGTAATCCGCAAGCGCATGGATATTATACCGATGTAGCACTTCACCTTGAGTACCCAGTTTTATATCGAACTCGAGGAAACATGTGTGAGAATAACCAAATCTAACTTAACCCAACTTTACAATCAAGGCTAGATAATAGGAGCGTAGAGGAGACTGCTAATGTCTTCTAGTTCTAACTTCGGTAAGCTTTGTCTTCTATTGTTTAATTCTAGGGATATTACTAGAGAAAATACAGACAAAGTATGTTTCCTATAGCAACAAGGTCCTGCTAGGCCTACTAATGGAAGGTGGACTACAAAGGATTCAACGAGGCTATAAGAGTCACCCTCGTGAGCTACCACTGTGGGGGTATTAACCCCTATACCCTTACGGCTAGGCTTGGGCTGGCCCGGATCAGTGGGTCCGGTCCACCAAAAGACGACGCGCGGCCCGGCCAACCTGTTCGGAGTCCCGCGCAAGGAGTCAAGGCAGATTTGGCGATCAAGCAAGATCCTGGTCGGTTAGAATAGGAATCCTTATCCGGCCACATATGGCAATTGTAACAGGCTAGGATTAGTTTCCAGATCTGTAACCCTGCCCACCGGACTATATAAGGCGGGCAGGGGACCCCTCTAAAAAACATCTCTCATTGACATACAGCAATATAATCAGACGCAGGACGTAGGTATTACGCCTTCTTGGCGGCCGAACCTGGATAAAACCTCGTGTTTGTCTTGCGTCACCGTCTTGTTTGTGGCTTGCGCATCTGTCTGCTGACAATCTACTACCTTGGGCATACTCCTAGGTAGACTGCCGACCATATTTCGTCGACAGTGGCGCGCCAAGTAGGGGGTGTGCGTACTGCTCTCCAAGCAAACAAGATGGTCATCATCTCCGGCTCCATGGCTACGCCAAACGGCCTCACGTTCACCGTCGGCCAGATCACCTGGACCACCGGCTCCGACGACTTCATCGCCATGACCACGGAGGAGGCGCGGATTCAGTCTGTGCCGACCACTGCTTCACCTGCATCAGCTACGGCTCTGACCATGGTGGATACGGCTCCGACCACGGTGGATACGGCTCCGACCACGATGGACACGGCTCCGACCACAATGGATCTAGCTCCGACCATGGTACATCTGGCTCCGACCACGCCCGCATCACCTTCAGCCACGCCGACAACCCGTCATTCGCTTCCTCGCTACAAAGGGAAGCAGATCGACAACACCGATCTGCTCGACTCCATCAATCGGGTCGGCACCAAACTCGTTGAAACCCTAGCTCTGGTAAGTATGATTCAAAGTCAGCCTAATGAGCAGGTAACCGCACCCCACAACAGATCTACCCGACCAGCTTGGGCCAGTCGTCCTGCATGACTTGGTACAGATCTCATGGTCATATCTACTCCTGAAGGGCGCTCCGCTCGTCGCCGGCCAGCCTCCACGATGGGTCTCCGGCTCTCCGAGTACGAAGCCTCGACGGAGAACTACCAGGCCCAGCCCTACGGCCTGCAAAACGCTGCCTCCAACTATGCGTATAACATACGACATTGCTCGAATCTAGGTTTTGTACATCAGCCTCGGTTGAGGCCAAGCAACTTCATCAACATGATCTGGATTGAGAATTATCAAGAAGGATCTGTCCACACGGTCCAAGAGGGTGACTCCAGCTCCTTGTCTGGCATCGCATCTAATGCCTCTGTCCACACCGAGCTCCAGCATCACGACGATGAAGGCGTCGAATATGATCTGGATATCCCAGACCACGCCCCGGGTTTCCTTCAATTCCCGTTTTTCCCACCAAGGCGAGGGGGTTTGATCAACGTTGTTAGCAATGACGAACCGCCAGTGGTTGGTGAAACAAACAAGAAAGGATTGCACGCGAGGCACGCAATATTAACCAGTTTAATCGCCGACAAATTGAAGCTGATGCAGGAGAGGAGGCACGACGCATAAGGGTCCAACCACGCGACCTCAACAATGCTTTCGATAGGGTGGGGGACAAACAGGTCTTCAGGACTCCAAGCGCCAACGTAGCCGTCGCCATGGCGACAATGCAACGGCTACCCAACACCCCGAAAACCTAGGCAGTTCACGATGATATACAAGCTTATCTGACGGCTGCTATGGCTCAAACCGCAGAGATGGTGAATCAAGCCCGGGCTCCATCCGTTTCAGTCAAATCAAGCCACAGCTGCCAATACTCAAGTCGCTCATAGCCACTCAACCAACGTGGCTTGTGCAACAATGACCCATCAGACAACCGTCAAGGCAGAAACAACGGTCATGATGGTGGTCGGGACGACAACCGCCGTCGGGAGGACAACCGCCGTGACATTCGGGATGACAACCGCTGAGACAACCGCGATAATCGCCGCGGTCGCAGGGTTAATCAGGATGGCAACTGGGATCACCGTGACGGCAATAACTATCTCCACCGCTACCTCAGGGAACGCGATTTGCGCGATTGCATCAACCAGAGAGCCAACGATCGAGCATCCCACGAAAGTTATCGCCGTATGGAATATGACACTGCCCACGGCCCGCCGGGTCTGAAGCAGTTTACTCCGCATCTTCGCCAAGTCATATGGCCCAAGAACTTCAAGCTCGAGAAACTTCAGAAGTACGACGGCAAGGAGAACCCCGAATTATGGGTCATGCTCTACGAAACTGCGTGCAGATCAGCCATGGCTGATGAGCACGTCATGTCTAACTACTTCCCAGTCGCTGTTGGCCATGCAGGTCACCAATGGCTGGTAAGCTTGTCGGCGAACTACTTTGATTCTTGGCAAGAGCTCAAGTAGGCTTTTGTTGACAATTTCATTGCAACTTGCGAGCAACCGGGAAATAAATACGATCTGCAACGGATTTGAGATCGGAAAGATGAGCCACTGCGCGAGTACGTCCGGCGTTTCTCAGAGATGCGCATCAAGGTCCCATCGATCTCCGACAACGAGGCAATCAAGGCTTTCATCACTGGCCTCCGCTTCCACAACGCCCTAAGGGACAAGCTCCTGCGCAAGAGGCCCGAATCGGTTACAGCGCTCCTGGCCACCGCTAAGAAATATGCAGATGCCGACGACGCTAAAAAGATCATTATCGAAGAAGCAGCAAGGGTTCCACGCTCCGACCACCCCCCACACCGCGACGACTACCACGGTAACCGTGGTCGGAACGACAATTTTGACCGCCGCAACCAGCGCAACGACTCCCGCGACCACCGCGATCAACGTAATCAGCGGCGTAATCACCGTGACGATTACAGGGGCAAGCGTGCTCGGGAAGACGACGGCGAGGTCAACACCATTAAAAAAGGGGGCGGACGTCGTAAGTACGAAGATGACTACGCCAAAGCATTGAAAGGGCCCTGCCAGCTCCATCCCAAGTCAAACCATACTATGGAGAATTGCCACGTTCTCAAGTCTATCTACACGCGTCAACAGGCTCCGGACACATCCGACAAGCCTAACGACGCAGGGGAACAACGCAATGAGGACAACGACGATGAAGACGTAGATCCCCATCACAAGTACGTCAAGCCAACCGATCGCGTGCACACCATCATCGGAGGCAAAGTGTCCATTGAGACCAAACGAGAACGCAAGCTGCTCGCTCGTGCTTGCTTGAACGTGGCCAACACCGACAACCTCCTCGCCGATCCGCGGCTCCCTCCATGGTCTCACCGCGAGATCTCCTTCAGCAGAAAGGACCAATGGGCCGCAATACCTGAGCCAGGACATTTTCCCCTGGTCCTCAATCCTTGCATCAACAAGGTTCAGTTCGATAGAGTGCTGATCGACGGCGGCAGCTCCATCGATATACTATTTAGGAATAGTCTGCCCGCCCTAAAGATAACCCAGGCGGATCTCAAGCCATACGAGGCACAGTTATGGGGTGTTCTCCCCGGACAGAGCTCTACACCTCTCGGGCAGATCACGCTACCTATGCAGTTCGGGACCTCGGACCACTTCCGCACTGACTACGTCAACTTCATGGTCGCTGACTTCGACGGCACCTACCATGCTATTCTTGGTCGACCATCGCTCACCAAGTTCATGGCCGTACCTCATTACAGGTATCTGGTGCTTAAGATGCCTACCGAGAAAGGAGTTCTAACCCTCAGGGGCAACATATACGCAGCTTATACTTGCGAGGACGACAGCTTCAAAATAGCAGAGGCTCACGACCTCTCTATTCGCATGGCCGAGACCATGCTCGACGCCAAGAAGACCTCCGCCGACCACCTGGAGATTCTAGAGCTCGAGGCTCCACGCAAGAACATCAAGTCCAAGGAGCACAAGGTGATCCAGCTGGTCGACGGCGGTCCCAGCAAAACGGCCCTCATCGGGGCCAACCTGGATCCCAAATAGGAAGACGCGCTCGTCAGGTTCATGAGGAGCAACGTGGATGTGTTCGCATGGAAACCTGCAGACATGCCCGGTGTACCTCGGAACTTGATCGAGCACTCCTTGAATGTTAACAGCAAGGCCAAACCTATCAAGCAGAAGCTACGACGGTTCACTCGCGACAAAAAGGAGGCGATTAGGGTAGAAGTTACATGGCTTTTGGCAGCCAGGTTTATCAAAGAAGTGTATCACCCGGAGTGGTTAACCAACCCGGTTCTTGTACGCAAAAAGAATAATGAATGGAGAATGTGCGTTGATTACACTGATCTCAACAAACACTGCCCTAAGGACCCCTTCGGTTTACCTCGCATAGATGAGGTCGTAGATTCAACCGCCGGTTGCGAGCTGCTTTCCTTTCTCGATTGCTACTCTGGTTATCACCAAATCGCTCTCAAAAAGGACGACCAGATCAAGACATCTTTTATTACGCCTTTCGGCGCCTACTGCTACACGACCATGTCGTTTGGGCTCAAGAACGCCGGGGCTACCTACCAACGCGCTATACAGGCCTGCCTCAAAGAAGAGATAAAAGACGACCTCGTTGAAGCTTATGTCGATGATATAGTTGTCAAAACCAAGGAAGCACATACCCTTGTTGACAACCTGGAACGCACCTTTGCAGCCCTTAACACATTCCAGTGGAAGTTAAACCCAAAAAAGTGCATCTTCGGTGTTCCCTCTAGCATACTACTTGGCAATGTCGTCAGTCACGACGGCATACGCCCTAACCCAGAGAAAGTCAAAGCTGTCTTGGACATGAAGCCGCCCAAAAAGGTAAAGGATGTTCAGAAGCTTACCGGATGCATGGCCGCCCTTAGCCGTTTCATATCAAGATTAGGCAAAAAAGGATTACCGTTCTTTAAACTACTCAAAGCATCCGAAAAGTTTGAGTGGTCGGAGGAAGCAGACGCTGCCTTCACACAGCTGAAATAATACCTTACATCACCTCCGGTCCTCACTACTCCCAGAGAAGACGAAACACTCTTGCTTTACATTGCGGCTACCAATCGAGTAGTCTCCACGGCCATGGTGGTCGAGCGCGACGAGCCCGGCCACGTCTACAAGGTACAGTGACCAATTTATTTCATCAGTGAGGTACTCAATGAGTCCAAGACCAGGTACCCACAGATTCAGAAGTTGATCTACACCATACTGATAACATCCTGAAAGTTGAAACATTACTTCGATGGATATCGTGTGGTGGTCATGACTGAGTACCCTCTGCGAGACATCATTAGCAACAAGGATGCAAATGGGCTCATCGTCAAATGGGCAATGGATCTATGCCCTTTCTCCTTGGAATTTGCCAGCCGTACTACAGTCAAGTCTCAGGCACTCGTCGATTTTATCGTCGAGTGGACAGACTTAAGCACGCCTGCCTCTCTAGGGTCCGACGAGTATTGGACGATGTACTTTGACAGTTCCCTCAACATTGATGATGCAGGGGCAGGAGTCCTTTTCGTGTCACCATCTAAGGAGCAGCTGCGGTATGTCCTCAGGATTTATTTTCCAGCATCTAATAATGCCGCTGAGTACGAAGCATGCCTACATGGTTTGCGCATTGCGGTTGAGCTCGGCATTAAACGTCTCTATGTCTACGGAGACTCTGCTCTAGTCATCAACCAACTCAACAAGGACTGGGACACGACCAGCGAGAAGATGGATGCATACTGCAAATCGATCAGAAAGCTGGAAGGCAGGTTTTATGGCATTGAGTACATACACGTGGTCCAGGACAAGAATCAAGCAGCGGATGCGCTGTCAAAGTTAGGATCATCCCGAGCCAAAGTCCCACATGGCGTATTTGTCCAAGACCTGCTCACGCCTTCCATCGAAGAGAAAGATTCCACGGTCGACAGCCTCCAGACCAGCAATTGGTGGCTACGGTTCCGACGTCGAGCACCACCAAGCCGCTTCCGACCACTCCTGAGTCCGACTGGAGAATACTTTTCATCGAGTACCTAACAGATGGCAGCGGTTACACTGATCGGACAGAAAATGAGCGCCTGATGCATCGCAGTAAGCAGTACCTACTCGTTGATGGCAAGTTATGGTGCAAGAACACAAAGGAGGAAATCTTGATGAAGTGTATAACCCAGGAGGATGGCGAACATCTCCTAGACCAAATCCACTCTGGCTCCTGTAGCAACCACGCGGCCTCAAGAACGCTGGTCGGTAAGGCTTTCTAAGCAGGGTTCTATTGGCCGTCAGCAGTAGCCGACGCGGAGAAGCTAGTATGCCACTGTGAGGGTTGTCAGTTCTTCGCCAAGAGAATCCACATACCAGCACATGAGATCCAGACAATACCAGCCTCTTGGCCCTTTGCATGTTGGGGATTGGATATGATCGGGCCCTTCAAACCAGCTCCTGGGAAATTTACATGCGTCTTTGTGCTGATCGACAAATTCTCTAAGTGGATAGAATACATGCCTCTGGTACAGGCATCCTCAGAAAAGGCTATCACGTTCCTCGACCAGGTCATCCACCGTTTCGGCATACCCAACAGCATCATCACTGATCTGGGCACTCAGTTCACCGGGAACGCTTTTTGGGACTTCTGCGATGAAAGGAGCATAGTAGTAAAATACGTCTCGGTGGCGCACCCTAGAGCTAATGGACAAGTCGAGCGGGCAAATGGCATGATCTTGGACGCATTGAAGAAGAGGATGTATAGAGAAAATGACAAAGCTCCCAGAAGATGGCTCAAAGAGTTACCAGCCATGGTCTGGGGCCTCAGAACTCAGCCCAGTCGTAACACCGGCGTCTCACCATACTTTATGGTTTACGGCGTTGAGGCAGTCCTCCCAACAGATATAGCTTTCAGATCAGCATGGGTAGAGAACTTCGACGAAGGCAGGGTCAATGAAGTACGGGAGCTAGAAGTGAATAGTATAGAAGAGAAGCGGCTCGATTCTTGTGTACGTACAACCAAATACCTTGCTGTTTTGTGCAGGTACTACAACAAGAACGTTAAAGAGCGGTTCTTCGTGGTCGGGGACCTAGTCCTGAAGTGGAAGACGAACTAGGCTGGTGTCCATAAACTCACAACCCCATGGGAGGGGCCCTTAATGATCAAGGAAGTCACACGACCAACGTCTTACATGTTAGCTCACCTAGACGGTACGGACGTACCAAACTCATGGCACATCGACAAGCTTAGACGTTTCTATGCTTAACCACTGAGATATGTACTCCTTTTGTACTTTTGATTTACTTCAATAAAGCTATTATGATTTCTTCGACCACTCTAAAGCGTCACTTCGAATTCTATGGTTATTCTAACTTAGCCAGTAAAGGCCGACCACCATTCCTTCTACGGTTTTCGGAGCAGGCCCTGTCTCTGATTCCTCCCAACGCGTGCATGGGATCCGCTCTCTACATTACGGGTGATCGGTAGGTCCCCCCTGGTTTGACTTGTCTACGTCTACGTGTGCACAGGTCACGCACCTCACACTTCGACCACATGGCAAACTAGGGTCGCACAAACTTTTCGGGATGACGTGTCAAGCAAAATGGTACAACTAAACAGAATGTTAACATGTTCTCACTTAGTTACACCAAAATGAGTTTCAAGCTTAAATACATTTTATACAAAGCAAACAAGCTTATGATGATATACAGTTATGTTATTACAAGCTTGCCTAAAGAGGCCCAAGTTTACAATAACACAACTATGTCCTTCTTCTATAGCTCTAAGCCTATTACATTGGCTGGTCGAGGCGTGCGGCACCTACTACTCGCCGCTTCCGATATCCTACTCGAGTCTCAGGGACTCTTGTGCTGGTCGAGCTAAAGAGGATGGCCCCGCTGATGCCTGGCTGGTCGAGACCGCAGGCTTCGTCGGTTGGCTTGCAACTGATGGCATTTCTAGCTGACTTGTCAATGGCGTACCCTGTACAGGTGTTGTCCCACCTCCACACAGGTTAATGTCGCCAATTATCTTTGACGACAGGTCCAGCTGGGCCATCTGAAGCTCCTCAGCCTTGTCTAGGTCTACCTCCTTTGGGTACCCAGCCTCCAGGCGCTTGAGATCGATCAGGGGGTAGTGGGCACACACCATGCTTAGCACATGTGCACCCGTGTACTCACCCGCCTCCTTCACGAACTCTTAGAACCATTCCCATGCCTTTCGGCATCTCTCGACCAGTCCGGGCTGTGGCGTCCTTGGCACTTCCTCTGTGAGCGCCGGGTCGATAAGGTCGAGGACGGGTAAAATGCCAGTTGCCACCTCCTAGCACCAGTTCTTCCATGTGTCCCGATCCTCGATGGTCTCTAGGCATCGCGCCTTCCGGCCGTCATGATCTTTCATCACGGCCTCCAGGTGTTTCTTGGCATTTACTTTTAAAACTGCAAAACGTACAAGACATCAAAATATAATGGCGCGACAAGATAAGGCGGGCAACAGAATGAGCAGGGTGGTCTGGAACACTTACTTTTCAGTTCCTCCTTCATCTTAGTTGTGCGGTCCTGGAGTTGAGACTGGTCGCGCGCCAGTTTCTCGTTGTCCTCCTTCAGGCGACCACACTCTGCGGTCACACGGCTATTCTCCTCTTGGAGGCGGGTTACTTCGGCTTCTAAGCCTGCACTACAGCTGTCACTACCAACAATGCAACAACCAGTGTCATGCACTTGCTGTGACAAAATGACAACTTACTTGTTTTTTCCTGCTCTTTGTTACTGAGCTGGACGACTAGGTTCTAGTTTTTTGCATCCTGTTCCATCCTCTCCTGGTCAGCGACTTCAAGTTGGCGGCGCAAGCGTTCCACCTCGGCCGCCAGTTCTCTATTGTTTGCCGTGATTCCCTCAATCTGGTCGAAGTACCTCTTTCAGTACTTTGCGGTCTTCATCAAGTCCTGCACATAAACAAGCTAAGTCAGACAGTTTGACTAAATAGCAGGATCAAGTGGTCAAGCCAAACATACCTAGACTTCTGTCACCAGACATTTTGCCGCTCGTTCAACTTTTAGGGTCTCTTCGACCTCTGGGATTTCCTCATGCATAACCCACTCGTCGTTCCACCAGTGCGACACATATACATGTTGTCGTTTGTCTTGGGGACGGCCCAAGATCTCTTCTACTTTGTCCTCTTCGGCCTCTTGTTCAGGAGGTGGCGCTGGTCTAGAGTTTGTAGTCTCTGCGACCACTATGGCTTTCCCACGAGCCATAGCATCGGCAAGCGTGCTCTATGCCACCTCTGGCTGCTGCTCCTTGGCTTGGTCTGGTCCCCTTGGCGCCGAAGTATCCCCCTCAGCAGGGTTAGTGCTTGGAGCACTTGTACTTGGCTCGGCTCTCTTCTCGACCAGCTGCTCGGGGACTGTCGTCTGGCCGCTCGTCTGCTGAGGTTCCGGTGGATTTTCTTCCACAGGTTCCTCCACAGCTGGCTGCTGGGTAGTTTTTTCCGCCGTTACTGGCAAAGTCGTGCCGCACCCGGCTAGCTGGTCGGGATTTTCGGTGGACGCCAACCTAATATATAAGAGATAAGTTCAGAAGACAATAGTATTCAATACAAATTGTGAGCTTACATCAAGGTTACAAATACTTACAACTTGGAAGCACGGAATGACGTGGCGAAGGAGCGTCTCTTCGACTGCGCTTGCTCCATGTGCTCGGTGGGTTCCACCGGGTCTTTTTCCACGACCAGTACCGGCGCCGGGGTTTGGTGCTCGACCCCTTCTCCGCTTGTCCTCTGTGTGGCAGTGGTCAGTGATGCGATCCCTACTGGCACAGAGGAGCCACCCTGCTCCGTCAACTCCATTTGTCTCCTCCTCTTTCGAGGGACAAGTCGGAAGATGTCCGCATCCTCTGTTTCATCGTCTGAAAGAGGGAAGATGGCCTGACGACGTTTGTGGGCCACCGGCCGCTTGCCAGCGGCCCTGGCCGTTGCCTCCTCTCCAACCCCAAGTACGGCCCAGTCGACGTCTTCGGCCCTGGCACTGGTCTGGGCGGTTGGGCCAGCAACTTGTGGCCTATCCACACCAGGGGGTGGAGACACGAACACTACTGCCCTGTCACGACCATTACTCTGGGAAACATGAAGACGACAACATAGTCAATTTTTGTTCCAACATAACTCTACAGCTACAAGGACGCATAATTTACCTTTGGGGGAGGTCGGGCCAGCTTGAAGGCATGCTCAATGTCGCTTAACCTGACATAATTGGGATCGGCTAGGTTGAATAGCTCCCCAATCCTGGCCTTGACTTCGATCTTGTCAAGTGCCTCTTTTCTGGTCCTCGTTGGATCTGCGCTCCCCTGGTATTCCTAGCCAGGATGTACCCTCTTCTGGCAGGGCTGGATCCTTCGGCTGATGAAGTTCCCAACCACGCTTGGACCATCCAGCTTCCCCCATGGGATCATCCCGAGCAGTTCTGCGATCTGTTCCAAGTGCTTGGGCTTCTCCGACCAGCTGTTCTTCTTCTCCGGAATCAACCCCACGTCGCACAGAGTGATCGTGTTCGGCTCTTCACGGATGTAGAACCACTTCTTGTACCATTCATCTAGTGATGTGTTCCAAGGGCAGTGCAAGTACTGGGCCTTCATCCCGTCATGCAGATTGAGGTATACACCTCCGGCTATCTTCGAGCCACCGCTCCCTTTCTTCTGCAGACAGAACAGATGGCAAAAGAGGTCGAAATGGGGCTGGAAGCCACCATAGGCTTCACAAAGATGGATGAAGGTGGAGACAAGAAGAATCGAGTTGGGATGCAGGTTGCAAATCCCAATCTCATAATACAAACAGAGCCCCTGAAGGAAAGGGTGCACTGGAACCCCAAAACCCCGCTTGAAGAAATCCTCGAAAACCACAATCTCACCTGGTTGTGGATCCGGAAAGCTTTCTCCTTCCGGTGCGCACCATCCCGCGAGTGCCTTGTTGTGGAGCACTCCCATGGTGACGAGGTCTTTGATGGTCTGCTCGTTGCTCCTTGACTTCCACCACTCCTTCACCACGACTCTGGCTTTCTTCTGGGCGTCTCTCTTAGCCATTAATCTATCCTTGCTAAAGGGGTGGATGTGGTAGAGGGGGGGATTGGTGATGATTTCAGAGGTGTAGGGTTCGGCAGGAGGAAGAAGAAGGCTGCGGTGGCGAATGATAATGGGGATCGGTAAAAAGTAACTTACCAGTTCTATTTTATAAATAACCAAGAGCTCCGTCATTTCGTCCGCCCGAGATTCTTGGGAGACGTGCACACGCGCCGTAGACGGTTGTTTTCACAACCTCGAGATCTATGCCAATAAACGTGCCCCTTTGTTACTAGTGTACGCGCCTCTTCGTTGATAGTGTGAGAGGGCCCACACTGACGCACCTCCTTACAGGTGCCAAGCGACTGTTTGCCAGAAAGAGCAAGAAGACAGTGTGACGTGCTATACCCGTCTGCTTTTTTGACCAGACATGTCAGATTGGACTTGACAGAGTAAGGAGATAAATAAATACACCAAATAATAGTACAAGAGGCGTTCATTTTTTTTCGCTGCATGTCTTGTGCTCATGGATGGACCAGACCACGGCCGTGCTCGAGGACTGCCCCGACCACTACAACGCTCGGGGACTGCTCCGACCACTACCATGCTCGAGGACTGCCCCGACCACTACAACGCTCGGGGACTGCTCCGACCACTGCCGTGCTCGGGGACTGCTCTGATCACTGCCGTGCTCGGGGACTGCTCCGACCACTGCCATGCTCGGGGACTGCTCTAACCACTGCTCAGAGATCGCTCTCCTCGGCTACATATGATTTGTACTCACATACAGTTGAGAGACATTTATTTAGACCTTGCTACAAGGCTCATACTTCGCCTTCCAGCAAGCTCGGGGACTACATCGGTACGATGCACCTGCCGGTGCATCTCGTATCGCCTGCACGATGATTGGATTCTTAACTTTAGTGGAAATTATTTTTTAGACCCTGGCACCATGTGCCTGCGTCACCTATTACCAGGCTCGGGGACTAAGTGGGCACACTTCACCTTGCGGCGGATGTGTTTATTTAATCGACCCCTATGCTTTGACTGATTGTAAGGATTACTATCGTGCTCGGGAACTGTCCCGACCACTTCTCGGAGATCGTTCTCCTTGGCTACATATGATTTGTACTCACATACAGTTGAGAGACATTTATTTAGACCTTGCTACAAGGCTCATACTTTGCCTTCCAGCAAGCCCGGGGACTACATCGGTATGATGCACCTGCCGGTGCATCTCGTATTGCCTGTACGACAATTGGGTTCTCAACTTAACTGGGAATTCTTTTTAGAACCTGGCACCACGTGCCTACGTCACCTACTACCAGACTCGGGGACTAAGTGGGCACACTTCACCTTGCGGTGAATGTGTTTGTTTTTCGACACCTACGCCTCTGGTGATCAAGGATGCTATGCTTCAAGATTCACTTACATTTCTTTTCAGAAATACAAGTGGGCACACTTCACAGGATGGAAATCTTTTTCTTTTTTCTTAAGAGCACCATACATTCTTCGGGCAACCTACTTTTTCGGCGACAACGGTGGTCAGAGACGTCAAGGACTCAAGCCTTACTTGTCGGAGAAGGTTAAAATGGCATGTCGCAGCATAATACATGGTGCTCGGGGACTAGCTGTGGGGGTATTAACCCTTATACCCTTACGGCTAGGCTTGGGCCAGCCTGGATCAGTGGGTCCGGTCCACCAAAAGACGACGCGTGGCCCGGCCAACCTGTTCCGAGTCCCGCGCAATGAGTCAAGGCAGATTTGGCGATCAAGCAAGATCCTGGTCAGTTAGAATAGGAATCCTTATCCGGCCACATATGGTAATTGTAACTGGCTAGGATTAGTTTCCAGATCTATAACCCTGCCCCCCATACTATATAAGGCAGGTAGGGGACCCCTCTAAAAAACATCTCTCATTGATATACAGCAATATAATCAGACGCAGGACGTAGGTATTACGCCTTCTTGGCGGCCGAACCTGGATAAAACCTCGTGTTTGTCTTGCGTCACCGTCTTGTTTGTGGCTTGCCCATCTGTCTGCCGACAATCTACTACCTTGGGCATACCCCTAGGTAGACTGCCGACCATATTTCGTCGACAACCACCGATTCAGAAAGTAGGGTACATCCACGAGTAACTGAGTCTAAGCACCACGCTTACACTATGAATACTATTTTTAAACCAGGAGCTACAAGGATTAAAGTACTCAAAAGAGAGTCGCAAACCTAAAGAACAATATGAACAAGATGCTTACTTGAATTAGAAGTCAATTACCAAAGAAATATCAGAAGCAAGCTCATGAAGAACTTGATTCCGCCAAGGTACAAGCCATAGAGAGAGCACCGATAGGCTAGGACTCCTCCAAAACTCTTCCCTCTCACTCTATCTCTCTATCTCTATTACAAGACTAGATCCTATCAAGGACTAATCTTCTCTTAATTGCTAGCTCTGATCCTGGTGGAAGTATAGATTAAGGTTTTCGGCCCTAAGGCTCTCAGGATCAAATACCAATGACCTAGAGGGGGGTGCGGGTAGGTATATATAGGCCGGAGCGTCAATCCTGAGCCATCTGATCAAACCAACTTGAATAAATGGCAGAGATGCAATCCTTAAGGCGATGGAGAACTGACGTAACAACAGAGAGGGGGCCCATAGGCCAGCCAACCTACAGGTGGGGCTAGCCGGTCCCACAAGTTAGGGGTACATGCTCTGCTTTGATGGAGAGCCACATGGAGTCTTCTAGAGTCTTTCCACGCTGTTTATGCGGTGGAATTTCATAATTTCCTTTAACAAATAGGTCCTCCTTGGTGGTTTTTAGATTAAATCTTGCTGACAACACAGATTCACCAAAACTCATAGAATTTGTCAGTTTAAATCCCTAGGTCTATGTTGGTGATCCATTTTAATTATTTATGCAAGTTATATTAATGGTTTGTAAGGAATGTTAACTACCGTCAACAACCATTAGGTGGATAATGACAAAACCAACATTAGAGCAAAGCATATAGGGTTTGAGAGCACTAATCTGTGTATTTATTCATATCATACTATGGGACAGTCTGGTTTTCTATTTTGTGTGACAAAAGGATTGATTTCAATTGAAATTCATATAGAATAGCCTTTCTTTATGAGTACTTTACTTCATCGTGTACAGAAAATGCAGTCCTATAATCATAGAAGAAGGTATTCATACCTTTGTTCTACGAATTGGCATGGCTAGGCTGCAAGACACCTCTGCCGTGGCACACACCTGATCACGTGGACGCTAATGCCGCCACGCTCCATCGGGAGAGCGCCGCCATGCCACCAGGGATCCTCCGCCTCCACCGCTGCCGTAAGTACAGCGGGCACAAATATGTTTCCACTTGTAGGGGATATCCAATTTAGGCCAATCCTATAGGGCATCCACATAGCCAATAAGATACTATAGCATCTCTAAAGAGATATCAGCATAGCCGGGCATCTAGCACAATGGTAAAGACGTTCGATTCCTTTATCTAGATCCCGCGTTCGATTCCCAGCTATCAGACCTCTTTTTGAGAAATTAAACCCGACGGCACACATGCTACAAGTGACACGCAAGCCATCGGTGTAAGGGACCGTGACACCTAAGAGAGGGGTGGATTAGGAAACTTAAAAATCTACTCTAAACTATGGCCTCTAATTCCACCTTAGCAAAACCTATGCAAGAAAGTAATCTATCTAAATATGCAACTATGGTTTTACTAATGTGTTGCTATCTCTATCGCAAAAGAGTCTTGCAACCTAGGTTCCAACCCTATCAACTAGCCTATCAACCAAGCTAGGAAAGTAAAGCACACAACCTAGGTAACAATGTAAATGCCGAAGGTAAAGATGAGGTAGAGATGCAAACTCCTATCGATGACTCTGGTATTTTTACCGAGGTATCGAGAAGTGCTCAAGCTTCCCCCTAGTCCTCGTTGGAGCACCTCGCAAGAAATCCCTCGCAAGGGCCAAGCTCCCGATCGGGTAACTCCGTGGATAGCCCTAGGCCTTCCCCACTCACAAGTGGGTCTCCAGTGTGCCTTTCGACAAGCCTCTCCCAGACCGCTCCCCGGCGTCTTCACTATCAAGCTTCTAGCCAAAACGCCGTGGACCTTGTTCCCTTTGGTACACGGTGGCGGCAAGACCACAAGCACGATTGGTGTGGTCTCGCAAGACTACAAGCCCCACCGAGTACAAACATGGTGTGCGCAAACACCTTGGGTTTAGAGGTATGCAAACCTTACTAGCAACTAGACCTAAGCCTAGAGCAAGCACATATGAGCATGGTCTAACTAACCTAAGCACTTCGCAAAGCACCTACGCTAATCACCAAGTGATTGTTAAGCTCTATGCATCTGGAAAAGCACAAATGAGGTGTAACAACACCCTCCTATCTTCCCTCAGCTCCCACTTGAAAGGTCCTTGTGTGGTTTTGGTAATTGAGTGATAACCTAGGTGGACTAATTGTGTTTATGTGAGATACATAGGTGATTAGTCCACAGGTACATGTGTGTGAGCAACATATGCCATGAAGGTGAAAATGGCTTGGAGATGTTGCAAAGCTCACACATGTGATGATGAAGGAGCTCATTGCAAATGACACATGACATTGAGTCACGTGATCAAGGTGGAGAAGATCAAGACATGACTTGGCTTGATGGATCAGTTGCAAGCATGAAGGGCAAGTTGAAGGCTTTGGAGCGATGGACCACGTGGCGGTGAAGCTTAAGCAAGACTTGGCGCCGATGGACGAAGGCAATAGTGAAAAGCAAGTAAAGTCAAGATCAATGAACCAATATGATCACGTGATGATATGAAGTGGATCATATCATTGTTGATCGTGTTGGTGCATGTGTTGCATCGACATTGGAGGAGATGGGATGAATGCACAAGGCAAAGGTATAACCTAGGGCATTTTATTTCACCAGTCATAGGTGTGTAGAGAAGTTTATGACTTGGTTTAGGATAGATGGCCGTACTATCAAGAGGGGCAAACTTGTTTGCATATTGGTCATCTAGTGCCACTCGAGTGATCTAACTTTGCATCGTCGCTTGGATTGAGTGGCATGGCAAGTTGAGTGGCTAATCCTTTGGAAAATGATTGCAAAAATGCTAACACACATACACATGGTGGTGTACACTTGGTGGTGTTGGCACATTTACAAAGGAGATGAAGTTGGAGTTGATGTGGATCAACTCGGCGATGAAACGGAGGCGAGAAGGGTTAGAAACTCCACCAGTGGAGTGTCCGCCCATAGAGTGTGGACAGTCCGACGGTGCCACCGACGCCCTATATAGAAAAGACAGGGTCTCACAGAGTGGACTGGACACTGGTCACATGGTGACCGGACGCCGGGGTCCTATGTCCGGTCAGTGGCGGCAGAGAGCGTGCAGGCGTCGGTCTTCGACCGGACGCTGGCACTAAAAGTGACCGGACGCTGGTAGGGTGCATCCGATCAAGTAGACATACGGTGACGTAGGCGACGTAGAAAGGTTGGAGAAGGACCGGACGCTGATGTTGTGTCCGATCGTAACCTACTAGACACGTCCGGTCGCGACTGGTACCTTACTGGAAATGACCGAACGCTGGGGTTGTTGCGTCCGGTCACTTTGAGTAGCTGCGTCTGGTCATCACTTGACCGTTGAGATCACGTGACTGAGGTTGAACAGAGGTGACATGTGGCGAGCATCCGTTGACCGAACACTGAGGTCCTGCATCCGGTCGATACGACCGGAGCGTCCGGTCGTCCCGAGTTTTGCCCAGTGAAGGGGTAACGACTTGTTTAGCCTGTGGGGCTATAAATAGAAGGTGGTCTCGGCCATGGCTGGTGCTGAGCACCTCAGGGGACTTTGTGTCCATGCTTGAGAGTGCTTGGGAGCCCTCCATCTCACATATACTTGATAGTGATCATCTGATTGTGTGAGAAAGCGATTCTTGTGTGATTGCATCGTGAGGTTGCACCGAGTGGCACTAGGTGATCGAGTTGGAAGCCGGTGGTGCTTGTTACTCTTGGAGGTTGCCACCTCCTAGATGGCTTGGTGGTGGTCTCCGTCGAAGCCCGCAAGAAGCTTGTGCGGTACTCCGAAGAAGAGCTTTGTGTGGGGCATTGTGCTCGCCGCGCGGGAGCCGCGAAGAGCAACTCTAGTTGAGTGTGTCATTGAGCTACCCTCACTTTCGGGGTAGGTTCTTGCGGCGCTCGACGTGTGGGCTTGGCGGGTGATGCCAATTAGCCGCCGAACCTCCAAGTGAGCGGTCAACACAACAGGGACGTAGCGTCTTGGCAAGCACGTGAACCTCGGGAGAAAATCACCGTGTCAACCTTGTTCTTCCCATTGGTTTGCAATCCCCATACACAAGCTTGTGATTACTTTTATATACATTGTGCTTGTGTAGTTGCTCTTGTAATTAGTTAGCTTGTGTAGCTCACTAGTTACCTCCTTGCTTGTGTAGCATAGAAGTAGCTCCCTTGCGTGGCTAATTTGGTTTGTGTAACCTTGTTAGTCACTTTTCTTAGTTTGTGTAGCTAAGTATTTGCGCTCTCTAATTTGGCATTGGTTGCCTTGTTATTGAGCATTGCTAGTGAGTTTAGTTGGCTTTGTGCTTTTGCTTATTAGCATGTGTAGGAGCTCCCTCATTGCTTGAAATACTAGTGGCATATGTTTGTGTGACCTTGCTCCTAAAATTAGTTAGGTGAGCTCTAGCTAGCCCAACACCTTTGTTGCTTAATTAGGATCTTTGCAAGGTGCTAGAGAACATAGATAGAGGGGTATAGTCTTGGCTAGACCGATAGTTTTAATTCCACACTTGTTTCAGTTAGCCGACGCGATTAAGTTTTAGAAATGACTATTCACCCCCCCTCTAGTCGACATCTCGATCCTACACCACTCCCTTCAAATGGCTAGTTAGAGTCACATATATAGGCTACAAGTGGAGATATAGCCATTGGGGCCGAGCTCCATGTTTCTACATGGACACCGGACATGGCGGTGCCAGGCACCGGACACAGTGATGCTAGCCACGTCTGCTAGCATTTGGTCACTGACAACCGACCGTTGGGGTACTGTTCACCAGGGCAGTGCACCGCCACCCTAGGGGTGGTGACCAGGGCGACGCTCAAGTCCCCAAGTCGCTGCTCTCTGGAATCTTCGGGTGGTGGCATCGTGACCCCATGGCGGTGACCAGGGCGGTGCACACGTTGTTGTCTGGTGCCCTCCCTCTCCTTCTAGCTGTAGCAGCCCTCTGTTCAGTGGCACCGCCACCCCCTGGCGGTGCACCGCCATGCCTAGGGCAATGACCAGGGTGTTGCCCCTCTTGCTGTTTCTTCGCGTTTTTTCATCGGGGCTTCGTCATTTTCACGTCTTGGACTCCTTGCTTATGTCCTAAGCTGTCAACACCTCTTCCAATGTCTTTGTTTGAGTGTTGATCATTTTCTTCATGTTCCAAAGTTGATCGAAGTCTGCGTTGTATCCAATTGAACTATAAAATGAACACTAGTAAACATATTAGTCCAATTTGGTTGTGTTGATCATCAAACACCAAAATCCAAAGTAAATGGGCCTAGGGTCCATTTTCCTTACAATCTCCCCCTTTTTAGTGATTGATGACAACACGACCAAAGCAAGCAAATAATAATAGATGCAAAAATTTAAAAACTATCTACTTGCTAGGGTGCAATGCAAAGTCATGTTTATATGATGCAAAAAGATACCACTTGTGAAAAACTTTAGAAACTTATATTGCCCTTGCAAATGTCCCCAAATGGCATTATAGAATTAAGCCTCCCCCTAACTCTATAATCCACTATCCTCCCTTTCTCGAACTATTACCACTTATAAATTATTATGATCGGGCTTCCGTTTGGTCCTACAACTTCTCCCCCTTTAGAATCAAACACCGAAAAGGAAGACATTAGTAGCACAAGGGAGGGTCAAACTTTGTGATCCCTCCCACTAAATATATGCATACATGTGGTGGAGGATGAAATATATGCATAATTGGCAAATTAATGCACAAGGGATTTTAAATTATATAATGCATGGAGAAATCATATAAATACCAAAGTGAAATCAACATGATGATATCGGTAGAAATACCACATGTGGAAATCAATTTGATTTATACCACTTGCAATAGGTGGTGGATATTTGAAGTATGATGCTTAATTCCGGAGACTCCATTTTCCTTACAATGAGACTACTACACACATAATAATCTTGAAAAGAATGTTAGTCTAAAACCATCCAATTTGTAGAATAACCTCCTCCTAAATTTGTGCACCCCATGAAATGCACCCAAACTTTGCCAAGTCTCCAAATTCCCCGAAGTCCATCGGACATCTCACTTCCCCTTCGGGATCCAAACTTTCTTGGTGCTCTTCATGTTGGAAATTATCTCCTTTGGCACCCAAATGTGTTTGGCCCCATTGTTGACTTGCTTGTTCACCTTGATGGCCACCACCTTCTCATTTTTCTTCTTCTTCAAGAGATAAGGTGTGAAGGCCTTTTGTCCACCTTGTTGGTGTAGGTGTAGGTGTTGGAGAGCTTGCTTGTTTCCTTTTTGTTTTTCTCTTTCTTCTTAGCTCGTCCCCCAGTTTTCACCTTACACTCATAGGACTTGTGGCCTTCCTTGTGGCATACATAGCAAACCACGATTTGTCCTTCATCAAACTTCTTCACTCTCTTGATGGTGTTATCTTGATGAAGTTAGGCTTGCTCCATTTTGCCTTTTACTTAAGTCAAGTCCTTGGTAAGGCGAGCCACTTCTTACTTGAGTTGCTCATTCTCCATTGAGATCTCTTGTGTGCATGTATCTACAACAACTTTCTCAACACAAACTTGGTTGCACAAGGGTGAGTCTAAACATACATCATTGCAAGAAGTATAGGCATCCTTTTTAGGCATGTCAAAGATTGAACTTTTCTTTTTAGGTGTCTCGGTGGGGGTCGTACCGACGGCTTCAAGATTAGGAACTTTATTAGTTAGCTCATCACAATGTTTGCACATGGTTTCCATTTAGCAAGCAAACTTTTATAGGCATTTTGTGAGCTAGCAAACTTTTCTTATAATTTTTTTATTTTTCTTTATAAGTTGCTCATCATTGATGACGCATGCATTTGTTGTTGCACTAGCCTCAAGTTGCTCAATTTTAGTAGATAGTTTAATATTGAGATTAGCAAACATCTCATATTGTTCAAGAAAGGTTTTATATGCTTCTTGTGAACTATCTAGCTTTTCTTGCAACATTTTTAGCTTCCTTGCACAAGTTGCTCATAAGAAGGTAGCTCATCATCACTATCACTATTATTGTCACTATCACTAGGGATAGACTTTTTGTTACCTTGTGCCATAAGGCACACTCGTGAAGTGCTTGATGATGAGTGCTTGTACCCTCGCCTCTTGTGATGGTCTTCTTCTTCACTTGAAGAATCATCCCATGACATTATTGATGTGAGGGTTTTGTCCTTGCACACCTTCTTCTTTGTCTTGGGTGTGGGCTTGTTTGGACAAACTTCCACAAAGTGCCCCAATTCTCCGCATCCATAGCATCCTTTCTTCCTTTGCTCATTTCTTTGATTGGTGAAAATGAAATCTTGAATTTGGATGGGCACACCCTTGACATTGAGCCTTTGGATCATCTTCTCCACCTTATTGATAAGTTTGATTGATTCTTCATCAAGGTCGGGGGTGGAGGAGGAAGATTGATCATCATCACTTGATTCATCATCATCATCTTCTTCTTCTTTTTCTTCTTCACTTAAGGAGCTTGAGCTTGAGCTTGTCTCAACTTCCTTGCCCTTTATCTTCTTGTGCTCACTACAAGCGAGAGCTTTGACTTTGCTTGATGAAGAGGCTTCTTCGTAACCCATCTTACATGATATCTCAAATTCCACTATCTTGCCAATGACTATGGCTAGGGTCATGGTGCTCAAGTCCTCCATATTATGAAGAATGGTGATGATGCTTGCATATTTCTTTTGTGGTGGTATGGAGATGATCTTCCTCACGATGTTCGCATCATCTAACTTTGTTAATACTATATAATTGTGCTCATTGATAATTAGATTCAAACAAGAATACATATCGTGAACAAGCTCATCATCATTCATTTCAAAAGAATCATAACTTTTTTGAGCTAGGCATAGTTTTTGCTCACGGACATTACTTGTGCCATCATGGAGCTCTTATAGTTTTAACCAAATTTCATGTGCCATATTTAAAGTGAACACTTGGTTAAACACATCCATGCTAAAAGATTTAAACGAGCAATTTTTAGCTCCAGCATTGAAATGAATTTCTTTTTCTTCACTCTTTGTGGGTTTATCATGATTCTTAATGGGTTTCATCCCGCCACAAGTGACTCTCCAAACACCCAAATCTACTGCCTCAAGGTGACAAGCCATTCTAGCTTTATAGTAGGGGAAGTTAGTGCCATCAAAGTGCGGATGCCTAGAGGTATTCATCCCAACCACTCTAAATAGCGTCAGCTCAACGGTGGTGAAGCCAAAAGTCCAAATTGAGCCAACCATGTCTGATACCACTTGTGAGGGACCATGAAGCCTAAGAGTGGGGTGAATTAGGCAACTTAAAAATCTACTCTAAACTATGGCCTCTAATTCCACCTTAGCAAAACATATGCAAGAAAGTAATCTATCTAAATGTGCAACTACGGTTTTACTAATATGTTGCTATCTCTACCGCAAAAGAGTCTTGCAACCTAGGTTCCAACCCTATCTACTAGCCTATCAACTAAGCTAGGAAAGTAAAGCACACAACCTAGGTAAAAATGTAAATGCGGAAGGTAAAGATGAGGTAGAGATGCAAACTCCCATCGATGACTCTGGTATTTTTAGCAAGGTATCGAGAAGCGCTCAAGCTTCCCCCTAGTCCTCGTTGGAGCCCCTCGCAAGGGCCAAGCTCCCAGTCGGGTAACTCCGTGGATAGCCCCGGGCCTTCCCCACTCACAAGTGAGTCTCTAGTGTGCCTTCCGACAAGCCTCTCTTGGACCGCTCCCCGCCGTCTTCACTATCAAGCTTCTGGCCAAAATGCCATGGACCTTGTTCCCTTCGGTACATGGTGGCGGCAAGACTACAAGCACGGTTGGTGTGGTCTCACAAGACTACAAGCCCCACAGAGTACAAACACAGTGTGTGCAAGCACCTTGGGTTTAGAGGTATGCAAACCTCACTAGCAACTAGACCTAAGCCCAGAGCAAGCACATATGAGTGTGGTCTAACTAACCTAAGCACTTTACAAAGCACCTACACTAATCACCAAGTGATCTTTAAGCTCTATGCATGTGGAGAGCACAAATGAGGTGTAACAACACCCTCCTATCTTCCCTCAGCTCTCACTCCCTTCAAATGGCCGGTTGGAGTCATATATACTGGCCACAAGTGGAGATATAGCCGTTGGGGCCCATCTCCACTTTCTACGTGGGCACCGGACACGGCGGTGCCACCCACGTCAGCTAGCCGTTGGTCACTGACAACCAACTGTTAGGGTACTATTCACTAGGGCAGTGCACCGCCACCCTAGGGGCGGTGACCAGGGCGGTGCCCAAGTCCCCAAGTTGCTGCTCTCTGGAATTTTAGGGTGATGGCACCGCCACCCCCTGTCCGGTGCACCGCCACCCCATGGCGGTGACCAGGGCAGTGCACACGTTGTTGTCTGGTGCCCCCCTCTCCTTCTAGCTACAGCAGCCCTCTGTTTGGTGGCACTGCCACCTCCTAGCGGTGCACCGCCATGCCTAGGGTGGTGACCAGGGCGGTGCTCCCTCTTGTTGTTTCTTCATGTTTCTTCGTCGTGGCTTCATCATCTTCGCGTGTTGGACTCCTTGCTTCTGTCCTAAGCTATCAACACCTCCTCCAATGTCTTCTTTTGAGTGTTTATCATTTTCTTCATGTTCCAAAGTTAATCCAAGTCCCCGTTGCATCCTATTGAACTATAAAATAAACACTAGCAAACACATTAGTCCAATTTGGTTGTGTTGATCATCAAATACCAAAATCCAAAGTAAATGGGCCTAGGGTCCATTTTATTTATAGTCGGGTCCCATAGGTCGGATAGAGATGGAGAAAGATCCCACAGGTAGACGTGACACATAAGCCGTCAGGTCCCATTGGTTGGATGCAGAAGGGTCCCGTAGGTACACATCAGATGGAGAAAGGACCGAGCGGAGACTTTTATGACAAATTGCAAGCGTCATGGATGAGTAACTGTAGGTCCCATAGATACATGTGGGATGAAGAAAGGACCAAGTGGAGACTTTTACGATGAATTACAAGCATCACGGATGAGTAACTATAGGTCCCACAGGGACACGTCGAACGTCTGGTCCCATAGGTCGGATGCAGAAGGGTCCCGTAGGTACACGTTGGATGGAGAAGGACCGAGCGGAGACTTTTATGATGAATTGCAAGCGTCACGCATGAGTAACTGTAGGTCCCATAGGTACACATCAGATGGAGAAAGGACTATGTGGAGATTTATGATGAGGTGTCATTCATTATAGATCGAAAACTTTGTCATAGATGTGTAACTAGTTCAATGACGAAGCCCTAGTTGTCACAGTTCCAAAGAGGATCGTCATAAATGAGCAGGAACAGGTGCGTGAGGCTTTTTTGTGATGAAACATGTGTTGTTCTATCACGCTTTCACATGAGGATGCTTGATTTCATCATAGATAGGGAGGGTTGAAGGATCGTCACCACTGATCTATGATGAAACGTAAATATTCATCATAAAAAGCGATATTCTATGATAGTTTCAGATTCATCATTAAGATTTTTGTCATAGAAGTGGATATTTCTAGTAGTGGCCTCATGTGTACATGTCGTGCTCACTGGCACAGTGCGTGAACCTGAGCTTACGTAGGCTACTGTTGAGCTTCATGTTCCATGCACGCGGCGCCTGTCGAAGCCTGTACAATGCCTTCTACAGCTTCAGCACCTTGCCTTCGTGCCCTGCAGTAGCAAAGCCCAACGGTTGCTGGACATATACCTCCTCCTCTAGCTTGCCATTAAGGAACGCTGACTTGACATCCATATGATGGACAAGCCAGCCCTCCTGCACTGCCACGGCAAGCAGCATCCGGATCAACTCCATCTGGGCAACTGGTGTGAACACTTCATCAAAGTCGACGCCTTCTTGTGGCACATACCCCTTTGCGACAAGGCGGGCTTTGTGCTTGCTGATGGCGCTCGCCTCATCACGCTTCACCTTGAACACCCACTTCAAGCCGATGGACCGATGACCATAGGGAAGGTTCACGAGCTTCCACAAGTCGTTCTGCTTGATTGAGGCCATCTCCTCCTTCATGGCCTTGCGCCAGCACTCCTTGCACCGCGCCTCCACAAACATGGCTGGCTCCTCTTCGATCGCTAGGAGCAGGTCGTCGTCCATCTCGAACTCCCGTTCTGCCAAACCTGAGATTTCCACTGCCCCAAGATGTTGTCCAGCTTCCGGAAATGGAGGGGTACGTCATCATGATTATTGTCTAGATTTGGATCACCAGACGGAGGGGATGCAAATTCCACAGTTGCGCCTGGTGGAGGAGATGTAGGTGCCAGCGATGCGCCGCCATTGTGCGTGCCTGCTGGTGAGCCCGTGCTGGATGCCATCACAGGCGTGCCGGGTGTCGTCGGTGCTCCGGCCGAGGGCGTTGGGCTCCCCCCAACTGGAACGTCCTCCGCAACGTCCTCTTGCTCCTCCACCGGCTCACCACGACGGTCAACCACCGTCGTGTACTCAACGTGGAACGGCTCGGTGTCCGCCGTGCGCGCACCGTTGGCATTGGCACTCCAGTCCAACGGACGGCCCTCATCGAACACCACGTCGCACGAGACGTGAACGCGCCCGGTGCTCGGATTGAAGAACTTATACGCCGTGCTCCCTGGTTCATACCCGATGAACACCATCGGGGTGCTGCGGTTGTCGAGCTTCTTCTGGTGACCGCCAGCCACCTTGATATCCGCGACAGAGGAAGTGTACTTGCAGCTTAGCACCATACCAGGCTTCCTGCAGCGTCATGCCCTCGACGCTCCTTATCGGAGATTGGTTCAGGACGAAGACCGCCGTCAGCACCGCCTCTCCCCAAAAACGGCCAGGCATGCGCATCGCCTTGAGCATGCTGCGTGCCATGCCAAGCATAGTCTGGTTCTGCCGTTCCACCACCCTGTTCTATTGGGGCGTGTAGGGAGCGGTGAGGTGGCCCTGCACTCCTTGCTCGGCGCAGTACTCCATGAACATGCGCGACGTGAACTCCCCGCCACGATCGGAACACAGCGTGCCTAGCTTCTATCCCGCCTCAGCCTCAACGCGAGCTTGGAGATGAATGATCACATCGCCGGCTTGATCCTTGGAGCTCAGCAGCACCAGACACATGTAGCGGCTTTGGTCATTGACGGCGAGCAGGAACAGCTTCTTTCCGCCTATCGTCTCCGGCGTGATCGGCCCGCACAGGTCGGCATGAACTAGCTCAAGCAGGCGTGCGGCGCGGAACTTGCCGGCCACCGGGAACGGCTGTCGTCGCTGCTTGCCCGCGAGACAGCTGTCGTAGACTTGCTCGACATGGTCGATCAGGGGCAGGCCCTGCACCATCTGCACCTTGGACGGCTCCTTCAGCCCCTAGAATCTGAGGTGTCCGAACCTAGCATGCCATTGCCAGGCCACCTCGGAGCTACGCGCGGCGAGACACACTGGCCTGTCGATGGCCAGAGTGAGGATGTACAAGCGATTTGGCGAGCGTGGAACCTTGGCTAACAGCCCCCGTCGCCGATCCTAGATCCTCAGGACGCCATGTTTGATGAGAATCATGTACGTGTCCTCGTCGAGCTGGCTGAGGCTGACGATGTTCGCCGTCAGCTTCAGGATGTAGTAGACCCTGGCCAGCTCCTGATGCTCCCTGCTCCTAAGCCTGAAGAGGATGGTGCCGCAGCCCTCGATGACCACGACCGAGCCGTCCCCAAAACGGACCGTCCCGTGCACACCGGTGTCGAGCTCGGAGAAGATGGAGCGCTCCCCCGTCATGTGGTTTGTCGCTCCCGTGTCGAGGATCCAGCGAGTGCTCCCCCTCCGTTCTTCACGCCGAGCTGCACGAACAGCTTGTCCTTGTTGACGTGGATGGGCGCCCGGCCCCTCGCCGATGGTGGTGAAGCAGATGTGGTGACGCTAGCCACTACCGGACTCCCAGCCTTTGCCGAGAGCCCGAAGCTCTCGGCAAAGACGAGTTCACGCTCGGCAACCTATTTGCCGAGAGCAGCTCTCGGCAAAGAGCCGTCGGCAAAACATCTACCGGCAAAGGATTCTTTACCGAGAGCCCCTCTCGGCAAAATATTTACCGAGAGTAATGTCAAGGCTCTCGGCTAACTATAGCTCTTGGCAAACTGGGTTGCCCTAGTAACGGCCAAACGAACGCTAACGGTGTGACAGCTTCTTTGCCGAGAGCGACCGTCGGCAAAGAACTTCTTTGCCGAGAGCTACCATCGGCAAAGAACTTCTTTGCCGAGAGCGACCGTCGGCAAAGAATTGTTAAAAAAAACAAATATTTGCGGAGGCAGTTTAAAAAAAAATAGGTTTGCCGAGAGCCGAGAACCAAGCTCTCGGCAAAGAGGCAGATGTGCCGAGAGCTAGGCTCTCGGCAAAGAGGAAGATTTGCCGAGAGCCCAGAGAGCCCTACTCTCGGCAAAGAGTCCAGAGAGCATTTTTTTTATTTTTGTTTATATTTCCAGCTTCAACAACACATATTTCACAAATATAACACATCATCCACATCACATATATCACAAATATGTCATCCACATCACATATATCACAAATATGTCATCCATCTAAACACATGTCCATCTCAAAGTGCTAAGTTCATCTCACACAAGTTCATGTCACAAAGTGCTAATACATGATGAAGAACAACAGGCTCACCCCCAAGGCTCCCACCCCCCCCGACCCTCCCGACGGCAGCTGCTGCTGCGGCGGTTGGTACCCCGACGGCGGCTGCTGATGCGGCGGCTGGTACCTCGACGGCGGCTGATGCGGCTGCTGATGCGGCTGGTACCCCGACCCTCCCGACGGCTGCTGAAGCGGCGGAAGTTGTGGATACGGTTGGTGCCACGACCCTCCCGACGGCGGCTGCTCAGGCACATCATTCGAACCCGCCGATTGATTCTGCACAAAGGAGAAGAAAAATTAGTAATTATAGTAATACTAAGGCATATAATTGTAATCTAAGCGTAGACAAGTCAAAATTTGCAGAACTAGGTATAAAATTGTAATCTAAGCCTAGACACATCAAAATTTTGGCAGCACCTCCCCTGCACGGTGGGGTTTCCAAAACCTGCAAGAAAACCAACAGCACGATGGCCGCCCACCACATATCAATGGCACGATGGCCGGCACACATATATATCAACGGCACGAAGGCCTCCCATCACATATCAATGGCACGATGGCCGACATGCACAGTAAAGGGCTTTTGTTAGAGAAGTTGAACTCACGTATGAGTAAGGCGGGTATGGGTAAGGCGGTGGAGGAGCGAACAACTCTAGTGGCGCTGGACGACCCATCGTGACGCCAAGACTTGCCACGTACTGAGCCAAGGCGTCAAACCTCGCCCGCTCGGCCTCCCACCTCTGTCGCTCGGCCTCCCGCTCCCTCTGTCGCTCTTCCTCCACCCTAGCCTTATGCTCCTCGAGCGCATGCACCTGGGCCTATAATTTTTCACCGCATTGTTACAAGCAATTTCGAGGAATGTAAAACCAATGAACGACGAATAAAACAGAAATAACCTGTAGTGCTGCCACACGATACGTCGAAGTGTCCTGCCTTGGGCGTATGGGCACGCTACCGCTCGTGCTGCTTGTCCGGACCTGTGAGAGAGTGGGAGTGGTGTGCGGGTCGAGCGTGCTATTGCTGATGAGGTACCGCCCATGCTTCTTGCCTCCTCCCACCCTCATGACGATGTCGCCGTCAATGTCCACGGTGTGTGGATCCCAGTCTGCCCCATGGACTCCCCTTGCCGCCTCGGTGTACTGACTGATGTGCTCGGGGATGCTCTCGTTGGTGAACGACTCGACTGGGTCGTCTGGGTTCCAGTCGATGTTGTCTGTCGCCTTGCCCTTGTGGGCCAGAACCCATGACTTGAGCTCTCCACATGGCTGGTTTTGATGTGCAGCCGACTACGAGAAAAACAAGACGATTATAAATCATGCAGGAATAAATGTCTGAAAGAATAAATGAAGCTACACCAAGTCACGTACCCATCTAGCCCCAAATTCGTGGATGTTAAGGTTGCCCTGGTGGTGTGATACACCTGGCATCAGCAAACGCCGTTCCCGGAGGACGGTGTGGTTATCCGCCCAATTGCCACTCACCCACCTGTCGACCATCATCTGCCAGGCCCGCGTTTTATTGGCGCACCAGCCAGGAGGCACCTGTACGACATCAAGTACATTGACAGATATAAGAACGTGGCAAGCCTACCCAATCTCAGAAGAAATCAATATTGATGTTGTATATTTACCTTCAGGTACTGCTCTTTGGTCAGATGCATTAATCTTGCATCTTCTTTCTTTACCTTCCGATGCTCGTAGACGGCACAGTAATCGATGATGGCCTGGAGCCGCGCCTCGTAATGCATGTCTGAGATGCGACCTCTAAAAGATTTGGCCAACACCTTGGCTGCCCTCGCCTCGTAGTCCTCGGCGCATTTGAAGAAGTCCTGCATATAGAAAAGATGTATCAATACATTGGTTCAAGAAACTCTGGCGAATGCAATGTATTGAGCAAAGTAGTGGGAGGAAGACTTACCCAAAACTCGCACATAACCCGCTCCGCCACGCTTTCGTACGTGCGGCCCATCTCGTCCTCCGCATCAGGGGCGGCGACGTAGTGCTCGTACGTGTAGGCCGGCTCCAGAGCTTCGGCGTAGCGAACCAAGCCTGGGAAGTGTTCCCTGTAGAGAAGACCCAGGATGCCATTGGGCAACCTTTTGTGAGCACCTGGGACCACGACCTTCCAAGACCTGCGTAAGTGATTAAGAAAAAACTGTTAGTTTCCATTGTGATTCTATCATATGTAGGAGCGAAAAAAATGTAAAAGTTACGTACTTTTGCCCAACGGGTCGAATGACCGGGCGTAGAGCATCAGGTATCGGCCGCTCAGGTAGGCTCGTCGGACCTCGTTGGTAGACACCCGAGGTTCCGGTGGAACTGGAACCTCCTGCCTCATCCTCCTGCTCGTCCTCCCGCTCCTCCTGCTCGTCCAGCTGCTCGGCCTCCTGCTCGGCCTGCAGCTCGGCCTCTCCCTGCTGAGCCTGCTCGTCCACCTGCTCTTCCTCCCGCTCCTCCTCGGGCTCTGGTGCTGCTGCTGCTGCAGGCTGAGGTGGTGGCGCCCTAGGCCTCCTCCCGGCCGCCCTCCTCCTCCTCCCCTGAGGTGGTGCCGACCCCCAGCTTCACCTGAGGGCCCTGGTGTACTGCCCCCCGTGTCGTAAAGCGACCTGACCGCCCGCAAAGCTCTGTGGCCCGCCATCTTTGCACAATCACCTACAAGACATAAACAATAAGATCGGATTAGATAGATCATAAACAAGACATTATTATAAAGAGATGCAAAATAAATAAAGCATAATTTCAAAATAACATAATATTACATGTATTAGAAATAATCATCCCCATCGGGATTAGCTGGATCATAGCTCTCATCATCACTATCAGCCATATCGAAATGTTCAACACTTTCCAAAGGAGCAACTATGTCATCATTGACATTGCCAATATGTAATCCTTCAAGTAACGCCAAGTCCTTCGCATTTTCCACCTCATCCCCCTCGTCCACATCAACATCCATTTCATTGTCTACTTCCATTTCCATAGCTCCGGTTAAGTCAATCTCAAAAGTCCCTTGTAGGCCCTCTTCTTGATAGAACTCTCCATCATATGTGTTTGGGTCGAAGTTGTAGTCTTCGGCATTTGGGGAAGGTGCTTTACCGTGCGGCGATACCTTGTGCACAATATCCCAACCCTGAAGACTAGGGTCCCTTTGGCACGAGTAGGGGAGATAATAAATTTGTGTGGCCTGTTGAGCCACAATATAGACATCCTTTCCGCCATAGACGGAATCCTGTCGAATTTCTACTAGCCCAAGGGAAGGACTTCGTCTCGTTTCTTGATGATCAAACCAATGGCATTTGAATGCGACAGGGTTAAGAGGTTTGCGACCACGAAACCTAAGTTCATATATTTCTTCGATTCTTCCATAATACTCGGCCCCATCAAGGCCGCCAGTAAAAACTCCGGAATTCGTGGTTCTTCGATTGGGCCGGCTCTGCTCGTGTCTTGTTGTGTGAAATCGGTATCCATTCACATCATAACCAGAAAATGACTTGACCCTATGTTCAAAGCCATTGGCAACCTGTCTCAACTCTGGATTCATAGTCAAATCGGTTTGGCTCTGCAAGGTCAAGGAGGATAGATCGTTAAATTGGAATGTACAAGCAACTGGGACTGTCAATCGGTGAACGAGCTAAATTGCATAGTACCTTTTGTTTGAACCAAGAAATAAAATCGGAAATTCCATTTCCCGCACCCTGATGAAGAATGGTGTCACGTTCTTGCGGGGTAGGTTCCCTTGATAGATGCCAGTTCTCATTAATAAACTCCCTGTAACAACGAGAAACAAGGAGGTTGGATGCAGAATGTTGACGGCATATTTAATTAACAAGTTCGTGCAAGAAACCACTTACTGCATGTACGGCTCCATTTCGGTAAGATTGGTCAACACATATATCATGATTGTGAGCCACTCTTCGTTTTTCAACAACAATGAGGTCGCATCACTCGCACTTCCAAGTTGCCCTTGGAAAAGGCTGAGTTTTGATTCATTTTCACCAGCATTGTAACGAGGGGGTCGATTATGCACACTAGGAAGCTTGTCACCATAGTATGCTTGTGTGAAGTTAGTAACCTCCTCTAAAACGAATGCCTCCGCCATGGAAGCCTCGATTTTGCATTTGTTTCTGCATTTCTTCCGAAGAACCTTTAGACATCTCTCGATTGGATAGCACCAACGGGCCTGCACGGGCCCCCCCATTCGTGCCTCATACGGGAGGTGCAGAATCAAATGCTGCATCAGGTTGAAGAAGCCGGGTGGAAAGATCATCTCCAACTTACAGAGCAACACAGGTGCTATTTTTTCCAATTCTGCAACCACGCTATGAGATAACTCCTTGGCACAAAGCTGGCGGAAGAAATAGCTCAACTCGGCTAGCGTCTTCCACACATGCTCAGGGACATAGCCTCGGAGCATCGCCGGAAGAAGACACTCAATCCATATGTGATAGTCATGACTCTTCAGGCCATTGATTCGCAAGGTAGATAAGTTCACTCCCCTCCTCAGATTCGCTGCATACCCATCAGGGAACATTAATGTTTTGAACCATTCTAATACTTCTCTCTTTTGTTCCGGTTTCAATCTGTAATCGGCCTTAGGCCTTGTCCATTTCTTGCCGCTTCTAGGAGGTTGCATGTGTTGCTTTGGTCTATCACATATCGTTGCCAGGTCCAGTCTCGCCTTTACATTGTCCTTCGTCTTATCCTTAATGTCCATGATCGTTCCCAAAGCGCCTCGGCAACATTCTTCACGGTGTGCATTACATCAATGTTGTGTGGAAGAAGAAGGTCGTTATAATAGGGGAGCATCATCAAGGGCGACTTATGAGTCCACATATGCTCCTCACCATATCCCACGAACCTACCATCTTTTTCATTGATCCGGAGAGCATCTATCTGATCATGAACCTCGGCACTGGTCATCATCTGTGGTGCGGGGTCTGTAACCATGACACCTTTAGTAAAGTTCTTGATGTCTTGTCTGAATGGATGCTCAGCAGGGAGGAATTGTTGATGTTTGTCAAACGCGGAATATTTGCTGCCCTTCTGCAGCCAATTGAACTGCAGAGCTGCCATGCACAAGGGGCATGGAAACTTCCCGTGAACACACCAAGCGCTGAATATCCCATATGCTAGGAAGTCATGCATGGAGTATTGATACCAAACATGCATGTTGAAGTTTGTCTTTGTAGCTCGATCGTATGTCCATACACCATGGTCCCAAGCATGGACCAGTTCATCGAACAAAGGCTCCATGAACACACCCATGTTATTCCCAGGGTGTTCTGGAATTATCAACGACAAGAACACATTCTGTCGTTGGAAGGAGACGCCAGGGGGGAGATTGAGAGGGATAACAAACACGGGCCAACAAGTGTATGGGACAGCCATCATTCCATAAGGATTGAACCCATCTGTTGCCAGTGAAACACGCACATTACGTGCCTCCCCACTTTTGTTACGATGAATGTTATCAAAGTGATGCCATGCTTCACCATCGGCTGGATGTACCATCTTCTTAGGACTGTATCTTTTTCCATTTTTGTGCCATATCATCTGTTTCGCGGATTCCTCTGTCATGAATAGCCATTGGATCCTCGGTATGAATGGAAGGTACCGTAGGATTTTCACTGGGTATGGACTCTGCCTCTTCTCACCATCACCAGAGTCTACCTCCAGATACCTAGAGGATTTACACTTTGGACAGTACTTTGCATCCGCGTGTGCTTTTCTAAAGAGGACGCAGCCCTTCGGACAAGCATGTATCTGCTCATATGGCATCTTAAGTGCACGAAGGACCTTCTGCGATTCGTACATGTTCTGTGGCAGAAGGTGACCGGCCGGAAGGATGGAGCCAATAACTGTCAACATTTCATCAAAGTTCTCTCGACTGAGGTTGAACTGGGACTTTAAGGCCATTAAGCGTGAAATGCCATCAAGCTTTGAAATCTGTGTGTGGCCATGAAGGGGTTTCCCTGCCGCAGACAACATGTCGTAATACGCCTTTGCGCTTGCCTCTGGCTCCTCCTCCTCCTGCTGCCTACATCCTTCAGCGAAGTGTGCTTCGTGAAAGTCATCTAACCAAGCTGCTACCCTGGCATCAGCATTGTAATCCTCGACACGTGGTCTCACCACCTCCTCTCTCACACGATCGGCTTCACCGTGGTGGGTCCACTGGGTATAGTTTTTCGTAAATCCATGCCTAGCCAGATGTGAAGTCATCACCTCCTTTGTCTGCCTCTTTCTGTTCTTACAGTTGATGCAGGGACAAAAAACGGCACGCACTCCGGGAGCCTGGTCAAATACTTGCTTGATGAAAGCCTCGGTCTTGTCGACCCATTCTCTGGTAATCTCACGGGCGCTCCGGCGGCCCGAGTACATCCACTCACGGTCATCCATCCTCTAACATATATATCACCAAGTAATAAATATAACCATGGACTTGCATCTACACGTCGTTCCTACCATCTAATAGGTAAGGATAGGTCCTAATCCCACCCGAGGATGCGTCGATGGTGTTAGTTCCCATGGTCTGGTCCTATCCGAAACAGAATTTCGGCATCACCTCCCCGCTGTTCTCCAAATACACGTCCCGACAGGGAGATTGTGTATCCAGAGAACAACAGGAAGGTACTGTCGAAACTCTATCTCGGATCGGAGCAGACCATGGAAACTAACACCATCTGCGCATCCTCGGGCTGTCCAAAAAAACATGGACAATTCGAAACAGATACGGTTATTGATATGCAAAGATTTGCATATTTCTAACCGTATCTCTTTCGAACGGGAGACACCTAACTGGGTTATGTGGAGATACATGACCAGGACAAAGAAAGAGTGGTTATACCTCAGGTGGCGGTGAAGTCAGGCTAGCGGGGCCGTGGTGGGTCGGTGCAGTGGCGAGGCGACGCGGTGCGGGCAGACCTGGGGACACCAGGGTACTCCGACTCGGCTCCTGCAAAAAGAAAGAAAGAAGGAAAATAACGTCAACTCAAAAATTCGGCAGCATCTCCCCTGAACAGTGAGGTTTCCAAACCTGAAAGAAAACCACGGCACGATGGCCGACAACCACATATATATCAAGGAACCACATGCAGCTTAATTATCAACTACTACTACTCTAACTACTACAACTACAACTACAACTACACTAACTACTACTACCACTACTAATACCACTACTACAACTACTAACTACTAACTACTACTAATACCACTACTAATACCACTACTACAACTACTAACTACTACTCACTACTACTACCACTAATACTACTTAGTATACCTTGTTCCTCTCCGCGGAGATGGCGAGGGCGAGGGCGAGGCCAACGGCGAGGACGAGGCCGAGGGCGAGGCCGACGGTGAGGACGAGGCCAAGGCCGAGGGCGAGTCGAGGCGCGCGCGAGGGCGAGTCAGAGCGCGGGCGAGGACGAGCCCGAGGGCGAGGACGAGGAGGGGCGCGGGCGAGGACGAGGGCGAATCGGGGCGCGCGCGAGGGCGAGTCAGGGCGCGGGCGAGGACGAGCCCGAGGGCGAGGACGAGGAGGGGCGCGCGCGGCGGGGCGGGAGAGGAGGGGCGCGGCCGGCGCCGGGGCGTGGCGTGGCTGGGGCTGGGCGAGCTTGGACGGCCTGGCCGGCCGTGGAGGGGCTGGGGCGGGTCGGCGGCCGCCGCCGGCACACGTGGGCGGGCGTGGCGGGATGGGGCGGGCTGGCCGGGCTGCGGCGGCGGCGTGGCTCGGGCGGCGGCGTGGCTCGGGCGGCGGCGTAGCTCGCGGCGACGGCGTGGCTCGCGGCGGCGGCGAGGCTCGGGCGGAGCGGCGGCGGCAGCGCGCGCGGCCGGGCTGCGGCGACGGTGTGGCTCGGGCGGCGACGTGGCTCGGGCGGCGGCGTAGCTCGCGGCAACGGCGTGGCTCGCGGCGGCGGCAGCGCGCGCGGCCGGGCGTGGCGGGCTGGGGCGAGCAGGAGCGGGTTGCGGGGCTGCGGCGGCGAGAGAGTGAGAGAGATAAGGCCCGAAACGGTTAAGTGGAAGGCACTTTGCCGAGAGCCAGATCTGGGAGGCTCTCGGCAAACCTTCCACCTTTGCCGAGAGCCCCCCGATCCGGCTCTCGGCAAAGTTTTTTTTTTCAAATTTCGTTCGAAATTTTTAACTAGCTAACTGCACAAAAAAATATTTAAAAAAAATTATTGTTTGCCGAGAGCTACTCTCGGCAAAGAAAACTTTTTTTAAATATTTTTTATTCGTCTAACAAACTGAACAAAAATGATATTTCTCAAAAAAAATTAAATATTTGCCGAGAGCAGCTCTCGGCAAACCTATTCGCCGAGAGCCAGCTCTCGGCAAACCATTGATCCAGGCTAGGTAAAAAAAAAGAAATCTGCGCCGAGAGCGGGCCCAGTTGCTCTCGGCAAAGAAGCTTTGCCGAGAGCAATCCCCTGAAGCTCTCGGCAAAGAATATCCAAAAAAAATTAATAAATAGCAAACGGCTCCGGAAAAATACGAAATTTTGCCGTGTTGCAACTTATGCTCTCTAATGGCTATACAAAAAGTTTGGAACTCCAAAACTAATTCGACCGTGACATTGTTTGAAAATCCTAGTGGATCCTTCTCAACTTTATGAAACTTATTCGGAGATGTCTCAGATTGTAAGAATCATACGCAACCACTTGTGCGAAACATTTTCAATTTTTTACCACAGCCTCCAAGTGTGATACCATGACTTCATTGCAAATATCACAATTTTCCGAATTCGTTTCCTTTTATTAAGAATTTTTAAATCGTTCGGCGACATATGTTCGTGGTCTTCGATTAGTAAAATAAAAGGTGAAAAAAACGTCAACAAGATGTTATTTGCCCCCAATAATGCATAAATAGCATGAATATCATTTTCTACTTAATTTGTTCCCGTGTTTAAATCAATCGCTGTTCAAATTTTAATCGATTAAAAAAACTCCTTGAAATGCAATTAATTAATTATATATAGCAAATAATTACAAAAATACACAAAATTTTAATATTGAGTACAACCTGTAGTATGTGTATAGAGAAAAAAAGTTTGGAGCATATAAAAGAAAAAACAATTTAATTGGAGAGAGTTAGGAGAAGAGAAACACATGCACATGAAATATAGAAACCACGTTTGCCGAGAGCCTGGGAGGGGCTCTCGGCAAATATTCACCGAGAGCAGCTCTCGGCAAACAGTTTTGCCGAGAGCCATAACGT
This sequence comes from Miscanthus floridulus, assembly GCF_019320115.1. Lineage (NCBI taxonomy): Eukaryota > Viridiplantae > Streptophyta > Magnoliopsida > Poales > Poaceae > Miscanthus > Miscanthus floridulus. The sequence continues at coordinate 1,618,055 of NC_089598.1, forward strand.
TGGGGCTCTCGGCAAAGTGGTGACGCCGTCAGGGCAAGTCACGGCGATGGGCCCACGGCAATGTTTTGCCGAGAGCTTGATTTTGCCGAGAGTGCGGCCCACGGCAAAGGCCTATTTTGCCGAAGGTCATTTTTTGCCGAGCGGGGCTCTCGGCAAAATGGCCCACTTCGCCGAGAGTTGTTGTTTGCCGAGATGCAGACCCACGGCAATCTTGTGAGTTCCCGACGGCCCGTGTTTGCCGAGAGCCGCGCTCGGCAAACGGTTTCTTTGCCGAGATCCCGCGTTTTTGCTCTCGGCAAAAATCGCGGCTCTGGGCAAAGGACGTTTTTCCGGTAGTGAGCCGTGGCCAGTGCCACGAACGGCGCAGGGTCGGCGTCCTCCTCCTGGAAGACCCAGTGCACCGGCGCGGGCGCGGGCTCGGGCTCGGGATCCTCCTCCGCGAGAACCCACTGAGCGTACCCGGCACTCTCGGTGTCGCCGAGCTGGGCGAACAGCTTCTCCCCCGCCGCCTCCTCGTCAAGCGACGTCACGCCGAGGTTCAGTGCAGCCTCGTACTCCTCCTCCGCCTAGGCCGCGTACGCAGCCTCGTCGCGCTTCTTCTTGCAGCACTCACGGGCCCAATGGCCGGATTTGCCGCAGTACTTACACTCATCGCTGGTCTTCTTCTTCTTCCCGTTGCCTCCGGTGGGAGGCTTGGAGCCGCCGCCGCTTCCACCGCCGCGAGCACGGCGCTGGTTCAAAGACCTGCCTCCACCCGACGATCCTTCGCCGGAGAGCTGCAACCGTGACATCACGCGTGCCACCAACTCGTCCTCGGTGAGGTTGAGGCTCGACGCAGAACCCCCTCCACCGCTGCCAAGATCATACCGCTCCTCTGCTGCCTTGAGCCGCCCTATCAACTCCTCCACAGACAGAGTACCGAGATCGAGAAGGGTTTCAATCGCCATCACGATCTGTGAATACCTTGGTGGAGTGGCCTGCAGGAACTTCCGCACGATCTCCGGCTCGGTGTAGCCGTTGTTGAGGACCTCCAACTGGTTGGCGAGGTCGGTGATGCGGATGCCGAAGTCGTCCACGGATTCGCCATCCTTGAACTTGAGCGAGTCGAACTCGCGCCGCAATGTGTTGGCCTTCGCCAGGCGCACCCGGTCCACGCCGAGATGCGTCTTCTTGAGCGCCTCCCATGCGATCTTGGCCGTAGCCTTGTTCGAGATGGCACCCTGCATCTCCGGAGGCACGCCAGCGCGATCACCTCCAAAGCCTACGGTCGTCGGTGTAGTCGATGGTGCCGACGTTCACCGCCGTGCACAGGCCTCTCGCCTGTAGCTTCAACCGCATCATCCCCGCCCAAGAATAGTAGTTGGTCTTCGTCAGCAACGGGTACTGCCCGCTGCCGGTCTCCCTCACAACCCACCTGGCTGACTGTGATCGCCATTGCCACCGGTTCCGGCGCCGCCGCGACCTCCGCGTCGCGGCGATGCTGATCGATGCCTGCGATCCATGATAGCAGCAACGATCACACGGAAAACAACCTGACTCTGGTACCAATTGAAGTCTTCGCTCGCCAGCATGCTTCGCCGGAGACGAGGAAGACAACCCCTGGATCACAGGGTGAACACGCACGAACACACACAAACTCAGGCGAACTCAGTGGATGAACTCCGATGGTTTTGGTGGTGCAAATATCACACCTTTTCTGTTACTCTATTGCTGATTAAATAGGCAAAGATTACATGGCCAGAACGGCCCTTGATCCTACTACGGCGCTCACGCCATGGACCCGGACTGGTCCGCGCCGTCCCACGAACGAGCACACAGTGAGCGCGATCACCACTACTTGCTAAGTCTATTCAGCTAGATGGAAGGGAAGCCACTGCACGAACACAGCATGCATCAGGCTGTTACAGACGCACTCGACTGGGCTAGGATCGAGTCCAAGTTTCCTATCTATAGCCGGACTAAGAATAGGAGCTGAGATTTGAGCTTGGATTGGAACGCCTTCCGCGCTGTGCCCCGTCGTCCTCGAGAACGACGACCTGTCCGTCTGGCCGTGCACGCCACAGCGAGTCAGCGACAGGGGGTCACTCTCACTCACTCCACACCATGCTGTTCGAGTTGCATCCGTACGTAGGTGCGTGGCCACAGCTTAATTGAAAGTCGAAACTTCGGTGTCCCGGAAGATGGAGGCGGCGGCGGCGTCGGCGTCCATTTCTTCGCGTGCACCGTACCGTCTCCGGCTTGGGCCCCCGCCTGGATCATGGTACGGAGCGGCGACAAGGCCGCCGGCGCCTTGTGAACGGCCTGCCGCACCGACGTTACCTTCCCGCCGACGTACACGGGTGCAGAAGTCCGGCGCGGACTTCGAGATGCTGCTGCAGATTTCCGCCTTGAACCTTTCATTAAATCACAAAACCGAAGCATGATTGATTTCACTCTGTCTTTGTTCAGCGACCTCACAGCGCTTGACCAGGAGTGGCGGGCGCGATGGATCGGACCCACAGGCATCAGCACAGAACGGCCATTCGCTCACCTGGTGAAGCCGCCGCGCGCCCCAGGCAGTGGCGCCGCCGCCGAGCTTCTCGATGGCGGCGTGCACGGTGAACGTACTCGACGATGGACTTGGCCACGTCATGGTCGTCCAGCACCAAGTCCAGCGTCCAGACGTCCTTGTAGGAACGGAGCAAGTGCGAGCGTCCACGCCACCGTGCAGTGAAAAAAAAAAGAAACAGAGGGAGGTTTCTGCAAAATACAAATGCGAACTAAGAGGTTTGGATCTCCGGTGAACCACTTAAAAAAAATAGGAATCTAAAAATTCAGTTTGAGAGCTGATGGATGTAGACGACATCTCCTCAAAGTTAATGGGCCGGACCTCTGGTTCATTTCACTCTAAGCGAAATCATTTGAAAATTAAAGGCTCCACTGTAGATTTTTTTTCTTTGTTGTCTTAGTAGAGGAGTGATCCAAAAACAATTGATAAAGCAGTGAAAAGGTGTTAATTTTGCCAAAAAAAAAAAAGAGACAATTAAGTACCTGTTCTTTGAATGTCGTTTTCTCCGTATGGTTTGGGGCTGCATACATGTTGCTCTAAGTCTTCCTCAATATCATAGTATTTCTTATATGTTCAGGAGTTTAGCTTGGGTGGTTTATGAGGGATTTAAAACCTTTAGTTCTGCTAAGGACGATGCCCATTAATTTGTTGGTCACTTTGGTTATACGGAAATAAATTGGTGTCTCAAAAAAAAACACATGCCTTTTCTCCTTTGCAGGTTCTACATTTGGTTATCTATTGGCATCATACATGGTCTATTCTCCAGAAGCATATACTTTGTAGCCTTTGATTGCAGTGGCATTGCAACAATTGACGCAAGCAGTTATAGTGTTTTTTTCTTCTTCTCTCAGACACATTACACATAGGTGAATATCTAGTCTCATGATTGATAATCATTAGATTGTCAGACTCTATTTTTATGTAATGCTCTTTTTAGGTTAATTGTGTGCTTTTATATAGAGGTTGGAAGTAGGTTCATGCTTATTGCAACAACCGGATATATATAATGATCTTGATTTAATAAAATTCTTCCTTCAAAAAAGAAGGTTTTAATACAAAACCAATTTAAACCGCTGCATTTGACTTGTACGAAATATAGTAGACTTATATATTGGTATACGACACTTTGCTCATCAGCCGCGCCCCTATCTATCTTTCATGGATCGCATGCACCTTAGGGCGTCCCGACCGTGTTGAAGTCGCTATCGAGCGCTCAAGAGCCTAGGTCCCAAGTTTTTCTAAACTTGTTTAGTCTCTAACATGTTTAGAGTCTCGTTACACTATCTTAACTGTTTTTTTCTTTTTTAATTGTTTCTAGTCTCTACTTCAGCCAACGATTCATACACGCTGTTGCATTGGGAACGCCCTTGCCTTTCCTTTCTTGCGTTGCACTTGTTTTGAAGAGCGCGGAGAGGGCAGGGGATGATGATAGCACCTCTTTTCCTATTCCTGTGTAATTTTGCCTCCGTTTCGCTTTCGCAAAGGAGCATCGCAATCACAGGCCCGGGCCAGCTGGGCCTCCTGCTGCATGCCGGTCCGGTTTCTGCGTCGTCTGCTCGCTATCATCGATGGAGAACCCTCTAGTCCCGTTCCTTATCCGGGAGCAAACATCCGGGACTAAAGAGGTCCCGGGTCAGGAACCGGGACTAAAAGAGGACCTTTAGTCCCGATTCATATTACCAACCGGGACTAAAGGTGCCTCCTGACATGCCACGATGGCCAGCACCTTTAGTCCCGGTTGGTAATACGAACCGGGACTAAAGGTTTTTTTCCCTTTTTCTTTTATTTTCATTTTATTGTTTTCTTTTCAAAATAGGTTTTCGAAGTCGTATTGTACGCTGCTAATTATACATTTATACGTGCGTATAGTATGTTTCGGTTCAAGCACAATGAACGTATTAAATCACACAATTCAAGCATAGAAAATATATATATATATATATATATATATGTGTGTGTGTGCATCATATATATATTTACATGCATGCATGCATATGTGTATTTTACATTATATTATTTTATGTGCATATATTACAAAAAGATTGCATTACAGTTGTTGTGATATAACAAGTTTCCTCTCATCCTCTAGCTTGGCTTCCATGGTAGTGTTGGGTCGAAGTAGAACTCGTCTTTGGAATCGATGACCTGCTCATTAAAAAATCCGGCTATAGACTCTTGAATTGCTTTGATTTGGTCTTGCCGTATGACCTTTTCCTCCAACCATCGAGTCTACAGGTTTGAATTAAAGGAAAATAAATTAATATATGTACATATATATATATAAAGACATAGTAACACAATCAATAATAATAATTAAATGAATATACAGTGTATTTTTAACGTACTTTGAGTCTCTCTGTAGGAGTTCTTTGGGAGACCACCTTGATAAACTTGCAAACATAGTAACCACAGTTGTTGTTCCCCTGTTCCTGCCTCAGACACCACTTTACGAGAAAAAGATTTGTCATCCAATCTGGTGATCCGGTGAAAGCTATATGTCTAATTAATAAAGCTGATGCGATTTAGGGGACTTACTTTCAAAGGGATTATATTCAGTGGCGCATTGCATTTTCCCATGTGTTGCTTCTCAATAAAGGTTTTCCAAACGCTGCCCAATAAAAAATTTGCCACGTCATCAGATATAGTTAATCATCATGTTTGTGTGTATATATAGTTGCTAGAGATACCGAAATTACCTCTGAATAATATATATCATATCTTGGTAGTCTTGTTGTGGTTTTCTCATCGAGTCATAGATTATCAAGTGACTTTTCACCAGATCGATGTCCATTAATATCCAGTGATTGCTGTATGTGTTTATAGGATATAACACATAACACTCATTAATTAACTAGAATCAACATATGAGCCATTAAGGATGATCGACATTATTAACACTCACTTGAAGTTGTAGGAAAAGAGTATATCCTTCTTGTGGCATTGGTTCACTAAGAAGTTCATGAGGTTACTCTCTGACTCAGACTTCCAATTAGTCTTTGGAGTAACTGGGTCTTTGAATATTATATGGGGATCAACAAAACCAATTTCATTGCAGCCTTCCTTTCTGAGCTCTGTCATTGTAAATCTGCATATATATAGTACTTGTTAGGATAATTTATATGCATATACATACATATGATGAGTTTAATAATAGATCGAAAGAATTATTACTTACAGGCAATAGCAGCTAATAATAACTTTGTCCAGAGAGGTCAGGTGGCATAGTTGATGAAATTCTGCAAAGTCAACATACATAACATCATCGCCACGGAACCAATGTTCGTCTCTAATTCTGACACCAACGCAGAAGTCTCCACCGGTAGACGCCTGCATGTACCACTTGTTTAGCAGGTACATTTACGTCCCCAGATCAGATAAGGCTTGAGGGTTGTATAGACTCTGGCCTAGTATAAATTTTTTCTTCCAAATATCAACCTCCGCCGCACTCTCAATGTTTCCATCACCAAACATCTGGTAAAGATCGAGACCAGTCTCATCAATAAATTCACCAAGGTGATCCAAATCGACATCCGGAGGTATGTTTGCCTGATGCATTAATCCTAAATTCAAACCATATTCATTACCAACAACTAGCGGGGGGACTGATTGGTGCGCTTGTTGTCCGAGTTGGGCAACTCCTTTCCCTGCCCGCTTCTTTTTCTGTGCCGCCTCAATTGACTTGGTGAGAGTGCGGTCATAGTCCGATAACGTTGATTTGGACGGCTTACGAGATTCTCGCTGTTGTTGCTGGTAAGAAGCCACCCTTTTTCTTAGAATATCTGGAGCTACGAAGAAGTACGGTTTCTCTGGGTCTCCTTGCTTCTTGATTCTTTTTAAGTTTGTCATAGAATCTAGACATATCTTTTTTATATGCATCAGTTCCTTCTTCCTTCTCTTCAGATATTATTTTGGGAATAGCCCTTGGTTTCACGGTGGCTTTCTTTGCCAGCGGGGACTGGTTCTTCGTTTGCGGGGCTGGCCTCTTGCTAGGCTTCTTGGTAGGCGGGGGCGGGGGAGGCGTTGGAGACCTCCTTGGAGGTGTTGGCAGCGGCGTTGGAGACCTCCTTGGAGGTGGCGGCTGCGGCATTGGAGACCTCCTTGGAGATGGTGTGGATGCAGCCTCGCCTTCCAACACAATGTCATCGTACAGAGCACTATGATGATCTGGCGATTGAACAATTGAATTTAGGTTGGGGGAGGATCTGCTACAAAAAAAGGAATGACATATTATTATGAGCAGATTGTTAATTATTTAAGCCAATACAAATTAATGATGTAGTGTTTTCATCCGCACGTACCTATGGTGAGGTAGTTCAGAAGGAGGTGGAGCCGACATCCCTGGAATGATGATGTAGCGCTTGCGCCATAGAATGAATGTCTTCTCCGCTTCTCCTAGAGTCTTCTCGCCATCACCTCCAGGAATGTCAAGAGGCAAATCACTAAAACCTTTTTTAGCTTTATCTACCGAGATGGTAGCATATCCTTCTTGGATTATATTCCCATAAATCCTTGGTGTCTTTGTTCGGTCGATAGGATTAACAAGACCGATAGCCACCTTGATTGTGGAATTCCCCTTCGGAATGTGTAGCTCACACGTTGCACAAGGTTCAGTGACGTCATCCACAGGGAAGCGCAGTCCTGTGTCCCCTGGATTTGGTATCTCCGTGGAAGCGCAGCTGTTTTTCAACTGAACAGATTGGCTAATGTTGATTCCTGGCTCTGATGCCTGCTTGCTTGCACTCACTGCTATTTGCACTTGCCTTCTAATTTCCTCCTGCATTCTCGCTTCAAGGTTTTTTTCCCGCTCCTGTGCTTCACGCACCGCTTCCTCCAACCTCTGGAGCCGCTGTGCCTCTTCTTCCTTCTTTCTCTGGCGGCTTCTATAGGAAGGTCTGTCCTGAGGGAATCCATGCTCCCACGAGACACTTCCTTTGCCTCTAGTTCGGCCACCATGTTCAATAGTCCCGATGGCGTATGTCAGCTCATCCTTCTCTCTGTTGGGCCTGAATGCACCACTAGCAGTAGCTCTCTGAGCATAAAACAATCTTTCTGCTGCTTCTTGCAGTCTTGCGCCATAAACGCACTTCCCTGTCTCCTGGTCCAGTGTTCCCCCATGAGCGAAAAACCAATTCTTTGCACGTTCTCCCCACTCGAGTGATTCTGGTCTGATACCCTTGGCAAGAAGGTCTGCTTCCATTTTGTTCCACTTCTTAATGGAAGTCGGATAGCCACCTGATCCCAAGTTATGGTGGTATGTCTTTTGTTGGGCATTACGTTGGTTCTTTATCACCCGACTCACACCCTCTTCCGAAGTCTTGTACTGTACAAACTCATCCCAATAGGGCCTCTGCTTTGAGATCGGGCCTGGGACAGTAAAATCTGGTGCTATGTTCTTCTTGACATACGTCGTGTATAGGTGTTTCTTCCAAGTCTGAAACTGGGTGGCCATCTTCTTCATTGCCCAATCCCTAACTCGCTCCTTCAATTCATCACCATCTATTATATCATCATAACCATCTGTTTGGAGCGTGAAATGTACCAAGACATCTTTCCAAATTAACGTCTTGTCACGATCGGAGACAAAACTGATATGAGGAGCATTGGTCTTCTTCTTCCATTCACGGGTACTGATCGGGAGCCGGTCCCATACAAGGTAACCACAGTGGTGCACAAATTTCATTTTATTCGCCCCCCCCCCCCCCCGGTTCTCCTGTATCCACATTGAACTCTGAGATGATGAAGCGGCCCTCCAATGGCTTTTTGGGACCTCGAACATTTTTACTCTTCGTTGTAGTTGTTGATGTCGATCCAGAGGGCTACAAAACATAAACATTATTTTTAATGTCATGAGCACACATAAGACATATGATAATATATATAGCTAATAATAAAAAATATATACTTGGCCAATATGTTGTTGCTCATTTTGTTCAAGAGCTAAGTACTGACTCCCGTCATCTGCATCCTCTTGCACGTTATTTTTAGCACCATCATCACCGGCAACTTGAGTGCCAGTGTTGATCAAATTCATCATCAACTCCTCCTCATCCATGTTTCTCGGGTCGGCCATCTAGCTTCAAAAAACAAAACCAATATATAGTACGTCAAATCTTTGCTTACATGCGTAAAATCTACGAACAATATGCATTATTAAATCTTGCCCCTCGGTCACGGATGCAATTCGCCACACTAGGGCGAACTGCATTGGTACTAGGGCGAATTAGGGCTATACATAAACGGCCGAGGGCAAATTGCGTCGGTGACTAGGGCGAACCATGTCGGTGACATCAACAACGCGGTTCGCCCTGGTGTGATTGTTTAGCGTTAACGATAACGATAATACGAATGTTGATCGACTAGGCCGCGAGAGAGGGCGGTGTGACAAGAGTGGCGGTGCTCCACTCCGCCGTATATATGTCTGTACACATGGGTGAACGAGGGCGGCGGTGCTCCGCCGTATACATAGAAACGCATGGGTGAACGAGGGTGGCGGTGCTCCGCGACGTATATATACATTCATATGAATACAAATGACGTATATATACGTGTCGACGCGGTGGCCGGTGTGCTGACGACGATGACATGAGGCGGGCCAGGGCGGTGTCGGTGCGTGATGTTGTGATCCTATGTACCATGTGAACCATGTAGTCATTCATCATATGAGAAAATTCTATGCTGATAATGTAAGTATAAGTCATTATGAAATGTAAGTATATGTGTCTTATTGCTAATATAACCATTACTATTTTCGAAATGATAAGAATTTATTTTCTTCTTCTACAGGCACAGTACTTCGTCTCTGATGCTATGATATAAAGTTTGAAGATAGTCTTCCCGGAAAAAATATGTAATGCTCATATTACTTTAGCAACATTAATATATTATATCTGTATATTTAAAGTTCACAAATGAAGAAACGTTGAAGTTTTCCTTCATTTTTATATGATATTTGCGTATATAAAATCTAGGACATTTGTAATTTACTTTAGAACATCTATATTCGGTATCACAGCAAAATATAACACTTTTTGAAGTTTTCCGGCCACCGTCTGAGAATGTATAGAGAGACGAACTGATCACCTCGAGCTCGGTAGTGGAGGGCCTTGGACGCGCGTGGAGGAGGGCGCGATGGAGGGCCATGGGCGCGCGCAGTGGAGGCCGCACGAGGAAGAAGAGGGCGGCGGTGTCACGGAAGGCAAACGGACGGCGGCACGAGGAAGAAGAGGGCGGCGGTGTTCGACGAGGATGAAGACGAGCGGATCGATCTGCGCCAGGCACTGGCGGTTATATACCAGAGATATTTACTCTCGGTGCCAGCCACCAGCCGGGAGTAAAGGGTCTTTTACTCCCGGTGCGAGTTACCAACTGGGAGTAAAGGTCCCTTTACTCCCGGTGCGTGTTACCAACCGGGAGTAAAGGTATACCTTTACTCCCGTTGGTAACACGCACCGAGAGTAAAGGGTTTTTTTAGCGGGCCACGAAACTGCAGCCCACCTTTACTCCCAGGTGGGCTTCCCACCCGGGAGTAAAGGTGGCCTACAGTTTCGTTTCCTGCCTGTTTTAAGCAATAGTCTTGTTAAATACAATAGAAATACAATAGTTTTTGTTAAATACATAGTAAATTAAATAAAAGGCATAAAATTATTTTGTTAAAAATATGGATTTTCTTTTTCTTTATTGCACATAGGAAAAATCTATAACCTAACTTTTTTATTTTTTGTTACAATTATAAAACATAATGTAACTAATATTTATTATTTTGTTAATGCAAAAATATAGTGTTTAATTAAAATTATTAAAACTATTGGTTTTGGACAGGAAATTTGTTTTCACATCATTTTAACGTTAATATTTTAATTTTTCATCACTCAATATCCTAATTTACCTTTTTGAGAGAGAAATCCCACCAAATCAAACATTGATTTAATTTGAAACATGACATAATAAACATCTGAATTCACAATTATTACATAATATCTCAAACACACACTACATTAAATCACTATATCATCAAGTGGGCACAGCAGTGAACTTCTTTACGTATGTCCCTTGGTTATGATCGCGTCGTAACCATGGAGTGTCCTCATCATTTACTAAGATGCTAGGGTCTTTGTTCACTTTGAAGGGCGGAATTCGGTCAGCCTTTTCATAATCTTCTGACATGTCTGACTTGTCCTCAATTCCCACGATGACTCTTTTCCCTGAAAGAACTATGTGGCGCTTTGGCTCTTTGGTTGAGTCATTATCGTTTTTCCCTCTTTTTGGTTTGGTAGACATATCATTGACATAGAACACCTGATTCACATCCTTGGCAAGGACGAATGGTTTGTCTTTGTATCCAATATTACTAAGGTCTACTGTTGTCATTCCATACTCGTTGTCTACTATTACCCCGCCTCCGGTCACCTTAACCCATTGGCACTTGAACAATGGGATCTTCAAAGTAGGTGCATATTCTAGTTCCCATATTTCATCTATGCGTCCATAATATGTCTGCTTATTCCTATTCGGGTCTGTGGCATCTATGCGGACACCATTGTTTTGGTTGGTACTCCTTTTATCTTGGGCTACTATGTAGAATATGTTCCCATTTATCTCGTACCCTTTGTATGTGACGATATGCCATGATGGTTGCATAGCCAATAAATACAGTTGCTCATGGATGCTCTCATCACCTTGACATTTTTTTCGCAACCAACCGCCGAAAGTTTCCATGTGCTTACGCGTAATCCAAGCTTCAGTCTTCCCTAGAAACTCGGATCGTAAGAGATCCTTGTGTGTCTCAATATACGGATCTACCAAAGAGGAGTTCTGTAGAACTGTGTAGTGCGCTTTATTGAAATAATCATCATCCGTACCAATATATGTTTTCCTCTCTAGTGTCCCCTTTCCACTTAGTCTCCCCTCATGTCTCGATTCAGGAACACCAATCGAGTCAAGGTCAGGAATAAAGTCAACACAGAACTCAATGACCTCTTCTGTTCCATAGCCCTTGGCGATGCTTCCTTCTGGGCGAGCACGGTTGTGAACATATTTCTTTAGGACTCCCATGAATCTCTCTAAGGGGAACATGTTGTGTAGGAACACAGGACCGAGAGTGAAAATCTCCTTGACTAGGTGAACTAGGAGGTGTGTCATAATATCAAAGAAGGAAGGAGGGAACACCAACTCAAAGCTGACGAGACATTGAACCACATCATTCTGTAGTTTAGCTAGATCAGTTGGATCAATTGCCTTCTGAGAAATTGCATTGAGGAATGCACATAGCTTCACGGTGGCTAGACATACATTTGGAGGTAGAATTCCTCTTAATGCAACTGGAAGTAATTGCGTCATGAGAACGTGACAGTCATGGGACTTTAAGTTACAGAATTTCTTCTCTGGCACATTTATAATACCCTTTATATTCGAGGAGAATCCAGATGGTACCTTGATGTTGTTTAAGCATTCAAACATGATTTCCTTCTCCTCTTTGCTTAGAGTGTAGCTAGCAGGACGTAAGTAATGGCGTCCATCATCTGTCTTCTCTGGATGCAGGTTGTCTCTTTCTCTCAAACAACGCAGGTCCTGTCGTGCTTTAAATGTGTCCTTAGGCTTTCCATACACACCCATGAAGCCTAGCAGGTTCACATAAAGATTCTTCATCAGGTGCATCACGTCGATCGAGCTGCGGACCTATAGGACTTGCCAATAGGGTAGGTCCCAAAATATGGATTTCTTCTTCCACATGGGTGCGTGACCGTTAGCGTCGTTCGGAACAGGTTGGCTTCCATGTCCTTTTCCAAAGACGACTTTCACATCATTGACCATATCGAGTACATCCTCACCGGTTCGGTTACGAGACTTGGTCAGGTGGTCTGCCTTCTCTTTAAAATGCTTGCCTTTCTTTCTTACGGGGTGATTTGCAGGAAGAAATCGACGATGGCCAAGGTACACGACCTTTCGACATTTTTTCAAGAATACACCTCTAATATCACCGAAGCAGTGTGTGCATGCATTATATCCCTTGTTTGACTGTCCTGAAAGATTACTTAGAGCAGGCCAATCATTGATTGTTACGAACAACAATGCTCGCAGATCAAAGTGTTCCTGTTTGTACTCATCCCACACACGTACACCTTCTTTATTCCACAAAATGAGAAGTTCGTCAATAAATGGTCTCAGGTACACATCGATGTCATTGCCAGGTTGCTTCGGGCCTTGGATGAGCACAGGCATCATAATGAACTTCCGCTTCATGCATAACCAAGGAGGAATGTTGTAGATACTTAGAGTAACAGGCCAAGTGCTATGACTACTGTTCTGCTCTCCAAAAGGATTGATACCATCTGTACTTAAAGCAAACCTTAAGTTTCTTGCGTCATTTGCAAACTCCGGAAATTCTCTGTCGATTGCTCTCGACTAGGACGCATCAACAGGGTGTCTCAACATATTGTCTACCTTACGGTCTTCTTTGTGCCATCGCAACAATTTTGCATGTTCTTTGTTTCTGAACAGACGTTTCAAGCATGGTATTATAGGAGCATACCACATAACCTTGGCAGGGATTTTCTTCCGCGGACGTTCGCCCTCAACATCACCAGGGTCATCTCGCCTGATCTTATACCGCGACGCATGGCATACCGGGCATGCATCCAATTTTTCGTACTCTTTGCCACGGTATAGGATGCAGTCATTAGGACATGCATGTATCTTCTCGATTTCTAGCCCCATAGGACAGACAACTTGTTTTGCTTCGTAGGTAGTGGCGGGCAATTCATTGTCCTTCAGAATCATCTTCTTTTGGATTTTTAGTAACTCTCCAAATCCCTTGTTAGATATAACATTCTTTGCCTTCTATTGCAGCAATTCTAGTGTGGTTCCCAACTTTTTCTGCCCTGCATCACAAGTTGGGTACAATAATTTCTTGTGATCTTCTAGCATCCGCTCGAACTTGATCTTCTCATTTTCACTTTCACATTCTCTTTGTGCGTCACGAATGACCTGAGAAAGATCATCAGCCGGCTCATCTTCTATGGCTACCTCTTCTTCAGCTTCTCCCATTGCAGTATCATTGAAGCACGCACCATCGGGAATAATATCATTGTCGTCCCATTGTTCTTCTTCACCTTCTTCCATTACAACACCGGTTTCTCCGTGCTTCGTCCAACAAATATAGTTTGGCATGAAACCCGACTTGAACAAGTGTGAATGAAGAGTCCTTGAGCAAGGATATTCCACCGTATTCTTACATATGGCACATGGGCAGCACATGAAACCGTCGCGTTTGTTTGCCTCGGCCGCACGTAACAAAGAATGCACGCCGTCAATGAACTCTTGGGAGCGGCGATCAGCATTATACATCTAATGCCGGCTCATCTGCATTACATGACATAAATACCATATTAAAACCTAGATCATAATTAATTATTTATACAACATGCGTGCCACCACAAAAGATACAAATTTATGAAAGCATCGCTACAATGTAGACAATCCCAACTACCACTAAAAGAACTAAAGCTAAAATACATTTCAGGAGCACAAGGATTTCGCGACCAATCTCAACTAAAACAGACAGATCCCCCGATTGTGCAACGTCTTTGGACTTCTTCGGCTGGATCACTGTCTCATTAGCCGCCGTATCTGCCTGTTGTGCAAGATATTTTTGCACGAGTTCAACATACTCTTCCTCCCAGTAGAAGCCTGAACATCATCCACTAGTTGACCTTGCTTACGTGATCATCTCGGCGAGTATTTCTCCACCGGACGGCACCGTACTTGGTCAAGGAAGAGCTCTGATTCTACGAGGAAGGGAACACGGTCTTCCACGGCCGTTGTCGCTCTCCCTCATAGAATCAAAGCTCCTCCTTGACGTCCGTTACTGCTCGGTAGAGAACATGCTCGCCGAGATGAACACGGTCCGCAAGTTCAACTAGTACGGATTTTCTATAATTTTCTAACTATTTTCTAAGTTTATATTTATATATATACTACGTTTGGGTACGGTGATTGACAGACTACTGCGATGATATCGGGACATGTGAATAAATAATCATCCGTACTAGTTGAACTTGCTTACGTGATCATCTCGGCGAGCATTTCTCCACCGGATGGCACCGTACTTGGCCACGGAAGGGAACACGGTCTTCCACGACCGTTGCCGCTCTCCCTCGTAGAATCAAAGCTCCTCCTTGACGTCCGTTACCGCTCGGCAGAGAATATGCTCGCCGAGCTGAATACGGTCCGCAAGTTCAACTAGTACGGATTTGCTATAATTTTCTAACTATTTTCTAAGTTTATATTTATATATACTTTAACCTTCTTTCATGTAAATATGCAAGCTTGAAGTGATTTTGAGCTCAAATTGCTTACAAATAAAAAAAACCACAATAAAGAACCATATATATATAGTGAACAAAATGACATAAGACAATGGTGAAAAATGAGAGTATGAGATTGGTAACCTTTACAACTGAAGAATCGACGGAGGAATCGAAGAAATCGACGGAGGAATCGAAGAATGGATGGAGGAACAATGGAGGGAGGGAGGAAGCAAGAACACTAGTGCAGTGAGCTTCAAAATGTGCGGAGCTCGGGCTCGGGGAGGAAGAAGGAGACGGCCGATATATAAAGGGAGGACATTTAGTCCCGGTTGATGGCTCCAACCGGGACTAAAGGTAATTTTCCAACCCCGGGCGCAGCCACGGCCCGGGAGTAAACCTTTACTCCCGGTTGGAGCCACCAACCGGGAGTAAAAGTATACCTTTAGTCCCGGTTGGTGGCTCCAACCGGGACTAAAGGTCCCTGCCACCTCTGTCTGGCGCAGTAGCCGTTGGGCAGGGACCTTTAGTCCCGGTTGGAGCCACCAACCAGGACTAAAGGTATTTCTAGTCCTGGGCGCAAAAAATTCCGGGACTAGTACCCATTTTAGCCGAGGATCAAAGGTCTGTTGTCTGCTATGGCGATGGCAGCCGTCTGGTGTTGTATAAATGCATGCTTCTATATACGTGCATGAGAGTCGATGTCCTGCAGCAGTTGTAGGATGCCTCAACATCCTTGTGACTAAAATTCTGGGTGCTACTTGCTGTAGCAGCAATTTTTTCTATTGAAATTCATTGTTAGAGACAAGCAAGTGTAATATATCCGTTGTCGATCGTCTCAGCAAAGTTTATGTACGGTACAGCATAGAGGCAGTACCGGGGAGACCCTGTGTCTTGAGAGGCGTGAGTGTTAATTGCCGACTCTGGTAATACATAACTAATCTAGTTTGCTATCTGTACACGTACATGCAATGATGCAAATCGTTTATGTGCTAGTATGTTACGTTTGCAAAAGCTGTTAGGAGCCTATTTTCTCCTGACTGATATGATGGAAATCACTGTTCGTTTGCTTTGCGGTTGCAAAAGCAAAAGCAACTGCACCTTGTCCTCCTCGAGAAGTGCCAGAGCTAGCTAGCTGACATCCAAGGATGAACGCTCTTTCTTCAGCTTCAATTAATTTGCACGCGCTCTGCATCGATCATGGATCTCTAGCGTACTAGCTAGCTTCCGGATGCATGCATGCATGCATGACGGCATGGCCCATTTAGATTCGAACTTTAGGCGAACTTTTGGTCTGTAATCACTTTACAGCAGTAATAGACTTCCTTGGTTGGCGTTTGGTTGGACACAGCTGCAACCGATCACCGTGTGAACCGATACGGACGCATGCAACTTGGTAACCGCTCCCCACCGTCCGCTATCTGATGCCGCATGCAATAAATAGCCAACCAAACAAATTCTGCTTTGTGTAGCATATGGTAACAGGGATCTCGGCGTTTATTGATTGCATTACCGTTGCCGTTCCCACCGCCGAAACAAACAGCACCTAAGTCAAATTTTCTTAAATAAGTTTGATTAGATGTACATAAAATATTTTTAACATTTATAGCTCCAAATAGATTTATTATAAGTATATATTCTACTCATTACACACTGAAATGACACGCTGCTTGAGAAGTAGATCTTTACATGCTTACCCATATAATAGTTACTTCTTCATTATTAATTCATATTTTTTTAGTTCTTGTGCCTGTTCGGCTGGGCTTATTCCCTCGTAAACGATCGTAAATTTCCAGCCGGAACAGTATTTTTCTCTCACACCAAACCAGCCAGCAGTACTTCTTCACGATCCAGCCACGAACAAGCCCAGCCAAACGAACAGGCCGTTAAAAACCGGTCGTAAGCTTACAGCTCGCTTCTCCTCTCTCTCCTTCACCTTTGTCTAGTCTATTACTATACTTGCTCTCTGACAGGAAAGACACTTGCACATGGCAGTTGGCATTAGACAAGACTACTAGGGGTCTATTTGGTTGAGCTGTTGTGGTGGCTGTGAGCTGTGAAAAAGCTACTATGGACTATGAGCTATGGAAAAGTTGAAAGATGTTTGGTTAAAATCTCTACACCTAAAAAGACTCTAAAGTCTAAAGTCATCACCTACCCGGTGATACCAAATCATGATCCCTGCTCATGCGTCCGTGTCCGATACAAACCATACTTAATTTTGAGCTCACAAGTCTGACTCCTACCTGGTTCGGATACGAAGACAGGATCCACGTGTCCCCGTCCGAAACAAAGTCCTTGGAGCTTACGTATTCGCGTCCGACTACTGAGGTTCAATTCAAAAAAATTGTGACCTGGTGCGACGCACGGGCATGTATCTAGTAAGTATAAATTATATCTCCTATTTGTATCTCTTAAAACAACTACGAAAAAGTTTTTATTCCACCTATTTTGAAAAGTAGATAGCCAAAAGTCAAAAACATAATCTAAAGTGCTTTAAAAAATGTACTACAAAAAAGCAGCTGCTTTTAAAAGAGCACCCTCCAGAGCTATCCCTTTGGAAGTTTTTGAATAAAAATGTATTAAACTCACAAAATGTCTAGAATTTTTTGATAAAATAAAAAAAGAATTTTGAATAAAAGATACACAATATGCACTAGAGTTTAAACTCGATATATGGATAAAAATCGCAGCAACTAATGAGATAGAAAATTGAAGCCAAAATAGAGATTCATGATGTCACAAAGTAGATAGCTAGCTCCTTGGCCTACTACGTCCGGCCTGCATGCTGCTGCATGTCTCGTTCAAAAAGACTAAGTGAAACGACGGCGACCGCTGTGGGCCTGTGGCTGTGGGTGTGGCTGCTCGATCGGGGTGATCACAATTCACATGGCATTGCCGTTGCTGTTTTGGGATGCATGCATGCCACGACACGAGGACGCGGTTGTCATGCCTCTCCCAGCACGTATGTAGTAGAATGCTAGCTGCTAGCTGGACGTACGTGCATATATATAATAGTGTGTATATATAATCTGCTGATGATCATGCATGATTTTTCAAGGTCGTCAGAAGAGCCAACGTCTGGTGAGCTTAAGTGAACTTGTGCATGCATGTTTGTCGTCTGTGGATGTTCCGTCCTTTGCTAAATTTCTGTTTGATGAGGACGAGTTTGGAGTGGGAAATATGTAGTAGGAGCTAGCCATCTGCTAATGCTAGGTGAAAACATGGACTAAACTGCATGGCTCCAAGTTAAGGAAATTAAATATCTCAAAAAATAAACTGCTGCTAGTACAACATGTAGGGGAAATCATATAATGATCTTGCAAGCATCCAACTTTCCAAGATTTCCAACTAAAACTTCATTACAAAGTTGAAAAATAGTAAGGGCGGCCATTCAACACAAACACTATATGTGTCCTGCATTTTTTATTTTCCTTTGCTGTATGTGTTGTCAATTTTTTTCAACCTCACAAGCAAACAGCATCGGATTTGAGTTTTCGATCTTTAGCAAATGAGTATTAGTTACAAATTGAAGTCTGATTGTCTCAACTGGGTGGATTTTTTTTTTTTTAGTTCTGAATGTGGCCATACTAGACAATATTCATGATCTGATCTGACCCGGCCGGGTGTCGCAACAACTATCAAATTAAAACATGTCTTAAATGGAAATTATATCATAACTCTCAACTGAACTAAACTGCATGCACATTATTTAATATTGGTGGATCGCTCATGCTATATTCAGCTACACACCAAAACCCCACCACAGTGAGTCCCGTGACCACCAACTCTTCACCACTCCTCACTTCCCACTCATCACTGACCAACCCAGTTCCGCGACCCACCTCTCACTGAGCCAGCCAGGCAGCCACTGCCACAACGCCACCACTCCCAGTCCTCTTCACAGCAATCAGGCGGCCATGCGACCCGCCGCTCCCCATGGGTCTCGGAGCTCTTCCTCCGGGACTCCTGGTCAATGGTCATCGTCAGCTAGCTCGCGTTCACCACAGTGAGTCCCGTGACCACCAACTCTTCACCACTCCTCACTTCCCACTCATCACTGACCAACCCACTTCCGCGACCCACCTCTCACTGAGCCAGCCAGGCAGCCACTGCCACAACGCCACCACTCCCCGTCCTCTCCACAGCAATCAGGCGGCCATGGCGACCCGCCGCTCCCCGTGGGTCTCGGAGCTCTTCCTCCGGGACTCCTGGTCAATGGTCATCGTCGGCTAGCTCGCGTTCAACCTCCACCTCGACATCATGCAGAGTCGGGATGGTGCCGAGGTGGCCTTCTGGGTGGTCGCCTACCTCCTGCAGTTCAAGCTCTTCCGATCCATCCGCCTCTACGCGCTCTCGAGGCCGGGGTCGCCGGAGAGGAACAGGGCCAGCGACTCCTCGCCGTCTGCCTCCTCGGAAGTTAATCTCGACCTGGCTATTGTTCGCAGCCATCTTCGCTGGGTTCTTCCTGCTGCTCTCCGTCTGAGGACAGAAGGAAGTGACAAATCAAGCGAGGATGTAACAACTGCTGCTGCCAGTGGCTAAGTTCTACGCACTCTAGCTATGTGTGTGTGCTGACTTGCTGTATATGCTGTTTATCTAGTAGATCTGTTGACTTAATCATCCTATACATAGTAGAATTTTGTGAGCCTTGTGGAGAACTTAAATGACTCCACGTTGGAACTAAGCTAGCTAGCTATGTGCATTTCAGCTAAATTAGTATCTCTACACTCCACCTTGGAGTCACTAGTTCAGAAAAGTACATTATTGCAGTAATTGATCAGTATATTTCGAGTTGCATTTTGTTGATTTTCACTTGAAATGTTGTTCTTCCTTTACCGATATTATGTTTTACTAGGTATATGTGTGAACTCTGCCTGAACCGCAGTTATAGCAAGTTACTTACCTCTAGCTCTAGTTCACTCGCCAGTCGCCACTCGGTGCGCCGCCGCGCGAACGAAACCCCAGCCCAGAGCGAGCGGGAGGGAGAGAGCGGCCAATCGGCCATGCTGCTGCTCCTCGTCTTCACCGCGTCCCGCCTCGCCCATGGTCGCCGCCTCGCCGACGTGGCCTTCCCCGACCTCAATTTCATCGTACTCGTCCTGAGCGTGCTTTGGTCCCACCTCTCCCCGCCGGGCTCCGCGGCGCGCCGCTGGGCCAGGTTCGCCATTTGGGTCGCCAGCTCCTCCATCACCTTGGGCGTCCCCTGGAGTTTGGTCGGGCCCCCGACTTTCGAGACCGGTATCTGGGGCATTGCGGCCTTCAGCGTCTTGGGTCTACTCTACGTGCTCATCTTCCACTAGCCTACTAGGGGAAGAGGGAAGCGATCTCACCTGATCTGATTAGTGCAACCGGAAGTAGTACGATGCTCTTGTTCTACACGCAAGTAGTAGTATGATGATGATGATTGGTGCGTTCTGTCTGGTTTAATTCTCTGATGCTAGATACTGTTTTTGCTGTATGTTTGTGGCCTATATATGCCTATAAAACCACTGATACGTTTGGGCATTGTGAGCCGTGTGGAAGATTGAATGTCTGTTGTGCTGGACCTAGCCATCGGAGCTATGCACCTGGAAATCATGTGAAATTTCACCTGAAATTAGTAGCACCCTGATGATGAAATTCAGTGTTCTGACTGAATTGCTTTGCATTGGTACGTACTTTCGCCTGAGTTTACTCATCATTCATGTGCGTGCTGATTCAGGTAGAGGTCGACCGAGCCTGCTCTTGTTTTACTAGCAGAACCAATCTGATGATCTGACTGGTGCACTGTTGGCAGACACACAGCTGGTACAATGCTTGATGATGCATGCACCCTGTCTCTCTGCTTAATTAATTTCACCTGAACTTAGTCGTCGCCTTTGATCAATAACTTGTTGTTTCGTCCAGTTATGCACATATGCTGTGGTCTACCTGATTAAATTCAGTATTCCCGTCCAGTTGCATTGTGTTGGTCTCACCAGAATTTACTTGTCCTATTCATTTGGTGAGTGTAAAATTCCAATCTGACTATAGATTAGTTTTTATGTGGTTAAAAAATCATATTATAAAGTCAAGATAGTAGAAAGCTAAGGATTCCTGGTACAACCTGAGAGCTTAATTCTTTAATCAATTCAAGTTCAAGTTGCTATACTCCATTAGTAATTACGAATCAAAGCATGCATTTGTAATTTTGTGTTGCACCTTCCTGCTGTGCTCTTCAGGCACCAACAACACTTTGCTGGTTGTTGATTCTGACTGCTTTTATTTAGCAGACTAAATGCATGAGGAAATTTCTCCATCTTGTTATATATGTACATTTGGTTGCTCATCACAACACCACCAGGGATGAAATCCACTATCCAAGTCATATATATATGTGTCGTCTGTGCTATCTAAAATACTGAATGTTGTACTCGTTTGGTTGCCTCGATCTTAAGTAAAGTTTGTAACGTGTCAGCTTCCTGAGATGGTTACACGATATCTTGAACTCAATCTTATTGTTTTATTTATATGTATCTATCATCCGTGTGCTGGGTCTCATTTGAACAAGGAGACGGAGTATCTTAACAACATTGTATTATATTCCTACCTTTATACTCCCTCCGTTTTTTTACATGCTGTGTAAGATTTCTTCTAAGTCAAACATTTCTATATTTGATCATCATTTTTCTTAAAAAAATATATACTTTCATAAAACGTAAATTATATATTCTAAAAGCACTTCTTACAGTAAACCTAAAACCATAAATCTTATGTTATTGATCTATATAAAACCATTTGAAATGAATAATGAAAGGTACAAATATTTGACTTAGACTAAAGCTAATATAACATGTAAAAAAAATAGAGTAGTTGCGGGTTCAACGTGTAACGTGACATTTCTATATTTGGTCATCATTTTTTTAGAAAAATATATACTTTCATAGCACGTGAATTATACATTCTGAAAGTATTTCTTACAGTAGACCTAAAAATATAAATCTTATGTTATTAATCTATATAAAACCTTTTGAAATTAATAATGAAAGAGAAAAATATTTAATTTAGATTAAAGCTATTATAACATGTAAAAAACGCTAATGCTCCTTTTAGAGCGCCCGTAGCGTCGGACGCTCACGCGCTCCATTTCGGACTTGTGGCTTACGTCACGCAGCCGAGGAGGCAGGCCCATGGTCGGCCATGAGCGTAGAGCGCCAGACGGGATCGACCTCGTTGTCGGGGCCGCGGCGAGGCACACGTGGATACCCTCGACGGACTGCTTCGGGGGTCGCAGCTTGCCAGCGGTGTGCCTCTCGACCTTGGCCACCAGCTGCCGTATCCTCGACTCCATCGAGCCCTTCCACTCTCGGAGCTCGTCCTCGCCGCCTTCCACCGTGGTATCCACCTGCAGGTAGCTCTTGTGCGCCCGAAAGAAGTGGAACGGCCGGAACAACGCGTCCCAGCTGGCGCGGTCGACGGCGATCTCCTGGCAGGCCTAGTGGCCAGCGTGGATCTGCTCCGCGATGACCCATTGCGTGGGCTCCGAGACGTTGTAGGTGCACTTCATGCAGGGGTACGCCGCCGGTGTGACGACGGGCATGAGGTGCGTCCAGTCGTGTGTGTTCTAGCGGCCATCCCAGATAGGGAGGCCGACCTCGGCGTCGTGCTCGATGTTGCACATTATCAACATGACCTACAGATGTTGTGACTGATGTTTTTCGGTGTTGCAAAGGATAATTTTCGGTGTTGTTGCATATATTGTTCCTCCATGCTGCAAACGGACGAGCGATCTGCATGCAACATGCCCCGATGTTGTGGCTGGAATCGGATCTCATGAGATCGAATACTAAGTCGTTATTTTCACTATATTTTTTTATGTTGCAAAAGATATTTTTCGAGGTTGCAGACACTGTTTCTCCATGTTGTGAGAGACTGATGATGTTGCAAGTATTTGCAGATCGCGTTTATGTTGCGCGCAACATCAACATATGTTGCGGGGGAGTTGAGCGGATGACGTCTGCGCTCGGATGGCGGGAGTTCGGTTGCTGACTGGTGACCAGGATGGCGTTGATGTTGCATAAGATATTTTTTTGATGTTGCAGATATTGGTTGTCCATGTTGTGACACACCGGTGATGTTGCACGCAGCACTAGGTGTGCATGCCTCCATATTGGTTCCACCACAAGTCCACAAGTGCAGGGGCAAAGCCACGTTGATTTTGGGTGGTGCACCGGCACTAGGCAAGAAAAAATATTTAATACTAAGTAGCTTATTTTGATCATAAAATCAGTTGTAAGAAGGCACATTTCTACACTGCTGTTAACGTTGTGCACCACCATAAATTTGGTACTAGCTTCGCCCCTACGCAAGTGCATGAACATTTAGCAACTTCCAACAGCCCTTGTTCCCAGCCATTATGCATGCATCATCATCTTCATCTTGCGTGGATTCCATCATCGATCCCTCCTACTATCTCGCGCACTTTTGCTCGTGTATGGGTTTGCTAGATAGCGAGTGTGTGCATTGTTTAGTTAGGACCACATTAGAGTCAATAGTAACATATACATGACATCATCATTTGCTAGAGAACATTTTGTAGGGCAAAACCCCTTAACATGCCTCTGGATTTTGCTACATACAACGAGGGTCATGCCAACGGAATCATCTTTTTTGTGAGGTGAACCCCTTGAGGCTAACAAAAATCTTTACTTAGAGCATGTGCATCGCTATTTGTTGGCTATGTACACATGAACATGCCACCCAAATTAGGAAGGGTGGCCTTAGAAGGGGCATCATGATGGTGGCAGGTCAAAGGGCGGCGAGTGAGGCAGCTAGGACACCGTCGAGCTGGTGGTGGAGGACAATCGGTTGGGTGGAGCTAGCGGCGGGAGCAAGGAGCAAGTCACCGATGATGTAACTTGAGAGGAAAGGGTCAGGAAGTAACAATGGGGGTTAGGTGGTGGGCGGTGAGGTTGCTGGTGGCCTGGGTGGCGGGCAAGGCGGGGGAGGGGTGAGGAATAAGAAGAAATGGTGCACTCGTACCTGTATCGACATGCAGGCGTCGGGGAAGGAGCCTCGAGGCTAATAGGCTAACCCTTCATAAATCTGATGTACGCGTGAAGATGCCACCCAAATTAGGAAGGGGAGCTTAGAAGGGGAGGGCCTCACACTACGTAGAAAACGATTTTTAGCAATGGTTCGATTTTTTTGTAGGGGTGGCTGGTGATGGAGCCGCCCCTACAGTGGCGTGCTCGGGTGCCTAGACACCAGCCGCCCCTACAAATGGAACAGCAGGGGCGGCTGGTGTTACGAGCCGCCCCTACAAATGGGGTCTGATTTGTAGGGGCGGCTCAATCACCCGCCGCCCCTAGAAATTATATTTGTAGGGGCGGCTGGTGATTGAGCCGCCCCTACAAATAGCCTCATATTTATAGCACCGATTTATAGGGGCGGCTCAATCACTAGCCGCCCCTACAAATGCCCCCCATATAAAACAGATGCAACACCTTCTTCCTCCTCGGGTCACTCACTCCAACCCGTGAAAAAAAGGTGGGGAGGCCTTGGGCACCTCCCAAAAATTGCTCTACTAAGGGGGGGGGAAGATTTTGGTCTCAAATCCTTTGGTGGAGAGATTGTAGAAGGTAAGAAAATGATATTCCATACTTTTTTTTAAGTTTTAATGGTTGGTTAGTGAGTAATTAGAGTTTTGTTTTTCTCTCTCTTCTATGGTGCTTGAGCTATTTATGAAGCAAATTAGAACCAACTTTTGAATGTACTAGGGTAAATTAGGGAGGGGAACAAGATCATACCCTTATTTGGTCCATGTTTCTTGATTTTATTGAACAATTAGTTAGTTTTATGGATGTTTCATGTGCATGTGGATCTAGATCTAGGGTTTGGTTTTTTTATTAATTTCGTTTTTGTAAATTTATGTTTGATGAAATTGGACTAGGGTTTGTATGAAAGATATTGGGTAAAGTATAATTCTTGCTAATTGTTGTCTTTGAAATTATTTATTGTAATCAATAAATATGTATTTTAATTATTTATGGATAAATGGGCCGTTAATTAATTTTCTTTTACCATGGTGTGTTTGTATGCTTCATGTAATTATATTAGATTTATATTCATATATATCTGAAGTATATACAATTATTCTCAAGTAATTATTAATTTGTTTCATTTTTATATATATCTGAATAAGTACTCCTTTAATGTTTGTTTTGTTGTTGTTGTAAAAGATGGAGTACATGAACTCTTGGATGTATGGTTCGTTAAGGTTCAAGGCAGGTTTCCGTGAAGAGGTGGATAAATTTATTGAAGCCGCAAAGAAGCATGCAACGACATTGAAAGAGAATAATGATACAATTATTTGCCCATGTAAAGATTGCAAGAACCGTATGGCATGGACAGATGTGACTATCATCAGATCACATTTGATTATGCGAGGATTTATTGAGAACTACACAGTGTGGATTTATCATGGTGAAACGGTTATTGTTAACGACGAGGATGAGGAGGAATACAACGACGAAACCATAGAATCCCTGTCCCAATATTCAGCAGAGCTTGATGCACGAATGGATTTCGAGTTTGGCAATGAACAAGGTGGTGATGCTGGTGGTTGGGATGGTAATGACGAAGGTGGTGCCAATAATGATGGTGGAGCACATGTCGGGGATGAAGATGATTTGGAGGATATGATTCGAGCCCTTGGACCAAAGATTTTACTAAATAGCCCGAAAGGTCTAGAAAATTTGGAAAAGGTGACAAAAGCATCGAAGGAGACTGTGTATGGTGTTGAAAAGGGTTGTCCGATACATTGGACATTGCTACGTTTTGTACTTGAGCTGCTCATCCTAAAGGCTAAGTATGGTTGGTCAGACTGTAGTTTCAATGATCTATTGCATCTCCTGTCATGGGTGCTGCCACAACCAAACTCAGTTCCCACCAACACATACCAAGCGAAGAAGGTCATAAGTCCATTGATAATGGGGGTTGAAAAAATCCATGCATGCCCCAACCACTGTATACTTTTTCGTGGCAAAACGTTCAAGTCACTGGATAAATATCCCCGGTGTGGGGCCAGCCGGTACAAGAACAATGACCTTTACGGTGGAGACGAAGCCTCCACGGGGAAAAGAGGAATAAGATGGGTACCAAAAAGGTGGTACAAGAATCTCAGCCCCCAGAGGACACTCCATTAGGCAACGATGCAAAGCAGAGAAGAATTCCTGCCCTGGTAATGTGGTACCTGCCAGTGACCGACCGCTTGAGACGTATCTTTGTAAACCCTAAAGAAGCCACACTCATGACATGGTGGGATGATGAGCGCAAGGTGGATGATGATAAGATTGCACACCCGGCTGATTGTAGTCAGTGGCAAAGGTTTGATGAGAAGCACAAAGAATTCAGCGATGACCTAAGGAATGTACGGTTTGGCTTGAGCACCGATGGAATGAATCCTTTCAATGAGAGGATGAGCGACCACAGCACATGGCCAGTGATCTTGACCATGTACAACATCCCAACATGGCTGTGTCAAAAGAGAAAGTACCTTCTCCTCACTATTTTTATTTCTGGCCCTAAACAACCAGGCATTGATATAGACGTGTTCCTCGAGCCCTTGATGCAAGAAATGGAGAGGCTATGGAGGCATGGGGAGCAGATGTACGATGCGTTCCGAAAGAAGGACTTCATATGTAGAGCAATAATATTTGTTACTACCAATGATTACCCCACGTTATTTGCTTTGTCTGGACAGATCAAAGGGAAGATGGGATGCTTGGTTTGCTTGGATAGTACTACATGGGTGTACCTGGATGCATCCAAGAAGATAGTTTACCTAAGAAACCAACGCTTCTTAAAGATAAGTCACAAGTACCGCAGCAAATTATTCTTTAGATTTTATGACAACGCCCCGAAGATTGAACCCCCTCCGGAGAGACGTCATAACGGAGAACACATGTACAGAATGGTGAAAAACATACGCGTCGTCTATGGAAAAAAGAATCCGGATGGGATGAATAGAGATAGAAGCACACCTCCTATCGAAGGCGTACCTTTCAAGAAATAATCGATCTTTTTTCAGTATCTGCCTTATTGGCCAGACTTAGAGGTCCCCCATGCCATTGATGCTATGCACGTGCAGAAGAATGTCTTTGAGAGTCTCATTGCTACCTTGATGGACACAGGCAAGTCAAAGGATGGTTTAAAAGCACGGAAAGACATGGTGCAGCTAAACATGATGCCACAGCTTCACCTGGTACCTAAGGCTAATGAAAAATACACTCTGCCCACGGCGTGCTTCAACCTAACACCAGACGAGAAGAGAGCTATATGCACTTTCCTGAGAGGGATCAAAGTCCCGACTGGGTTTTCAGCAAATGTGAAGAAGCTAGTGTCGATGAAGGACTTGTCAATAACACACTACAAGGCTCACGATTGCCATGTGATGCTGACAATATTTCTACCTATTGCAATCAGGGCTATAAAGTCAGAGTTCTTGAAAATGGCCATCACCCGCATGTGCTACTTCTTTTCGAAGATCTCCTAGAAGACGATTGGCAAGGAAGAGCTGAGTGACCTACATGAATTTGTGGTGGAGACACAAAACCAACTGGAGATGTGTTTACCTCCTGCTTTTTTTGATATAATACCACATCTCATGATTCATATGGTTCATCAAATACAGGCGCTTGGCCCTTGCTACTTGCATGAAATGTGGTCCTATGAGCGGTTCATGTCAGTTCTAAGTCGATACATGCATAATCGAGCATACCCAGAGGGCTCCATGATAGAGGGTTACAGTACTGAAGAAGTCGTCGAGTGCTATCAAGAGTACCTAAAAGTATAGAAAGGGATTGGTAAACTCGATTCTCATCACAAGGGTAGGCTGGCTGGGAAGGGCACCAGTGGTAGAAAAGTGTTCATCGACCATGATTACAAAGAGGTGAGTCGGGCGCATTACAGTGTCTTGCAGAGTACACAACTGATGCAACCGTATATTGATGAACACTTGGCTATCATTATGGTGGAGAGAAATGGCCGTTCGAATGATTGGGTCATGAAACAACACAAGCAACGACTAACTACATGGTTGAAGGACCAAAACATACCGCCTGGAGAAACCATAGACTCTATTACCATCAGTAGGTTGGTGGATGGGCCATCGAGACAAGTGACATCTTGGAATGCTTATGACATCAATGGGTATACGTACTATACCCACGCAAAGGATAGTAAATATGTGAACCAAAACAGCGGCGTTCGAATAGAGGCTCTTGATGGATTAGGGCGAAAGATCTAATACTTTGGCATCATTGAAGAGATATGAGAACTTAACTATGGAAGGGATATAACGGTGGCCCTGTTTCGATGCTGCTGGATCAAACAACACCAACTGAACGAGATCGGATTGAGAGTCCTGGACCTCGAGAATCTAGGCTACCAAGATGACCCTTGGGTGCTCGCTTCACATGTCGCACACGTTTTCTATATGTCTGACCCACAAAGTAACCTCCCCCCGAAGAAGATAAAGCACGTGGTTGCCTCCGGGAAACAGCACATTATTGGAGTTGATGGCATAGACGATGTTGAAGCTTACAATAACTATGATAAGATGCCGCTATTCACAGACTTTCCTAAGAGGATCAGTGTTGTGGAAAAGAACCTCCCCAAAGACATATTGCCATGGGAACAAAAAGGTGTCAAGAGGAAAGTCGTTACACTGGGCTAGCTAGTTGTTGAACGTAGAGTGTTTGTGTAAGTGTGTGTTTGTAAGACTTCATTTATGCATGCGTGTGAGACTATATATTTATGTACGTGTGTAAGACTACATATTTTTGTATGTGTATGAGACTACATTTATGCATATGTGTGAGACTACCCTTTGCAACATCCAGATGACTCTATTTGAACATCCACTCTATTACTACTAAAACTTTATGAAATCACTTAACACTTTATGAAATGAAGAAATGACCAAAATAAAAGTAGGAGATTTTGATGAGTTATATAACTTTTATATTCATCACCTTTACAGCTGAAATCATTTTGTGTTTGGAAATCAGGTTTGAGGCGATCATTTTCTGAAATTTAAAATTTGAATTATTCAAAATTAGTGACAAAGATAGATGACTAGATTAAAATGATAGAGCATGATTTTAGAAAATTTTAGGGAAAAAACCATCACATTTGGAGTTAGTATGAAGGAGAAAAACTAGTTACAAGTTTCAGCCACATATTAAAAAGAGAAATCACACTTGTTCATCATTGATCATCATGAACAGCTGTGATTTTTCTTTTTAATCTCTTGGTAAAATTTGTAACTAGTTTTTCTCCCTCATACTAACTCCAAATGTGATGAATTTTTTTCCTAAAATTTTCTAAAATCTTTCCCTATCAAGTTAGTGTGTTGATTTGGTCATTCTTTTCATTTGACAAAGTTTGAGCACTTCAAATTTTCAAATTTAAAAAAATGACAAGTTCGAACGAGATTTTCAACCATTAAATGATTTTAGCTAAAAAAGTGATGAATACCAAAGTTGTATAACTCATCAAGATCTACAACTTTTATTTTGATCATTTCTTCATCTGACAAAGTGATAGTAAACATTGTTTACAAATCAACATGTTTCTCATATAGTTCATGAAACTATGAGTCATATGTGAATTTATGAATAATGTTTACTAATACTTTGTCACATGAAGAAGTGACCAAAATAAAAGTTGTAGATAGTGAGGAGCTCAACAACTTTTATGTTTATGACTTTTATTGTTGAAATTATTTAAGGTTTCAAAATCTTGTTTGAAGTTGCCATTTAGTAAAATTTAAAATTTCAACTATTAAAATTTGGTCAAATGAAAATATGATCAAAATAAAAGTTGTACATATTGATGAGTTCTACAACTTTGGTATTCATAAGTTTTTCATCTGAAATCATTTACTCTTTCAAAATATTGTTTCAAGTTCAAATTGTTTGAATTTCAAATTTTGAATCGTTCAAACAAAGTCACATGACAAGATGACCAAAATAAAAGTTGTACATGTTGATGAGTTATACAACTTTTATGTTTACAACATTTTCATTTTATTTCATTTAATGTCATAAAATTATAGTCGAAGTTTTCAAATTCAAATTTTTAATTTTTGTTTTTTTTGTTTTATATATTGTTTTGACTACAATTGTTTATATATATATTTCTTCATGTATATAATAATACAAAATATTATATTTGTGCATATACACAATTATTTTTATATTACTTTGTGTTTTTATGATATAAAAAATACAGAATTAATAATTTTAAAAAAAAATAGAAATGCATTTGTAGGGGCGGCTGGATCAGGAACCGCCCCTAGAAATGCATTTGTAGGGGCGGCTGGATCAGGAACCGCCCCTAGAAATGTATTTATAGGGGGCGGCTAGGTTTGACATGTTTCTGAGGCCTCTACCACTGCTACTTCTCGTTTTTTATATATTGTTGTTTTATTGGACTACTTTGGTTTATAGACCTTTTTGATTTCTTATACCTTCTCACATACCTAAAGCACACTTTCTTGCATCTATTAGAACAAAGCGCGAAATAATGTCGCGGACACCAGACAGTGCAGCCCGATGCCTCGAGCATGATGAGCAGCCAGCCCTTGAGGAGCAAGCACTAGAGGACCAGCTTACTCAGGAACAGTTCAATAAGGAGGTACAAAATGATCTAGAAGTGATGCTTACTCAGGAGTAGTGTGACAAGGAGGAAGGCCCCGAAGGAGAGGCCACTGAAGGCGAAGAAGAAGAGGATGATGCTGATGATGACTCAGAAGAGGGTTATGTAAGTCCCGAGGATCCTTTCCCACGTGAAGCCAGAAGGAGACCAACGGAGGAAGATTTGGACAAGGACTTTGACCCGAACGAGGAGGTAGGGAGAAAGCCTTAGCTTGTAAATTTTGCTAAAGCTTTGGCTGTGTTACCTCTGCTAACACTTTGACCTGTCGTATATACAGGTCCCTCCTGAAACTCGGAAAATACAACGTCGACGTCCGCGACATCTCGTTGGACAAGATGGAGTAGAGGAAAGGAGAGCAGAGGCAACAGCCACAGAGACGGATCACGATGCCTCTGCTCCACAACCTGAAGACAACCACGACTACCAAGCCTAAGAGGAAACGAGAGGATAGAAAAGGAAATCTATATCCAGATAAGGCATGCTATGTGATAACGGAGGTCGGGCCAGCAGGGGAGGTCCTTGAGCCGAAGGAATAAAGAGGACGATTCTGTAATGCGATCGGGGCCCTAGTAAGAGATAAATTGAACCCAGCAATCCCTAACTGGAAAGAGATACTAGAGAACAAAAAGAATGAACTATGAGATAGGCACCTGAGGATCAATTTTAGATTTCCGGAGGGTAAGCATGAACTGGTAAAAAAATGCTTTTAGGATGATGGGAGAGGTATTCCGACGTTGGAGGTCGGAGCTCAACACGAAGTATATCCAAAAGGGGTTAACTCCCTTCAAAGAGTTCGGCAAAATTACTACTAGTCAATGGGAGGAGCTCGTGGCTCAGAAGACTTCACCAGAGGCATTGGAGCTCAGTGCCCGTAACACCGAGCTAGCGAAGAGGAACAAATACCACCATCATCTAGGCCCCGGTGGCTACTATGCCAAGGAAGAGCAGTTTAGGAAGATGGACGAAGAGGCCGCAGCTACTGGAAATATCGATGTGACGAATCTAAAGGTACGCTCAAGTAACTGGATATATGCGAGGAGTACAGAAACATCCGGTAGTAATCTTAAGTTTGATAAGCCGGAGACCCAAGAGGCGGTATCAACGATACTAAAATATGCTGAAGACAAGGAGAAGAGCTCCTTCAATCCTTCCAAAGAGAGGGACGAGCTTAGCCTTGGCTTGGGAAACAAGGAGCACACATGCCGCACCAGGGGGCTAGGGAAAAGGACGACCTGGAAGCAACGATTCGAAGAGGACATACACATGTACAAGAAACATGGTCGAGACCGGGAGACTAGTCCTGAGCTCCAAGTGAAGGCTCTAGTTGCGAAGGCGCTGGAGGAGCAAGGACTGTCTACGGAGCCACGGATGTTAGTGACGCCGCCGGAAGAACTGGCATTAGTTGGCAGCCCTCCGAAAGTTCCTAGCAGCCAAGGTTCCACTGTAGCCTCAACCCCCGTCGATCGCATACGGGAACCAACTAGTTGCACCTTGGTGTTTCTAAGCGGCCGATAGAACACTGTGATGGAGGTGGCAACGGGTGTGGCACATCCTCCCGGTGGCTTACACCACAATAATAAGATACCGCCAGACTACACTAGGGTCGAGGTGCATACCGTGAAGCCCGAGTTCATGCAGTGGAGGATAGACTAC
Source organism: Miscanthus floridulus (assembly GCF_019320115.1). Lineage (NCBI taxonomy): Eukaryota > Viridiplantae > Streptophyta > Magnoliopsida > Poales > Poaceae > Miscanthus > Miscanthus floridulus. The sequence continues at coordinate 1,650,242 of NC_089598.1, forward strand.
GCAACTCCCGAGGGGCTGGTGTTACTCGGAGACATTATTGGGCAGTTCATCCTCGGGCACAAACGGGACATTATATTGACTGCTTCTTCGCCGCCTCCCCCTCTCCCAAATTTGGAGCGAGTTGTTGAGGTTGGGGAGATATTTTCACCATCTCGTGACCACCACGTACCTGAGATGCCACATTCTTCCCTGCCTCCTAGCAAGCATGTGCCTGATGAGATGCCACAACCTTCTCCAGCTCGTACCAAGCAAGTGCATGATGAGATGCCACAGTCTTCTCAACAAGCACAGCCGATACATGAACAACGAGTGCCTCCTAAAGAAGGTGATGCACAAGAAGACGAGGACGTGCCTGAATGGGAACTTCGAAAGAAGATTCCAATCAACATAAGGCCAGGTTATGTTCCGGTGAAAGACGTCTCGTCGGTGTCCAAGTGGTATTCACATGACCAGTTCAAGCCTGAGAACCAAGTTAAACAAGTCCCAGAACGGGGTTCTGAGGAGGCCGTAACTAGCAAACTTCACCAAATTGTAAAGCAATATCCAAATGTTGATGACATCAAATGGTCAAAGGATTGCCCAAAAACATATGAAAGGGCAAGCCCTTTATACCAAACTGGGACATCCGGCGCCTACCACTTGGAATGAGAAGGTTCCATGATTGGTACTTACATGTTCTCCCAATGAGCATAGATCTCGTACAAGCACGCTTCCCCACCGACACATTTGGAAGCCCAGCCGGAAAAATTATCTTTGACTTCAATGACATGCACACATGCTTTCACCTGGGAGAGATGGAGATGAATCTAATTCGCACGTGGTGCTTGTAAGTCCTTGTCCTCCCGATATGATATGAATGTAATCTTTGAATTTTGTTGTAACTAACCAACGCCATGATTTATAGAATGCAAGTGCACATTATCAAACAAATACCAAGTCTGAAAGCCGGGTATGTAGACCCTCAAGCTATAGCCCAACCAAATTTTAATTACCCTAAACAGTGGACACTGGATGCTAAAGAGCTAGCTGTTGCAAAGACTCTTCGGGAGAAAGAGCGCATCCGTACGGCGAAACTAAAGAAGAGTCCCTTAAGGTTGCGGCATACATTGCTCTGGCTTTCAAAAATCTACAACAACACTCTACTATATGGCTACCATACAACTTCGAGTAAGTTCAACTATATACTTAAAGCTTTGTTCGATATATTTTATTCGATGCAAAAGAGCTTATCTAGTTCTATGATTAAATCCATGCAGCAACCACTGGATTTGTATAGCCGTCGATGTCGGGAGGAGCATGGCATGGGTCTTTGATTCAATAGATAAGGACCCAGCAACATACAAAGACTTCATATCGATTCTCAAGATGTATACATATCGACAATCCCCATTAGCTTATATGTTTGTATACATACTTGTAACGTTCACTTATGGATACTAACAAGTTGTATTTGCTAAAATAATTCGAACAGGGCATTTAGGTTCTATGTCACTCATCATCACGGAAGGCATGATCCAGCGAGGAAGGAAAAGCTGGCTATAAAAACACTATGTGCGGTAAGTGTAACTTACTTCTTCAGTACTCCGTTACATGGCTGTCAAAAGCATTACCTAACATTTTTATATGTAAAACACAGTGCCCCAAGCAGAGGCCTGGGAGTGTACATTGTGGATACTATATATGTTCTATGATTAGTAACACCAGTGCCTACAGGAGACACCCCTTAAGGGTAAGTTTGAACATCTTCATCAGTAGTATAAAAACTTTGTACATGGTATGAAATATTAAACCGAAACTTGTTCTCTTGTAGTGGAGAGAAGAGAAAGGAATGAAAAAAGACCCATACAAGGATGACCAACTCTTAGAGCTCGTCGGCGACCTTTGCAACTTCATATTGGACCAGATTGTACACGTCAAAGGCGCCTACCATGACCGAGAGTCTGACTTAGGTACAAATCCTCAGTACCAACACCTTCGGAGACTGAAAGGCTAGCTCTAGGACGTTGATAACAATGTTTATGGAATTTGTATATTAAATGATGGATTGTATATATCCTTATGAATTGGACTTGTAATTGTAGTTTATATAATACTATTGTGCCGGTAGTCGTGTTCGGAACGTTGGTCGCGGGGCGTTCGGCAACGCGAACGCTGTTCGGAACGTTGGTCGCGGAGCGTTCGGCAACGCGAACGCCGGATGGAATACGCGGAAACAAACAGTTCTAGTCGAATTTGAATTGTAAATTTGAATTTTTTTTTGCGGGAAAACGTACTGTAGGGGTGGTTCTAGATTGAACCGCCCCTACAAACAGGTATTATAGAGGCGGCTGGCACTACAGCCGCCCCTACAAATAGATTTGTAGGGGCGGTTGGTGATTGAGCCGCCCCTACAAATAGATTTGTAGGGACGGTTCGTCATGCCAGCCGCCCCTACAAATCGATTTGTAGGGGACGGCTCAATCACCAACCGCCCTTACAAATAGATTTGTAGAGACGGTTCGGTAGGGGCGGCTGGCCAAACCGCCCCTAAAAATGCTTTGTGTAGTAGTGTCATGATGGTGGCGGGTTATTTAAAGGGCGGCAAGTCAGGCGGCTATGGCACCGCCATGCGTGTGGTGGAGGACAATCGGTTGGCCGGAGTTGGCAACGGGAGCAAAGGAGTCACCGAAGATGTAACCCGAGAGGAAAGGGTCATCAGAAAGAGTAACAGCGGAGCTTGGGTGGAGGTCGCTGGTGGCCTAGGTGGCGGGTAAAGCGGGTGGGTGGGTGAGGAGGAGGAAGAAGAAACATCGTACATGTATAAACACGTAGGCGTCGGGAAATGAGCCTCGAGGCTCACAGGCTAACCCTTCGTAAATCTAAGGGTGCGGGTGTGGGCGCACTGGAGTTGAGTTTCTTTGGAGAATATTCCTCCCTAACAATGCACAACATTAAAACAGCCATGCCGCGCTCTCTAAGAGCCTCGTCCCTGCCTGTGTTGCGCAGGCCTGCACAAATCTGAATCGTTCCACACTGATCTCTCTATTTCATCTTTTATACATATATATTGGTCTTAATAACATACACACTTGAAGTACCTATAGGCAACTGCATAAATACACAATCACACTCGCACACACACAAGCACACCCCTATAAACATATATACGCACATGCAATTTGGATAACCTGTCATATATCAATCGTCAGTAATGGCTGGCCTGGGAGTGGGAAGAAGGAACAAGACATAGAAGCCCCCGACCACCATGGAACACCCTGTCAGCCACACGGCAGCCGCGAGGCGCGGCGGCATCAGCGCGGAGACCCTCCACGAGAACATGGCCGTCAGCAGCGTGGTCGTGAGCCAGACGCCGGCTCTGGCGCGGTCCCTGCCCGCCGAGCCTGGCGGTGCCGTCTCGAACCGGCGCAGGCAGTGCAGGAGGATGACGAGGGTGGCGTACGTCGCGACGACGAAGAGTATCGTGGCGGCGTGCCCGCTTGCCCTGTGGATTGCGATGGCCGAGTTGCATGTCAGCAGGACGAATCCTAGGAATGTTGGCCACCATGACGCCATGATCCTGTTTGCGTATGTGTTTACGTTGTGTTTCTGCAAGCAGTGACATGCCGCGGTCGATGTAGCTAGGAACATATATATATATGTCAATACTGTGTAGTAGTATATTACCAATATATATAGACGTGTTTCTTACGATCGAGTCAACGCCGCGGAGTCCCTGTGTCTTCGAACAGAAGGGACCGTATCGTAGGGAGCAAGGTATCCAACGAATGAACAGTCATTCAGTACGTGTACGTTGGGCCCAGTTTATATATATATATATATATATAATCATATTTTCTACGGAGTACCTTAGAGAGCAAGCTGTACCTGGCGACTCGCCTCGAGTTGGTGTGTTAGGCCCTGTTTGGATGTATGTGTATCCATCTCAATCCACATGTGTTAGAGTGGAATGTAATGAAATTTAGTTTAATTTCGCTCAAATCCACTTCAACAAACGTTGATTGAGACGAATGCATGCATATCCAAACAAAGCCTTAGTTGGAACGACGAGGATCGTCATGGCGCACTAACTTTTTTTTGCGAAACGTTGAGGAAAATTTCATGGCAATTTTCCTATCCGACTGCGACAGCAACAGGTTGACACCATCCGCGCTGTGTATCGGTGTAACGTAAGCCTAGCAGATTGCATGTCGTGTTGGCAAGCATTTCTGAACTTTGGTGACGAGCCTGAAGACCACCTGAAGATGGAGACTGCTTACGTCAGGTTGTTGATTTCGGTGGTTATCACGCAGGATTCTATTCGGATATATAGCACCACCATCCACGTCGTCATCGGGACCGCCCAAAATTTAGGGCGCGTTTAGATGGGAAAAAAATTAGGTTTTGGTTACTGTAGTACTTTCTTTTGTATTTGGCAATTAGTGTCTAGTTATGGACCAATTAGGTTTGAAAGTTTCGTCTCGCGATTTCTCACCCAATTGTGTAATTAGTTTTTTTTCGTCTACATTTAGTACTCCATGCATGTGCCGCAAAATTCGATGTGATGGGTACTGCGCAAAAATTTTTGGGAACTAAACAAGCCCTTCATAAGAAACAAAACATTCCGTAAACATGCGCCCTATTTGCTTAGTTTATAAGCCGTACTTTTTCAGCCAACGAACAATATTTTCCTCTCACAACAAATCAGCCGACAGTATTTTCAGTCATGACTTATCAGCCAAACGAACAGGACAATGGAGGCTAGATCGTAGAGGTCCAATGCAAGGGGACAACAATTTTCTTTATATTTTTTTTTCTCAAATAGGCATCTTGCCAGTATTTCATTGAGGAGAGGTGAAACAGAGTTTTACAGATAGTCACCATATTCGCTTGGCTTATAAGCTGTACTTTTTCAGTCAAACGAACAGTATTTTTCTCTCACAATAAGTTAGCAAACAGTACTTTCAGCCAGCCAAGCGAACAGGGTTTCCGCCCTTTTTTCATAGCAGCTACTGTAGCAATTAACTTCCATACACACGCGACGCGCATGCGCTACGTACACGTCACGCACCCTTGTGTCCCAGGTGGTATACGTTACGCACACTACGTCACGTCACGCGCACTACGTACACGTCACGCGCATGACTGCCGCAAATGAAGTGAACATGCTGACGACGTACACTACGTACACGTCACGCACACTACGCACACGTCACGCGCATGCACTACGTACACGTCACGCACCCTTGTAGCAATTAACTACTTCATTTGTTGTCTGAAGCAACAAATGAAGTGAACATGCTGACGACGTACTAGTGCGCATGACTGCCGCGATGATCGTTAGCGCTGCGTGACGTGCAGTGCCTGCTTAATTCCGAGGTGGGTATACGTTTATATCAGTGCTCTGTCAGATGTTTGGAGCTACGTGTACTCCTACATGTCAGGGATTGAGGTGAATAATCATCCAGGGACAGTTGTTTCCTCTACATAACAACTGGCCTTCGAGTTCGAGATTTATGTGCCTTGTTGGACCAGGACCGCCGACAGGCCGGGTGGGGTAGTCAGGTCACGAGACGTACGACAGCGACAGTCGTCTTCCAAGTCGTTGTCGACGTATATCTCGAACCCTAATCCTGCTTGCCGTTTTAACTCAAAGAAGAGATTCCAGAAAACAGCTCTACATACACTACCTGCCGGCAGGTAGTGTATCGAGTTCGCTGTGACCTGTGGATCGCGAGTATCGAGTTCGCTGTGAGGAGAAGGAACCCTAGAGCTGTGGCCATCAGGCGCCATGTCGACGCTACTATCCTAGGTACGATGAAGGAACAAATATGTTCCCGATGGAGGAGCAGGCTGCGTACGTGCTTATTATATAGGATAATAATGGGAGATATACGTTGCGCCTTAACAGGGAGTAAGCTAAGGTATATAGAGGAGATTACTACCTAAGAAGCAGGCCGGCCGGAGAACGGGTTATTAATTTTCCCTTTTTATATCTCTAGTCTAGTATATAAAAAGTTACTTTTGTTGATTCTTTTTAGTCGTTGTATTGGAAGAATGTTCCGAGGAGGAAATGATATGATGGAGGTGCTGGAGGTAGACAGGGCCACACGCCGCTCCTGGTAGGCAGGGCCGACAGCCGAGCGCCGCGGCTCGGAGGCAGCGGCGCGCCATGCCTGGCAAGTAGTGCCGGCAGTCCGGTGGCTGAGCGCCACTCCTCGGAGGCGACAGGCGAGCTGATAGGAGCACCGAGCTGATAAGAGCGACGAGCGGATAGATATGAGCGATGAGCGTATTATTTTATTAGAAATAGACGAGAGAATTTGAGAGAGTCGTTGGGCTGGTCCACTACTGGGAGACACGTCCGGATGGACGGGATCGTACGGACGTTCTGGCCCCGGCATTACCCAAAGCCAAACGGAAGAGAATGGCCTAGTAGCAATGTGACCTGCATCGGTGCATGGCAGCACGTGCCGGAAAATTTAACTTTCAGCAGTAAAAGTAATGACTCCTGATATATCCAATTATCCATGCATGTAGGAATAAGTTGCAGTCGTGCAAAAAGAAGGTGCCCACTCTGTTCTAAATTTCGGGTTCGGGCCCATAGCTGTCGAACACGTAGGCTGAATTAAAGCCCGGATAGAAATAAGCCCACTAAAATAAGTCCATTTACCTGTTAGAGGGGATTAATAATGTTGGCTTCCGGTGAATAATTTTATATAGAGTCTGTCTCTGTGACAGGTGACTCAAGGTTTATTTAACCATCAGTCACCAGACGTGCATGATATTATCAGCAAATTAACCAGCCGCGCCAGCGCGTCCCCGTCCCTGTCTCGGCGCTTAGGATGCCCAACCCCTAGGCCATCAGCTCCAGCAACCCTGCTCTCTTGCACGCACACCATCTGGGCGGCGACAGTGCCTGCAGCAAAGCCGCATGGAGCCCCGCCTCGCCTGCTCAGCGACCTCGGCAGTCGGCACCCTGCGCGGCGGCGGCAACAGTGTCCTGGCTGGTGGCGGTGCCTTCGGCACAGCCGCATGGAGCCCCGCTCGGCTGGCCGTGATCGGCCGTTGAGCTCCCATACCACTGCTTTTGGAAAGAGGCAGAGGCATGCTCAACGGGCGGACTTGGACGTCGCCGCGGCTCGTCTCGCTTGGATCTCGTGGTGCTCCATTCCTCACCTCATAGAAGAAAGGTGGGACAGAGGAATTGACGAATTCACGGACAGGACAACACAGAGACAGAGGAGTACGTATACATGAATCACCCAGAGGGGAAAGAGATGGACAGGACAACACACAGACAGAGAGGAGTATACATGAATCATCCAGATCCCTTCATCTCACATCTAACGCACCACAGAAGTTGACTGACAAAAAGGCAAACTCTCAGGCGACTGCGAACTATTAAATCTCTTTTAGATATCACTACAAGATTCAGAAAGATAATAAGAAAAGTTAACCATACATCCGCTGTGTCATGCCCAATGTCAACGCCTCTTTGCGCGCCGTCCACGGGGGCCTCCTCCTTCCTCTCGGTCGTCCTCCCGCCACCCGCTTTCGTCGCGCGCGCATTTCCATCACCCGCCGCGCGCCCAAACACCAGCACCACACGTCCATTTGCCCGTCCACACGACAGGGCCATTCCGACCAAGCGCGAGGCGAGAATCTACCGCGAGCAAGCGATCGACCTCCGCGAGGAGGACGACGACGGAAACGTACCATGGCGCCGAGCAAGCTGCGCCAAGCGCTGGGCGCGGTGAAGGACCAGACGTGCATCGGGCTCGCCAAGGTCGGCAGCGGCGGCGCCCTGGAGGCGGACCTGGACGTGGCCATCGTTCCCGGCCGACGAGCGCCACATCCGGGAGATCATCACGCTCACCTGCCTCTCCCGGGTGTACGTCGGCTCCTGCGTCTCCTCGCTGTCGCGCCGCCTCGGCCGGACCCGGAGCTGGGCGGTCGCGCTCAAGACGCTCGTCATCGTGCACCGCCTCCTCGCCGACGGGGACCCGGCGTTCGAGCAGGAGAGGTTCTTCGCCACGCGGCGCGGGACGCGGATGCTCAACATGTCCGACTTCTGCGACCGCTCCCGTGCCGACGCCTGGGACTTCTCCGCCTTCATCCGCACCTACGCCGCCAACCTTGACGACCGCCTCGAGTACCGGATGCAGGGCAGGCAGCAGGGCGGCGGCGGCGCAGCGCGCTGTGGCAGGCCGCTCCACGAGGAGATGTACGCCGCGTCCCCCGGGAACCGCTACACCTGCGCGTCGCCGCCCCCTGCTTCAACGGGAGACAGGAGGACGCGGTGGACGCCGAGGCTCACAGCAAGGCGGTGGCGCTCGTGCCCAGGGACCCGCCCACGAGCGAGATGACGGTGGATCAGCTGCTCGTCAAGGCCAACCAGCTGCATCATCTCCTCGACCGGTTCATCGCCTGCCGCCCTGTAGGTGAGCCCGTTCCTCATCCTCAGCGGCCATGCACGCAATTTGTCTTTTTGATGAAGTTGGATCGTTGCCATTGATTTGTTAAGAGCCAAAACCTTCGAATGACATTGTCGTCACAGGCGAACCGGGTGGTGGCGGTGTCTCTGTACCCGCTGGTTAAGGAGAGCGTGCAGCTCTACTGCGAGCTCACGGAGGTGATGGCCACGCTCATCGAGCAGTTCGCGGAGATGGAGACCGCGGACTGCGAGCGCGTGCACGCCCTCTTCTGCGGTCTCGCCAAGCAGCTGGAGGAGCTAGAGAATTTCTACGCGTGGTGCAAGGTCGTCTGTGTGTGCCGCCAGTCCGACGTCCCGGAGGTGGAGGTCGTCACGCAGAAGAAGCTGGAACTCATGGACGAGTTCATCCGCGACAGGCACGCCGCCGCGGACTCGCAGCAGAGGCTCCCGCCGCCGGAACCGGAGCCGATGGCAAGCCCAGAGCCAGCCCTCGTCGAAGAGGAAGAGGACGACGATATGAACGCAACCAAGGCACTTCCAGCGTCCGAGGAGCCGCCGGCTGCGGCGCAAGCGGACAGGGGGCCAGTCGAGCCAGAGGCCTCGCTCATCGTGGCCGACCCGGTGGAGGAGGAGGCCGACTTCCTCAACCTCAAGGAGGACGCCATGTCCGGTGAAGAGCACGGACAGCAGCCGGCGCTGGCGCTGGCGTTGTTCGACGGCGACATAGCCGGCTCAGCGCCGAAAGGCAACGTGTTCCAGGGCGCTTCGGCGGACTGGGAAACGGAGCTGGTCCAGTCCGCGAGCGCGCTTGCGAACCAGCGCGTCGAGCTCGGCGGCGGCCTCAGTATGATGGTGCTGGACGGGATGTACAACCATGCGGCGGTGGCCAACAACGCACAGACGTTCTCCGGCAGCGCCAGCAGTGTGGCGATGCGGCCACCCGGGGCGCCCATGTTCGCCCTGCCGGCGCCTCCAGGAGGCCGCAGCGCCGCAGTAGGTGCAGACCCTTTCGCGGCGTCGGCGTTGGTGCCTCCGCCGACGTATGTTCAGATGTCCGACATGCAGACGAAGCAGCAACTGCTGACGCAGGAGCAGCAGATGTGGCGACAGTACGGCAAGAACGGAATGAATCAGGGAGCCTTAGCAATGCTAGAGCAGCGGCCAAACCAGAATCGGCAGTTCCTACCTCACATGGGGCACAATTACGCAGGGTATCGGACTTCTTAAATTAAACATCTGCAAATGTGGTTTTACACGTTTCCTCCTACGAGGCTACGACCACATTTCCTACAGCGTTCGGGCAAAGAAATGATCGGAGTATCAGATAGTCAAATTCTCTCAATTTCTATTGGCAGTCCAATTTTGCTTACTGCCCGATTCCCAGAATATTCAAGCCTGTGCAAGGCCGCACTTTATTAAACAACAGAAATTCTCCGTACCGTACTCAGAAGAGCACGTAAGAGCAAAGAACGGGTTAACGATCCGAAAGCCAATGAGCCACACATAACGGGGACAACTGAAATCCGCAAAACACAGAAGAGAACGCAAGAGCCAAGAAAGCACCAACGATCCAAAAGCCAATGAACTACATAACGGTGACGGGGTAAACTAAAGTATTAATTAAGCATCCATATTACGACAACCATAATGGTTAGCATAGTCAATACTCAATACACACAAGACAAATTGCTTAAAATGATGGCAATCATGCAGGTTGCAATACACACAGGTAATAACACAATCAAAGATTTACACGCCAAGTCTTATTGATACTCAGCAGAGTGAGCTGGGATTGGCGGTCAGCTCAACCAGTTGGGAGCATGCAGTAGTCGATGCAGATTGATCCAAGCACCGTGCTTCCACGAAATACCAGCCAAGGTCGGCTTGGTTCAGAAGAGCAGCAGACGAATTCATGAGCCCTGGTCGGCTTGGTTCAGAAGAGCAGCAGACGATTTCATGAGCCCAGGCATGACATCGATGACGTCCACGACATCCAAGGTGGATAAAGAGTTGTAGTAGCAACAGAGAACTGCAAGTTGCAACACCGAAGCAGTCCAGACATGTTCAAGGACACATAAAAAGAAAGCAGGCATAACTAATAACTATCCGTACCTCCACGACAATTGGAGACCAATCATGAGAAAGGGAACTGCATGGTTGGGTCCAAGTAGTCAGCTGCCACATCTGTGGCGAGTACTCCATTATTGGAAGGAGGAAAAGCATCGAAAATGCTAGGCATTGTTGGTTCCAAAGGACCTGACAGAGTAGTGACATCATAATGTCCATCGTACTAAGCAAGAGGATAATGCATATATTGATTGTCCAGAGCAGGAAATTCACTGGGGAAGCTTGGATCAGGAGCAAGGAGATCATTTAGTTCCATGTAATCATCAGCGGACAGTTCTCTGTCAGGTGGCAGCATCGGGTAATCTGTAGTTTCCACATTGCTGGTGTTGAAGTTATTATCCACGCTTCCTAACCCAACAAGCCCTGATATTTCATTGTAGAGGCCAAAAGAGTTGACTTCAAAAGCATGAGCCTCAGCTTCAGACATCGGAGGAAGACCAGAGCACTGTGAAAGACATCAAAGCTAAATAGTGAGCATCTGAAAGGAATTTCTAATCTAGAGCAGAAACATAAAAATAATTTCTAATCTAGAGTAGAAGCATAAAATCGATGAGCTGTCAGTAAAACTAGTGAAAGAACAAGTACTGATTTATACCTCTCCAAAAGGAGTGTTACGCACAGGAGAATCGTTCAGAAATCTAGACAGCTCCTCCAATAGAAAACCATCACAGTCATGAGGACTGTACATATCATTGGCCTCATTGGATATGTTGTTCACAGAAACCACACCATCTCCTGACATCTGAGCAGGTATATCTTGGATAGCAGAGCTAGCAACAGCATAGCCAAAAGTTACGTCCTCAGCACAAGTATTTGCAGTGGCATGATCAAATGATGATTCCTCTCCAGCACAAGTAGTAGATGAATTATGTAGAGGTGGTTCCTGAAGAGCACCAGCAGGGGCAACAGGCTGGGCACGTGGTCCCTCTGTTGGTTTCACTACTTCTGAAGAGGTCATCAAAGGAAACATAGAAGATTCAGCTTCTGCATTATCCCATTCAGCTTCATTAAACGGAGCCCCATATTGCTCCCCGATCCTTGGACCAAGGCCACTTTTCTTGAAAATTTTGCAGAGTACATAAGCATCCTGGATGTTCAACAAGACAAAGGAGATTCAGCATGGTAACTTAAATGGCTCATGGAATACATATTGGCTAATCAAAAGGCACATTAACTCAGATATACTGCATATTAATTAATGCTTCTTTTCTGTGCCATTTCACTCTTCATTGCAGAATCATTCAACCCAAAAGACATTCACAAAACTTTAACACATAACAAAAAGTATATGAATTGGCACTGCTAGACTTGACCAAACATAACACTCATGAGACAGGAGCAATTACAGTGACACCATATTTCAATAAGAACCATTTGAGTAATTTTGTTAGTTATTAATCATCCATAGAACATAACATGGAATCATTTGACTGCTCGACTGTCCACACAATCCAACAATCCAGTACAACATCCAACATCTAGAACATCTAATAAACTGTTTGTAAAATATGAACTGGAAACATTAAGAGGCAGGTAGAATTACCTTTGAGAAACCAGCAGAAACTAAATCCTCATCTTCCATTTTGTACTCATACATCACCCAATCAGTTCTGTCACCCTTAGGGGCCTTGCCTTCATGAAATATCAATGTTTTCTTCATTCCAACAGTGCGAGAGTTAAGCGTAATTATTCTATCCTTTCCACTAGTCTTCCAGTAACCATTTGGCGTGGCACGGTTTGTCCTAGACCCATTAGGATACTTCTTGTCACGAGGACAAAAGAAGAACCATTCAAGATCTTTGCTTCTAAGGGAGGATTTGTCTGCACAACAAAAGAATATCAGTGTACAGGTATAAAAGCAAAAGTTCACATTAATCAGTTCAAAAACTATGTTTTAGTCTCACTGAATATTCTATTCATCTAAGCACCAGTTACACAACAAAGAAAGTTCGAAAGCTAATGTTCAAATGAATTACCAGGTAGATCCCAGGGAGGAAACTTGTACAGGTCAACCTCTGATATAGCATCGACGATAAGTTTCTTTCCCATGATCTTCCTCTTCAAGTAGTAGGAAACAAGCTCAACATCAGTTGGGTGGAAACGAAAACCAGGAGGCAGGCTAGTTTGCGCCATCACCCTAAAGCTTCTCTTGCCTTCAACACCAATAGAAAGACCTCTAGACAAAAGCTGAAATGCTTCGAGGAGATCACTAATTGCCCAGGAAGAGAGAAGCTTGAGTGTACAGACGAGAGAATCCAAGTGCACAACTCAATAAAGCAGAGCAGAAGAGAGCAGCTTTTCAAAAGTGTGAGCACAGAATGCAGCAAGGAAAGACTTCAGGAGGCTGCAGTGCCAGCAGAGAGCAGGGCAATCCAACCTCTAGACAAGCCTTTGGAGGGGAGTGAGATTGACAGGACCAAGAGAGAAGTTGGTCAAGTCACAGAAAGAGATCGTAGACCACAACTGATGATCAGAGAAAACTATGGTTGGCAAGACTCAAGGGAAGCAGGAGATCAAGCAATCAACCAACGGATGTTTTCTGAACTCAGATGAGAGAACTTGAGTCTTGCCAAATTCACCAGCTACAACTGATTCACATGGTAGGAAGTATTAGCACAAAACTCCTAGTATTCCACTTGTATCAAGTGAAATCTCGGAATTTTATGCAGTATATGAACCAGAAGTAGCACGAGAGGAAATAAAGGTGTCCTCCGGCAACTTCAGCTGACATGGGTGATGAGGATCATTATCCTGCATGAAAAGAAAACACAGGATATGTGAATACACAGAAGGAACATATATGGAATATTCAAAATACGCTGGCATGGTACTTAAAAGAACTATCTTGTATCATGACTAGATGCAATGACGTGATTAACACCTCCCGTCAAACCTATAGGGTACAAGTAAGCATATTCGAACTCAACAAAAAAGACATGCCAGTAGACAGCTGATTCTAAAGCTCAAACTACCCACATAAGTGTCACACACTCACACGAGTAAAGGCACATAAGTGTCACCATGACGCCATGATCCTGTTTGCTGTTACGTTGTGTTTCTGCAAGCAGTGACATGCCGCGGTCGATGTAGCTAGGAACATATATATGTCAATACTGTGTAGTAGTATATTACCAATATATATAGACGTGTTTCTTACGATCGAGTCAACGCCGCGGAGTCCCTGTGTCACTCCAATCTACTTCAACACACGTGGATTGAGATGAATACATGCACATCCAAACAAGGTCTTAGTTGGAACGACGAGGATCGTCATGGCGCACTAACTTTTTTTTGCGAAACGTTGAGGAAAATTTCATGACAATTTTCCTATCCGACTGCGACAGCAACAGGTTGCCACCATCCGCGCTGTGTATCGGTGTAACGTAAGCCTAGCAGATTGCATGTCGTGTTGGCAAGCATTTCTGAACTTTGGTGACGAGCCTGAAGACCACCTGAAGATGGAGACTGCTTACGTCAGGTTGTTGATTTCGGTGGTTATCAGACGCAGGATTCTATTCGGATATATAGCACCACCATCCACGTCGTCATCGGGACCGCCCAAAATTTAATAAGAAACAAAACATTCCGTAAACATGGAGGCTAGATCGTAGACGTCCAATGCAAGGGGACAACAGTTTCTTTATGTTTTTTTTTCTCAAACAGGCATCTTGCCAGTATTTCATTGAGTTTTACAGATAGTGAGCGAACTTCTCCAGCTAGCGAGACACAAGCAGGAACAGTCGCACACTAATCACGCCCAACATACTGTAAAGTACTGGATTTAAAAACTGCTATATATTTTTAAAATTGCTCCGTAAATCAGCTGACCGTCTTTAAAATTGCTATATATTTTTGGGGACAGGGACACTTTGTCGCCGACTCTGTTAATCAAGCCGCCTGTCTCGAAACTCGATTCTATAGTAGTGAATTACGTAATTGATGAATGATGATGAGGACGGCCACTGCTGTTCCGCAAGATTTGAAGTTTCGCATAAATCAAATGGAGAATATATATTTAATATCTTCAGCAAATTAAATATCATGGACTCATGGTATAAAAATAATATGTTCCTATGCATACATACAAGTACTGGATTTAAAAACGAAACTAATAATATATTTACATGTCAATTGGAAAAATACGGTCGACGAGATCAAACAATTTGTACATGACCATCTCGTATCCTTCTAGCGTGGTTACATCAATAATCTTCAGTCAAAGAAGGAATAAGGAACAGTGCGTAAAACCCGCCGGCAACGGTAGAAGCTCCCATGAAGCAGACGCCGGCCCCGACGACGGGCCACGGCACGAGCACGGCGACCCTCCACGAGAACATCGCCGTGAGCGACGTCGTCGTGAGCCAGACGCCGATCTTGGCGCGGCCCCTGGCCGCCGGCGAGCCAGGCGGAGCGGTCTCGAAGAGGCGGAGGAAGTAGAAGAGCAGGACGAGGCTGGCGTACGACGCGATGACGAAGACCATAGCGGCAGCGTCTCCCCATGACCTGTGGATCGCGAGTATCGAGTTCGCTGTGAGGAGAAGGAACCCTAGAGCTGTGGCCATCAGTGGCGCCATGTCGACGCTACTATCCTAGGTACGATGAAGGAACAAATATGTTCCCGATGGAGGAGCAGGCTGCGTACGTGCTTATTATATAGGATAATCATGGGAGATATACGTTGTGCCTTAACAGGGAGTAAGCTAAGGTATATAGACAACGCGCTCATGCAATTTCCGCCCGTTTTGCATAGCAACTACTGGAGCAATTAGCTTCCATACACACGCGACGCGCATGCACTACGTACACGGTACACGTCACGCACCCTTGTGTCCGTCTTCGATCGAGTTCAACTGTTGAAGCAACAAATGAAGTGAACATGCTGACGACGCATGACTGCCGCGATGATCGTTAGCGCTGCGTGCCGTGCCTGCTTCCGATGTGGTATACGTTTATATCAGTGCTCTGTCAGATGTTTGGAGCTACGTACTCCTACATGTCAGGGATTGAGGTGAATAATCATCCAAGGCCAGTTGTTTCCTCTACATAACAACTGGCTGGCCTTCGAGTTCGAGATTTATGTGCCTTGTTGGACCAGGACCGCCGACAGGCCGGGTGGGATAGTCAGGTCACGAGACGTACGACAGCGACAGTCGTCTTCCAAGTCGTTGTCGACGTATATCTCGAACCCTAATCCTGCTTGCCGTTTTAATTCAAAGAAGAGATTCCAGAAAACAGCTCTACATATACTACCTGCCGTCGCACCGCGTATATGTAGCTGCTGTAAGTACGTCTGGTTGACTCTCGGTGACTCGGTGTTCATATTGTTCGAAAAGCGCGTACGCAGGGTTAGGTTGCTTTGGGAATTTTCCATTCTCTTATTAGTGGAATCTGGAAGTACATCTCCTTACAACATGCATCGTCCCTGGAAATTGCGGATCCATCATACATGCATCTCGATTCTCGAATCACGTACGTGGGCGTGGGCCGGCATGCCTTCGTCACCTTGACTCGATCGATCTTATGGTCGAGACCTATGGGCGCCGAATTAATGACTCCGAGTGAATCCACTGATTAATAAGGTGATAACTTCGAAGCCAACATATTAAGTTTTTATGAAATCACATCCATTCTCTTATATTATACAGTACAGATTACTGTCATCTCCATCACTGAAACTCTCAATTACATCCCCACATAAATTATTTAATTAAGTACTCCAGCAAATTGATATCATCCTGAGTCTCCCAGGTCACCGCCACGCCACGCGCGGCGACACTAGCCGGTAGCCGCGCCTAATGTCAGGGCGTCAGAGATACGCATTTTAATTTGAAGCAATTGAACAATCAAACCAAGACCTGCCATTCTATCAAAGTACGATGTATAAGTATAGGTAGTCTATCACAGATGCATACGCCGCGCCAAGTTAAATCCATTTGGATTACGACATGGCTAGCCTCCGCATGCTAGTCCCCGTCCGCATGTTCATGCGACTGCAGCGCCTATACG
Source organism: Miscanthus floridulus (assembly GCF_019320115.1). Lineage (NCBI taxonomy): Eukaryota > Viridiplantae > Streptophyta > Magnoliopsida > Poales > Poaceae > Miscanthus > Miscanthus floridulus. The sequence continues at coordinate 1,666,788 of NC_089598.1, forward strand.
CCCCGCCCCGCATGCCACAAGCAACAGCTGCGTTTGCACATCTGCCCCTACAGGCTGGTGCGCCTACGAATAGAGATGAAAACAATACGGATATTTTCCGACCGTATTCGAGACTGAATCCGTTTAAAGGGGTTCAGATCTGTCCGTATCCGAGTCCGGATATTCAACATCCAATACCATATCCGTATTCGAATACTTAAATCGCATATTTATGATGTCGACATCCAATCGTATCATATTCGGCATGGCTGACACTATCCGTATTCGAATATGAATCCGACTAGAAATATGAAAACAAATGTAATATTAGCGATATCCGTCCGTATCCGATCTGTTTTAATCCCTACCTACGAATGCAGTTATGCGCCTCATGCCTGGTGATGCCCGCCTCGTGCCGGTTGATGTGCATGCAAGTGGGGGCCACACACGCCCGCTTCGCTTTGCAGCGCACATGGGGACCGCCTCCGCATGCGCCCGCTTCCTGTGCCTACTAATGTTGCAACATGAAGCACTCCTGCAACATACGTCTGAAAATAGGTGAAACATTTGCAACATACGCCTGCAACATATATGTATAGCAACTGCAACATATGCAGCATCCAGATAAAACACTTGCAACATACGTCTGAAATAGATAAAACATTTTGAATAGTCGTTTGCAACATATGTATATAGCCACCGAAACATATGCAACATCCAAATAAAACACTTGCAATATACGTCGAAAACAGATGAAGCATACACTTGCAATATACGTGTATAGCTATTGCAACATATGCAACATCCAGATAAAACATAATCTAAACGCATGAAACATACGGAGCTCGGTGCCATAGAGTATGCAGGCCCCGCGATCCTACTCTCTCGGCTGGTCCCTCTCTCTCCCCCGAGCCCCACGCCGAACGACTGGTCGCACGAGCTCACATGCGCTGCCCCGCGCCGCATACACCCTGTGGGGGATATACCCCCGGGTACCACAAGATGGTACATGGGCCGCACCATCCGAGGTGGCCCGGCCCGTGAGATCAAGGCGTACATGGTAAGATTACAAGTTGTACTAGATATTGTAATAGTACCAAATAGGATACTTTACTTGTAACCCTCCTCCTCCAGAGTATATAAGGAGAGGCAGGGGTCCCCCTCAGGGACAGATCATACGGTATACATCTCAATACAATACACCAAAGGCACAGGACGTAGGGTATTACGTCGATCAGGCGGCCCGAACCTGTCTAAATCGCTGTCTCTGCGCCTTGTGTCACCATCCGGTTCCTGATTACACGCATCCTACCGATAATCTACCACCACGGGCACCCCCCTCGATGGACTACCGACCATATTTCGTCGACAGTGGCGCGCCAGGTAGGGGCCCCCTCTAGGGGTTGTGCGTGCTGATCCATGGCGAACCAGATGGCGTACCTCAAGATCAACATGCTTCATGACAGCTTGGCTGATCAAGTCGACATCCTTCAACGATCACGGTGCATGTCCGAACGTCACGCGTCATGCCTGGCACACTGGCGGCGGCATTCAGAGTGCATCGCGATGCTGCGCTATGCTGTCCACTACGAAACTGCATGGCGGCACTTTGTTGAGATCCCATCGGGCTCACAACGGGCACGCAAGGCTCGTAGTACAGACTCCCGGGCCACGGCGTCGGCTCCACATGACACGACACCGGATTTCCCGCGAGCACGCAACGGCGCCAGAGTCTACCGTGGAGGAGGCATGACCTACAGTGCCATGCAAGGCTGATTCACATCTTCGGGTGTATATACACATGCAGCGTGCATGGGCGGAGGATGCAAGTCCGAATGTGCCTTGATCGCAAGCTAAGTCATGTCTCATTCATTTTAATTCTACGGGATATATATGTATACATCTTCGGATATCTCCATGACTATTGCTGGCAGGCAAACTGCACCCCATGTACGCAGCTCGTCTCATTGGCTCGGGACTAAGTCGCCGACCCGCCGAGGACTCGGCGGCGTAACTACGTGGCGTTTGTACTCCGGGCCGCATCTGCACGGGAGTCCTACTCCAACTCGAATCAAACACAACGTGCAGCAGAGATCTCCATGGAAGCAAATCTAAATGCATGCGAGCAAATAAGGAAGGAGCCGAACGACAACAAGCCAAGCCAATTAATCTCCTGGAACACGTCCCACAAAAGAGTCCTACTCCGATTTGATCTGCATGATGATTAATTGCCATCATGTGCCCCAACGCACAGCAGCAAGAGCACATCGATCGAAGGACAATGCAAGATAAACGTGTGATCTACAGAGCCGTGCAAAGATAATTAAAGTAATCAAGAGCTGATCCGCATGCAAGCACGAACAATTACATGGCCAAGCAAGCAAACAAAGCAAGGCGTATCAAGCTACAACTCCATGCAAGATATGACGTCAAGTACTAGTTATGCACAACCATACAAGAGAACGAAGCCAGCATCCGTGCTGCCGGAGGGTGACCTCCCTATTCCAGACGAACAGAAGAAGCAAGCTTTTCAAGTTCGACCGAAATTCATCCACGAGAACTAAGCGCTCCGACGGCATCAACCCAAGCGAGCCGCTGAGCGAGCAGCTCCGCCGAGCTCCGACCACAACCACGACGACCACGTCCCGAGCAGCTCCGCCGAGCTCCGACCACGACCACGTCGACCACGTCCCGAGCGGCCCCGCCGAGCTCCGACCACGTCGACCACCAGACCACGACGACCACGTCCCGAGCGGCTCCGCCGAGCTCCGACCACCAGACCACGTCGCAAATGATGATCGCCACGAAGAACGGCGCTACGACAACCGCGACCACCGTGAGAACAGGCCGAAAAGCTCGAGGACCGGACGACTTCATCACCGCCGACCAGATTTCTATCAAAGATAAGTAAACTTCTAATATTTATATTTAACACAATTTTCATTACGACGTTTCTCCACAACGTCCTCATCATGATTATTCTTCAAATAACGCTTGTCCATGTACACCATCTTAAAGATAACATACATCTATACTTAATGCAAATCCTCGACCAGTCATGTTGACGCTCGATGCCTCCAGAGACGGCCCTGTCTCCGGCTCCTCCCTACACGTGCATGAGCGTCTGCCCTCTGCGTTATGGGTGGTCGGCAGCAGCTCCTTAGCGACGCTTTGTTCTTCCTACACGTGCACGGGCTCCGCGCCCCGCGTTATGGTTAACGGACTAGCTAGGGCTGGAGGCTCAGCTACATACTAACTGGTCGGACGATTTATATTAAGTATAAACACAAACTTCATATTAACACTGATGTTTACAAAGCACCAACTGCTTTATCACATCATGCTCATTTGCAAATGACTGCTGAGCGTCATACGCTATTTCTTCACTGCTGATTTTTTCTCCATAATTTATTATTTTATACATCATGTACTACTATTCTACATATTTATATTGCAGGAATTTCGAGCTATGCTCGGGGACTTCGTCGCTCGCTCCTCGACCTGTGCTCGGGGACTGCATCGACCACTCTCCGACCACGGCTCGGGGACTTCGTCGCTCGCTCCTCGACTTGTGCTCGGGGACTGCCTGCCTCGATCACTCTCCGACCACGGCTCGGGGACTTCGTCGCTCGCTCCTCGACCTATGCTCGGGGACTGCTTCGACCACTCTCCGACCACGGCTCGGGGACTTCGTCGCTCGCTCCTCGACCTGTGCTCGGGGACTGCCCCGACCACTCTCCGACCACGGCTCGGGGACTTTGCGTCTCGACTACATGTGACTAGCAACTCGCATACAGTTGGGATATTTTTTCTCACTTAGACCTTGCTACAAGGCTCGTACCTCGCCTTCCAGCAAGCTCGGGGACTACATCGGTACGATGCACCTGTCGGTGCATCTCGTATCGCCTGTACGACGATTGGGTTCTCAATTTAACTGGGAATTCTTTTTAGACCCTGGCACCACGTGCCTAAGTCACCTACTACCAGGCTCGGGGACTAAGTGGGCACACTTCACCTTGCGGTGAATGTGCTTGTTTTTCGACCACTACGCCTCTGATGATCAAAGATGCTACGCTTCAAGACGCACTTACATTTCTTTTCAGAAATACAAGTGGGCACACTTCCTGGGACGGAAATCTTTTTCTTTCTTCTTAAGAGCACCATACATTCTTCGGACAACCTACTTCTCCGGCGACAATGGTGGTCGGAGATGTCAAGAACTCAAGCCTCACTGTTTGGAGAAGGTTAAAATGGCGTGTCGCATCAGAATACATGGCGCTCGGGGACTAGCTATGGGGGATATACCCCCGGGTACCACAAGATGGTACATGGGCCGCACCATCCGAGGTGGCCCGGCCCGTGAGATCAAGGCGTACATGGCAAGATTACAAGTTGTACTAGATATTGTAATAGTACCAAATAGGATACTTTACTTGTAACCCTCCTCCTCCAGAGTATATAAGGAGAGGCAGGGGTCCCCCTCAGGGACAGATCATACGGTATACATCTCAATACAATACACCAAAGACACAGGACGTAGGGTATTACGTCGATCAGGCGGCCCGAACCTGTCTAAATCGCTGTCTCTGCGCCTTGTGTCACCATCCGGTTCCTGATTACACGCATCCTACCGATAATCTACCACCACGGGCACCCCCCTCGGTGGACTGCCGACCATATTTCGTCGACACACCCCACACCAAACGAGTGGCTGCACATGCTCCCATGCACTGTCCCGCGGAAAGGACCACTACAGGAAGACCGAGCATTAGTGATAAAATGTGGTGGCGAAATCTTAATTTGTCACTGATTCCCATGTTATTAGTGACCAAACTAATTTTCATCACTATTGCGTCGATTATTAGTGGCAAACTACTATATCGCCACAGGATGCACCTTCGGTGGCGAATTTAGTGATGAAACATTAATTTGTCACTAATAAATAGGTTAATTGTGACTAAATATTTATTTCCTCACAGTTTTGCCATCTACCGGTGACAAAATATTATATCACCACACGGTTCAAGGTCAGTGAGAAAATGTTGTGGCAAAATTGTATTTTGCCACTATTTACCATCTTAATTGTGACTAAACAATTTCCCCCCACTATTAGTACGTTAATCTGTGACAAAATTTTGCTTCGCCACATGGTAGCTGATGACTGAGAAATTTTTGTGGCAAAATATTCTTTTGTCACTTGTTACCAAGTTAATTGTGAGAAAATAAATTTTTCTTGTTATATAATATTTATATTAGTGATAAAAACATGTGTTCCGTATGATAAATAATTAGTGGTAAATATTGTATTATCATGGGTCCCACTTGTCAGTCAAACTCCACCTTATCTTTTTTTTTTGAAACAATATCTTCTCAAGTTTTCTGCAGCTCCAATTACTGGACGGAGCATCTCCCGCCGCCCCCAAGCTTAGAGCTCCGCCAAGCGCCGACGAGCTCGCCCATAGTCGTCGGCCGTCGATGCCCTTGCCCATGGCTGCACCAAAGCTCGCACGTGCAGCACTTAGCAAGCTCTCCCACGGCCGCAGCCGCCTATCTCGACGAGTGTCTCCGGCCGCCCCCAGCTCGATGCTTCTGCTCCACGCCGACGAGCTCGCCCATGGTCTCCGGCCATCCCTGCTCCCACCTGGATCCACCGAATCTCGCCTCGCACTCGACGAGCTCGCCCACGGTCGCCGCTGCCAATCTCGACGAGCTCACAAAAGGTCGGATTCGCTGCGTCCCTGGCCGCGGCCATCTGCGCCCGAGGAGGAAGACGCCGAGCCGCTTGCTCGCGCCGTACTGTGAGCCGGGTACGGTCATCTTGTGGGCGTCAACACGGGTAGGGATGCGGGCAGCCCGCTCAGGCATGTGGCGGGCGGCCGCGTTTGGCGGGCGGTCGTAGCTCGGGCGTGTCTGTAGTGGAGCACTCGAGCTTCAGGGCCGCCTGTGCAGCTAGCGGCTCGTGTGGCCAGGGGCCTAACATGGCGGCTCATCCGAGGTCATAGGATTGGATAGTAAGCACTGTTGCTCTCCAGTTTAGATTATTTGATCAATTCACCATATTTGCCTATTCGATTGTCTGGAGTTTGAATGTAGGCTAGACGCTCAATTGCCAAATGCCTTAGTGATGTTTCAGTGGCATTGATTGGGCACTTGAACCTTGGTCATTGCATACGGGAAATGCCTTAGTTATGTTTAGTTACATAATACTAGTATATTATGTTGTAATTCTGTAATTGAAGTAGAAATTAGACCTCTATTATCTTAGGTTTTAGTGACTTATGTACCAGTTAATTTGGTTGTGGAAACAAAAAGACACAAGTTTGTCTTGTAAGGATCCAGAACGGAAGTAAAATTAGTGAGAACGAACAAAAGCAAGCGCAAATCCGGATGGCCATAGTAATACGTGAATTGACAATTTGTGGATGAATAGCTTGTTTATAATGAATATATATCATATTACCAGGGCTTGGAAAACTGATAAGTATTAGGAAATAAAACATAGCTGAAAATGCCAGAGTGACCATGATATCCTAAATGCTTATTTGTTTGACACTACTGTGTAGTGTTTGTAAAGCAAGTGACCAAGGAGATGAAGCTGCATCTCATATATATATATTCCCTTTAGAAATTTCAGCTTGATTATCAGTTATTTGCTAGTCGTTATCTATTTCTTCTTCCGATTCACTGTCTTCGTCATCTGAATCCATGTACTCACCACCTTCGCTGTCATCACTTTTAGATTCTTGTTGCTCATCTTCATCCTGAACGTCACCCTCGTAATGGAGTATCGGATTACCTTCCACAGCCACAGGCATACCTTCAGCTTCCGCTTCAACTTGAGGTGTGTCCAATATACTTGTGTCATCATCTTCTATTGTATTTGGATTCGGCACAGTTATTACTTCATTTTCTTGGCAAGCTTCAGGACTGGATTTACTTGATTTAGTAGTGGCATCTTCTTCGTCAGTGGGAGGAGTGTCAAAATAATCATGAGGTTTAGTCTTTACCACGATATACCATTTTGGATCTTGAGTATCATTCACATAATATACTTGCTCTGCTTGCGAAGCCAAAACATATGGCTCATCTGTTGACAACCTGCGAGTAGTATTTATCATTATGAACCCATACTTATCTTCTTTAACTCCCTTTGTTGTATGTACATCCCACCATTCACATTTAAAAAGAACAACCTTATGAGTCCCAAATAAAAGCTCCACAATATCTATCAAGACACCAAAGTAATCTTTGTTTCTAGTTCCTTCATCGCCCTTGACAAATACTCCACTGTTTTGTGCTTGAAATAGGGCGTCTCTGTCCCTTGTGTTAAATCTCCATCCATTGACCATATAACTTGAGAAATGTGTCACTCTAGTATCGGGTCCTCTTGCTAGATCAAACAATTCATCAGAAACAGAAGGATCTCCTTTGGAATACATAGTTGATATCTACATGAAGCACAGTAGTTAATTAAGCTACCCAAAAGAAATAATGTAATAAATACATCCTTATACTTACATGATTCTTGAACCACTGAAAGAACTCTTTCTCATGCCGCTTGTCTACATTTTTGGTGCTCTGTGTCCTTAAATATTCCTTGTGAATGCTGTGACATAGGAGAATAGATGTTACAAAATTGGAGGTCCACAGTTCAATGAACATCTTAGGAGTGGCTTACCCTGTATATGGAGAAGCCTCTTCACAGTTCTTTAGAACGTAGGCTTGTGCTTTGTTCAATTCATTCATCTCCATCTCACAATATCTATTCCCAAAAAGCCGTCTTCCAATTTTGGCAAAAATCTGGAGCTGTGTGTTGCTATTGTTATCACCACTGTCATCATTACGGCTTGGCCTGTTGATTCTTGTCTCAATTCCATGCAAGTACATAGAACAAAGAGTCACACATTCCTGTAACACTACAGCCTCAGCAATTGCTCCCTCTGGATGAGCTTTGTTTTTTACAAATGACTTTAGTCTGCGCAAGAATCTCTCGATGGGATACATCCATCGATATTGCACAGGACCACCTACCATTGCTTGTTGAGCTAAATGGATTGGTAGATGCATCATTACATCAAACATGGATGGAGGAAATATCTTTTCTAATTTGCAAAGAGTAATAGCAATTGAAGAATCAAGCCTTTTAAGGATATCCACATCTAACACTTTTGAGCAAATTTCTCAAAAAAAGTTGCATAGCTCAATTATTGGAAGACAAATATCAGCCGGAAGCATGCCGCGAATAGATAGTGGAAGGTATCTATGCAGAAACACATGGTAATCATGGCACTTCATCCCCGATATTTTAACATTTATTGCGTCTACATAATTAGATACCTTTGCAGAATAACCATCTGGGACTTTGATTTTTGTCAAGAACTCGCAAAATGCTTTCCTTTTAGGTCCAAAAAAGTGTATAAGGTGCATTGTGAAATAAAAATTTTCCATCATTTGTGGGAGTCGCATGAAGTTTTGGTTGTATTCCCATGATTTCCATATCAAATCGAGAATTAATGTTATCCTTTGTCTTCCCCTCCTGTCCAAGCAAGGTACCCGCCAAACTTTCACCAACATTCTTTTCAATGTCCATGACATCTAGGTTATGTCTTAGTGTCAATTTGCTCCAATAAGGGAGTTGAAAAAATATACTCTTTTTCTTCCAAACACCATACACTGTGCTGGAACGTTTCCTTTTCTTGTCAGATTTCCCAAATATAACCTGAATGGCAGCATAATGATAGCAATGTTACACCTTTGAAATTACATCAAAATATCATAACTCATATCATATTTATTTACAAAAAGAAAGCTGCATAGACTTAAATCTTTTTGTATGTGTACCTGAGTAAACTTTTTGTATTGTGAAAGAACTTCAGCCCCTGATAATGGTTTTGGAGCACATCTCCTTTCCCTTTGGCCATTAAAAGAAGTAGTATTGTTCCTCCAACTTTGTCTTGATGGTAGGAATCTCCTGTGTCCCATGTAGCAACCTTTTCTTCCATTGGCTAGCCATTGGTAGCAAGTGTCGGTATGATAGGATGGACATGCATATTTTCCCTTTGTGGACATTCCTAATAAATTCCCTAAAGCAGGAAAATCATTAATTGTCCAGAGCAATGCAGCTTTTAGTGTGAATTTACGCTTCGTCGAAGCATCATAGGCCTCCACCCCACCCCACAACTCAATCAGCTCATCAATTAATGGCTGTAGATATACATCAATGTCGTTGCCAGGTGCTTTAGGGCCAGGAATGAGCATTGAAGTTATCATATAAGGATCTTTCATGCACATCCAAGGAGGTAGGTTATACATCACAATAACAACGGGCCATATGCTGTATGATGTGCTCATATGTCCAAAAGGATTGAATCCGTCACTAGCAAGCCCAAGCCTAACACTGCGCGCATCTGATCCAAATGATGGGAAATTTTTGTCAAAATCCTTCCATTCCTTTGAATCTGCCGGGTGTCTCAAATATCCATCATCAACTAGCTCCTCTTTGTGCCAACGCATAGTTGCAGTTTTGGAACACATATACATCCTTTTCAATCTTGGTATCAATGGGAAATAGCGCAGCACCTTCTGTGCAACCTTTCGAACTCTTCGCCTTCGTGATTTGGATGCATTGTTCTGGTCATCACTTTTCTACCTAGAAAGCTTGCACACTAGACATGACTCAGCTTTAGCATAATCACCTCTGTACAGAATGCAATCATTTGGGCATGCGTCTATACGCTTGTAATCCAATCCCAAATCTGACATGACTTTCTTAGCATCGTTGAATGACTTTGGAGCCTTATTCTTGGTAGGAAGTACCTTCCAAAACAGAGTAAATAGAGCATCCATTGCATTTCCACTCAAATCATATAGGCACTTGATGTTCATCATTTGCACAATGAACGATGGTGTAGAGTAGGTACTGCATTTTGGGTACAGCTCATTGTCTGCCTCTTCAAGAAGTCTATAAAATTTGCTAGCTTCTTCAGTAGGACCTGTAGATGCGGTCGTGTCATCCTGCAAGCAAGGTGATGAACCATCAAATGATCCCAAGTTGGCATTCACAGCATTTCCAAAATCATTCACCATCTCACGCAGACCATAGTCATCATGATCTTCCATGTTGTCGTCACTGTCTTCTGAATCTGACACACTCTCTCCATGATGATCCCATACTCTGTACTCTTTCCATATTCCATTCAGCATGAGATGCTCCATTATAGATATCTGATCAGCAAAGTAATTGTTTTTGCAGATTCTACAAGGACATCGAAGGAGCTTGTCCGCACTGCAGCCAGAAAAAGCAAACTCAATAAATTTTTTAGCTCCTTCTTCGTATCGGGGAAGCCTCCTATTGGATATGTCCATCCAACTTTTGTCCACAACCATCCTGTCATTGAGGAATGAATTGTTTACAAAACTACAGTTTGTCAAGTTATTGCATTAAGAAGAATCTTCCATTTTTTTTCTTGAATACGCGATATCATTGCATTAAGAAGAATCTTTCATTTTATAATTCCTGGATGTTAGTATCTAGATTATTTTGATATTGCATTTTCCTACCTACAGGTTTGTGAGTCTTATTACATCTCTTGTTTGATGTTTTTAATATTGTTGTTTATGAACCAGGTATCAGACAATGCACCATTATATGGTGTTTGTTTGCATGTTCAGGAAATAGTTCAAAAGGCACCTGGTATACTAGGTGCAGTTTCACCCTTAAACCCTAATTCCTATAAGCCAAGTCGTTTCTTGGTTTCTGCACCACGTTGTTACTGTCTACTTACAAAGGTACCTTTTTTGAGCTACACTATGAGATGCTAAACAGGTTCGTTTTTAGATCTAACATATATTTATATATTTTGATCCAAGATTTCATCAATTCAGTTCTAAGGATATGGTGGTGTGTCTATTCTATGAACAGAATTATTGCACATGAGAGGCTTGACAGGATAACGCAGTTTGCAAGTGAAATTGCTCTGCCTGAGCTAGTTCCTTGTCCTGTGAAAGAACAAGATGGAGTAGACGGTGATTTTGATTCCTCAAATGGGATTCCATACATTGACTGGACAGAATATGCTGTACCTGTCAACAGTATATCAGGTCTCATTTCTTCATCAAGTGTTCCATCAGAAAGGGACATGTCTTCATTTTTGTTCAGGAGCTGGGAGCCTAATTCTTCCCAGAGTATATTTGCTAGTGAGATTTCAGATTCTAGTTATGTAAGAGAAGTTGAGAAGGAGGCAAGGCATAGTTTCCAGCATTACGAAGACTGTATATCAGGGAACTTGGAACCACGTTGTGATAGCTTTGGGAGAGCAAGTTACATATATGACAATGGGAATACTTCCCCAGATCTTCTGTCCATGCATTCTCCTGCCTCTAGAAGATTAAAGCGCGCACAAAGCGTGGAGTGTTTATCTTTAGAAAGGTGAACCTTTGAATAATGATTTCCTGGTATTGTGAAGTAGTTGAATCTTTTCTTTCTCCGAAATTGTTACTGATCATGTTGGAATACATATCATTGTGAACTGTGACACATCTTGTATGACAGTTCAGTCAAAGGTGCCGCATCAGATGAAGAATATGAAGTAAATGTGAAGCATGAAGTGATTGTTGATGATGAAAAAGTTATAGGATGGGCTAAGGTTTGCCTGACATATTCATGCTTCACAAATACCATCAGACGGCTCTGATTCTTACTGATCAAAGACATGATGGTTTTTTAGGCACACAATAATGAACCTCTACAGATTGTTTGTGGTTACCATGCTCTTCCTCTGCCACCTCGTGGTGGTGAACTTGTATTCCTGCATCTGGCTGCTTCAAGAACAAACACGTGTACGGTCTTGAAAGGGGAGAGGCTTCAGATGGAAACAGGAATGATAGTGCGGACAACTTGTATTTTGATCAAAAGTATTACCTGACGGCAGAGGTGTTGGACATCAGCATCTCAGCTCTGCACCAGTGGATCGGTGATAAGAAGCAAATGGATCAACGGGCGGCGGCCATAGCAGTTTGGGGGCTGTTTAGGGTTTAAGCGGTAGCCATTGAGTATTGAGTTCAGATTCGTGGGCTACCTGATCTTGGTCCAAAAATATAGGAGGTTTTCGCTCTATTTTCTTTTTCTTTCTATTTTTGTGGTGAACATTAATGCCGATGAATATGGCAGGCAGCCTGGTTACTTGTTAAGGACTTGATTTTGTATTTTACAAAGATTTAATAATTAATAAAGCACCATAATTTGCTTTATTAGTCATCGAAATATGAGTTAGTTATTTGCAAACAAAATGTTTGCCAAAACAAGACTAATATGGTTCGAATGTTGATATTTGGCATGATATTATGAGTAGAAAACTATGATATTCTATATTATTTTTTATAAATATTTAATCTATGATCTAAATAATCATTTGTTTATGATTTTTATATATTTAATTATTAGTTTAACACTTTATTTGTTATATACTCATACTTTAATCCTAACTTGTTTAATGATATTTGTTATATACGCATACACGCACACTCGTCCAAATTAATCACCACACTGGAATAAATTCAGAAAAATAGGAGCAACTACATCGTGACTAACATGGCTGGCCAGGTTCCACCATAAGAACCTAAACAGATGAGTCTCAATTCAACTTGTTTGGTTTGGTCCCCAACTCTTATATATGCAAGCTCTAGTTAACAATTTTTGACATGTTTGGTCGCCCTGTTGGGCTCATTAGACAGGCTTCTTGAAGCCACCGACCACCTGTTAGTCAGGCCAGCCAGGAACGAGGTGGGCGGCCGTTTTCGTGAAGCTAGGCCCGAGCTAGCCCTTTTATCCGCTCGCCTCACCTCCCGCTACAAGATAAAGCAACCAACAAAAACGTATCATTTCTTATACAGACTAAGCTAGGTCATGCAACCAAACAAGTTCATCTTGTATTGTTGAAGCCAGGCTTGAGCTAACCAGACTTAATTGGCTAACCGAACGCACCCATATTGAATATCTTTGACTGACCCCCGCTATGTATAATTTCTAGCCACACATGTCTTTTTATTTGTTGAAATTTAGTTATATGGCATTCAAAGAACCTTATTTTCTTTGGAAAATACCATGGAAGGACCATTTAGAGAAAACTAATTGTCAAGTGATGCGTCTTATTCGAAGAGATTTGAAGTCGAATTTTATTCTATCTAAAAAATAACAAAAATATTTTTCCAATAAACACACAATAAAATAAATTTGGTATTAAAAATTATAATTTCTAGTAGAAATATTATGGACCTTCTTTATATTTTTTTCACATTATATCTCTAGTAGAAATATTATTGGCCTTGTTTATCGTTTTTTTTCAAATTGAGCGCACTCTTTTCCTCTTAATAATTATAATTGGTGAAAAATTGTTCCCTCCAAATATCCATTCACCTTTCCCTCCAATTAATCCGTGAATTTTTTTTTTACTCCCGCCATATTGCATTGGACATCAAGTATATATATATATACATACATGGAGTCCTTTCCATCATCTACGGATCTACCAAACAATCAAAGCCAGCTCACGGAGAGAAACAGGCGACCACAAAGGTGCACTACATACTACTACTAGTATTTCTTTTTTTTGCCAAGTCTTCCTCCATCCGGCCAGCATCGTCGTTATTAGCCCCCAATGATTACTCCTATCCTGTGTCAAAGCCAAGGCCATGTATCGCGCACGCCCAGATGCCTCCGGCCACCCCACGGATCCATGATGCCGATGCGGAAAATCCACCACCGTGATCCGTCGTTGCGGCCTCCGATCCAGTTCGTCGTGGCCGCCGCCGCCGCCGCCACCACGGCCGCCGTGGCCGCGGCCAGTGCCGCCATCGCCACGGCCACGGCAAGAAGATGCGATACCCCACGGATCCATGATGCCGATGCGGAAAATCCCCGGCCTCTGATCCAGTTCGTCATGGCCGCCGCCGCCGCCACCACGGCCGCCATGCCCGCGGCCAGTGCCGCCATCGCCACGGCCACGGCCACCGCCACGGCCGCCGCCACTGCGGCTTGCACAACTGCCATCGTCGCCGCCTCCGCCATCTCTACACCGCAATAAGATGCAATACCTCCAATTCTATACTGATATCTTGATTTCGATCTATGAATATGCATCACATCCATACCATATTTGTACTGGACACCAACCTACGACACCCATGCCTCCAGCCCGGTCCAACTTTATATTTCTCAAATTGTTTTTTGATAGATTGTTTCCATCCTTTGTATATGTCTCAAATTATTTTTTTCGTCAGATTGTTTCTTTTGGTAAAATATCCATTAATTTGATGGCTATATTTCTCCATCAATTCCATTGTTGTTTTGCAGGGAAAATGGCTCCACGGGTGCCGCCATGGGTGCCTCAACGAACAATTGCTGAAATGGATACATAATTTGATGAGCTTGCCTCTGCTTTATCCAAAGATCCAAGGGACCAATTGACCTCTGGTATAGGTTTGTTTATACATTCAGCACCACCAAATATTTCTTTGCGTAAAAATTTTGATGTATTGTAGCATGTTGCATGAAAGGAAATTAGGAAAGCTACAATTTTCTGCAGCCTCGTTTCTAATATAATGTTTCTATATTGCTTCTAGTGTATAAGAAAACTTACATGATCTTTTGTTAAGTTCATGTGATGTGTCTTCTAGTTATCAGCAACTCGACTTATTAGTACTGATAGCGATTCCATTAATAATCTCCATGAGAACATGCACGTTCTTGACTTCTTGTTTAATTGAATGCACCATTACTTGTTCATAGATCTGAACGAGAGCTACTATGAACAAACACATGGGGTTTGTGTTCATGCCGATGTCAAAAATCCTAGTTATATTACTTGCAACTGTGTTCACTTGCATTACTTCGTGTGCTAATGGTACAATAAAAGATAGCCATTTCTGTTGTATTTAGTTATGTAAAATTTACAAAATGCCTATTTTTGTTTCTACAGGTGAAATAACAACCAGGTTACGTTCACGTGGCTCTCGAACTGACAATGAACGTGATCAATTTGATTCAGATGTGGCAATGGATGAAAATAATCAAATAAATGCCGCAACACACAACACTGAAGGTGTTTCGCTAATCTGAAACCTGCTTCTTTACACCATTGTTTATTTCGCTGATTTAGCTAGGTACTGTTATATTGATCTACATTTATTTCTTTATATGACATAATAACAAGTGCTACATTTAGCATGTCACAACATGTTATACTAATCTAAAATTTGATTCTTGACACTATAGAGTACAAACATTACATTTAATTACCCTTGTTCTTTTCCATAAATTAACTAGGCCTTGCTAAGAGTGGAAGAAAACTTACAATTAACAATCAACTTCGCAAGAGAAGAGCAAAATGAAAGCATATTGATATAAAGTTCCCTAAAGAGATTGCAAAAGTGTGTGGAGAACATGCTAGTTTATTTAAAAGTGAGATAACAGTTCTTGTAAGAACTGTACCACTCCAAGTGAAGAAGTGGAGGGACATGGATAAGTTTCATCCTGGTACTACTACATCTATTTGGAGAAAACTAAAGGTGACCTACTTTTCATATGAAATGAATATATTTGGCATGCATAGGTTATCATTGCATTCAGTGGCCGGTTATTACAATATATCTTTGCTGTACAGCAAAAGTTTCCTGAGCTTTCAGAAGAAGATAAAGATTGTGCCATGAGACAAGTAGAGAGTCAATATAATAATCGGCGTTACCGTCTACTTCAAGCTTACCGAAACAACAAGCCAAGGCCACAACATGTCTCACCAGAAGGTTGGCAATGGTTGATAAGGAATTTGTGGACGGATGATGATTTTCAGGTACATATGACTCATGTCCTAAATTACAGTGCTGCATAATTGTTAATGATATATTTATGCAATTTGTAAACCAGAAAAGGAGCAACCAAAACTCTATCAACTGAGGAAAGCAAGAGATGGGGTCCAAAGTAGGAACTAGATCAATTGCTCAAATCGTTTACGATCTGGTGAGGAAAATAGTTACTAGGCAGATTTTTTTCTGTTACACATCGTTCTGAATTAGTGAATATATGCTTTTGTTATTCTAATGCAGCGAGACCCAGAAACTGGTGAATGGCCTACTACTATGCAAGTTTGGAAGGCTACATATCAAAAGGCTGGTGGGACATGGTCCATTCCAACGGGTGAAGAAATAATGGTATGACCATATTACTTCCCTTTCTGATGGCATCTTTGGGTTTCACATTTGTCAATCTGTATCCTACCTTTTGAACTAGGATTAGGTGGAAGTGGTGTGTTTTTTGTATGAAAAAGTATGGTAGTAGAATTATGTATGACTCTTTCATGGTTATTATCTCTGCAATGTAGTCTCTGTATTGTTCATTTAATGAGTTGAAAAGTCTAGGCACTACGAAAAGTTTGCAGTATCTCTAATCATGAACAATATCGTTTTATTAAGCTGTTTGTAAATTTCATATATTATTTAATTTGTCTGCAATTTTCAATTATTAGATAACATGTTTGTAGATTTTTTTGAACAGTAGCAACTCTGAGAACATTTGGATGTTACACTATCCTATAGCTAATTTGTGCTCATACCTATGATTCATTACATGAACGCTTTTGCCTGCTGTGTAGTATATGGGTTCTTAATTAGTTTGTTTTTTCATGCTTTGCAGACCAAACTACATGAAGCTGCTGGGATACATCAAGAAAAGATTTCTTCTGCGCCCGTGCCAATAGTGGAGCACTTCGCACTAGTTCTTGGTCGAAAGCCGAACCATTCACGTGGTGTTGGCATTCGTGCTGTAAACCGAGTGGCTGAGGAAAGAATCAGATTGCAGGTGCAAATTGAGGCTTCAGAACAGCGTGAAGCTGCAGCTCGAGCACGTGCAGATGCTACTGAGCAACGTGCTGAGGCTGCTGAGCAACGAGCACAAGCTTTGGAAGGCCAAGTTTCCACGGTGGTCGAAACAAATGCACAACTGCAAGAAGAGCAGCAATCCCAACGTGATGAGATGAGTTCTTTGCATCAAGCACAGAGTGAAGAAGTTGCTCGCCTAGTGAGAGAACAACTTGATCATCAAATAGCTGCATTAATTGCACGCATTGGTGCCTCACAGCCTCCAGCATCTTAGAGTTTAAACACTTTAGTTGAATAATTATTGTGAGACTTTAAAGTAGTGTCAAGAGAGTTATTTTGAGGTTTGAGTGTTCTTAGTTTTATGTAATGCTTGAATGCCAAATTTGAATTATTGAAATAAATATTATTGGTGCAGATTTGAAATAATCATATTGCTATAATGTACATTTGTTGAGCTATTTTTGTCACTACAACAAGTATAATAATGATAACTTGGTCGCCACAACATCTAATGTGTTTCACACAATTGAAACTTATTTTGTGACAAAACTTGTCCAGACTAATATTTTCCTACAAATGCTATGCTTTTTTGTGATGAAACTATTGATACATTTTGTCTTGTCAGTTCTCACAAAAAGATAATTTTTTGTGACAAAGGTTTGCCACCGTAGTTTACATGTGAGGATTAGTTTGCATCACAAATGAAAAGTATTTGTGTTAACAAGTTACCACTTTTTCCCATACATATTGTGGTAAACAATTAGACACAATTATAATTTAATAGTGAGAACAAGCATCGACACGACAAACTCAAGTAATGGCGAAACTTCTATCACTAATATGTAGTCTTTAGTGACCACAAAATTTGTCACTTTTACAATGGTAATTGTGACAATTATATTGCCATAGATTCTGTATAGTTGTGGCAACTATTATCACCACTAAAAACATGATGAGTGGCATCATTTTTTGCCACTAATGCATATGTTTTTGTGACAACAAATGAGCCACAAATGGTCCCGTTACTAGTGGCAGTACAATTTGTCACTAATGAGTATGGTCATTTGTGGGGAACAAAAATTCATCACTAGAGTATCTGTGAGGCGAGTATTTGTGGCGACTAGTGGCGATTTAAAAATTCGCCACAAAGTCTGGTTTGTGGTGAAAAAATAAGCTTTTGTGATGAAAATTTTCGCCACAAAAACCCTTTGCCTTGTGGTGGACCGGTGCGGGCTCCGCCTGACTGCACATCTCTCTTCTTTTTTTTTTCTTAGCCGTCACGCGCGGGGTCGGTTCGTACGGACGTTAGCACCAAATTCATTGCCAGGTCTACATACGCGTCAACCCAGCCAAAGCCCTGTTTAGTTCCCCTCCAAAACGCCAAATTTTTCAAGATTCCCCGTCACATCGAATCTTTGACGCATGCATGAAGCATTAAATATAAATAAAAAATAAAACTAATTACACAGTTTAGACGAAATCCACGAGACGAATCTTTTAAGCCTAATTAGACTATGATTGAACACTAATTACTAAATAACAACGAAAATGCTACAGTGGTGTTTTGCCAAATTTTTTTGCAACCAAACTGGCCCCAAGCAACATTCGCTGAACCTGCAGGAAGGTACCACGAGGCGAGCTCATCTCTATACAAAGAGCTGTCCTGCGCACTCACGTTTTTCTTATGATTTTTGGAGCCAGATGCGGCGATGCACAAAGACTAAAAGAAGGTGTGGAAGGTGAATCAGCTGCAGCCACATCGACTATCATCGACAGTTACGGGATGGGGATGACCTAGTGCCAACATATCCGTGACGTGCCTCAAATAAGGCCGGATACTGAGCTTATCCGATCCATAATCTACTAGTCCATTACGCGCGCCATCGCGCGCGTCGATAAATCACCTGGTTAAGGCGCAGATAAGAAACATGTTTAATCTTTGCATGAAAACAATATTAGGAGTTTAATGTAGATATGTTATGCACAAAAACCGAAAGACTGGAGGTTTTTTAATATGGTGCCGGACACAGATACTATTCATACTTTTGAAATCATGGCACTTTCTATGTGTGGTAATAAAGAATTCACAACGCAAAATTTAGAACGTCTTAAAACCTCAAGGCCACACAAAGCACTGTAAGCTAACACTGGTGATTAAGAACTTCCACACTACTAAAAACCTGACAGCCGTAACATACCTGAAATAATTTCAATGTTACGAAGTTGAGTTAAAACCCTCGTGGCATACTGAAACATGATGTTCAAAATGGACAATAAGAAGCAGAATGCACATGAGATACCAGTTGATCAGGTTCTCCATTTTCCTCAGCTGCATCTTCAAGTTCCTCATGCTCCATGACCTGCATCCTTTTGAAAGCTTCAACAAGAGTCATGTCTGACTTGTCAGCATGATTCAAGCACCGGTCAGCAGGAGGATAATGGCCCCTACACATAAAGATTTATGTTATTGCAAAATTTTTACTTAATCAAAAACTGTGAGGTGGTCAGGGCTCAAGACTCAGAGCAGATGCAATAATGGTGACATTACTCTTTGGAACAAATAAGCAGTTTCTGTGATTCAATGTTTTTTTTAACTTCTGATAAGCAATATGGTAGAACAGAACATAGTAGTTTGTGTGATAATGTGTACCTCTGAGAAGCAATGTTTTTTTTCTACAGTTAGAGCAACCTACCAGTCTTCAAATAAATTTGGATATTCAGAAGGATCTGGCAGAGACTCTGCAGCTTTTGGATTAATCTGCATACAATGTACAGTAAAAAGAATAAGATAATAGCATGTTTTTTCGAATGGCACGACACTTTTCAGTAAGAAGACTAAGATGGGAACATTAAGAAATTACTTTACTGAGGTCGTTTCTCCAAATTGCTACTATCTCTGGTACTTTGCTAGGAAGATATGATCGTGCCATTAATGCAGCTTCAGGTATACGGTTACTGCAGAATACACAAGATAATGTTTAGCTTTCAAAGAAAGAGCAGCAAAACAAGGATTTAATCACAGCAAACAAGATTTACCTGTCTATAAGCAACTGTATGCAATCTTCCACTTTACCAAGCATAAAAAGGCAGAGGAAAGCAACATTGTTTTTTTCCATGTTCTGTTGCCAAAGAAGCAAGCTTTTCAATTCCTTCAGCATCTCCAAGAGATGAGTACAGTAACAACAAGCCACTTAAATCCTTCGCTTGAAGAAGGCATTCCTCCGCCAACTCTAGCTGCAATGTAGAGTTGTGGCATACCCATGCCAATAAGCTATTATTCACGAGCTAATACAGATAGGATATGTTCAATTTAGGTCATGTCTCAATTGACATCATTCTGATTCGCATGAAGAGTTTTGGCAAGGAAAACATGTTCCATTGAAGTATTGAGAACATTAAAGGGCCGGACCCAAAACTATTTGATCACCAAAAAAACAAACGTCAAACTACAGAAGAGGCATTCCATTCTTGAAAACTTGTTTCTCAGCAATGTAGTTATTTAAATGTCAAATACAAACTTTCATAAGGTTTAAAAGCCAAGCTTGCCTGTGGACATGGCGAGTTCGCCTAGCTGCTTCCATTTATATTGACTTTTTTCTTCTTTGGCGATAGCCTGTACAGTAAATAGGCATGAGAGGTCTTATAATATATGTTAGTAATTTTGCAGCAATGCAGTATACAATACCTCAAATATAGTCTACGGTATTAGAAGAAAATTAGTGACAATATTATCAGTACCGTTGCAACTTCTAATTTTGCACGCTGCACAGCTAGGTCAACGCTCGGGCGATGGCACAAGGACACGCTCGTCGACGGGGGCGGCCACCGCCGGGGCCGGCGGCCGTGGCAGTGCCAGTTCTGCACCGGTGCACCACCCGCGCCGAGTTCCGAGGCCCGGCCGATCCGGGACGGCCATCGATGGAAACGCGAAACCCTAGGTCGGCGTGGCCGCTGCGGCGGGGCCGGCCGCCTAGGCCCGGTGCCGCGGGGCCGTGCGCCACCGGAGCCGAGGCCGGGTCTAGGGCCGGACCGGCGCCACCTGCGCCGTTGCGCCGCCCGAGCGGGGGCGGCGTCCGGCGATGCGTGCGGCGCCGCCAGCGCACAGGGGAGCGGCGGCTGTGTGGGGAGGGGAGGAGGAGGGCGGCCGCAGTTGCACCGCCCTGCCCGTGCGTTCCGTGCGCTTCGCCATGGCGTCATGGATCGAGAGAGGGAGAGAGCGAGAGAGAGCGGAGAGGAGGAGGGCGTCGGGGTCGGGGAGAGCCGGCGAGGGCTTCGTAGTGGGCGGGTACGCACTGCAGCGAACGGTGGAGGCAGTCTGGACCGTAGATCGCTGAATCGGACGTTCAGGATAATTTCGGGCGACGTGGCCACTCTGGCCGGCGGCCAAAGCTCACCGGCTTAATGATAGTAAATTCAGGACTTTGGGGAGCACACGTCTTCAGAAGTCAGAACCTCTCTGAACATACTCCTGTCCAGTAGTACGCCTTGCCTTGAGGACCTCTGTCGAGACGCCGACCAGCGCTTTCACACCTACTCCGTACCTCCCAGACCTCAGAAACGTCTGCAAGACACTGCCGCAGAAACGGTTGTTGAAGGAGGCCAAAATAGAATTTTCAGAGGCAAATGTCAATGTTAATCAACAACAAAATGTTCCCCTCCGAAAATCGGTAAAAGAAAAATAAAACGCGGAGCCCGCTATTGAGGGAGCCTGCCGTCGAGCACGCTGTCCTCTGCCCGCCACATCCCGCTTGCTCTAGATCTGCTAAGCCGGCTCCGCCGGGCACTGCCGTGCGCGCTATGGCACCTCGATCCGCTTTGGCCGTCGGCTTTGAGGGAGGGGCGGTGAGGGAGAGGCCGGGAGGCTGAAGAAGGGGCGGGTTCAAGCGCCATTGCCGGAGGGAGGCTGGCCACAAGCGCTCGCTCCTCGCAGTTCTGCAGCCGTGGTCCGTGGCGGCCGCCGGCGTCGAGGGTCCTCGGGCCGGGGCTTCTTCGACCCGGGGGGGAGCTGGGATGCGTCGTCACGCCTGCGTGTACATGATTTCAGGGATCTCTCTCTACCCCGTACCGAAGGAGCAATAATGGTCCGTCAATGGTGACTGACTATGCATAACTTTGTGTTCTCAGTGCGCAGTCGTGAATCGCGGTTCGTGTGGAAAGATGGAAAGATGCGCGCGTGTGATGTTCAGCAGAGAAAGCAAAGCAGAGCACGTGCTGACATGCATGACAAAGGAAAGGATCCATTCACAATTTCTTTTCGAAAAGGATGAATGATCAGTTCAGAGCTCACAATTTGGGACCCAATCAGAAATCACAGGCGCAGCTGATCGAGCAGGGCAAGTGCTGTTGTCTCCGTGCCGGCCGGATGCTGCTTCGTTCCTTCTCCGATCCCCGACGCTCGTCAGAAGCTCGGATGGCTGTCATCCTACGGCAGTGCCACCCCCACCGCAGGGCACGGCACGTCATTCTGAGTCAGATGCCCGATGGCAAGGCTCCGTGCGATGCGATCGCGAAATGGCGGCCACGTCGCGCGTGTCGGACACAACACAATTCACAGCGCGTGCGGTGCGAGCCAGGCCCAGCATGAACTGAGGGATAGGGAGGAGTTGAACAAAACTTGGCCTCGATCGTACGCACGCCGCGTCTTCAGTCGTCTGTCCAAACGACGACCCGGCCACTAGTACAAAAGGAAGAAGCCTTCGCCTTTCACCAGCAGCCGTATATCAACTCTTGTGCTCGCTTTGTCCCCCTCTCCGCGCGCGGAAGGCCGTTCGAATTCACTTGGCCGACCGACCAGCGACGATATTCCACGCTGACAAAGCTGGGCTTGGGCGCCCTGACCTTCAACTCGGCGCTCGCCGTCTACAACTCCTGGGGCGACGCCAGCTCCGTGGGATTCGTGCTGCTCGCGGACACCGCGCTCGGGCTCCTCTTCCTCTGCCTCTGCCTCCGTGACTTCGAGCAGACCGGCAGAGGCAGGGACACCAAGACCAAGGCCGCGGTGTGACTTCGACCATCCACGCCACCACCTAGCTATTCCCGTTGCCGCCCTGTCCAACTTGGCCATCCCATCCCGCCGCCTCCCTTGCTCACGTCCAGATATCCCTGCTGCCATCAGCTCACCACGGCACCACCCCTCAGCCCTCAGCCATCCCCGCAGCTTTTGGAGTCTAGGTCCACCCGTTTGGTTGGTTTTTTTTTTTACTTTTGGCAGCAGAAACACACTTTTTTAAAGCTGAACCAAAATGTAGAGACGCTCATAGGGGTAGGTACCTAATTTTTTACTATTTAACTTTTTTTTTTTAAATAAAATTTACATTTGGCCCTCTAAGTGACTTAAACTCATCTTTGGACTCTAAGGATCGGCGCCAGCGTTAGGTATCTAGCCGTGCACAGAAGCAAATCCTACGTGGCCGGTATCTCGGCGCCACAGATCTCGGCGCCGACCCACACACTGATGGCTCGGGGGATCAGTGCTACAGTGTTTCGCGTCTTTCCCTGTAGCGCGGTCAGTGCTACAGCGTTTTGCTACGGTGCTTCTCCCGGGATTGGGAATGGCAGCCTTGCTCGCCCACGCCCCTAAGCAGTAGCAGGCACAGTGACCGGACGTCTTGCTGATGATCTGACTCCTGCTACCAACAGCGGCGTGCGCGCAGACGCCAGCATTTACGTGCCAAAGCGAAACTTTGACCTTGGATAGCGCTGCTCTGCTCTGCTCCACGACCCCTGCTGCGCTGGGCGTACACGTACGAAGAAAGATTTTTTATTGTTAAGTACTATTAGGCTGTGTTTAGTTCACGAAATTTGGGAATTTGATTACTGTAGCACTTTTGTTTTTATTTGGCAATTAGTGTTCAATCATGGACTAATTAGGCTCAAAACGTTCGTCTCGCGATTTCCAACCAAACTGTGCAATTAGTTTTTTTCGTCTACATTTAATGCTCCATGCACGTATCGCAAGATTCGATGTGATGGCTACTGTAGCACTTTTTGGGAAACTTTTTAGGAACTAAACATGGCCTTATCTGTACTTACGAGAGATAAAGTGCCAGAGACTGTCCGTGCCGAGCAGCGATCGATGCTGTACAACTACAGTTCTAGTCAACCCACACATCCAACGCACACCGGCAGCCAAGCGGAAGCCGTTGTCTCGGTCGAGCTCGCCCAGCACACGACGCTGTAGCCGCGTCCGACCTTGGCCACTCGCTGCCGCCGCCTCGGCTCCTCATAGCGTGCTTCGGCCGCAACAGCCGCTAGACCTTGTGTAACACCTCGGTGTTATGCCTGCATTTAGTCACTGCAAATCATACATATCATGCATCATCAAGCATCCAAATCATACATGCCTAATCATGTAAATAACAATTGAAACACTGCTTCGAAACATTTGAAACATGTTGTGAAACCTGAATGTTGCATACCTTTGTTAGACTTGTTTTGCCCTGATTTTGCTTGCTAGGTTAGTAAAACATGGTTGGCTACTATTGTAAATCATCTAGGATTGTTTAGTTCAAATTTTTGGAGCAAGGTTGTATTCAAATTAATTCGAAATTTGGCTTCAAAAATAAATTCCCAAAAATTTAGATTTTTAGTTAAACTTGGACTTTGAATTTACAATTCAAAATCTAGAAAGAATTTGGCTTTGGTCATAAAAGCAAAGTTGTAGAGAATTAAATTCTAGCCAACTTTCATTTTTGGTATATTTTTAAAAGATGTCATTTTCTTGCTCAAAATAATATTTGAAAGATGGCATTTAAAAATTCCTTAAAAATACAAATGAAAAACGCTTTTCCCTCCTTCGCGGGCCGCCGCCTCACTTCTGGCCCACGACCGAAGTCGGCCCAGCCAGCCTCCTGCGCGCGCCTCGCCTCGCTCGGCCCAGCCCAGTGCCGCGCCGCGCCTGGCCTGCATCCGCGCGCCTGCCCGCTGTCGCGCCGCGCCGCGCGCCCGACCGCGGCAGAGCTTGCCCGCCGCGTGGCGGCCATGCGCCGTCGATGCCGCCGCGCGTCGCAGCCGGCCTGCGCCCGCGCCCACGCTCCCGCCTACACCTGCTGGTGCCGGTGCGCTCGCTGGCTCACTGCCGCGCTGCCTCGCCTCTCTGCAAGCACCGCACGCCCGCAGCTCTGCCTCTCGCCGCGCCACGCACCCGCCGACGAAATTCGCCGCGGCTCCTCCACCTCGGCCAGCAAGCACGCGCTCGCAGCTCCGCCTTGCCCTCCTTCAAGTTGTGCTCGCGTTTGCGCCGCCTGCCGAGCTCAGGTAGAGCCGTCTCAAGCCTCGCCACGCCGGCCATGGCGCCGCCGTGCTCGGCCGCCATGGAAGGCCTCTTCCTTCTCTTCTCCAGCCCCGCCTAGCTACCCTACCGCATTTGCCATCTTCTCGCACATCGCATGCGCCCGCCAGCTCGCCCTGCCATGGCCGGAGATGGCCGCCGGCCTCGTGGCCGAGCCGCGCCGCCGCGCCATCGCAAGCGCCGGCGTAGCCCCTGCCTCAGCCAGGCCAGGCCGAGCCAGGCCGTGGGCCGACGCTTGCCGGGCCGTCTTCCCTTCCTTGCGCTCGGGCCACGCAGGCCAAAAGCAGTCGTGGGCCGCCTAATCCGTTCGGGCTGGCCCAGTAGCGATTGAAGGAATTGTTTTCCATTTTTCTTTATTATTTGAAAATAGAAATGGTTTGCAAAATGTTTGGATACTCAAAGTTGCTCCAAATCTATTGAAATAAATTTGTCTAGATTCCTTATCATCAGATCTACTAGGAAAAATTATTACATGTCATTTTTGAAATACTTTTCTGTAGAACTTTATTTAATCATGAATATTGCTGATAACTTGAAAAATATGTAGAAAAATCTATAGGCTTCAGAAAAATATGATTTCCAAGTTTGCTAATCTTCTTATGTCATGTATTTCCTAGGAAAAATATGTTTCATGCATGTGTTGTGGGAAAATTTTTAGGTGTAGTTCAAGTACCTTTAATGGCTGATTTTTGTTATTTTAGCTAGAGAGCAAACTTTGTATAAAACATGCATGTGATAAATTTTGTACAGTCATTGTATGCTATGAAGAACATAGGAAAAATACTAACTCTGTTGTTTGACACTTTTCACAGTTCAAAGTATTTTTATGATCATAATCCTGCCATAGCTTGTTATTTTTGTGTAGGCTAATCCACTCATTCAAATATCATGAAAATCTGTTAGTAAACTACTTAGGGTAGTACTATGCTGTAGTAATTTTCTAAGATTTTTCTAAGCAAGAAAAATAGAGGTTGCTATTCAAACCTATTATTAATTAGGTTTTTATTAAGTGTTGCTTTTTGTGGGATTTAAGAAATTAGTAAAGCTTTGGTGTATCTTTGAAGCATTTAATAAAATGTGTTGAATTAACATATTAGTAGTAGAAGAGAATGCAGTAGATGACATGTGTTTGTAGTATATTTTCTTGGATGATGTTGACTACCTTGCATTCAAACATATCCATTGTATTCGTCTCATCCGATGCACCGATTGCATAAGCACTTACGCACATTGCATCATACAGGATCGCAAACCGAGAACCCAGTCGTCATACCCGAGGAGCCCGAGGTGCAGTTCGAGGTGCAGCCACAGGAAGTGCCAGAAGCCGACGAGGAGGACGTTGAGGAACTTCCGGAGTGCCCAGATCACTGTCCGAGCTCCTTCGAGAGAGGCAAGCCCCGGAGCATTTTTCTCCCGGTTTGCAATGATTTAATTAAATACTTTACTTTAATTGATGCATTACGTTCAGGAGTTATTTGCAACCGTTGCTGTATTATACCTTGTCTACCTTTGTTATACTATATCCTTGTTACCCGGGTATCCGCAGTCGAGTCAATGCTTAGCTGGCTTAGACCGGTAGAAGTCGGGTGATTCCCTATCACCTGCGAGCTATAGGTGGTTACCTGAATCTGCTTGGATGACTATGAAGTCATGGTATAACTAAGTGTTAAATGAAGTTGAGACCGGACAGAGACTTGCAGAGTTTTGGACTGTAGTGCTTTCCGTCTGTGTCAATTAAGGACCGACCGTTGTTGGGCCTCGAGTCATGTTGAACGCATGCCTTACATTTAGCTGGCCGGATAAAGTACCTTCCGACCGCGAAGCTGGGAGATTTTTCGGGCCAAGTAGATTACCCGCAACACACTGTGCCGGAGCAGGTGTGGTAGGACACGGGGGCGGGATGATAAGACCAAAGTGCAGTCGGTCGGCCCCCGGGTACATGTGGTTCCTGGCAAACTCGAGATACCTGGAAAGTTGACTCGGTGATCAATATCTCACTTTAGCGGATGAGTGAGGTTTGTGTAAGGAATAAATCACCAGCTGGTTAGGAATCGATTCGAATCGCCATCGCTCCTGGATAGTGAGCACTTGACTTGAGTTATTTCATCGTAGTAAATGTTTATGGAACACTTGGATAGTTATAATGAATATGACAGTTTGGAAGTTGTTTAATGATCATTGGTTATCATTATCTGCTTAATCACATGTTTACTCTAGTATAGGTGCAAATCTAGTTGACAGGTTAATAACAATTAACTCGACAATAATGCTTTTAGAAAGGTTTTTGAAATGCTAAAAATGCTTCTTTTGCAAATGAGTCAGCTACCCTACTATAAAGCCCTTCATAATCCTTGGTGTCATTTATTTTCGGTTATGTCAGGTAAGTCTAGCTGAGTACCTTCTCGTACTCAGGGTTTTATTCCTACTTGTTGTAGATGGGCAGATATATTACGGCTACTGTATCAACTGCCTGTATCCTGCGATGGGTGATGCTTAGGACCATGGGCATGGTCATTCCTTACGTCTCGTCTGATGCTTTTGTTGGAGATGATCATTCGCTGACACTATATTTGAACTCCGCGTGCGTGTGTGTGGTTTGAACAAATGACTTCCGCTACTTTTATTCGAACTGGTTTTGTAATAACTATGTTGAAACTCTGATGTATCCGTGATGCAAACTTTTATGTAATATGTGATGGTGACCACTAAACTTATTACGATCTTGGCTGGAATGGAAGTTGGTTTGAAATCCTTCGTGATTTCACGGACTACCGGGTTATACGGGCTTAAGTTTGCTAGATCGTCTGCTCTGGCGGATGATTTTCTTACTTAATTTCGTATAATTGGTCGGTTCTGTTACACCTTGCCTCCGTCTTCCACGCCGATGAGGACGAGCTCTTGCCGCCCGGGCACACCTGCGGCGTTGCTATGGCTCCCGTTGGCCGCTGTTGATGCCCTTGTCCATGTCGCCGGGTGTCCGAGCAATCGACGCCGCTGCCGCGGGTGCACGCCCACCGTGCGTGCTCGCCCACCACGTCAGTCTGTCACTGCTGCAGTCGCCCTCTGCACAAGTGGCTGCTGGAGACTCCTTGCGATGGCGGCATGGCGCATGCATGGGGATGGGATGGGAAGGGAAGGGGAAAGAGTGGCATGCACAGGTGCGTGCGGTGCTGAGGCATATGCATGAGTGGATAAGAAGCATCTCGAGAGCTTCGGGTAGATATCTCTGTTGGTTTTTTTCTTTTCTTTTGATATAGTCCAGGGATAAGTGTGTGGACGAGAGAGCATCTGTATACTGTAACCTTCCGTCGGTTTCCGACTGGTTCACACGCCTGCAAGTATACTGTGCTCTGCTGCCTGTTGCACTCCGTGAAAGTGTTCACTTATTATTTCGGGAATTTTTTTGAATCCTAAACGGCAAATATTTGTTGGACGGAGGGAGTACTATAGACAGAGTTCTGTAGTTGCACAGTTGTACTCCGAACTTGGCCGAACTGTAAAGCAGAAAGGGGTCCAGATGCTATCGTACCCAATACTTCGTTATCTGGACTAAAATGTGTGGACACGTCATTAAGCACTGACGCAAACACTGACAATGTGGTGCTACTGGCCAACTACATGTATCCTTGGGTAGAGCCTGTCTTGTTTATGTAAATACCTCTTTCATGCATAACCGGTCACGTCGTCACTGTGCCTGCTACTGCTCAGGGGCGTGGGCGAGCAAGGCTGCCATTCCCAATTCCGGGAGAAGCACTATAGCGAAACACTGCACAGGAAAAAGCAGTGAAACAATGTAGTACTGACCGCGCCAGGGCCATCAGTGTGTCCGAGGTCGGCGTCATAGATTTTGGCGTTGACCTCGGCGTCATGTATTATGGCGCCGAGCTATTGTTCATGTAGGATTTTCTTCTATGCAAGGCTAGGTATCTCGACGTCAAGATCTGTGGCGCATGTGGCGCCGAAACGTGTTACCTCGGCGCCAGAACTCATGGCGCCGACTCACAGGGTCCAAAGATGAGTTTAAGTCTCTCAGGGGTCAAATGTAAATTTTATTAAAAAAAGGTTAAATAGTAAAAAATTAGGGGTAGGTACTTATGGTGACTTCTTCGATCTCTAGATTTACTGTTCTGGCTCGGTATTTAATTTGGAGGTGCTTAAAGGATATGATATGATATTTACCGGTCCAACATAGTCTCTAGGACATTCTCATAAGGTTAGGTACATGTATGTGCTTGCTTTTGTAAGAATGAGTATGCATGCGTGTTTATAGCGTCTGTGCAGTTTCGAAAAAAGAGTCCTACGGAGTTTGGCACTTTTACCATGTTGGCCGATCACATTTTCCTCGAATTTGGATTCTATCGTTGCTGTATATGTTGACATGGAGTTTGGATTCTTGTAGATGGTGGACGGTAACGAAGTGAAATGAAATATTGGTGGTGTCTAAAGCCTTAATAGTTTTCAGGTTGGTTCATGCTTGCTTTTTTGCCTTCTTTGTTTTTTTAAAAAAGAAAAAGGAAAAACGAGCTGATGGCCTAGTCATCGTGAGCAAAGACAGAGCAAAGTCTCTCACGTGAATATGTTAAGTGAAATATATATATATATATATATATATATATATATATATATATATATATATATATATATATATATATATATATATATATATATATATATCCTGTAACTGGCTACAAAATATATAAACATATCTCCTCACAAAATGGTGAAAAATATCTGAATATGCACTTCTCTAGTGCAACACAAATTCGTGTTTTCCCTCTTTTTCTATTCTATTGAGATATGAACAGAAGCTTCGGTCAACAAGTTGTATATTCCCTCGTGTCAAAGGAACTGCAATTCTAGATGATGATAAGTCAAACTTGTTAAACTCTAACCATGTTACGTTTATATAAAAATCCACCAATATCAAATTAATTCCATTTATTCTTTTATTGAAACATGTTTTGAGAGTCCATTATTCAAACTTGTAGGTGTTACTATATGTGTCTAAAAACTTGACCAGAGTTAGATGAAAATCAATTTAGGATAAAATCAAAGTGAACTATAGCTTAGAATGAATTAGTGAGTAAATATGAATATTGATATTCACATCTATATCTGATATGGATACTAAATTAGTACTTAATTTGTTTAACAAATCTAGATTTAGATATGGATATCTCTAATGGCAACACGAGTCGTATGTTTTTGAGCAAGAAAACCGGGGGGACGACGAGTCCCCACCTGAATATATTACCACTGATTCCAGACAAGGTCTGGTGAGTGGAGTTACAAAATCGGCTTGGTGCAAGTTACAAAGTCAGGACTCGGGAGGGGATAGAGATATAGATTACATCCAAACAATTGACCTCCAGAAGCTAGAGAGGAGATGAGATTTCCTAGGGTGCGAAGTTGCGCCAGACAAAGGCAAAGGATGGAAGCTGTTGCTCCCCTCTGATTGACGCCCTGTAAATCAAGCCCGTTGTTAGCTTGTGGTCTTCTTTTTTTTCAAAAGCACAAACTCTCTCGTCTTGTGCCTCTATCAGGGTCACGTCCTGTAATAGCTGCTGCAACTGAAGTAGCTCACTTGTTGCTCTCGGGGTGAGTCGTGGTTGAAGTAGAGAACAGAATGAGCACTACTGGATTCAGGCGCTTTGCCGGGTGCCGAATGCACTCGGCAAAGGCTACTTTGCACTCGGCAAAGCCTTTGCCGGGTGCAGCACTCGGCAAAGAGCCTCCGGCAAAAAGTTAGTCGGCAAAGATTTCTTTGCCGGGTGCTTTTTATCGGGCACCCGGCAAAGACTTTGCCGAGTGCAAACCCGGCACCCGGCAAAGAAAAGTGGTCGTTACGGCGCCGGCTCCGTCATCCCTTGCTTTGCCGGGTGCCATGTCAGAGGCACCCGGCAAAGATTTTTTTAATTTTTTTTCAAATTTTCTTTGCCGGGTGCCGTGCCGGGGAGGCACCCGGCAAAGATTTTTTTATTTTATTTTTATAATTTCTTTGCCGGGTGTCGCACCGCGGGGGCACCCGGCAAAGAGTTTTTTGTTTTTTTTCGTAATTTCTTTGCCGGGTGCCAGGTCATAGGGCACCCGGCAAAGAATTTTTTTTTTTTTTTGAAAAAACTTTGCCGGGTGCCCTAGCCCTGGCACTCGGCAAAGCTGGGATGAATCTGCAGATGCGATTATGACCACTGAAGAATCCCCTGGGACAAACTGTTTAAGGAGCTATTATTCAGTTTAACAAACCAAAAATATCTTAACTCTGGTGCAGAATGATTCACATCACAACACAATGTTTAGTCAAAATAAGCACCTGAAATCCTGTTATTTTCTTCTGGCTAGATTTTCTTCTCTTGTTTTGCAGGTCGATCTGTGTTTTGTAGCAAAGCATGTCATCTAGCCAGGAGAAAGGAAAAATATAAGGTTAGGCTTCCAAGACACCGAACAGGAAATAAGGTCTTTGAATGAGAGTTGAGAACAGAACTAAAATGCAAGCCGATGTACCAGATGTATCGTACAGATGGCAACTGCCCTTGTGGGACCCAACCAGCGCGCCCTGAGACAACATCTTAAGGTATTAGGATGAACAACTAGCAGCTCCACTTGACCAAAATTAAGAAACTATGAAATAGATCAAATTCAAACCTTTCCATCTGGAGTATAGCAGGCAGCAGTAACCATTTCATGAAGATCGACCCAATCAACAATTTCACGCTTTGGAATACTCCAGATACGAACCTTTTCATCCAGGGAACCACTAATGAAGTATCTATCATCAACAGGATTGAACTGGATGCAAGTCACTGAATCAAAAAGAAATTATATTAGACGGACAATGTTGTTGCAGTGCTTAGACAGTGAGAGGGACGGGGTGGGGTGATTCTGAAGTGATGTTCGTACCATAGTCAGTGTGTGAGAAGGTTTTCAAACAATAAGTGCTTGACATGTGCCACAACCGTACTGTTTTATCCATTGATGATGAAAGCAAATACTGCAGGAACTAAAAGATGGATATAAGGGATGCTGAACTAGCAGGAAACTACAATGAATTCATAATAATTATACTTCAAATTCAACATGCTGTAGAAATGGATATGCCTTTACTAACAGCAGCAAGTATACCAAGAGACGAGCAAGACAAGTACCTAGCAAAAAAAAAACAAAAATGCTGTGCATGGTGTCTGGCTGTCTGCATATGCTTTCAGTGTATTTGAGTACAGAGTAGCTTGACTAGTTATGAGCACTGATTCCTAAATAAATACCAATGGAATAGTTAATTTGCACTTTTAAAACCAAGATTTATCCATTTAAAACAAGACAAATCTCATTTCATCTTAGAGATATAGAATACCTAATTCATGATTTTGTCAAAGTATTTGCTATCCATAAACTATTCAAAAAAGAGGTCTGACAGAGGCAAACCTACACTACATCAAAGTTAACTTATTCTATTTAACTTCTCTAACTTTGGCCAAGTTTATAGACAAATATATTAACATCTACAATGCCAAATAAAAGCATTGTCAAGACATATTTGATGTTGGATTTAATGAAACTAATATGATGCTGTAGATGTTGGATCATTTTTCTATGAACTTGGTCAAAATTAGAGAAGTTTGGTTTAGGTCAAAGCTAAAACAGTGTACATTTTGGAACAGAGGAAGTAAATTACAACTCTCTTGACAAGCTTAATACCTTCTTTGATCTGATGCAGAGAAAGAATGAATATCGATTAACAAAATCGGAATCTTACGGGTAAAAAACACAGGGGGAAAAAACTTTCAATTCCAGTTCAGTATCATGAAACTGGTTAGCTGACATTCAAATGTAGGACTCAAATATCTACATTTTGACAGCACACAAAAATATCATCCAGATCATAGACAATAGGTTCTCCAAATGCCAATAAGTTAAGAAAGAACTGTGTTGTAGGTCTCTGAACTTGTGCGGTAGCGGTAGTCACCTAGCCGGCTAGCCGGCTAGCCAGGCAAACTTGCAAATTACTTTCTCATCTCCTTCAACTGGCACAGTTGTCACACCTAGCCCCTAAACTTGCACAGTTGTCTGATTTAACCCCCTAAACTTTGCTTCTGTTCAGGGGTTTTGGTGAGACCCATGCAAGTTCAAGGGGCTCTAAAAGTTTGAGGGGTTAGTTGAGACGACCAGGCAAGTTTAGGAACCTGCAGTGTAATTCCTGCTTAGTTTTTACGTGCTGAACTTTCTAGATGCACTGAGACGGAAATTAAAACCATAGTAAAATGGCAATGTATAAGCGTGTAGAGACCATGTCTTAGTTACATGTAGAGAGCACCTGGGTCTTATGCACATGGTAAAAGCTTGGGTACACGTGGGAGCAATAAAGTCAATTTACCTATCGCAAAAACGAAAATGCATAAATGGCAGCTGGTCAAGTTTTCCTTTCCAGACAGTGCACCAGTTGCACTATGCCAGATCTGGATGCCAAGTTATGTACGCCCAAACCCAACAATAAATAAGTTGAGCTGGTGTGTGATCACGATGTTTCTAATATGACATATTGTTATTACACAGCTTTTGTGTTCTTAATGAGTTATGTTCGGATCTAATTTCCGTGACTGATATCCTACTTTCAGGTATTCCACATTCTATTGTAGCCTGAACTTTGCATTTACACTGAAAATTAATATTTACACATTAGAATTGAAGATAAATTAGAAATGTGTGTACATTACCTGAGATTTGGACCAGCTGAGATCAAGCACATCCTCTGAATGCCCTGCAAAGGTTATCACAGGCTTCTCGGACAGTGCAAACACATACTCAGGCACCATCAACCTGTCTGAGCTCACTGATCCCCCACTGTGCAGTACCTTTGATCGCAGCTTCTTCTCCCAATGGCTCCCACTTGGAGCAGCTGATGCCACCATCGTCTCTGATGACTCATTGCACACCATAGCAACAAGTGGATTGCACACCCCGTTCTCCTTCACCTCCCTCTCCTTCCCTGCCCTCTCGAACTCCAACACTTCCCAAACATGAATTATGCAATCCTCCCCGGCACTCACAAGGTAACGGCCATCAGGACTAAATTTGATGCTCCAGATGGAACCATTGTGTGCCTGTATCTGCTGCGTCATAAACAGGCCACTGAGCTCCTTATGTGACTTCCCGTACTGCCGCACCTTGACTCGGGCGGGGCCATGGCGTGGAACACTGTCCTGGCTGTCATCCGTCGCGGAGCTGGAGTGTTGGCCGCCTTTCTCTGAAGACGTGTCCTTCTCGTCTCTGCTGCGGCTGTCACGGGAGTGGGTGACCAAGGAGCCAGCTGCGCAGCGGATGCTGCGGAGCCCCGTGCCGACCTCGCGGAGACCGAATTCTTCCCTCACCACGTACTCTCTGCCGTCGTCAAGGTTCCTGATCAAGCACCTGGGGTCCTCGTCGGCAGCATCGGAGCCGTCGGACAAGGAGGACCGCAGACGGCCGCCCCCGAGTGGCGGCTTCCCGGCGGAGCCCAGGGCGGCCCCGCCTGATCTGGAACGCGAGACGGGGGAGGACGGGGGCGGGCCCGCGGCGTCTTCGGAGGCGGACCAGCCCGTCTCAAACCCGGCGAGCCCCATCAGCTGGACGGAGCGCGAGGGCAGCGGCGGCGGCGGCGGCGGCGGAGCGCAGGCGCGGGGTCGAACCGTCTGCTGGAATAGATTAGGGTTGGGACGTGGGCCGGCCTTTTTAGTCATGGGCCTTTGCCGGGTGTCAGATGACGACGGCACCCGGCAAAGAATTTTTTTTTTTTAATTTTTTTGTCGGGTGACCCATGACCTGGCACCCGGCAAAGGCTTCTTTGCCGGGTGCCCGGGGTGGCACCCGGCAAATTATTTTTGTTTTTTGTTTTTTTGACCCATTTTTTTGTAGGGACTTGCTACAGTAAATATATCCCTATTTTAAAATTTGGGACAATTATGAGCTTTTTAACTATATTTCCTTAATTTTTTTCGTTTCATTGAATTTTTCCGACTATTCCAAATTTGAATTGCAGGTACATGAAATAATGGAATTTGGTCATTCAAAAAATAGTATTCATGATATTTAGGCTATGTCGAGGCCGTATGCAGGAAGTGGCATGAAATGTCGCGCATCATGTTGTCGTAACATGACGATGTACTCGCGGGGGAAGTTTATTTAAATTATATAAAATCCAAACGATGTCCGAAAATCACGAAACTTGTCGATGTGTCTTGTTATCACATGTGGAGGCCCTGGTAAAAAATTAAGAAAGTTTCGAGCAAGTTGTGACGTCGGCTGCCTAAAACCCAGACATCTCCACTGTGACATGTGATCTACATGTGGAGATGTCTGGGTTTTAGGCAGCCGACGTCGCAACTTGCTCGAAACTTTCTCAATTTTTTACCAGGGCCTCCACATGTGATAACAAGACACATCGACAAGTTTCGTGATTTTCGGACATCGTTTGGATTTTATATAATTTAAATAAACTTCCCCCGCGAGTACATCGTCATGTTACGACAACATGATGCGCGATATTTCATGCCACTTCCTGCATACGGCCTCGACATAGCCTAAATATCATGAATACTATTTTTTTGAATGACCAAATTCCATTATTTCATGTACCTGCAGTTCAAATTTAGAATAGTCGGAAAAATTCAATGAAACGGAAAAAATTAAGGAAATATAGTTAAAAATTCATAATTGTCCCAAATTTTGAAATAGGGATATATTTACTGTAGCAAGTCCCCACAAAAAAAATGGGGTCAAAAAAACAAAAACAAAAAAATAATTTGTCGGGTGCCACCCCGGGCACCCGGCAAAGAAGCCTTTGCCGGGTGCCAGGTCACGGGGCACCCGGCAAAGAAATTTAAAAAAAATTAAAAAAATTCTTTGCCGGGTGCCTAACGGCGTGGCACCCGGCAAAGGCTGACGGCAGCTGGCCACCGTCAAGCCGGCCACTTTTGCCGGCGGCCATATTTTGCCGAGTGGCCGGCACCCGGCAAAAACCAATTTTTGCCGACGGCTGGAATTTGCCGAGTGCCCGCACCCGGCAAAGGCTGCTTTGCCGGAGGCCTTTATTTGCCGGGTGCCGCCAGGCCTGGCACCCGACAAATTTTTTTTGGCTCCCGGCAAATCAGCCGTTTCCTGTTGTGGAGGTTTCAGACCCATCTCCAACCTTGACATAGGAGATAGATACTGCGGTATGCCGGCAGCGGCAGCAGACTTCTCAAGGCCTCCAATGGTCACTGGCGATGCCCCACCTGGAGCCCCACTATTTGGACTTGCTGCCTTGCCCAAGCTGCCCATGAGGAGTCATTCGGATGGTGTAGACGGTGCGTTCTGGGTGTCCAGCCTCCCGATGGCAAGCCGACCACTAACCTTCGTTTGCGGTACCCGATGACATGGACAATAAGACTAGGTAGCGTCCGTATGAACTCTCTTTCTCTCTGACTTGTAATGCCATCCCCTTCAACCATAAAAGAGAATGTGCCCTCTTCTATCAAAAGGACACGAGCTTCGAACCCTCGAAGCCCTGAAGACTCGAGGACAACAGCACAACGGCTTTGGAGCTCGACAGCTACAGTCTATATGCTCTCAAGCTCGGATACACAGAGCATACGCTCCGATACTTAGCGCACGTTTGAGCATATGTCACTCTCTATCACTCGGCTCAGAGTCCGACCAGGCCTCTAATATCCCCTTCTCATTCCTTACTCGTTTGTAACCTTACAACAAACTTCGAACACCTGGGCTCAGGAATAAAGTCATCAACCGACCTCAACTGGACGTGAACCAGTATAAATCCTGTATTATTGAGTGTTAGGCCACCTCCGATCACAATACACGATAAAACTATAAATATTTATTTGTTGGCCATATTTCACACCGACACCACATATGGAGGACAGGAGAGCTTCCACAGTTTATGCCAGAAGACGCTTGCTTGATTTGCTTCATTGCCGCGCAGAAGCAAGCAAGCAGCCAGCCAGCCAGCCATGGCGATCACGCTTCGCGGCGAGGTTCGCAGCGACCACGGAGCGAGCACCCATGGCGAGGTCGTCGGTGACTACAGAGCATGCCCCGCGGCAAGGTCGACGGCGACCGTGGAGCAAGCCCCCACGGCGAGATTGACGGCGACCGCTGAGCGAGCCCGGCGGCGACCCGGAGCGAGCCCCCACGGCGAGATCGGCGGCGCTCCTGCTGTGATGCAAGTAGCACAGCCTTAGGAAGCTTTGCACGGAGTAGAGCTGCTCACTCCCAAGAGGCTCGCTGACCTGCACGCTATGCTCGTGAGCTCACGCTCGTCGCCGGTGGCCGTGTCACCCGCTGTGTTCGCACCGCTCGTTGGCGTGATGTGGACCCGCCACCACGCGCGACCTCGGGTGCGTGGCGTGGGAGACCGTGGTGGTGGCCATGGCGCCGAAGCCGCCCGATTGCTTCTCGGCGCTTGCGGAACTACGGAGCGTGAACTTGCTGGTTTCAATTTCTTGAATCGAAAGAATGGAGCATATTGAGCAGAGGGCAATTTCGGAGCATGCGGCGGCGGCGCCGACTGGTGACGGCAAAAAAAAAAAAGGAACAGATGGGTAAAACGGTTTGGACCGGATACAAACCAGCCGCGTACATGGCCTCTCAATACGGTTTGCTATGGGCTGGTTCCTAGCTTCGTCCGGGTTTAAACCGGACCATGTACAAGGCTCGTCTCTTAAAACAGTTCGAGTTCTGGCTTTAGTTTCTATCTCGTGGAGTAGCTTCTTAAGTGAAGCTAAAATTATTTTAGAAAATATTTGATAAAAACAGTTCCAATGATAATTTTATATAATTTATATCAAGTGTATGATAGGAGCTAAAAGAAACCGTATTGCTCTTATTCAGTGAAAAACGGTTCTAGCTTTTCGGAATTCTTAACAGTGTGGGCTGCTTTGATGTGTAGCATGGACCAATCGCCGACCGCAAACCGAACAAAAGGCTGGTTAACGTGTTATTCCAGCTTATAAATGGAGATGGGTACCCCCTCCTCGGATCGGCCGGCGTCAACAAATGCCGGGTATATAAGAAGGGCTGCCAGCCTGGCGCCTTCGATCGTCATGTGGGGACGGTTTGAACGACAACATGAGAAACTGAGAATGCAAGGTACTTTGAACGAAGAAGAAAAGTGTCGTTTGACTGTCAAATGGCCGGCGTGTACGCGTGGTGCCGACGTGTCTCCTGTCGGACTCGGGGATCAGAACCAAAGACTTCCGTTCCGTATCTCCTCCATCCGTCCCTTTCCTGAGTTACCGAATTCGCTTTCTCAACCCGACGCTCTGCTATATATACACTCCTACCGCTACGCCTGCCCTCGGCATCTTTAGCCAGCACAGCCCAGTCGGTAGTCGTGACCGGTGACCCGATGCTCGCTCGTCGGATCGTCGTCGCCGTCTCCGATCTCCGCACGCTCCCCACCACGTGTACACCAACATGGACCGGCAGTATGCCGGACTAACCAAGTTAGCCCTGGGCGTCCTCACCTTCAACTCGGTGCTCGCCATCTACAACTCCTGGGGCGACGCGAGCTCCGTCTCGTTCGTGCTCGCCGCGGACGCCATCCTCGTGCTGCTCTTCCTCTGCCTCCGTGCGTTGGAGCAGGAGCGGGGCGGCAGGGGCAGGGATATCAGGACCAGAGCAGCGGTGTGGACGCTGACGACGCTGCTCTCGGCCATGTTCGCGTCAAGGGTGGCGCCGCTGATGCCACCGGTCGTCGGCGCGATTGTCTGGGCGATGGCCGTCGCCACGGCCGCCGGCGGCTTTTGGGCGTTCTTCCTCAACTGAATCCTTGATGCATGCGTCCGTGGAGAGATGTTGTGGGTGCATGCGCAGGAGAATTTGTTCGAGTTTCTACTTTGCAGTTTGTATGTATACCATGTTGTATGCAGAAGATAGATTGTTTGAAAAGGCTGTATTAAGTGATTTATTATATATGCGCTGCTTTCCATTACGATGAAGTAATAAGGTGCCCGTCTGTCCATCCCATCCTTTAAACGGTAATTGCCGTAGTGCCTTCATTTTCCCGTCTCGTACGTACGGTACGTCTAAAGAACAGCGACACCCGCGCGTCAGCCACTGGTGCAAAGGTGCCACGATATGAAGCATCAAGGCCCAGCTGATTTTTCCAATGGAATCGTGTCTGCCTCGTGCATGTCGACGACGCTGTCGACACGCAGTTTACATCAGCGTGGTTGGCGGCGTCGGTGTTCACAGCTCTGTATCCGCACTTATAAATGTTCGTACCGACAGCCCGGCACAAAGCACGACATCTTGGCCTGGCATGGGCCCAGCCCAGCCCGGCACAACATTTAGACATAGGCCCGGTGGCAGCCCAGTCACCTCCGCACCCTGCTAAGAGCCCACCGCTCCCCAACCCTAAGTCCTAACTCATTTCCCCCTCCCTTTCCCACCCCGCCGCACTCTCCCTCTTGGCTCTCGCTCGCACTCATGAATCCCGCAAGTCTCCCTCTCAGCCCTCTCTGCTCGTGGCCCCGCACTCCCCATCCGCTCCGACTCATAGAGCGCCGCGCCGCTCTACCGCGTAACCTGCAGGCGCTCGCTACCTTCTTCTTTCCCTGCGGGCCGCGGCTGGCCGCGCCCTTCTTCCCTACCTGTATCAGCTCCGCCCTACAGCCTGATCCGTGGCGCCATGCCGTCATGCGTCACCGGCGTGCCACGCCGCCGCCCCTTCACCACCCACGCCCCACCTGGAGGTGACGCCGCCGCCTCCGTTCATCTCTCGTCGAGCTGCTGGGCAGACACGGCCTACTAAGACGCTTGGGCTTTTCAGGCCGGCCTGGCCTGAAAAATGGCTCCATAGGCCGTGCCGGTCCGGGCCGGCCCATTGGCCACATCTACTTCCGCAGTCCGCTCCACGGCTGGGACACATGGACGGTGTTGCCGTGGCGACTGGCGGAAGGCTGACCACGAAACCGCGGTGCTTCCGGCTTCCGCGACGCCGTGTCTGAAATCATGGTGCCGGGTTGTTGGCGCGACGCCTGTCTGCTGCATCGCGCGTGTAGTCGTCACGGGGAGCTTTCGTGGTCCACGTCCACGCGCTCACGAGCAGACCGAAATGGCTTTCGTGGCCCAGTGCTGTTGTAAATAATCTCGCTGGAGACTGGACCACTAACGTTCTTTACCATTTTCCCCTTTGTCCTTTTCTTTTACTAAAAAAAAGATGCCCCTTCTCTTCTTTTATTGGGAAAAAGCTACGACGTTCCTTAGCTTGCAAGTTTCAACCCCCCCCCCCCCCCCCCCCCCCCCCACCCCCCACCCCCACCCCCCACGAGAGCCCGCCGGCTCGACGACCTTGCTGCCCTAAAAGCTAAGCAAGCTCGCAGGTCGAAACCCTTTATTTTAATCAAATTACAATACACACAAATACTCACATAGTTGCATATACACTTATTATCTCTACATTTTCATACTCTACTCCTATAACCATCTCTAAAACACAAAGCCTGCAAATTTTGAGGCTGATGAAATCATCACAAACACTTCGCTGTCCACGGATAGCCACCTAAAGAATAGTGTCATCATCCTACTCCTATGAGCACATTAAAAAAAAGTCTGTATTCCCGTGTTACGTGGGGCAAGCAATAGTAGAGGCGCGATCACCGTGGCCAGATCAAGACCGTGAGTTTTAGTGGGGAGGCTTCAGTCAGGGCCACGTTTAGTTCGGTGTCCGATTCGGCGCCGCCAAATTCAGGGAGCTACAGTACTTTTCCGTTTTTATTTGGTAATAATTGTCCAAACATTGACTAATTAGGCTCAAAACGTTCGTCTCATAAAGTACAACCAAACTGTGCAATTAGTTTTTGATTTCATCAACATTTAGTACTCCATGTATGTACCACAAGTTTGATGTGACGGGGAATCTTCTTTTTGCATAGTATCAAAATTGGGAATTTGATGGAACTAAACAGGGCCCAGATCTAGCATGCAACAGAGTGCAACGAAGGCCCGGTGGTAGCTTGAAGTGCGTGCCCAAAGACACGGCACCAGCTTGTAGCAGCAGGGTCCGTGTCGCCGTCCGGCCGCACGTACTCCACTCCACTCCACCTATATATACTTCCGTGGGGGTTCCTCCAGCTAACCAGGCATATAAACTCAGTTATGAATGCGCTAGTTCATACTGGCCCTCCCTCTGCGCGCGGAAGATCGTTCGATTTCACATGGCCGATCGAGGATATTCCACCCTGACCAAGCTCGGCTTGGGCGCCCTGACCTTCAACTCGGCGCTCGCCATCTACAACTCCTGGGGTGACGCCGGCTCCGTGGCGTTCGTGCTCGGCGCGGACGCAGCGCTCGTGCTGCTCTTCCTCTGCCTCCGTGAGTTTGAGCGGGGCGGCGGCCGGGGCAGGGATGCCAAGGTGAAAGCCGCGGTGTGGGCGCTCACCACGCTGCTCACGGCCATGTTCGCCTCGAGGGTAGCACCGCTCATGCCGCCGGCCGTGGCCGCGGTGGTCTGGCTCTTGGCCGTCGCCACGGCCGTAGGAGGGTTCTGGGCGTTTTTCCTTAATTAAATAATTAATGCTTTGGAGACAGTCGATGTCAGTCTGCGTTTCGCTGCCGGGCGTGTTCATTTCCTTTTTTGCTTCCTGCACTTTCTTTGTATTGTTTCCCAGTTCGTCACTTTGAATAAAATCTGCCTTCGAGTTTGCGCTGCTGGCAGAGAGTGGCCATCTGCTTCTACCCCGTTGACCACCGCTCGTACTCGCCTCAGCGTGTGCTTGATTTGAGACATGGTAGGACGGAACGGTCTTGTCCCTGATTTTTTTGGCTGGACAAATCTGTTCTGCGTTTGGTTGAGATATTTTTTGTTTATTCGGTAGAATATGGCCATGGTTCACGCCGCCGAGCTTTAGTCACGTCAACGTTACGTCGACAGTCACATAATTTGTAGCCTCCAATCTCATGACGCCAAGACGTGTTACCTCGGTGATGTAGGGCACGACGTTGAGAAAAGGATCCAAAGCTAAATTTACATCGTCCAGTGGTGTAAACATGAATTTTGACAAAAAAAAAAAGGGCCAAATTTGCACACAAAAAAAATTGGGCCAAATAGGGGTATATTCCACTCGAAAATGGTTCCGTCCCTAATAGTCCTCAAACATCATAAAAATAGGATCAATTCATTCCATCATCCTCTATTCGTCCATCTCCAGAACCAAACACATACTAAGCGCCGTTCATAAAATGAACCAAATCATATCATATGGCCATATGATATGATCGCGGTCGGCTTGGTATTATTATCGAGGTCGGCTTGGTATTATCGCGGTCGGCTTGGTATGAATAGCTAGGCGGTTGGTGGACGGTGGCGGCGCCGCGGCGCCGCTTCGGTCAGTCGGCTGGCTGTGCCTTTGCACGCGTATGGGGCTTTGAATTTGAACACTGCTGAGTTATGATATAAACGTCTGCTAGCGCCAAGGCACACGTTGCAAGTGTGTGCGTCAACGCGAGGGAGACGTGGTGGATCGTTGTCCGTACCAGTGTCCTTTCGTCGCTTCCACACGTTCAGCATCCATATCCTGTTGAAATACGTGCCTAAAATACATTTTAGATTTTATTTAAAGAAAAAACTCATAGATAAAAAATGATGCAAGCATATAAAATATATAAATAGGTAACATACTGACTAAAACAGGATTGCGCAAGGAAATTACTCAATGATCCCGCGCAGAACGTAGTCGAACATGTTGAAGTAGATGTTGCAGATCACCAAGCGGTCGCGTGTAGACGCTGCCCAAAAACCTAATTACCGCCCCGTGCAGGAGTCTCGCGGTAATGGTTTCGGAGATCCCGTTATCTTCAAGTCCGGTGCACGCCGAACTCAAAGGTAGACGAGACGCAGCAGCGAGAAGCTCAGCACAACGAGTGGGGAGGTGAGCGTGTGATTGCGTACCCTTCAACCAGGACGTCTCCTGGTTTTATAGGCCTTCATAGTGCATCAATTCCCCTCATCAAGCAGTAGAAACTGCCCATATGAATGATAGAAAATGCTGCAATGAAATAGCAGAAACTGACACCTTATTACTGTTTAAAACAGCAGTTTCAATCACATTGAAGCGCCATTATGCTCGGCATAAAAAATAGAAACTACACAAATAATAACCTGCTATACACGTACGCGTTGCGCTCGTGGCAAGTCACGCGATTTTTCACGCGAAAAATGCGCGTGAGCTGCGCGTGCGTGTAGCAACAGTCTCCTTCTCTCTCATTTGCACCTATTTTGCATAGAGAGGAGACTCCCATATTTAAGCAAGACAACCTCTCATTGAATTAGCAATATGGGACTAAAGGTTGTGCATGCTTTGGAATTTTTCAAAATGGGCCAAACATAGGCCTAAATCCAACAATCCCCCCACTATTTCCAACGCTGTTGTACTAAACATTCTTTATATATATCGGATTTTTAGTATAAGTCCCGTACGGGTTGAACTTACACCTAGATCAACAAGGTCCATCTTTCAGCAGCTTGTGAATGGACTAAGCCTTGGATTCATAGCTTTTTGCTATCAGATTTCTCTCGAAGATCCAACTGGTACTAGCTGCAAGAACGCCAAGTCCAAATGAAGCTTTTAAAGGTCTTGCTTCTCGATCTTCTCATGAGCTATCCAAAGAGTATCTCACTCTCATGAACTGCGACCTAACAATTT
This sequence comes from Miscanthus floridulus, assembly GCF_019320115.1. Lineage (NCBI taxonomy): Eukaryota > Viridiplantae > Streptophyta > Magnoliopsida > Poales > Poaceae > Miscanthus > Miscanthus floridulus. The sequence continues at coordinate 1,710,600 of NC_089598.1, forward strand.
AGCTCACATAGGTGTATTCATTTTAAGTATCATGTACAACGATACATTTTTCCTTAGTGGACACTAGAATACATTAAAGCATAATAGCCAGCCTTCTATACAGAAGAGAGTACATTCTATGAAACATGAGTAATTTTTTTAAAACAGTCTGTACGCCCCGTTAGAACAGTAACTTGTTTTTCTCGTGCCGTAGCTTTCGTGATAGTCAGCTACGGCGCTCTCCGGCCGCTGCTCCGCTTCCTTGGCGCCTACGAGGTGGCGCCGACGGAGGCGGCTGTCTGTAGGGAACGGCTGAGGAGCAGGGTCTGGGCGCTCTGCACGCTGCTCACTGCCATGTTCGCGTGGAAGGTTGCCGGCGTGATGACGTGGCCCGTCGCGGTGGGCGTCTGGGCCGCGGCTGCCGTGACGTCTGCTGGTGGTTTCGTTCTCCCCTTTCGTCAGCAGCGTCGACGCCTCTGAGCACTGCACCTGCACCTGAGTGATCGGCTGATGATCGCCCCTGTCTTGCTTCCATTCCATATGTATGAGCTTGCATACATGATCGGGTCTCTGTTTACTAAAGATTTGAGGTACGTACGGACTATATAATCTATATATGCAGTAATCATTTGAGCGCAAACATATAATTTTCTTGACGAAATAACATTGGATCTTTCTTTTCCCCCAAAAAAAGAAATAATATATACCAATGGGCATGGGCCTCAATCGTGTTTGAGTCGACTGATTGATGATGTTGCAGGGTATTTTTTGGGTGCGGCGCGCCATTGATGGATGTGTTCATGTGTAATGGGTGTTTGGTTTTCATGGACTAAAACATTTTGGACTAAAATCTGTATTTTAGTTGGACTAAACAGCCAAACACTTGACTAAAAGTGGACTAAAATCATTTAGTCCTTTAGTCCACAAAATTGAACTAAAATGGACTAAAAGGTGTTGGGGACACCCATACCTCTCATTTATTGTCCTCTCTCTCTCCACTTTAGTCTATTTTAGTTCAAGGAACCAAACACCCCTGTAACACCCGGTTTCAAGAACAAAACCAGATACACACCATATGTGAGCTCAGAAAGTCAAATCTCACATATAGCTACAAATAAGGGTAATATCAATAGACAATGCTTAAATACATAACGTATTAGTATAAAGAATATAACCTCAGAGTATAGACAGCGTAAAGACAACTTCGATCTTCAGGCGAAGACTCCAAATCCACAGGGACAACTGACTGGTTGATCACAAGCCTAATTCCTCCAAACTCTAGCAATCTGGTACCCATCCGGGATTTTTATCCAAATCATTAAAAACAAAGCAAGCGTAAGTACATATCGTACTCAACAAATATAACATGGGGTTCATTAGGCTCAAAAGGCTAACACTGGTTTAACTGCGATTAGCTTTTAATGAGTCATGATTTTAGCAATTGAGTAGCAACAAGTTCACCTCAAGCCCATAAACACATGATCAGGTAAACATGAATAATGAATAACATAAACAATTAACCATTAGTGAGCATCTTCATCATCCATATCATTAGTGTCCATCATCTATTCCGTAAATGTTCCAAGGCCGCTCGTGACCGTGAGCACGGTTGATATACCAGTTTTACACTCTGCAGAGGTTGTACACTTTCACTGTGAGTCGTGATTTACCCTTTCGTCCGAGGTGATCAGCCTCTTGACCCACTACCAAGGAAGGTCGGCAGGGTTCACTATGAAGCCTTTCAAAAGTTCATCTAACGAAGTTAGGGCCATTAGATTCACTCGGCAAACAGATGTAGAGCCCCCCTTCCCGATGGCACATTGATGCGCAGCCTATACACATGGGGACAGAGGCCGCGCTATACCCGATTCGGCAAGCCATTCTTATGCCAATAAAGGTAACCACTAACAAGCTAGAAAAGGTCCTCATACTGAGCTAAAGCCAGAGCCATGTAACCCTCACAGCTGTACTGTAAGTCCCGGATAAATCACTTACAGATAAGTCCTTAGGGAGAGGAATCTAGAGCACCATAAAAATAGCCCAATGCTCTAGTCCCCTTGTTCCATGTTGCTAAAAAGCATCTTTTAATGTTTATTGCATATTCCATTAGTCAAGTTATAAGATCATGGTTGTAGTTGAGCACTAGCATCATACTATCCAATGCAATAACCCAAAGGTATCAAGGTACATGGTAACAAAGCACTAGGAAATCCTTAGAGGCAGTCAAGGTAGACACATGCAGTATGAATTAAATGATTAAAGGTGTATAGGACAACAAGGAAGATCACATGCTATACTTGCCTTAAAACACCGATCCTTCGGTAAGCTTTAATCTTCAACGCTCTTCTTCTTCTTCTTCTTGATCACCACGTATATCTCACCGACTAGACGTAATCATAAAGCACCACACAAGCATCCATACAATCATACACAATGCAAACAATAGATCTATATTAGAACAATACACCAAACATAAAATCAAGAAGAAAAGTTTGTAAAACGAATCTACGTCTCGCTACGAACACACAGACGCGAAAAGCACGCTAATCGGAGCTACGGTTGAAAAGATACAACTACCGAAAGATCTACTCATAAAACTATTAGCTTCATATAAAAACATATATAAGATATTGTATAGATATTATAATTTAAGTCAAATTTAGATTTGATTTATAAAACTAAAGTGAAACAATTCATATTCTATTTATAAAATCCTGTTGTATAGTTATTATTCAAGATATGATTTAAACCATGAAATTCTAGTATTAGTGACATGATAAACACTGTTACTAACGCGTAGATCTCGTTGCAATGAATCTAGCACGACTTGAACGGGCTAAAACGGATCTAAGACGCAGAAGATATGATTTAAACAAGATTTCTTTTAATCGAATAATAGATTAAATCTAATCACAAATTTTAAAAGTTAAAAACATACTGAATAGTAGTATGAACACGTAGATTCTGAAATTACGAACCTAACGCAATTTGAATGGGTCAAATCGGAGTTAAAACGGAGAAGTTATGGCTAAAACAAAATCAGTGGCAATTCTGTAAATAGCTGAAAACATACTTTTGAAGTGAACCGACTAAAATACGCTTTTAAAATAAGAAGACGGATTCAATCTAACACGTAATGGATCGCGGGTTCAAAAACAGAAAAACTCAGGGGCTCTTTTATAAATCTAACAGCGAAGGGGTACCTTTCTATTTGGGACGTCGAATTAGATTTGGACGCCCGGGATTTAATCTGGCGGAAGAGAGAGAGTGAACCAGCCGGAACAGTGCCGACGGCAGGGTCTGTGGCGGCGGCGCCATTGCCGGCCAAAGGAAGCTTGCGGTACTCGGCCTCCAGCGCATGATTTGACGAAAGAAAAATACAGGTGGGTAGAGGAGGGAGTGGGGAACTCACCCAAACCGGAATAGGCGAGCGGGAAGCAACGACGGCGGTGTGGCGCTCGGGGGACGATGGTTGTCGCGACGGCGCTAGAGTGAGGTGCTGTTGCAGCTTGCTGGGGCGAAAAGAAAACATGCAACAGATGAGGAGGGGAGGCGGCGTGGGCGGCTATTTATGGGGTGACATCTCGGGAGGCGCGGCACAGAGGTCGTGGCGGAGCCGGACTCGGCGTTGATGCGGAGGAGGACTCCGGCTGGAATACGACGCGAGGGAGAAGACGCCTGACAGGCGGGCCAGCACTGTCAGCGGGCGGAGAGGAAGAGGGGCGCGGGTGGACGTCTGGCTGGCCAGCGGAGATGGGCCGCTGCGGCAATGTTGGGCCGCTGCGGGAAGGGAGACGCGGGGCGCGAGTGGGCCGGCACAGAGGAAAGGCCACAGGCGCAGGAGAGAATGAGCCGGTGCTGGCTTCGGCCCGAGCGGAGGAAAACCAAATGGCCAGCTGGGCCGACAGAGAAACAAGGCCACGCGAGAGAACAGAGAGGGGGAGATGGCGGCCGCTGGCTGCTAGGCTGCGCGGGACAGCGGTGGTGGGGCTTCGGCCGGGGCGGCCCAGAAGCAGGGAAGGAGGGAGAGCGGGAAGAAAAAGAGAAGGCCTTCGGGCATGGAAGGAGAGGGGGAGTTTTCCCAATTTCCATTTTTTTCTATTTTATTTTCAAAACCAATTTCGAATGTAAGCCAACTCAAGTTCAAATAGAGTTTTGAATATACTTTTCAATTCAAATAAAAAATGAGGAAATTTTAGTAAGTCTCCCCAAAAAATATTTTTACAACTTTTTAAACTCTTTTATTTTAAAATTTTCTTTTCTATTCTTTTCTTTTATGTCATAGTAAATTTTAATTTCATTTGCAAAAGCAAATTTAAACCCTTTTAAATTTTCAATCAAAGCCACTCAACCAATTACATCAAATGCAAGGGCATGTATGTACAAACATGTTGCTAAACCTTATGATGAATTTTATTTAATGAAAAATTTTATTTCCCTATGTTTTAATGAACACAAAATTCCAAATTTAATCATTTTAGCTCTATTTCCAAAAGAGGTAAATTTTAAGGTGTTACAACCACTTTAGTATACTTTTAATTCATGGACTAAAGTGGACTAAAACTTTTAGTCCATGGACTAGAGAACCAAGCAGGGCCTAACTTCTAAGCTCCAAGCGTCTCCAGTAATTACATGGGATGCTGCTATATATGCTGCCTAGTTGCTAGCTGTATGTATTCTCTCAAACTTTTTGATGGTGTGCTACTCTACAAATATTCAGTTCGATCAAGCGCCCGATCGACGAGTTTAAATTTACTTTTAATTTGGCAGGTTACCATGCACGATGTTGTGCATATATATTTGATTGAAGGTTTTCCCGTGTGACGGTGAAGAAGGAAATGCATGGATTGCTAGCTACTTCAAACAGTCCGGATACAGATGTACAAACATGTGGCGTATAGATAGTGCTTTCAATTATCTAAAAAGATATAGTGCCTTCGATGTACTGCGTTCTGATGAATTATTATGAATATGGCCTACCACAACCTGTACATATTCTACGGGTCGGGTTTGCTTATCAGAACGAAAACTGAAACACGTGACCGTCGCGCAGTGCCCGGATGACGTGACGCGGGTCGGCCCACCCTCTCCCTCTCCCACGTGCCCCACCGGAGAGGAAGAAGATAGCGACAGCGTTAGGGTTAGGGTTCCAACGAGGTTAGGGATCTATGCCCTGGCGGCTCTAGAAGGGGGTTTAGGGGGAGGCAACCGCGACAACTTCTCTTATAATCTGGCTTCTTTGGCTTCTTTTTTCAAGCGGAACAATGTTTTTCTCTCACAACAAATCAGCCGGAACAGTGTTTTGGCTTCTTTTTCCAGCGAAGCGAACGGGGCCATGGTGGTTGTGGCGAGAGAGACGGGGGCGGAGGCGTCGCTAGCCAGGGTGACGGGAGAAGGCAGTTGGGGGCATCATGGCGGAGCTCACCAGTGCCCTGCCCTGGGATTAGGGAGTGCGGTGTAACATTCCGTAATTATGTGTAATCGCAAATCCCAACTTTTTAATTTTTTTGCTTGGATGTGTGTTGCATATAAATGTTAGGCCGAACTTAGGTCAAATGTTTTCCTTTCCGCCCCAATTCAAAATCTGAGCTTTAAAACTTTTACAACGGACCACTTATCGTGAAGTTGGCCAGGCCAAGTCAACCACGTGACAAGGGGAGTTTTCAAATAAAATATTTTGGGGATAAATTAAAACTTGGGTTGAATTCGAGCCGCACTCGAATTCAACGTGCAATCCCTTCACTTGATTTATTAAATTCCTAAAGCAAAAACCCCAACTCTCTCTCATATCCTTCAAATTGAGTGTACAATAAATTGTGCATCATGTTTAGTCTAGACGCATGTGTCATTTGGATCTTCTTATTTGAGCTTGGAGGTAGCCCCTCTTCTCCAAAAATTCCTTGATCAAATAAGAAGACTTTTCATTATAATCTCCTGATCATCAGGCCAATCTGGCCCAACCGCCTCCGGCCCACTCCATCCCGTTGGCCCAATTATTTTTTTCTCTCGTAATAATTCAACTTTGATTTATTTTTTCGGTTAATTTTAGCCAAGCTAACAGGGCCGAGACACATCAGCACAATCCTATGTAGCGTTGAGAGAAAAGAGGAGAGAGAACAAAATCGGCGCTTGCAGCGTCGCCGATCGCAACACACCGTCCAAGACGCTGCCGGTCCCACATGCACTTTCTCTCTCTCCCTCTCTGTCTCGTGCTGCCATCCCTATCTCCTCTCTGTGATGGAACACGAGCGCAGCAGATCGGCGATGGAGGCCGAGCTCGCCGTCGTGTGGCGCATGGCCAAAGGGCAGACTCGCCGTCGCAGCCGCTGCCATGGCTGCTCCACCGCGCCTGCGGCCGCGCGCCCTCAGCTTCTCACAAGCGCTCGCGGCCCTAGTCCACTGCACCGGCGGCTGTACGCTCTCCACAGCTCCACTGCGCGCCTTCTCCTCGTCGTCTACAGCTCGGCTATGCACCTGTGGTCTTCGGCATGAGGCACCATAGGAGCAGTAGTTAAGTCAGAGAGAGAGGGAGGGGGGGCCTTCAAGCAACGATGGGGACAGAGGGGCGCTGGGCAGTGTGGTTTGGCTAGTGGTCACACCGGCGACATGGACGGCCATGCACTAGTGGTGCACGGCTGCTTGAGCTTGGGTGAGCAGGACGGCAGGAGCCTGTGGAGGAAGACGCACGGGAAAGAGATTGAAGAAAAGATGAAGATTAGGTGGGTCCTACGTAAATAAAAAAAATATTTTTACAACAGGAGAAGAGACTAGCTTATTGTGTACTTTGTCTATTAGACTTCGGCCCTTAGCCCTCGTGGTCGGAGCGCTAAAAGTACGAGCTAAACTTTAGCTCCTACTTTCGTGCCTGCGACTCTACTGCCGTGCGACTCCTTGCAACTCTGCGTGCGACTCTGCTGCTGTCGGAGGTGAGGTATGTGAGCACTAGCTGATGAGCCCGTCACGCTGCCTTAAGCAATTGGAATTGCATCTGGGGCCTTGTTTAGTTTACATCAAAATTCCAAGTTTTTTCACTCTCTCTCCATCACATCAATTTTTGGACGCTTGCATGGAGTATTAAATATAGATAAAAAAATAACTAATTACACAGTTTAGTTGGAAATCACGAGATGAATCTTTTGAGCTTAGTTGGTCCACGATTGGACAATATTTACCAAATAAGACGAAAGTGCTACTATTCATCGGGTTGAAAAAATCTTCAATCTAAACAAGGCCTGGGTAAGACCAATTCGTGGCTCGGATAGCGCGAGAATTAGGAACACGCTGCAGAGTCACACGAGATCACCCAGCAGCGTGACGCCGATGGTCGAGTTCGTGCTCGCCGTGCTCCGCCTGCCGTGCTCGCCGTGCTTGACTTGCTCGCCCTGCTTGTGCTGCTCGCCTTGCTGCTGTCATAGTGCCGTGCTCGCTGGGGTGGCCACCACTTGTTCAACGAAATGGCTCAAAGAGGGTAACCTTACCATTTTGGAGAAGTGATTGTATCGAAACAAACCAAATAACCAAACACACTCTGAGGCTAGCCAGGCTTAGACAGTACAGGCAACCAAAAAACTCGATCCGTGGGGGACAACGTCCCACCGGATATTTCATTAAGAAGATCTTCTTACGCAGATCGAGAACATCTTCGAACCCTGGCCCCACCCATATACAGCGGCACCGTATCCCCGTGAGACGGGACGGCCACAAACCTATACTTTGGCGTGGGACAGACGATAGTTTTTTTTACCCTCAGGCCTGAAATTCACCCCCGAGAGATTGGCTTGGTATGAACAGGGATTGGCCAACAGTACAGACAACCAAACAACTAGGGATTGACTTGGTGGAACAGGCTGAGAAGCTAGCCAGGCTAGGAATAAGCCACGAAACTAAACACATCCTATTACCCCCACCCATCGCCTTTTAGGCCTGTGCATAAGTATTAATTAGGGACAAATAAGTTACGGTAGGGTACATGATAAATAAGTTATGGTAGGATATATGACTAATTTTTAGCCTTGGTTTAAAGTTTAGCCCAATAGATCGAAACAGGGCCTTCATCGTTGCTTATGTGGTTTCACTGGTTTGGCTTAAAGCTATAAGCTTATTGGGCTTGCTCGAAGCACACCGAGGCTAGAAGCCCTGCAAACTGTGAACCCCGTGCTTGTTCGAAGTTCGAGAAATGGTCTTAAAATTGTCAAGCCAACTGCAAATGACGTCTATCGTCCTGTTCATTTTGGCTGGTTTGGCTTATAAGCCATGGCTGAAAATTAAGTTTGCCGGTTTGGTGTGAGAGAAAAATACTATTTATTGACTGATAAATCATGACTTATAAGTCAAATACGACCAAACGAACATGCTGTATATTTTTTTTGCCCTATAAATTCAAACTCAGCATCACGAGATAGCTGCGGTAGACGGGAGCTAATACAACTAGCCGCTGGTGGAGCGGATGACCTGTACTGGCTTACTGGGTGAGGTGTGAGTAGGTGACAGCCAATTATATATATTCCCGTTGTTTCTTTGGTACGTAAGTGATAACACCAACGTTCTCCCATTGCTAATCCTGTCCATATTATGCTTTTAGTTTGAGCTGCCATACTACGAACAACCTTGGTTCTTTTCCTGCCCCTGGCAAACCGAAATCAAGCAAATCGCATGGACCAACATTTCTTCGGCCTAATCAAGCTGGGCTTCGGCGTCTTGGCGTGCAACTCGGGGCTCGCCATCTACAACTCCTGGGGCGACGCGACCTCCATCTCCTTCGTGCTGCTCGCGGACGCCGCGCTCGTGCTCCTCTTCCTCTGCCTCCGTGAGTTTGAGCGGGGCGGCAGGGGCAGGGAGGACGCCAAGATGAAAGCCGCGGTGTGGGCACTCACGACACTGCTCACGGCCATGTTCGCGTCCAGGGTGACGCCGGTGATGCCGCCGGCCGTGGGCGCAGTGGTCTGGGTCATGGCGGTGGCCATGACTGCCGGTGGGTTCTGGGCGTTCTTCCTGAATCATCCGTGATGGTTTTGCGATCTTGTCCGCGAGGTTTGCCCATCCTGTTTGCGGTTTCTGTTCTGTTCTTTGCTTCATATGAGACGACGACAGCACAAGCTTTGCTTTGTTGTACACATGACTCATCTCAATGATTTGTTCAGGGCAGCATATTGGAATTTTATCATTGCCTACGTTCCCGGAATCGAATTGAATAACAGACCTAGTTCAACCTTATCCCTAACCCAACTTAAAATCAATCAAAACATGAAAACTTAGCCGCGAAAGAAATGGAATGTTTCGCATATGTTAGAGGATGCAGTGGCACATCTTGTATATTGTATCAAGAACAAACTAATTAGTTTATTGTAAACTAATGACGCTGTCCGAATAGTAGCAAATATTTAAAAACGGTTAGCTTCAGCGACTTCTGGGGAAAGGTACGGTAGTCAGTCGTTGTGGAGAAACTAAAATAAAAACTGAGTCAGCCATGACTAAGCTCGCTCCCAAGTTGCGGGCCGAAATGAGAGTGAAAATACACTCTGGTACAGGTAGGATCATTTCCGGAGCGGCAGGAGGTTGGAATGGATTGGTTGTGTGGTTTCTTCTCTACGGACAGCGACATGCCTGAGCGCGAGAGGACTACCATCGGCATGGGTCATGACTCATGAGCGTTATCGCTACGTTTGTTTAATTAATTATTACCACCGCTGTGTCCCAGGGGCATTCATTCATGCATGCACGTCTTGTGGATGCCAACTTATCTCAGATGTTGATCGTTCGAAAGACCAGACCGAGGAGGAAAGGGCAACCGAAAGCGGGACTTGTGGGTTCTTGAAGTCTTGAGAGATCGGAGGGGGCAGGGCGTTCAAATCCATCCATGTTGCCAGCAATTGTTCCACACAGACACAGACTGACTTGCGATGCAAACTGTCACCCGCTTGTTCAAAATTCACAGCATGAGTACTTTTCTTTTCTTTTATTATTCGAGGACGCAACATTGGAGTAACTCTCAACGCGCGGCGTTGCCGCGCGGTCTCGTCAGACGATGCCGGCGTCATGGAGCTAGTTGTGTAGAACAGTACAAGACCAATCCATGGATTTGAGTCAATGATCAACGTCGACTATGCTATGGCGAGTGTAGTCCTGGCGGCGATGGGCGGAGGCAGCGCGTAGACGAGATGGTCAATGCTTCGCCTCTGTAAGATAACTGTTCAGCTCGAAACTGAACAAAGGCATCCTTGGATCATTACCGTTGGTTTTGTTAGGTTTGATCTCGCACCACTTAGGCCCAACGGCCTTTTGGGTCTTGTTCTCGCGCCCTGATCGGGGGCGTCCAACCCTACATGGTTGGTGGCCCCCCGTCACACTGCGCTATAAATAAAGGTGGGGGCCGGCAGGCTCTCGATACGAGGTTCACCTGGGCCGCGACTCCCCACCGATATTCCCCATCCCGATCTGAGAGGGGTGCAGCCAGTGACGGGAAGCCGCCACCGTCTCCACTGCGCCACCACTTCACTGCACCGACTCCTCTCTCCACCGAACGTCGCTGCCGGCGCGCAGATGGCATCCGCGAACGAGATCCCGGCCGGCGCTTCCACCACTCCGACTGCTTCGACCACTACGGCCTTCGATGGTCTGCAACCTCTCACTCCCCTTCTCTCTGCCTCCTTGTAGATCGTGTACTAGGATTTTTAACTACTGGGATTCAAGAACATGTACACCTACTTCACTGTGTACATGTATTCCTATTACTATGCATTCCAATCTGATGAATATGAATAAGAGTGAATCTAACACCGGTACCGGAGCCGGTTTTATTGAAAAGAAAGATCGAACGATTGAACCAATTTCAGATCGGAAAGAACATGAACGAACCCTAACCCTAACCCTAACATGAATGGATGAATGGGGTCCTACCTGGGCCCTCATCCCGCCGGCGGCATCCCCACCGCGCGGGACAAAGACCGAGCCGTCGGCCCTCGCCGACGTGCCGGACTGGAACCCGAACCCTAGATCTAAATCCTTGTTCGGATAAGAGAAAAACAGACCCAAATCCGAAGAGTGAAAAGGGGATAATCTTGGAGAACTCGAATCAAACAAAAAAAACATGAATCAGGTTCAACCGAACCCTAACCCTAGATCCCCTTTTCGGGTGAACGAGTGAAAAGAAAAGAAAGAAGACAGAAATCGAATCCGGAGGGAGAAGAAAGTCTACCTCGCCGTGCGTCGGATGTCCCTTCGTCGGCGCGGGAGAAGAAGGGCCAAGCCGGGGGGCAGCTGCTCGCCGGGCTCGGCCAAGGGGGCGCCGCGGCCAGGCCGCTCGACGGCGGCGTGCTCACCCGTTGGGGAGCACGCGCGCCGGCGAGGGGGCCGGCGACGGCGCCATGGATCGCCCGCTCCACTGCCTTCGAGTCGCTCTCGGTTGCGCTCGCCTCGCTACTGCGGCTGAGGAGAGAAGAGAGAGAGCGGCGAAGAAGAGAGAGAAAGGAAACAGCCGAATGAGATTAGGGTTTGGGAGGACGCGGCCGGGAGCGTTTTTGTTTGCCCGAAGACGGCGCGCCGCCGTCCGATGAATCCAACGGCCACGGATGCTCGGGCCGTCGCCGGCCCAGGCGGGCGCGAGCGCGCGCGGCACTTTGCCGGCCCAGGCCCAGGTTGCGGCCTGGGTGCGGCCTCTGCGCGCGCGGACAGATGGGCAGTCTTGGGCCGCTGCAGCGCGCGCTGCTGGCCGGGCCACGCGTATGGGCGAGCTGGGCCGCGCTGGGCTGAAGTGAAAAGAAAAATTTTTGTTATTATTTTCCAGGAGCAATTTTAATGCATATTTTTTGATGAATTTGAATGATTTTGATACAATTTTTTTCTGTGCAAATATTATCCAACGATATTTTGCCAGAAAACAGTAAAGTACTCAATGCTTCTGGAAAATAATAATATGAAAGATTATTAAAGTTTCCGCTGTGCATGATAATTATTGTTCTCTTTGATTAAATTTGAACCAACGGGATAATTTAATTTTAAGAGAAGTGATGAATTTCTGATAATTTTGATGAGATTATGATGTTGTTATTTTCTGACCAACGTTGTTAATAACAATATTATAATTTTGATCCATGAGAAATTATGCATTAATTTTACTTCTGCCCAACGGTGATGTAAAATGTTTGCAGGGATGAATTATAAGTTTTAATTTGACCAACGTTGAGTTAAAGCATGAAATTTTATGTATAAATGTTTCTTACTTACTCTGGTGTGATTTCAGGAGGCAAATGCATTGTGAACATTGCCAACATCCCGACACTCAATGGGACCAATCACCGTGTGTGGCGGGAGAAGTATGAATTGGAACTTGCATTGAGAGAGGTTGATTTTGCCATCACCTCACCGTGTCCTACTGAGCCAGAGGACCCAGTGAGAGGTGAAAATGAATCTGATGCTGATTTCGCTGCTCAAAAGCGTGATCATGCTGAAATAAGAATGAAATATGACCTTAAACATAGGCAATGAACTCTCTCCAACCGCAAGTGTCTGTTGGTGGCCAAGGCCACCATAAAAGAACAGATAAGGGGCTCAATACCTGAATGTGCTACTGCCAAAGAATATCTTGAGAAAATCAAGAGTTAGTTTACTGGGTCTACCAAGGCCACAGCAAGTTCACTGATTAAGAAGCTTGTGAATGAGAAATTCACTGGTGGTAGCATAAGAGAGCACATTTTAAAGATGAGCACTACGACATCTAAGATAAAGGAAATGAATTTGAAGGAGGAGGATTTCCTGATTCATTTGATTTTTGCTTCTTTGCCAAAAGAATATGACTCCTTCATTGTGAATTACAATATGCAGCCTAAAAGATAGGGCATAGAAAGACTCATCTCAATGTGTGCTCAAGAAGAGGAGAGGATAAAGTCCTCACATGGTGAATCCGCTCATTTTGTGAAGGATAACAAAAGAAAGAACTTTAATGGCAAGAATTCTAAACCACAAGAGAAACCTAAGTGGGATAAGGCCTCTTCCTCCAATTCACAGGGAAAGAAACCCCAGGATTTTGAGAATCAGCAGTATGGAGGAGCTGAAAAAGATCAGTGCAAGCACTGCTTCAAGAAGGGACACTACAAGAGGGATTGTCCAGACTTCCTGAAATCTCTGCTAAAAAAGGTGATGAATTTATTACATTTGTAGATGAATCCCTGTATTTATGTTATGATAAATTCACTTGGTGGGTTGATTCAGGAGCAACTACTCATATTGCAAATTCCTTACAGAGGTTAAGTGGAACGAGAACCTTGCAAAGAGGAGAAAGAACGATTAAAGTTGCAAATGGAGTGCAAGCCAATGTTGAAGCCATTTGAGTTTTTTCCTTAGAATTGAATAATGGTTTTGTACTTAGACTTAAAGAAGTACTTTATGTTCCCTCTTTGCGTAGAAATTTGATAAGCGTTTTGAAACTTAATGATGATGGAATTGATTGCCACTTTGGTGGTGGCAAGTGTAAGATACTAGTTGATAATAAATGTGTTGGTCTTGCCTTCTAACAAGACAAGCTTTATTTATTATCTCTTGCTGAGAATGCGAACAATGTATACGATGAGAATGTGAATGATTCCCCATCTACGAATGTAACTAAGAAGCAGAAGAGAATTGATTATGTCTCTTCGAAATTATGGCATTGTCGCTTGGGCCATATTTCGAGGGGGAGAATAGAATGATTGGTTAAGGAATCAATTCTCCTGCACTTAGAATTTTCAGATTTAGAACAATGTGTTGATTGTATCAAATGAAAGTATGTCAAGAAAATTAAGAAAGATGCCAAACAAAGCACAGGAATTTTAGATATAATCCACACAGACATATGTGGTCCTTTTCCCATGAAAAGTGTGGATGGTTATGATTCGTTTATAACATTCACAGACGATTACTCTCGTTATGGCAATATTTATCCAATTAAAGAAAGATCGGAAGCGTTGGATAAATTCAAGATATTTAAAGTTGAGGTTGAAAATCAGCACAATAAGAAAATCAAGATAGTACGATCAGACCGAGGTGGAGAGTACTATGGGCGACATACCCCATATGGCCAAATTCCTGGACCGTTTGCAAAGTTCCTACAGGAAAATGGCATAGTTGCTCAGTACTCCACACCGGGGGAGCCTCAGCAGAATGGAGTGGCTGAAAGACGTAACCGTACCTTAATGGATATGGTAAGAAGCATGATAAGTTACTCCACATTACCGATTAGTTTATGGATGGAGGCACTAAAAACCGCCATTCACATACTTAATCGTGTACCAAACAAGTCGGTGCCTAAAACACCATATGAATTGTGGACAGGAAGGGAACCCTCACTCAACCATTTGCGTGTGTGGGGCTGTCCAGCCGAGGCAAAAGTTTTCAACCCGAACATAGGAAAGTTAGACTCCAAGACAGTCAGCTGCCATTTTATTGGCTATCCAGAAAGATCGAAAGGATATCGCTTCTATTGTCCTGACAGACATACGAAGATTGTAGAAACAAGACATGCTGTGTTCTTGAAGGATAACATGATCAGGGAGAGCATGGTAGCACGAGAAATAAGCCTACAGGAAAAGTGGGTACATGTACCCACTCTGATGGTTGAAGAACCATTCTTCACGCTACCTGCTGCTGTTGTACCGACAGTGCAGGACACTGTAGTGCCAACACCTGTTGCAAGTCCTCCCGTGGCGACAATGAATGAACATGAGGAACCTGTCCTTGAGGAACCTGTCCTTGAGGAACCTATAGAACCAAATGTTGCACATGAGGAAGAACAACAACAGCCCAATATGGAACAAGTGCCGAAGGCACCTAGAAGGTCTCAAAGAATAAGAAGATAAGCTATTACTGATGACTATGAAGTTTATGAAATAGAAGAATGTCAGATGGGGGATGATCCCACCTCATTTAAAGAAACCATGAGAAGCGACCACTCATCAAAGTGGCTTAAGGCCATGGAAGATGAATTAAAATCAATGAGTACCAATAAAGTTTGGGACTTAGAAAATATTCCTAAAGGAGCCAAAATAGTAGGCTGTAAATGGATCTACAAAACGAAATATAACTCCAAAGGAAATATAGAAAGATTTAAAGCGCGACTTGTGGCGAAAGGCTTCACGCAAAGAGAAGGGATTGATTACAATGAGACGTTTTCTCCAGTCTCATGTAAAGATTCCTTCAGAATTATAATGGCACTTGTAGCCCACTATGATTTGGAGTTACATCAAATGGATGTAAAGACGGCTTTCCTAAACGGGGATTTGAAAGAAAATGTTTATATGGCACAACCGAAAGGTTTTATCGTAAAAGGAAAGGAAAATATGGGATGCCGCCTAAAGAAATCAATCTACGGATTGAAGCAAGCTTCAAGACAGTAGTATTTGAAGTTTGATAGAACGATAAAAGGTTTTGGGTTTAAGAAAAATATTGAGGACAATTGCGTTTACGCAAAGTTCAAGAATGGAAAGTACATATTCCTAATTTTGTATGTGGATGATATCTTACTTGCTAGTAGTGATATCAATCTACTAATAGAAACGAAGAAATTCTTGTCCTCAAACTTTGATATGAAAGATCTCGGTGAGGCCTCATTCGTTTTAGGAGTAGAGATTCACCGAGACAGGAGAAAGGGGGTTCTAGGATTATTGCAAAAGGCATACATAGAAAAGGTCCTGAAGAAATTTAGTATGCATGCGTGCAGTCCTTCACCTGCTCCTATAGTCAAGGGCGATAGATTTGGGGAACATCAGTGTCCCAAGAACCAATATGAAATTGACCGAATGAAAGCGGTACCATATGCTTCAGCTGTTGGAAGTTTACAATATGCCCAAGTGTGTACACGCCCTGACCTAGCTTTTGTTATCGGGTTACTTGGCAGATATCAAAAGAATCCAGGAATTAAACACTGGAATTTAGTGAAGAAAGTCCTGCGTTATTTGCAGGGTACGAAAGGCCTCATGCTTACGTATAGAAGATCTGATTTCCTGCAGATAGAGGGGTATTCAGATTCTGATTATGCGGGAGAAGAAAGAAAATCCACGTCAGGATATATATTTACCCTCGCAGGAGGGGCTATATCGTGGAAAAGCTCCAAACAAACCGTAACTGCATCCTCGACAATGTATGCCGAGTTTGTAGCATGCTATGAGGCAACAGGGCAGGTGAATTGGCTGAAGAAATTTATACCCGGATTGAAAGTGATTGATAATATAAATGAACCACTGAGATTGTATTGTGATAACAATCCAGCGGTACAGTACGCTCACAACAATAGGTCAAGTGGTGCTGCCAAACACATTGACATAAAGTACTATGTTGTGAAAGATAAAGTTCGGGATCATATAATAAATCTTGAGCATATAAGTACAGAGAAAATGCTCGCGGATCTGCTCACAAAGGGCTTACCACCCAACGTGTTCAGAGAACACGTAGCCGGCATGGGTTTAAGGGAAAGCCTATGATTCCCGAACATACGAAGGGCCCAAAGAAAGTTTACATTTCAAAACGGAGAAGTGTATTGTGGCTGTTAGTCTAACGACACTGATTGCTGTGACGATGAGACAGTTTTATACACTAATCTGTGATGAAATAGGATGGAAGCAAGAAAAATATGAATCGAAAGTTTGAGTATGAAATTAAAGAACGAAGAATAGATGAGAGATCAAGGGGGAGAATATTAGGTTTGATCTCCCAGCAGTTAGGCCCAACGACCTTTTGGGCCTTGTTCTCGCGCCCTGATCGGGGGCGCCCAACCCTACATGGTTGGTGGGCCCCCGTCACACTGCGCTATAAATAAAGGTGGGGGCCGGTAGGCTCTCGATACGAGGTTCACCTGAGCCGCGACTCCCCACCGATATTCCCCATCCCGATCCGAGAAGGGCGCAGCCAGTGACGGGAAGCCGCCACCGTCTCCACTGCGCCACCACTTCACTACACCGACTCCTCTCTCCACCGAACGTCGCTGCCGGCGCGCAGATGGCATCCGCGAACGAGATCCCGGCCGACGCTTCCACCACTTCGACTGCTTCGACCACTATGGCCTTCGATGGTCTGCAACCTCTCACTCCCCTTCTCTCTGCCTCCTTGTAGATCGTGTACTAGGATTTTTAACTACTGGGATTCAAGAACATGTACACCTACTTCACTGTGTACATGTATTCCTATTACTATGCATTCCGATCTGATGAATATGAATAAGAGTGAATCTAACAGGTTTAACATGTACTAAAATTTCTACTTCCTCTTAATGAAATACATGTCGCAAGAACACAGTGAAGGACTGCCTCTCGGCGACTACGATCTTACCATCCCGTACTTGCTGCAGGGAGGTCAAGGCTGCTGACGACCGCCTCTGCTCTATAGCTCGTCGCCCTGTTCGTTTGGACTTGTTTGGCTGATAAGCCATGGCTGGAAGTACTGTTGACTGATTTGATGTGTGAGAAAAATAATGTTCGTTGGCTGAAAAAGTACGGTTTATAAGACAAACAAGCCCAAACGAACAGGGAGCGTGCTCCCCTTGCCAATTGCCCAATGCTACCTTCAGCGAGTGTCACAGTGAGCACTGCCCGCGTCTTTCCTCCTCCAAGCTCTTGAGAGCATTGTCAACATGGCGATCGGAGCCTTGCAATGCGTTGATATCGTCGACCTCTTTGCAGCATCTATGCAAGTGGTCATGGGCGTGGCCCCGCCTGCCTCTCCTCGCCTGCAAAATCGAACATTCAGATAAACATACACAACAGAAGTAAAAATATATGATAAAATATACATGCTCATGGGCTGAAATAGGAACTCCAATATTATCAGGGAGTCCTTTGGATAAGTATAAATCAGAATAGGGAGTCATAGTAGCTGATAATAATTTGACGAAAACTTTGGAACTAATGACAGTAGATATACTAAAATTAACTACTAATGTAATTAGGGGAAGCACACGGTGTATATCTAATCTGTCCATACATGGCAGTTAACTTAATTTGGGGGGTTCTTTGTCATGTCAGGAACAATCCTTTGATCATGCAGTAGGTAAGCTGGAGAAGCTATTAGCAAGTTTAGAGATGTTGGGATGGTGAGCTACCACGACAAAGAAGAAATGGGGCAGATTTTTGTCTTCGATTAATTCTAAGTACGAATTCCTTCTCAGGTGCAGATGCTTAGGACACAAATATTATGAACTGTAATGCCACACAATTTAGATGTGGGCACCAAGAAGAGCATCGACCGAAATCTTTCCTAGCCTATCTGTGGTTAACAGGAAACAGGTGGACATGTACAGTAAGATCAGGCCATACCACAGTACCACACCAAGCAGTCAAGCACTGAGGAATAGGTGACTTATTGGGGATCAGCATCATGGTGCAAAGTAATCAGAGGCAAAGTAGAGGAAACCAGGGGAACCTTCAGGCGTCGTTGCCACCCGCTGCTCGAGAAGACCCCGGAGTGCGCCGAGAGCCACGGCTGCGCAAAATCTCACGACCTTGTCACTGAGCTCAGCGAGCAGTGCACAGATGCACGCGGCGGCGGCGATGACATCACTGTTACTCTGTAACGATAGAGATGTGTATGTACAAATCATCTAGAAAATTTGAGAGGAAGCGATACAGAAAAAAAAAAGATACCTTGTTTCCATTTCATCAAACACATTGGCTTCACTATCTATGGAAGCGGCGATGCCGGCATTGAGTTCATTGGTCGCTGACAACGGCGACCACACGGGGACAGGAGGCAGCCGGCGCTGTCCAGCCGTTGTCTTCACCATCGTCGGGCCCGGATCGCTGCAGACTGGTGCTGGCTCGCCGCGGCCTCCGGCCTGGCGCATGCGGGCTGCGCCGCCGCCGGCCAGGGCGTGCGGGAGCTGTCACCGCCGCGGCAGACGCGCGAGCATGGCAGGGCGAGGCGTGGTGGCCCCGGCGTGGGCGTGGCTGGCTCTCCGGTGTGGGATGCGGCCGGCGGCGACTTGCAGCCTGCGTTGCGCAGGTAGGGGCCGCCGCCGGTCAGGCTCGCGCGGGCTCCTGCACGGCGATGGCAGCTCCCGCACGCGCTTGGCATGTGCTGCGAAGAAGAGCTTGAGGAGGAGGAGGAGGAGGAGGAGGCGGAAGTAGCAAGCGCCGACCAACGCGGGGGCATGGCGTTGGAGCCGCCGGAGCCAGATGCTCATGGCCTCGGCGATGTGGTCATACAGCGTCACGGTACCACGTGCTGCAACTTGAGGCGGCGGGCGCCGCTGGCCCACGGCAGGCCGATGGGGAGGGCGGCGCCGGTGCGTGTGGAGGCGGGACGAAGACTCTAGAATGCACCTCATGTGCCAATGTATGAACCGTCCGATCAAGATCCATCGCCCTAGAATATCCTAATGACGTGGCCCAATAAAATTGCAGAGCTTGGCTCTGATTCAGAGAGACAGAGATAGTACAAATACAAATGCTTGTAATAAATTATTTGGCCCAAAAATTCAAACTCAGTAGCGCCGACATTGGGAGGGAGATCATCAGGGGAAGTAAAGAAATTGTGAAAGCAAGATTCGAATTATTACCGGACTTCTCCCTCCGTTTGGCTTACTGAATTTTGGTTGAAATTGGCTAAAAATCACTGTTTTGGCTGAATTGTTATGAGAGAAAAATACTATTTCGTCTAAAAAAAAAAGAAACCGAACAAACCGGCTTCTGGATAAGGCGAACGGGGCCATCGAGTAAGTTCATTGCAGGTTTGTCACTTTCTCTCAGGACAATCATCCCGGGGGGAAGCACGCGTTTTGCCGACGCCGTGATCAAAATGAGGCTTGTCGGCCATTCATATAGTATTTTACATTTTTTATTATTAAATACAACTAAAAAAGGCACACGTCGATCGGTACCCGCTTCTTTTTTTTTTTTTTTGAGGGTGGGCACTGATGATTGGCTCCGCTGCAGTACGGCGCCCTATATATAACGTTGTCTGGAAACCGAAAGGGTCCTTGGCAGCTTTCCTCGATCAACCATCCTAGCGTAGACTCTATTTGTGTCTGAGCTTTGTAGCCTCCAAACTCTCCACACATACAGACATACAGACGGGGGAAAAAAATAGCTCACACCGCGCGAGTTGGCATGGACAGGCAACGGTCGTGTCTAACCAGCCTGGGCTTCGGCGTCCTGGCATTCACCTCGGTGCTCGCCTTCTACAGCTCCTGGGGCGACGCGAGCTCCGTGGGATTCGTGCTGCTCGCGGACGCCGCTCTCCTGCTCCTCTTCCTCTGCCTCCGTGAGCTCGAGCAGGGCGGCGGCAGGGGCAGGGATGCCAGGATCAAGACCGCGGTGTGGTGCTTGACGACATTGTTGACGGCCATGTTCGCGTCCAGGGTTGCGCCGCTGATGCCGCCGCTCGTGGGCGCCCTTGTCTGGACGATGGCCGTCGCCACGGCCGCCGGCGGCCTCTGGGCGTTCTTCCTGAATCCATGAGGCGTTGCAGACAGAGTATGTGTGTGTGTTTCCTGGTTGCAGCAGCTTGTGCTGGGACTTTTATCATTATTTTTCTATACGTACAATATGTATTTATTGGATGATATAAAACTCTGTTGATTTCTACTCCTTCCGGTCCTCAATATGTGGCGCACGCCCTTTTTTTTTATTTGGCCAGATTATCTGGCGGCCTGAGGATACCGAGGGCTAATTAATTACGGCGTCGGTTAAACGAAGCGTTGCATGCGTGCGTCCCAGCCTTGCAGCTCGGTTGCCTTTTTCACCTATACGGCTATACGAGTGATGAGATACGAAGTGTTTTCTCTCCCGCTCCTTCCCGGACGGCGCGGCTGTTAGCCTGTTACTCGGAGTTAATACTCGTCTTGGTCTCTGGAATCAGCCTGCCCACGCATTGGATCTATGGCAGCTCCTTCCACTGTCACGAATTGGATCTAGAAAGTAGCCGTATGTATTCAGATTGTCATTTCGCGGTACCACGCCACATTGTGATTGTCGTATGTATTCAGCAACGAGTAGTTCGATGGTCGTCGCCGTCGCGGCGGCGTTATCGGCACAGAACGTCGATCACATCGGTGACAAGGCACGGATCGGAGGAAGGGGACTGTATGTCGATGGATAGGTGTTTCTATCTCAGCAACTAGTGCTTGCCCATGTCGCTTGTTGCTTGCGAGTGCCAGACTGCCAGTTTGACATACACTACACGACGCAGTACCATTTGCTGAACGATAACGCTTCTTCTACGTCCGGCCCGTCGGTCGCACCTCCTCCACTCGTTCGCGCTCGTACTCATCCGCTCGCTCGTTTCTCTCCTCCAACACTCATCCGCTGGCACGCTCGCTCACTACCACCGCGCCGTGCGCCACTCGCTGCCGCCTCGCCCGCCCGCCGGAGCTCCCTTCCTCCCCTCTGCGTGACCTCCATGCCACCCCGCGCTTCCCAGCGACGTTTGGTCGCTAGAATCACCGTTTGCGGAATCAATACTTGTGTTGGCCCAGTACCATTTGCGGGCCTCTAACGCGTAGGATTCTATCCGACAACATTTAGTTCCACACATACAAATAGCCTGTTCGGCTGGTGCTGATACGATCGTGGATTATTATTACTAGTTGGTTTAGTGTGAGAGAAAAATACTGTTCTGGCTTAGGCCAGTCTCAATGGAGTTTCATGGGGGGTTTCATGCACAATTAATAAGGTGCCACGTCAGTTTTTGCATGAAACTGGGAGGAGAGAGAAGAGATTCGTTTCATGGCCATGAAACTTATCCGCACTGTTTCCAAAACTTTGGAAACGCCGTGAAACCTGCACTGAGGCCCTTCCTTCGTTTCATCGCGACTTTTCTTCTCCGGGACCACGCGGGGAAGAGAGGGATGATAGGGATAGGTGGGACCCGTGAATAGTAAAATAAGGGATGAAACCGTGCCATGAAACTTTGCACTGTGGGAGAGACCCGTTTCATATCAAAGTTTCACGTGTTGGAAACTGGGAGGTGAAACTCTCCATTGAGACTGGCCTTATAATACACGATTACGACCAAGCGGCGTGTGCCTCTGCGTCACACCGTAACCCCTCAACTCATCCTGTAATATAAGCTACGCCACCTCACGAGGCACAAGCTAGGCACAAGCTCGACCATGGTCACGCGTTCACGCTCCAAGCAAAATAAATCACTGCTCCCGTCATTCACATACTCCGATAGTCAGAGAGCTAGGCCCTTCCTAACCATGACAGCGCGGCCATCTTCAGGGCCGCCACGCAGGCGACGTCGGTTCCGTAGCTTTCGCCATCCGCTGGTCGAGAAAAAAGAAATCCGCCCTTTGATCCTACGAGCTTGCCCGGCCGGAGGCGCGGCTGCCGATCGAGAAAAAAACGACTCAACGGCTCAGGCTGCTCATCTGTTCGCGTGGAGGGTTGCAGGTGTCGTTCCGCCCGTGCGTCCGCAAGCTGAGGACAAGACATCAGTCGTATCTAGCAGCGGGGCGGTAAGCATTTTCACTCGCCGTTTCATTTGCCTCTGAAAACACAAGCCTTTGACGAATTGAACCTGGTGATGACACGCATGCATGGTAAATCTGCACCTCCCTAACCAGAATGAGATCCGGACGTACACTATGGGGCGATGCTAATGCTAATTTTAGTTCACACAGAGGCATGCCAACATTTGATTTGAAAGGCCACTGTTCTGTTCATCAATTTGTCAACTGAATCTGGAAGTTAACATGTCAGCTTAAGCAGAGAATCTTTTTCTGGTTATTACCCAAAGACAGATTAAGCACCGGAGAAATTTCGAGGAGAGATAGGTTCCTCGAGATCCATAAACCTGCATGTACAGGAATTCCTTTTACCATTTTACAGTCTAGAAACTTTTCAAGGCAGTGCTGAGCTGGAGTTGCATTTTTCACGGGGATTTTAATTATAATGAACTGGAGCATCGGAACTACTCAGAAGGAATATATCTTCACTCTTCAGGCGACAGAGAGTTTCAATTGATGCTTGTGAAAATATCTTCAAGCTACAGCTTAACACTGTTATCCATAGGGCAAAGGGGGAAAAAAGAGAGTACTCCCTGCTTATCGTACAGTAATGGCTAGATTCAGTTGCAGTATATGTTTCTGTTTTTTGCTTTCTTTTGTCTTTTCTGCTGTAATAACTTTTTATGTTATTTTAATTTTCAGCAAGGGTAAAACCCCTCCCGTTTTCCAGTTGCAGGTGTCGTTCTATCTAGGTGACATTAAGTTGTTTTAGCCTCTCATGTCAACTAAATTTTTTACATGCAATTACACTGTCTTCTACTATATTTACACTCTTTATTTACAATAATTTCATCAGTATATTTTATTGGACAGAGTGGTGTAATTTGGGGATAATACAACTGTATGTCAAATTATTCAGAAAAAATTATAAATTATTTTATGGATCGTAGATAATAGAGAAATATATATTAGATTGTTCATAAATTTTAGAAAAAAAAAATACAAATTGTTCTGGCGTCCGGGCTTGGTGGTGCACGTCGCCTTCCTCCACGATGGCCATGTGCCCTACGGCGCCGTCCAGCGGCCACCTCCTGAAGCGAGGCGGCACCTGGACGAGACGGAGACCTGGGGCTCGCGGCTGTGCAGGGCCTCGCCGACGGCCCCTGCTGGGCCTCTGGAATGTTCATACTACTTTTTTTTTTATTATTTACGAGCACAAGTTGAAGTTGGTGTCT
Source organism: Miscanthus floridulus (assembly GCF_019320115.1). Classification (NCBI taxonomy): domain Eukaryota; kingdom Viridiplantae; phylum Streptophyta; class Magnoliopsida; order Poales; family Poaceae; genus Miscanthus; species Miscanthus floridulus. The sequence continues at coordinate 1,734,222 of NC_089598.1, forward strand.
AAGTAAAGTACGGCACCTATAGCGTCCCACGCGCTGGTCTCGCTGCTCACAAGTTCGTCAGTTCGTGCGTGGGGACGCGGGCACGACGACCTGCCGACCAAATAATTTCCTCCCTCGCTAAAATGGACCAAATTCAATTGTCTTTTCAGGTCATACAGATCAGACAGCAGCCAACGAAGGCCCGAACGTCCGAGGCCCAGTTGAGCCAAGTGAACCAGGCCAAACGCCAAGGCTAGGGTCAGCCATGACCCCTCTCTTCTGCCTTAGCCACACGACACACAAGAGACTCACGACCTCTCCATCGTCCTGACCCTCGGGAGGAAAGGGAAGAGGTCAAGCCCAGCCAAGCGTGCCTGCTCTGACAAGAGTAAGCATGGCGCACTAATCCCGCAAGGACCGAGGGAACAACGGTCATCTCGGTCCGATCAGACGCTATCCCTATGCCACCTAGCACAGACAAGACAACAACGCACGGCAGTGACTGCCAGTACGACGACCCACCGTCCAAATACGGTCCAACAAAACACATGTTCGATTCTACCCACTACAGGATGGAATCCACGACGTAGGCCTTGACTTAGAGGCTATCCAAACTAACGGGAGCCACGACCCCGGAGCCTGGGATCGTGGCCTCCTACTCCACAAGCTAACCATACGCTCGACGACCTGGGGACGGCCACCAACTCCTGTACGGTGCCCCCAGAACATCGGGAGACGATGACGAAGACCACGACAGAGGCCACGTCGCATAGGACGACTAGCGAATCACAACCATGCCAACAGTGCCACTACGGCTGACATAGTAGCACCACACCGCACCTTTACCACGACATGGGCACAATACCATGACGACAACCACGCCCGGCCGTGCACCACAAGACGGCGTAACTTGCAAGCCAAGATAGTTAGGCCCCTCCCTCGGGCTCATGACCCATCGGTTAGGAGAACCTTCTTATTTGTACGTACCCTGGCCTCGAACTCTATATAAGGGCAGCCAGGGCATCCTGGAGCTTCATCTTCAACACATTCGCACCATAGTAGGGCTCCCGAGGCTTCCCTTCGGGCAGTCCATCACCTAGCTCTAGCTCTCCTACCTATTCCACCATTCTTGCACCCTCATTGTAAGAATTTTAGAGCATTCAAGCGAGGAACATGCACTCGATCATCTCTGAGACTGGACGTAGGGCTCTGGCCTAAACCAATATAAATCCACATGTCTTTTGGATTCTACCATCGTCTTTTTAGAGCAGCGCATCAATCGTATAAGTTTACAAGTCCAATTTACAAAACACCGACAGTTGGCGCACCAGGTAGTGGACAGTCACGCACTGTCGTTGCTGAGAAGAAAGTGATGCCTCCCTGCACCTACGTCGGACGTGCTCTTGGTGCGGCCCCCGGTGGCCGCATCTGCTTCGAAAGCCTTGAGTTCGCCGATATCGTCGGGCCAACTCTTGTTAACGGTCTTCTCCCCGGCCAAGCTCTGCGCTTTGGAGACTTGGACTTCGTAGCCAACCACCTGGGTCAGCTACGGCTTAGTGAAGAGAATGCGGCTTCGCCGGACATCTCGACGCTCGATCACAGACCGGCCCACACCAGTCCCACGATCATCGATTCTGATGCGCTAGCATGCAGGATCGACACCTGCCTCACGGCGAATCCTGAGCCAGAGCTAAGCCAACGCGCTTTCCACGTGTTGGCGAACGCTTTCGCCCACCTCTCCGAGAGCGGGCCCCTACCGCCAGAGGCTGAATTCTAGAACCGCAGCACCACGCCGCCCTCCAAAATAAGGGATGCAATTACCCTCTTCGAGCGAGAGCTAGCCAGGCGCAATGGCCACACAATGATGCCTGTTTCCTCTGGATGTGTGGGGATGATGGAGCGGGATCCAGAGTTCGTCTACGATCTCCTGCTGACGACCCCTGAGAACACGGACTCCGAGTCTGATTCTAAAGGGAGCTGCCATCCGCTAAGGGAATGCAACATGTTGCACCTCTCAGAGGATGGGGTGGCGCCGGTGGAGGACGCAGAGGACGATGCCTATCCCATTCTATGTCCAGGAGCGCCTGGAACAAGCCCAGGCCTGTGAAGCTGATCAGGCCAATGAACGCCGCGACGATGGATGCCTTAGCCCGTAGCACCTCGACGCTGAGGGCGCACGGGCGCGGGCACGCCGAGTATATGATCAAATCCAACAAGGCAAGATGGAGACACCCGTCTTCCCTCGAGCCAGCCAGAATGTCACGGCGACCACCATGATCATACGGATGGCCCCTGAACCCTCGACCGATGAGGGAAAGCGCGTTCATCAGGAGCTAAGTGATTTGCTGGAAACTGCAGCGATACAACAAGCTCAAAGCTCTATAGAGAGGCGGCATCCCGAGGCCAGCCTCGTGCATATCTCTTCAGCGCATGGCGCCCCCGAGGGGTACCACGCACCGAGCATACTTCGTCCCGTCAACGACGGCACGGCGCGCAGGCGGGAGCTTTCCCCAGCGCGTCGCCGCTATGTTGGGAACCACAATGCCCGTCTGACTCAAGGCCCTAGACGCCCTAGGCTGGACCTGGTTGGCAAAGATCAGCTGCACTACAGCGACAGCGACCCGGACCACCATGGCCGACACCCCAGGATCCGGGATGCTCGACGCAGCCTAAGCCCGGACGCTTGCGGCCCGCAGGCGTTCGCAAAAAGGATCCGACAGATGTTGTTCCCGGTGCGCTTCCGCTCGCCACCGAACATCGTCAAGTACTCCGGGGACACCAACCCCACCCTATGGCTGGCAGACTTCCACCGATAGCGAACTTATAGCTGTGCATGGTGCCGGATCTTGAACAGTGGCTCACTGATAGGGAGTTTTTGTCACAATTGGTGAAGCAGCAGTTACTTCGAGCACTAGAAAGAATGAAATCCCAGGCAGATAAGAATCATTCTGAGCGTGAGTTTGCAATTGGTGATTTTGTCTATTTGAGATTACAACCATATGTTCAGTCTTCTGTTGCTAACAGGACTAGTCAGAAGCTATCTTTTCGATACTTTGGCCCCTTCAAGATTCTGCAGAGGTTTGGTCAAGTTGTTTACAAGCTGAACTTACCTGACGATGCTAAAATACACCCGGGGGTGCATGTGTCCGAGTTGAAGCAACATGTTCCGGCTATGACTTCTGTAAGTTCAGATTTATCTTCTTTGTGCTCTGATCCTGCCCAGATTATGAAGCCACATCAAGTTTTCAGGTGCCGTTCGATTCTGAGAGGAGCCACGGTGGTTCCACAGTTGCTGATCCATTGGAGTGAGATGCCACCAGATTTGGCTACTTGGGAAGATGACAACAAGATACCAAAAGCTCTGCGGCTGGGCGAGTAGCCATCTGTAGATAAAGCTTGAGGACAAGCTTTTGCTAAGAAAGGGGGAGTGTTACGCAAGTGGGTCGTGGGCCGTCATTTGTAGCGGGCCCAGATGTGAGTCAGCGCCGTGTCAGCACCGTGTGAGCTGGATGCGCTGCCAACATCTGTTATAAGCTGAGCCCCGCCTTTGTAACCGTGAACGAAGAACGTACTCCCTTCGTCTAGAATATCTGTCGTTCTCGCTTCTCGAGAAACAACTTTAACAAAATATATATTAAAAAATATTAATATTTATGATACATAATTGGTATTATCGGAAAAATCTTTGAATCTAGTTTTTTAATAAATTTATTTAGAGATATAAATGTTGCTAATATTTTCTATAAATCGAGTTAAACTTGTGACACGAAAACCGAAAATGACAAATAAACTGGGACAGAGGAAGTAACTCTAAATCCCCCGTCTAATGAACTCCTCTCGGGATTCAGCCGAGCTCCATCTCTGTTCTTCCTAAATTCTTGCTACGTTTTCCTTCCAAACTCCATTCAGTTATCTAGGATCGTTACACCAGTGCACTCATCTGAACGTAGCTATAATATTAACAACGGACTAGAGATGTGCTTAGGGAAAGACAATTTTCAATTTCTAAAGTTGCACGATACACCTAGCTGCTTCGTGAGATGGACGAAATCTTTCAGTGCTCCCAAATCAATCCGTGACTGAAGTCCTTGTTCTTCAAGCTGCAGGGTCTAATGAGTGTTCTGGAGAGCATCACATGGTTATATTACCTCGTTTTGGAAGGCTTTGGACAGCCTGTGTACCCATATCAATCTCAGCACCCTCGGTCCGTCACTACTACAGAATTGTACATCACTGTCGGCCTCATCACTGTCGGATTTTAAGAAACCGACAGTGATGGCCCATCACTATCGATTTTTTTGTTAAAACCAGCAGTGATAGGACCAACCGACACTGATATTTGGGTCTTCATTGTCGGTTCATATCACTGTCGGTTTTAGCCAAGAACCGACAGTGATATTGGATCATCACTATAGGTTTTAGCCAAGAACCGACACTGATACTATCACTGTCGGTTCGTGGCTTGAACCGACAGTGATATGCTATAAGAAAACTTCATAAGTTTCTCATATGATGTTCGATGAAGATGAACTTTATATCAAAGTTGTAGTATTCGATGAGATCTACAACTTTGTGTTTCAAACTTTTTTAATTTGAAATCGTTTGAATGTCCAAATATTTTCATTTGAAATCTTCTGTCTAACGAAAATTACGTTTAATTTCTAAAATTTGAAATTTAAATTTTTTTAAATGACCTCAGATGGAGAAACGCCCAAAATAAAAGTTGTAGATCTCAAAAAGCTATGCAACTTTGTAGTTGATAACTTTTTCATTTGAAATCATTTACTACTTTAAAGTGCTATTTTAAATTAAATTTTAAAATTATTGAAGAACTCTGATTTCTCTTTTAATCTCTGGTTAAAACTTGTAACTAGTCTTTCTCCCTCGTACTAACTTCAAATTCGATGATTTTTCCTAAAAATTTCTAAAATCATGCTATATCAATTTATTTTGTTCTTATAGCTACTATTTTATCCATCTTTTCATGTGACTGTGTTTTATCTATTTGAATTTTGAATTTCAAAAAATGATAACTTCAATCGTCATTTTGGAGCACTAAATGATTTCAGTTGAAAAAGTCATGAACATAGAAGTTATAGAATTTATCAATATCTATTATTTTAGTCATTCTTCATCCGATAAAATAATAGTAACATTGTTCACAAAATTTACATATCTCTCTTATAGTTTCATAAACTATAAGAGGGGTACGTAACATTTGTGAGCAATGTTACTACCACTATGTCGGATGAATAAATGATCAAATGACCAAAGTAAAATTTGTAGATCTCATAAAGTTATGAAACTCTATAGTTGACAACTTTTTGATTTGAAATCATCTCGTCAAGAAAAACTACGTTTGAATTTCTAAAATTTAAAATTCAAATTTTGTAAATTACCTCAGATAGAGAAACTACCAAAATGAAAGTCGTAGATCCCAAAAAGTTATAAAACATTGTAGTTGAGAACTTTTTGATTTAAAATCTTCTTATCAAGGAAAACTATGTTTGAATTTACAAAAATTTGAAATTTAAACTTTTTAAACGATCTCGGATGGACAAACAGCAAAAACGAAAGTTCTAGATCTCAAAAAGCTACAAAATTTTGTGGTTGATAACTTTTTGATTTGAAATCATCTTATCATGAAAAACTATGTTTGAATTTCTCAAATTTAAATTTTAAATTTTGTAAACGACTTCGGATGGAGAAACCACCAAAATAAAAGTTGTAGATCTCAAAAGGTTATAAAACTTTGTAGTTAACAACTTTTTTATTTGAATTCGTTTAGGGTCCTAAATATTCATTTTAAAATCAGATGAACATTAAATGGCTAGGACGAAAATCTCATTTGGACACAAATAGCTTGCAGGTGGAGTGGTTAGGGGCTGAAGATGCGAAGCACGAGGTTAAAGGTTCGAGCGCAATCACGTGACTTGTGACTTGCGATGCGCGACCATGTGACTGTCCAGTGAGGCCTCTCCTAGAATTAAAAAAAATCTCTATTTTTTCAGCCTGTTTTTTTTATTTCCTGAAAACCACATCGTTGTTGGTTTTTTATAATAGGTAGTGATGATTCCCTTTTATCACCGTCGGTATACCACTGTCGGTTTAAAATCTAGCTGTGAAGGGGGTTTTTGAAAGTTTTTGAACTGACGATGTGAAGATATGGGACAACTACCGTACCTCAGTGTTTACGGTTCTATGTGGCAGGAATGTGATGAGGTGAAACTTTCATTCGAAACTAACAAATCCTCGCAGATGTTCCTCTTCACTGACTATCCATGAAGTACGCCATAAAATATGAGCAGCTTTGATCCAGTGGATCCTTTGCTATACATGATACAAAACCAAATGGAATTTGATGTCTAGGCTGTACAGGCTCAAAACCAAATGGAGTTTGATGTCGCTCCGCCCATGCCCAACGGCAGAAGCCTACGCAAGTACCAAAGGCACCCGCAGCGATCTTTCCGAAAAAGACGCTCATCTTGCCTGTTATTCAAAGCAAAGATTGATTCCTATTTTTCCCTGAAGAAAGCGAGGCACAATCGTACCAGGTACTTGTTCCATGCAGCACTGCTGGGCGTATATCTATCTTCCCCAACTGTTTAAGTGCATACGACCGACCTCGAATATTTTCTTCCCTTGTCGGCTGAACTAAAACCATCTAATACTAAGGGCAGTCCCAATGAAAGAAACTAGTAGTTTCTATAATATAGGATACCGCACAAAAAAGTACTGATTTCCAACCCATGGTTTCTATGAGTAATAACTATTTTTTCTTTCTCTCTTCCAACTCTATTTTTTCCTCCAATGGGAGTGCGACACGAGCTCCCTAGAAACTGGTGGTTTCTTCCCAATGGCGATTTCATGGTTTCTTGGTGCATTGGGTCAAGAGTAGACCTGGTTTCTTCATGAAGAAACCATTTCTATGATTTTTGCTCTCTTTCTTCATTAATTACGTTGCCATGTCAGCATTTTGCCTACGTGGCAAGTCATTTAATGAGGATAGAAACCATCATCAATGCACCGTTGGGACTGCCCTAACAAAACAATGATACACAAAATCCAATGCTGATATTTATTAGAAAGAATATTATTATTTTCCAAAAAAAAAACACGCGACAAAAGCCAGCCGGCAGAAGCCAACATCACCGATTCACAGTGTCAGCATGATCGCTACAATTGTTATTGGTATTACAACGGAACTTCATATCAACAAATAGTATCAACAATAATTCTTAATTGAGGGATATGAGGACACAGAATTAAGAAAATACAAAACAAAAAGCGCGCGAGAATAGGATGTGCACATCACATGCTGTACACGGGTACAAAATTATATATCTATATATTGTGTGATAGCTTTGTAGAAGGATCCATCATCAAACTTGTACTAAACTCGAACCTGGCTAAGCAGTCCTCTGATCTTGTCCCCAAATCCTCTACCTATCCCAAATTCCAGTTCAATTCCATCGATAGCTAACATATATTATTGCCGGAAATACTTTGTTTAATGGAGCCTTTTCCGAACAGGCCCTAGATTCCTTTTCTTGGTGCTCCAATCAGCACACATCGTTGTGTGTGTTTTGTTTGTTGCTATATATGGCCGGGCGCCGGGCACTTCATTCCCGACCTCTGCACTTCATTCCTGTACATATATGAACTCGAAGAGAGAGGAACGTTGAGTGCAAATACACCGAGACCATACAAAACATGATTAACTTTATTCCAAAAAAGGAAAAGGCAAAGGAAATTTGCATTGCACGTCATTGATGCACTATCTCATGTACAATCACAAGGAAAAACAAAGAAACATCAAGCAAATAAAGGCTTCTCGTTGATGTATATTCAACGGGCCGGGCGATGCCAGTGATCTTGTTGCCGACCCCTGGGCTGCATGTAACGAAGGAACGTGCGCAGATGATGATGATTTAGATACATATTACCGCTGCCCCTGCCCCTGCTCGGCAGCATGACCGCGGGCGAATGCACGGACGAAAAGGACCGTCAGGATTCCGAGGAGGGTGTACGACACGAAAAGGAGCGCCGCCGAGTCCGAGTCGCGCCGGGTGTCGTAGGCGTCCAGCGCCGTGCTGCACGTCAGCACGGCGAAACCCACCTTAGCAAGCACGCAATACTGCCCGTCCATGTTGACTCTGCCGCCGCCGCCGCCTTCTTCTCTGGCGCGGTGGTGATCGGCGTCGCGGAGGCAGAGCAAGACCAGGGCGCCGACGGCTAGCGGCATGATCGTCGGCGCTACCCCGGACGCGAACATGGCCGTGAGCAGCGCTGTGAGCGCCCACACGGCGGCCTTGGTCTTGGCATCCCTGCCATTGCCGCCACGCTCGAACTCACGGAGGCAGAGGAAGACCAGTACGAGCGCGGCATCCACGGCGAGCACGGACGTGACTGAGGCGGCGTCGCCCCAGGAGTTGTAGATGGCGAGCACCGAATTCAAGGTCAGGGCGCCCAAGCGTAGCTTGGTCAGGGTAGAATATTGCCGGTCGGCCATGTGAAATGCGGAGTAAATCGCACTGATTCTAGCACTAGAAGTGTCCTTGAGCTGAGCGAGTTTGTTTCGAGAAGGGCGATCTCTGCGACAATTTATAGGGACGAAGTGCTCCGGTTGGCACCATCGTGACGCCCAAAACAAAAGGACGACGGCGACCATTCTATATTGCCGGAAATACTTGTCAAGTGGGGGCTTTTTCAGAAACGATGGTCCATGGCCATCCAGAAAAAGAGAGGGCACGAGTTCGAGCCGTAGCTCAGTTGGCTTGCTCGCTGTGATAGGAGCGGCCGGTCCTGGGTTCGATTCCTGGCCAGGAGTCTCACGTCTGTTTCGCGTAGATGTACCACAATGGTTAAGTGACGTGCCCGTTACGCTTATCTCTCAACCTGCGTTCGTTGTCAGGTATAGTTATAGGTTTATTTGTATACTGTGTGTGAGGTGCACGTGTGTATGATGGTGTGTGTCTGTATTTGAATAGATATCTTTATTTATTTCTACTAGCAAGGTAGATACCGGTGGAAGGAGCTACTCCCTACCCGCCATCTATTATATTGAAAAGCTTCTTGATCTGTTTTCGTCCTGATCCGAAGCACCCCTTTTCCATTCATAGAGAGCACCACTTCATTGTATACAACACGATGAACCGATCAAGAAAGACGAAGGTAGCTAGCGCTAGAGCTATTCCTACGAAAAGGGGAGCGAAGCTACAAGTGCGGAATTCATACCCTTCCAATTTGGATTTGGGCACAAGGTTGACACTAAACAATATCTAGAGGGAACACGCATAGAAAGGGAATGGCATGTTCACAAACTGGTACTTTTCTCCCGGTAGGTATGACATACAGTCATACTCAATTCGATGGAATTTTTTGATCTTAATACTTGTTGTTTTGCCGATATTTGCAGGATCACATGCAGAAGAGAAATGCTATCCCCACTCCGACCAAGACAGAACTTTTACCAAAAGTTCGCTACCTTAGGACAGTTAGAGTTACTGCCGCTGTTTACCGGGGCTTCCATTCAAAGCTTATCACACTTCTCCTTCTGACCTTCCAGCACCGGACAGGGAGCCTCTAGGTGTGGAGGACTCTACAAGGTATCGAAGTATTGTAGGCACTCCACTACGGGTACGGAGGCCAGATAGAAGGATTGAAGAATCCTGATGTTCCGGGGAAGTACGAGAAAAGGCATGAGAGAAATATTGGCTAGTAATTATGAAGCCCCAATTCTTAACTGGAAGGGACACCAAAGGACTCCCCTCCCTTTCTGATTATTCTATTTAATGCAAGAGTAAGGGTACTTGAGGTATCTTGCACAGTCTTGGACAGTAGACAAAGAAAAAACTATAATTTGGTAATAAAATCTCTTCAGAACTTGAGTTTGATTCCATTTTTCTATTCGCATAATTGAATTCCAATAAAAAAATACTTAGTCTCTTAAACAAGACATTCTAAAACTCTATCTGCATACAGAGTTTGACCCACGGTACGATGCAGCTGAAAAAGGTAAGCCGGTTAAGTGCTTTGTTCGCTTACAAAGGTATAACCTTTTGCTCCCTGGGGCGTAAAAATTGTTTTCTATCACCTTGACCTAAAGAAAAAAGCTTTTCTAAGCAGATACAGAATGAAACGACCTTATTTATCTAAACCCTTCTAGAAACTGATGCCTGTGAGGTTGGAATGGGTGTTGGCTGTACTTAGATGAGAGGCCTAAAAATAGAAAAAGGGAGGGCACTCCGATTCCAAATGCCAACTGTCTACCTAGTGCCACTCATCTGAACGTAGCTATAATACAAAGGACTAGAGATGTCCTTGTCGACACACTGTATTCCTAGAGTAGCATGATACACCTACTTCCTGAGATTGACGAGATCTTTCAGTGCTCCCAAATCGATTGGTGATGGATGTTGAGGTCCTTTTTCTTCAAGTTGCAGCCTTTGCAGGGGCTAATGAGCTGAGTGTTCTGTAGGGCACCACATGGCTACCTTACCTCGTTTGGGAAAGCTATAGACGGTCTTGTTAGATGATCTTCACTAATTAGCTGGTTCGCGCCATGATCAGAGCGTCCAACCGTTCCATAATTAGTGGACCTTCGCCGCACAGCGCTATAAAAAGGGAAGTAGGGATCGAGGCACAAGGTATGAGGTTCACCTGAGCCACCAGACGCCTCACCTACAGTCCCTAAACCCTAACCGATCTAGACAGGGGGTGCTGCCAGCGACAGGAAGACCGTCACCGGCCACCGCCGCCTCTACACCATCACCACAGCGACAACGTTTTCGCCGTCGGGCTTCCCCGCGCCACCATCAGCAACCCCATGGTCAGCTCGTCTTCTACGAAGGCGGCCTATGGTTTGCACCTCCTCCACCCCCTTCCTCCACCATCTCTCTCACTCTATCTGTTAATCCCGTACTGGTAGATGTTTTAGGACTCGCTGTTTATTTCAAATTCAAGTACACATGCTAGATCTATGACCAGTGATCCAGTTTTATTTCTATCGATGGCTAGTGATCTAGGTCTGTACCCATACCAATCCCATCCCAGCACCCTTGCCTCTTGGTTGCTGCAACGGCCCGCGATCTGATCACAACTATACATCAGTGTTCGCGTCCGGGGTAGCGCCGACGATCATGCCGCTGGCCCTCGGCGCCCAGGTCTTGCTCTGTCTCCGCGACGCCGATTACGAGAAGAAAAACTGTTCGTGAAGGACAAAGCGAGATTAATGTACAATGCCTCCGCTACCGTATGTAGCTTCGGCTTCGTTATTCATGGCGTACTACCGCGCTCGCCGTATGGGCTACCCCTTCGACGACCACCACATCGATCAGGGCGTCACTGCTGCACTCACTGCGGAATCTCCTTGGAGATAACCGTGGTGCCAGGATGCACGTCGGGGTCGCCGGACTCGTCGTCGACGCACGGGGCCTGCTGCGGAGGTAATGCCGCCACCGCCGGTGATTGGAGTACCTGATGGAGGCAGGGTTCCCGATCTGTTATTCATCTTGTAATCCTGCTTTTGGTATATATAGGATCAGAAAGAATGGTTGCGGGCCTGGAGCCCTGGAGGCAGCGCGTGTTAGAGATTTTGAGCTTCCATTGTGGGCCACTGTGGCCCCGTAATAAGCATGTACAAATCTCAGCCCAATGGTATTTAGATCCAGGCCCAAATGCGAAGCTGCTACGAAATGAAGGCACCCATCATTTGATCCGTTGTGCGCAAGATACTGTACGTATTAATGGCATCGCATCATTGTGACAATCTACTTTTGTGTAAAAAATGGTTATCATTTGTATTTATACAGTATCATCTATATATCAGTGTCCAATGCAACCAAATTATTAAGACATCTTAGACGCGTGCCTGAGTGAATGAATGTGCGTCGTCATGAGATACAGCGTGGGTAGAATACAACACCACGTCACAGAAGCTTCTGCTGGACGTTATAACAGTGTCAATTGTTATGAATCACTTTATTAGTGATCAACAGTTCGATTAGAGGACACCTCTTCTGAAATTGTCCCTTCACATGTATATGGCCTCGTTCGGCTTGCTGAATCTTGACTGAAATTGACTAAAAAAACACTGTTCTGGCTGAAATGTTGTGAGAAAAAAACATTGTTCCTTCACATGTATATATATTTACAATTATAGATCCATGAATGAACAAGAGTTTTTCACTCTCATTTATCTCTTGAGTCTCTTGCTTTACATCAAAGACACCCTACCCTAAACACGTTATCAGCACGCATAGCCTTCTCTGCTTTCTCTCGAAAGGGAAGAAGTAGAGGCCGTTCCAGCGAAGAACAAGAAGAGCATCGCTGAGTTCGCCAACTCTTTTGCCCTTCGCTCTCAGCATTCACCGGAAGGAAGAAGCAGATGCCGTTCCAGAAGAGAAGAATGGAGAATGAATGAGAGACCTTTTTTATCTTCAACGGTGTCTCATCTTTTTGCAACAATCAAAAACTACAGTAAGCCATCTAGTCATGTTAGTCTTACCTTGATTGTTGTAGCGACATCTTCATCCTTCATCAAATCCACGGCAACAAAGCCGCGGACACCGTGTTCTCCTCGGCCATGGTCACTGTGGTCCGTTCGGACCCGTGCAACAGCGCCGTGAGAACAGCACCGTTCTTTGCCGTGACTGTGTGACCGAGAGGGGGGCAGGGGTCAATGAGCTCAGAGGCAAAATGGTCAGTTCAGGCTAAAATTTTGGGTAAAAAATATTAAAAGTGGATTTAAATCTTAAAATGGCATTATAACGTGTTGGACTCATTTTATAAGGGCACTTCAACGAAGCCCACAAACTTGATCGCATTTGGGCGAAGCCCACCTGCTATGAGGGCAAAATTCCAATTTTCTCGTTTGGATAAGGTTCTGTACTTTTGCAGAAAAGACCTTGCATTTTCTGTAAAATAAATAATTATCCTTCTAGATAATTATGTACTATACCTTTTTAATGTTTTAGCCCACAGGTTAAAACGTTAATCGCATATCTTATTATCTATACTTTACAATGTAGTCTTCCGGCTACAATATATTTCACTATGCTTTATTTGCCGCATGCAAATATATATTCTGGATCCTCAGATCTTTAGGAAATTGCATAAGTGATATATTTATGTGCTTTTAAGCCCTCGGTTCAATGTAAATTTTAAATTTACAAGCAAATAAAATTACTGTTCTAGATTGAAAATTATTCCAGACTAGAATTGGCAGTGTTCAAAGAGTTTGTCCAATGGCATTCCCAATAACACATAGCACCATAGTTACATTGTTCAAAGTGTTTACCCATGGCAATTCCCAATAACATGTAACCGATGTGTTGAATATATTGTTCAAAGTGTTGTCATATAACATTCTCAATAACAATATATTCCAATTTATTTTTCTATGCAATTTATTTTTGCACTTTTAATTAAGCCCATTAGCTTATATCCTAATCTCTAAGTGCTTAATTCATTTTCATGCAAATATTTTATGTAATTACCTCATCATTTGTGTATAATGTTCGAAAACTTTATTGGCCATACACAAGGTACTATCATAGTACTACTGTGGGATCTACACTATGTTATATACAGTGATTATCCTCAACGTGTGTACCCAATATCAAGTTTTAGAACAAATGAACTTAACCTTCACGGTAACAACTTTTGTTCGTTTTTCAAAATTGGTCATACACAAGGTGTACCACGTACTACCATGGGATTTCATCCTCAATGTGTGTACCCAATTTTGAATATGTACTACAAAAGGGTCTATACCTACAGATGATTGCCATGATCCATATTTTAGATTGGCCATACACAAGCTAGTATCCCAATACTACCGCAGGATCTACACTATGTCCATCACATAGTGACTATCTTCATGTGCTTATCCAATCTAAATATGAATTACATAAGGTTTACACTGTTTAAGTGTTTACTTTCAAAGCAACAGTCTCATAATTTGAGATCTACATCATGTTTCTATAAACATAGTGACTACCTCCAAGTTGAATCACCCAATAAAGTCTATGTCCTGTTTCTAACATATGACTACCTTCAAAGTGTGATCAACCCATGTTATTAGCATAAACACAAGGTAGTGGGATAACATCTACTGCACATATTTGCATATTATGCACCCCTACTACAAGGTCACCAATTTGGTTTGCACCTATGTGTGTTAACTTGCTAATACATAATGATTGAGACTATTTCTTGGCAATAAATACTATTCATAGTGATAGTAGTGATTTTCTATCACCTATCCAATATGAGGTAAACGCTACATGTGATTCAAAATTCATCTTGATTTCACAATATTTTGCATATGCCAATTCAAGACTCATCTTGAATTTGAAGATATTTAAGTAATCATTTGCTTAAATAAATAGCAATCTATAGTGCATAATTTTGGGACTCCTTTCTATCATATACAAAGCCTATGTTTTGACAATGATTTTACATCATCTCATCTATTCCCACAGGAATGGATTCCAAAACATTAGTAGCGACTTTTGTCGCCTATTCTTTATAGAGTGGTCAGTCTATAATCAAGTATTACCTTGAACACAATTTTTTCCTTTCTTGCTATATAATTTACTGTCCAAGTAAATTCATACATGACCAACTTATATAGGACATGGATAATATTTTCAATTTTGACTTTTCCATACTCTCATTTGAATGGAATTTATTTTCCTACCATGAGCGTTAAGATATCAATAATATCATTGGGGGCATATGGCATCACTGCTATTGTTGCTCAACCCTAACAAAATGCTCAGTCCATTCTGGATATTGGTACACTTGTTTTTGCATTTTTAATGCAACTCCAATGCTTGGATTTCTACAAATCCGTGTATTCAAAGGAGTGAGATCCATCTACCTTTTGTAAGTCCCTCATTGGGATTTCTACGAAGGATGCAAGATTGCCCAAATTATAAACAAGTCTTTCACTCATTTGTTTATCAAGGATCTTTGATCCATGGTAATTTACAACATAATGGATTCTCATGAACGCAAGTGTCATTTTTTATTTAGAAAAGTGACCATGTGTGACAAATCTCACATTTTTTCACAAAAATGTGATTGTACAGTTCATGTACACAGAAATGCCAAATCAAATATTTGGCTCAACTATAGCTCCAACTCATTGGAGGCAAGCGAGTTCTTTGAAACAGTTTGAAGTTCACTTCAACATGCAAACACTTGCAAAAGTCTTCATATTTCCATTGGAAATATTATTAGCCTAATGTCGTATTACCACATGTAGTATGCTGTCCATTACCAAAAATATCGTGTACCTCATACATGGTATATATATTCTATATGAGTGCAAAGTCTTTTGGATTCTGCCTCGGTCTATATAGAATCAATTGGGATTCTACTAGATGGAAAGGAATCTTGTTTAGTGGGCCATCGTACCGCTAACACAATTATGAGAGATTACAATATCTATGGGTATTCATTTTTAATCTTGGATGCACCCATGTATCCTGATTTTATTGATACTCCATGATGTTTTCATGTATTCAGTTGCATGGTTTCCAAACTGGAACTCAATACTAAAGAGTGATGATGAAAATCTACACTCTACTTAGTGCAACATATATGAAAACCATATGATTGTGCAAATTCCTTCCATATCATCTTGGGTGTATTATACATACATCAATCCCATAATATATGTTACGTACAAAATAATTTTCTCTCTTGATCCCATCAAGATTAGGCACATTTGGCTTGATCATTCTACATTTAGAATGATGAGAAAATTATTATCAATTCTATTGGTCACAACATCAATGTGAGCCACCAAATTTCTGAAGAACTTCAAGAACATACATGTGACTCCATTTCCATTTTATGGATCATAATGATACTATGTAATGCACATTTATGCATCTACAATGTTGTCCTAAGTGTGTGCCTTACTCATAAGGTACCACAAATTTGCCAAACTCATCGCTCAAATTCTTCAATTTAGAGCAAATGACCCGAGACGCGGGATCTAATCCATTTATATGAAAATGTTTGGTTTCTATGGACTAAATCATTAAGTATCTTATATTCATACACATAATGGTCAAACTAAATCTCTCATTGAGAGAATTAAGTTTGTTGTTTGATGACCCAAAATAGAATTGCAAATTACCAACATCTAGTTGGTAGCATACGAATTTACACCGCATCATAAATCCAAATTTATCAACTGCAATTATATGACTCCCTCCGTTGCAGTTAGTACGAGGAAATTTGGTCCTATAGCCAAAACATTTCTCATCTGTGAATCGGTAATGTTTTGCGCGTACCGATATCACCACCGCGGCATACATCAATGGGCATTGAAGGTCTACACAAGGTGTCGATGCAGAAAGTGACCAACTAGTAAATATTTATAGTTTTGCTGTACGTTGTGATCGGAGGTGGCCTAGCACTCAATGACACAGGATTTATACTGGTTTAGGCAACATGCCCTACGTCCAGTCGGGTTCGGTCGGCGACTTTATTCCTGAGCCTAGGTGCTCGAAATCTGTAGTGGGGTTACAAACGAGAAGGAGAAAGGAGGGGGTATACAAGAGGTTCAGAAGGCTCCGACCGGAAGGGTTGTGGTCGGAACTCGGTGGTACCGCGGTTGTAAGGGGTTGGTGTCGATCTAGTGAGTCTGAGCTTGAAGAAGTCGATCTCCTCTGGTTGGAGGGAGCGCATCCCCTTTTATAGATGAAGGGGATGGCTCTTTACAGGTGAGAGGGAGAGAGTATAGATATTTCTAAGTCTTGCTGCCTACGGTGATGAAAACAGGATAATGGTTGAAGCCTCCCAATACTGTCGATGTCGCTGTAGGATGTCAGATGTGCACGGGGGGTCGAGATATCTTCTTCAGGAAGGATGGACGCCGGTACCTGCAAATACTTCTTGATGTCTAGTGGCATGTGAGGAGCTGCGCTATGTTCACTCGGTATGGCAAATCCTGGAGCCCATGCTGTGATCGATGTCCAGAGACACGTGGGGGGCTTACCGTATGGGAGTTTCTAGCGGCCCCTACAATACTTTGTGTCAGGGTGCTGCAGAGCACTGTTTTACGCAGGGTATGGTCCCTGGTACAGTGGTTTTGGCTTGTGAGTCATGCCTTGCCTTTCTCCGCACGTCTTCTAGTTCCTTCTGAACGGGGAGCCCCCGGTCGGATGGCTCTAGTCGGCCCTTAGTGCGCCGGTCGGAGAAGAGCGGTGAGCAGGCTTCCCGCGAGCCCCAGTCGCAGGGTCAGAGTCACGGGGTCGGAGCAGGAAGCAGCGTTTTGGGCCAAGCCTTCCGATTGGAGAGACTGCTTGGAGATGGCTGGTGCCTGAAGCGAGTGCTCCGATCAGAGAGGTGGGCCGAAGAAGCTGACTGAAAGGATCAAGATGCCCAAGAGGGGGGTGAATTGGGCTAATTCTAAATTTTCTTGCAATAATCAAATCCTACGGATAGCCCAATTAACCCCTTGTGCCTAGAAAAGTGTTTCTATCAAACTAACGCACAAAGGACTTGCAACCTATGTTCCAAAACTTACTCTAGCATGGCAATTCTATGAATGTAAAGACAAGTATTGAATTGCTCAAAGTAAATACTCAAAGTAAATGCTCAAAGTAAATAGAGAGAGAGGAACGCGGCGATGTTTTGCCGAGGTATCCGGAGAGTCACCACTCCCCACTAGTCCTCGTTGGAGCACCCGCGCAAGGGTGTAGATCCCCCTTGATCCGTGCAAGGATCAAGTGCTCTCTACGGGTTGATTCTTCAACACTCCGTCGCGGCGAATCACCCAAAGCCGCTCACAGCTTGAGTTGGGTCACCCACAAGCTCCGTCGGGTGATCACCAAACTCCCAATCACCACCAAGCTGTCTAGGTGATGGCGATCACCAAGAGTAACAAGCACAAACTCTCACTTGACCACACGAAGCCTAATGAGAAGATGGATGCACACTTGTCTACTCTTGATTCACTAATGAGGCTACTCTCTTGGATTCTCAAATCTCAATCACCTCACTAGGACCTTGCTCTTATTGGCACTCATAAACGTGTTTCTCAGCTGTTGGAATGAGCAAAAGCGACTCCACACATGAGTGGAGCTTCTATTTATAAGGCAGCCTGAAAAACGAACCGTTATGAGCTTCTGCGGGGTGACCGGACGCTCCGGTCAGTTCAACCCGCGAACCAGTAAAAATGTATTGACCGGACGCTGGCAGGGTCCGGTCAGCACTGACCAGACTCGTCCGGTTGCATAAAACCCTTACTGGAACCTTACTGGACTCGACCGGACGCTGAACCCTCAGGGTCCGGTCAGTACTGACCAGACGCGTCCGGTCACAGATTCACTTCTCTGGAACCTTACTGGAGTCGACCGGACGCTGCCTTTCAGCGTCCGGTCACTTGACCTCTCCAGCGTCCAGGTGCACCGAACGCAGACAGCTGATCAAATGAACTGACCGGACCCTGCGGCCAGCGTCCGGTCGCACCGGGGCCAGCGTTCGGTCAGCATTTGACCCTCCATTCACTTCCAACTCTCGATCATATGTGAATGAAGTTTGCTTCAAAGGATCTTAGGCATTCATAGGAGCTACCTAGAGCTAGTTTAAACAAGTGTGCACCACACCTAACTCACTAGACTCAACTAGGTCAAGCTACCCGTCCATACCCCCATAATAGTACGGCCAAAGGAAAAACAAAGTCCTAAACTACTCTAAGTGTCTCTCCAACTCCAATCGACACTTAGAACTAGTCATCCTTAACTTATCGTCCATCCTTTGAAAACCGAAACGATTTCCATCGTAGGGGCATGACAACTTTGATTGCCCAATCGATCTCCATTACCATGACCTAACTTAATTGCCTCTGCAGAACACACGTTAGTCATAGTAATCTTGTATTGTCATTAATCACCGAAACCCAACTAGGGGCCTAGATGCTTTGAATCTCCCCCTTTTTGGTGATTGATGACAATACCACCTCGAGTATGTGAAAGAGTGAGATTTTTGATGGGCTTGGTTCATATAAGCTTTTGTCGATAAGAACAAAAGTGTTAGTCAAGCTTATATGACCCAAGCCAACACAATGTACTCAAAGGATATGAATTAAGCATGAGTATGAGTAACAAAGCTCATTTGCATCGGAGTATAAACGCGGAAGCAAAGGCAAATGAGCATAACACAAGTGATATGACATATACATAATGTAAAGTAGAGAGCACACATGTCATATATCACAATCATGTAGATAGCACTATCACATAGATATAATAATATGCATGAAAGTAATCACACGAATGCATAAGTAATAGTGTATCACACAAATAAAACTCCAAATATATATAATAAGCTAATACTAGACAACTAGCTCCCCCTGAAACTCGCCCCCCCTGAGTCTACATACTCGAACCCTCTCCCCCTTTGGCGTCAAACACCAAAACCTAAGGGTCGGTCGGCGGAGCTGCAGCGGATGAGTCGGGCGCTGAAGTATGTGGGGCAAGCTGGAACTGGGTACCATCATCATCTGACCCTGAGCTCTGTACTGACTGACCCTCTGTGGCAGGAAGTGTCGCTGAAGCGGTCTGGGTCTGAGCTGGGGCTGGTGCTACCTGTGAAGCTGCTAGTACGTCTGTCGTAGGATCTAAAGAGGCGATAGACGAGGGGAGCCTCTGAGTAGTCACTGCGACTGGAGCTGCTATAGAAGGACCGGCGGTATGCATATGAGGCGGTGTAGGCATGCCGGTCAGCTCGCTAAAGGATGCTCCAAGACTCCTGGAGACTGACGTGTTAGGCACAAAAAGCGAGGGTGACTGCTCTGGTGAAAAGCCTGTGTGATATGGAGTGAACTGCGGGGCAACCACCGGTGAGGACAACCACTGGGACACCTGAACTGTAGGTGAAGCAAACTGAGCTGGAGCCTGTCCCTGACTCTGAAACCCACTAGGCTATATAGCTAGAGTCGTCGAAGTGGTGGCAGGCTGCGCAAGCTGGGGCGAAGGCTGTGGTAGTGGAGCCCCAAGTGCTATCACTACATGCTGCATAAAGCCCATAAGCTACTGCTGCATGAGTATCTGCTGGTGATGCATCTGTTGCTGCTGCTGCTGGAGAAGCTACTGCTGCCTCTGGAACTCGTCCTGATGAGCCTGGAACTGTGCGAAGTTGGCAGCAGTCTCCTGTGCCTGTCGTGCCTGATCCTACTGCATCCGCTCAAGAATGGCAATCAATGCGGGGTCCGTCTGCGGTGCTGGTGGAGCTGAGCTGGAACTGCTGGCCTCTGCATCATGTCTGCGTGGAGGCATCTGAGGAATCGGCAGATAGTCATCATCCGAGCTATCACTGGACTTGGTTATCCCCTGTTGTGCCTCAAGCTGCTCCTCCTCTGTGGCGGCAATGCCTCTGATGATCTCGTCCTGCTGAGCTGCTGACTCTGGAATATCTGGACGACGACTAGGACAAGCTGGTGCCTGTGGAGTGATGTGCCTGATCCTCTAGGCCATGTTATATGCGGGAAACTCTATGGTGGCAGCCCTGTACTCTGCAACCAACTCAGGGGTCCTGACGTGCACACACTGTAGCATCAAGAATGTGACCCAATGTGCATAAGGAAGCTGTCGGCGACCCTTGAAGCCCTCAGCAATAGTATCCTCCATCTCTGATAGAAAGAGGTCCCAAATGTCGAACATGGTCTGCTACATCAGGGCATTAAGGAGCCAGAGCCGTAGGCGAGTCAGACCCTCTCTGTAACCCAACCTGGGAAGTAGTGTCCTCCTGATGATCGCCTCTAGCACACGAGCTGTAGGAGTCAGGTCACTGGGGTTCCTGCTCGACCCCTCACCAAAGGGCTCCTTGAAACAATGTCGCACCAGATCTGTAGGTGGCACCAACCCTCCATGAGGACGCCTGGGAGGCTCCTGCTATCCATAGCATACCTCATGCAACTTGACAGGCTGATCCTGTAACCTCAGTATCTCCTAGGCCCTTAAGCTCATCACTCTGTAATCTCTGCCGTTGAATGCAAAGTGAATGAAGTTGTGATGCGGATCAACGTAGAGTGAAGCATAAAACTGTCGGACCCAAGATGGTACATATACTCCTGTCCGGCCAATTAGATCTGCGAGCCCCGGCAAATATGACAAGTAGGGGTGGATGTGCTCTCCAACTGCTGCCACAATAGACTCCAAACTGCAGACTCTCTGTGATCTGAACACTGCCCCACTGTTGATATAGGCATTATAGAAATCCTCCTAGAGCGGCGTGTAGAACCCCTCGGCTGCTCTCTCATCCCTCCTCGGAGGGAACCACACATCGAACTCAACAAATCTCAACTGGCGAACCTGTCTGGCTGTGGCGGCCCTCAAGTCGAGGTGTACCACTAGAGGCGAACCCTATGGTCTGGGCGGTGGGCGTGAGCCCCTGCGCTATGTAGCTGGCCTCGGTGGTACTGTGGCACTGGTCCGACTAGAGCGGCGTAGCTAGGGTGCCGGTATGGTCTCCTCGGCCTGCTGACCCACCTGAGTCTCCTGAGCTGGCTGAGGCTCTACTGGTGGGGGCTGCTGCTGTGCCTCCTGCTGGGACTCCCCCTGAGGTCGAGCCTCCTCAATAGCCAGTCGACGTCCTGCCATCATGATAGTCCTAGGTGGACCACCATGAAGACGCTCAGCCTCCTCAACTGCTGCCCTCTGTGCTGGTGTGAGCTGTGGATCTGCTATGACAACACCACTGCGAGCGCCTCCTCTCTCGGCACGCTCTGCGGCCTCTGCAATAGCTGCTGCTCTCGCTGTCTCTGCATCAGGGTACTTGCGCTTCTTGGATGTCACCTGCTTCGTTGCCTTGCCTTTCGATCCTGTAGGCCGGCGAGGCGGGGGCCTCCGATCGTCATCTCCTAGACCACCACCAACGTTCTTGGTGCGAGCCATCTGATCTGACAAGAGGATGAACTATCGCGGATGAAGATCAACTGACCAACTGACACTCCCGAGGCTTGGCCTCGATCCTTACTCGTGAGCTTGGCTCCGAGTTGACTGCCAACTGCCACGAGAACCTCAGCGACACTGACTCGCTGCACGATAGAATAGATGGATATACGAATAAATATAATATATCTAATAGATGTGAAAGACCTAGGAAGCAAGCAATGTAGGTGCGAAATTGAGACGATGGACAAGCTACCTCACGATCAGCGATACGGAGAAAGGAAAAGACGTCGCGCGGGGAACCTCGGAACCGACTAGGGTTATGGTTTTCGAAGAACAACGATGAACTGGTGGCCCTAGATTATTTGAAATCAGTGCATTGTATTGCAATTTGATCTAAGCAAATCGAAATTGGAACAAGGTTCTAGCCTTACCAAAGAGGAGGTAGGCCTGGGGCACTGGAATCGGCCTGGAGTGACGCTCGGTGCCTGGGAGCCGACGACGGCGCTGGCACGGAGAGCCGCGCGGTGGCTTGGGCACACAGCGAGGCTCGGTAGCGGGCTCCTCAGCGGCGGCGCGGTGGCGAGCGAGGCAGGGGCGAGCGCGGGTAGGGGAGGCGCAGTGGCGTGCGTGGCTGGCACAAGGAGCTTGGCACGAGGCTACGGCGGCGCGGCGGCTTGGGCGCAGGAGAGCCGGTGATGGCGGCTAGGGCAATTAGGGTAAAGAAAAACGAAGTTGGCCTTCGGTTAAATGAGGTCCCCAAGCGCAATAGATAAGGAAACGGAGAAGAGTCCTAAAGCCGCGCGAGATCCACTGACCGGACGCTCCGGTGGTAGCGACCGGACGCTACCACCCATCGTCCGGTCGATTCCAGAGAGGTCCAATACCTCTGGAATCGGGACCGGACGTGTCCGGTGGTCCATGACCAGACGCAGGCAGGATCCGGTCAGTACAGCTTGTCCTTCCTTCGATCGACCGGACGCTGGATCCCCTCCTGACTGGACGCACAAACGCAGTGTTCGGTCACTCCTTCAGCAGTAGTTCACCTCCTGTGAACTGACCGGACGCTGGACAGCAGCGTCCGGTGCACCTTTTCCAGCAAATCTTTAAAGTTCCTTCGCGCTGCCTGTTCCCAATCAAGTCCCAACTTGAATAAGATCCAAATAAACACCAATTGGGACTGATATGAGTGACCTCTCTCAAACCCTCATATTTTTCAAAATATTTTGCCTTAGGCTATTATCCTTTTTAAGAAAATAGGCAATAAAAGGGCAAATGGAACAAAACGACAAAACAACATTCATGCATATGCAATACTTGTGAGTAAATCTAGTTGCTTGTCAAGTTTGATCCAAGGTTAAGCTTCTTCACACGCTTTTCGGCGGTTATCTTAACCATGTTAGACAAACCCTATATGCATTGCCACAAATTAAACATGTTGTATATTACAATGAATGCAAGGGACAACACAAGCTCAATTTTTAGTGAAGTTGCTAAAGTCAAGTACATTGAGCTCATTCCGCAATCTACAAAATGTAGCCTCATCTAGTGTTTTAGTGAAGATATCCACTAATTGATCTTCGTTTCTTACACCTTCTAGTGATATATCATTTTTAGCAACATGATCTCTTAGAAAGTGATGGCGGATATCTATGTGTTTGGTGCGAG
This sequence comes from Miscanthus floridulus, assembly GCF_019320115.1. Lineage (NCBI taxonomy): Eukaryota > Viridiplantae > Streptophyta > Magnoliopsida > Poales > Poaceae > Miscanthus > Miscanthus floridulus. The sequence goes on from NC_089598.1 coordinate 1,757,786, forward strand.
AGTGTTGAACCGGATTATTTGCAAGTTTTACCGCACTTTCATTGTCGCACAAAAGAGGTACCTTTTCTAGAACTACACCATAGTCTAGCAAAGTTTGTTTCATGTATAATATTTGTGCACAACAAGCACCCATGGCAATGTATTCCGCTTCAGCGGTGGACAAAGCCACACTATTTTGTTTCTTGGAGGACCAAGACACAAGTGATCTAACAAGCAAATGGCACCCTCCGGATGTGCTTTTTCTATCCACTTTGCATCTGGCGTAATCCGAATCAGAATAGCCAACTAACTCAAAGATAGCTCCTTTGGGATACCAAAGGCCAATGCTTGGTGTGTGCTTAAGATACCTAAGGATTCTTTTTACAGCAATTAAATGTGTTTCCTTAGGACTAGCTTGAAATCTAGCACACATACACACACTAAACATGATGTCGGACCTAGATGCGGTTAAATATAACAAGCTACCAATCATAGAACGGTAGAGAGTTTGATCAACTGGGTTACCTCTCTCATCTAGGTCGAGATGTCCATTGGTAGGCATTGGTGTCTTGATTGGCTTACATTCATCCATCTTGAATCTCTTGAGAAGATCTTTTGTGTATTTCTCTTGAGAGATGAAGATGCCTTCTTTCATTTGCTTGACTTGAAAATCGAGAAAGAATGTAAGCTCACCAATCATGGACATCTCGAACTCCTTCGACATCAATTCACCAAATTCTTTGCATGAGTCTTCATTTGATGATCCAAAGATGATATCATCAACATATACTTGACAAATAAAGATATGCCCATCAAGCTTCTTGGTGAATAGTGTAGTGTCGACCTTCCTAATGGTGAAGCCCTTCCCAATGAGGAAGTCCCAAAGGCGCTCATACCAAGCTCTTGGGGCTTGCTTAAGCCCATATAGTGCCTTGGACAACCTATAAACATGATTAGGATATCTAGGGTCTTCAAACCCGGGAGGTTGATCAACATAGACTAGTTCATTAATAAAGCCATTTAAAAAAACACTTTTCACATCCATTTGATATAGTTTCATTTCATGATGTGATGCATATGCAAGAAGGATACGGATGGCTTCTAATCTTGCAACCGGTGCAAAGGTCTCTCTGAAATCCAAACCTTCAACTTGAGAGAACCCCTTTGCAACTAGTCTTGCCTTGTTCCTCACAACAACACCTTGATCATCTTGCTTGTTGCGGAACACCCACTTCATTCCAATGACTCTTGCACCTTTTGGTCGCTCTTCAAGAGTCCAAACTTCATTACGAGTGAAGTTGTTCAACTCTTCATGCATGGCATTGATCCAATCCAGATCTTTAAGAGCTTCTTCTACCTTGGTAGTCTCATAGCAAGAGACAAAAGAGTGATGAGCAATAAATGAAGTAAATTTTTGAGATCGAGTCATTACTCCCTTTGATGGACTCCCTATGATAAGATCTTGTGGATGATCTTGTAGGAGAGGTGTATTTCTTCTATGGACCACTTGGGGAGAAGGTTGTGGAGCATCAACATCTTGTGCTTGTACCACCATTTGCTCATGGGAGATATGAGTATCTTCATTTTCTACTCTCCCATCTTTTTCACCATCTTGTGGCACACTTGATGAAGAAGGTTGGTTAATGACTTGTACATCATCTTCATCATCTTTTGGCTTGATGTCACCCACCGGAATATTCTTCATAGCCTCTCTCAATGGTTCATCACCTACATCATCAAGATTCTCATGTGCTCCTTGGGAGCCGTTAGATTCATCAAATTCCACATCATATGTTTCTTCAACCAAGCCAGTGGCATGATTAAATACTCTATATGCTTTGGACTTCGATGAGTAACCAACAAGAAAACCAATATCACAATGTCTTTGGAACTTCCCTAGGTGTTGCCGCTTCTTGTAGATGTAGCATTTGCAACCAAACACCCCAAAGAAGGAGACGTCCGGCTTCTTTCCATTAAGCAACTCATAAGGTGTCTTGCCAAGGAACTTTTGAAGGAATAGGCGGTTTGATGCATAGCATGCGGTGTTGATTGCTTCCGCCCATAGAGCTTCGGGGGTGTTGTACTCATCTAGCATTGTCCTTGCAAGAGTGATCAAAGTCCGGTTCTTCCTCTCAACTACACCATTTTGTTGAGGAGTATAGGTTGCGGATACTTTATGCTTGATCTCAACTTCATCACAATAGGCTTCAATGTTTGTGTTGTCAAATTCTTTCCCATTGTCACTTCTAATCTTCTTGAGCTTCACTTCAAATTCATTTTGAGCTCTCTTGGCAAACTTCTTGAAGCAAGATGCAACTTTGGATTTGTCATGAAGGAAGAACACCCATGTATACCTTGAATAGTCATCCACAATTACAAGACAATAGAGATTCCCTTCCAAACTCTTGTATGTTGTTGGTCCAAATAAATCCATGTGTAGGAGTTCTAGCACTCTTGTGGTTGACATGAAAGCTTTGGTTGGATGAGTGTTTGCAACTTGTTTGCCGGCTTGACATGCACTACAAAGCTTGTCCTTCTCAAACTTCACATCCTTCAACCCTCTCACCAAATCATTCTTCATAAGCTTCTTGAGTGAGCTCATCCCAACATGAGCAAGTCTTCTATGCCATAGCCACCCAAGTGTTGTTTTGGTGAATAGGCAAGTCTTCAAATTTGTATCTTCGGAGGTGAAGTCCACTAGATATAAGTTGTTGTATCTAAATCCATTGAATATCACTTGATTGTCATCTACCTTGGATACAACAACCTTGGTGAACAAGCATTGGAAACCAAGATCACACAATTGTCCAACGGATAGCAAGTTGAAGCTCAATGAAGCAACATATAGCACATTGGAGATGGAATGATCATTTGATATTGCCACTTTGCCCAATCCTTTAACCTTGCCCTTTGATATATCTCCAAATGTTATTTTCTCTTGTCCATCTACCTCTTCATCTAGTGAGGTGAACATACGAGGATCACCGGTCATATGTTGAGTGCAACCACTATCAATAACCCAATGACTTCCACCGGTCTTGTAGTTCACTTACACACATGAGATTCAAGCTTTAGGAATCCAAACTTGTTGAGGGCCCTTCACCTTCTCAACAAGTGACTTAGCCACCCAAATCTTCTTAGGCCTACTCTTGTTGGGGGGTCCTAAGAACATGACTTTTATCTTTCCACTAGAATCTTTTCTAAGCATGTAGTGAGCATTGAAAGCAAAGGGTCTAGCATGCTTGGGCAAGGGTTGTGGCGGTGGAGTTTGACACTCATGAGCAAAATGGCCTTCTTGTCCACACTCAAAACATCTCTTTGGCTTTGGCTTTGGCTTTGATTGTTGTTGTTGAGCTTGAGCCTTCTTCTTTTCTACACTTGCCACATATCCAATGCCACTTCTATCCATCTTCATGACGGTGTTCATGAGTAGCTCACTTTGGAGATGCTTGCCTCTAGCAAACTTGCTCAATCCAATCTTGAGATGCTCTTTCTCTAGCTTGAGCTTCTTATTTTCTTCTTTTAGAGCATCATCTTTCTTTTCTTCCTTGAGCTTCTTGTTTTCTTCTTTGAGCTTCTCATTCTCAAGGATCAACTCTTTGTCATGATCAAGAGTTTCTAGCACAATGATATTGTGGCTTTTCATTTCTTCAAGATCTTTCATGAGCTTCTCATTATCATTCTTGAGCTTGACATACTCATCATAGTCATTGCACTCAACCACTTGCTTGCCTTTGCTACTAGATCCATGCTCAATGCTCTCATCAATTAAATCATCACATGAAGTAGCTATATCAATCTTGACAACATGGTTAGTAGCATCATGTGGCTCATTTGGTAAAAATTCTTGAGCAATAACAAGAGTATCATGATTAATCTTAAGAGTAGTGTATTCATCTTTTAGCTTGTTGTGGCTAGTGATGAGTTCATTGTGCACCCACTCAAGTTTATCATGTTTATCTTTAAGCTCTTTCTTGGAAGATTTGAGCTCCTTGAGTTTGGATGATATAGCATCATTAGTTTCTCTAAGCTCATCATTAGTCTTTTCCAATGTATCACACTTAGCTAAGAGTGAATCATTTTTAGCATCAAGCTTTTCATTTGTAGCTCTACTCTTTCTAATGATCTTAGTGTATTTTCTTAGTATTTTGACAAGATCATCATATGTAGGTGAATCATCATCATCGCTATCGCTATCATCATCACTAGCATGCTCATCATCACTACTATCATCACTCTTAGTTACCTTGCGTTCACCCTTGGCCATAAGGCATAGGTATGTAGAGGATGATGGCGATGGTGGCGGTGAAGATGCAAGATCAATAGCAATGGCGGCCACCTTCTTATTGTCACTATCATCATCGAATGATCCACTTGATGAATCAATGTCCGTGAGCCAATCACCGACGATGTAGGCCTTAACACTCTTCTTCTTCTTGTGGATGTCTCTCTTTTTGCCATCTCTCTTCTTGTATGGCTTGTTCTTTTTCTTCTCATCTTCATCTTCATTGCTTGAGTCATCTTTCTTGCCCTTGTTCTTGTTCTTGAACTTGTCTTTCTTGGGCTTTGTGCATTGATGAGCAAGATGGCCAAGTTCGCCACAATTGTAGCAATCCATCTCGGAGATTGGCTTTCTTCTTGAGCTAGTGAAGAACTTCTTCTTCTTGCCATCAAACTTGATGCCACTCTTGTTTAGCTTCTTTAGCATCTTGGCGGTCTTCTTCACCATGAGAGCAAGACTTTCTTCATCATCTTCTTCATCACTTGAGCTCTCATACTCAAGTCTTGCTTTGCCCTTATCTTGACTCGCTTTGAATGCTAAGTCCTTCTCTTTCTTCATTGTAGAGGATGAGCCATCTTGTGGGGTGATGTGCATGTACATCTCATGAGCATTGATCTTTCCCAAGATTTGTGTCGGTGTAGCGGTGGAAAGATCACCTTGGTGTAGCACGGTCACAATATGGCCATATTTGTCAATGGAGAGGACACTCAAGATCTTTCTCACAACGTCGGATGGTGACATTTGAGTAAGTCCAAGCCCATTGACTTCCTCTACAAGAACATTCAAACGTGAATACATCTCATTAGCACATTCTTTGGGAAGCATCTCAAATGAATTTAGCTTTTTAATCACAAGATGATAGCGTTCCTCACGCTCACTCTTAGTTCCCTCATGGAGCGCACAAACGTCCGACCATAGTGCATGTGCGTCTTTGTGGTTCCTTACGTGGTTGAACACATCTTTGCAAAGGCCTCTAAAGATGGTGTTGTGAGCCTTTGCATTCCATTTTTCATAGTTCACTTCATCGCCTTGAAGTTGTGCGGGATTCTTAGGTGTTGGGAACCCTTTAGAGGCGGCTCTAAGTATTCCAACGTCTAGAGCTTCTAGGTATGCCTCCATGCGAATTTTCCAATATGAAAAATCACCCCCCTCGAAGATAGGAGGAGGTCCATCCCCGTGAGACATCTTGCTCTAAGCGGCTAAGCTTAAAAATGTGAGCACGAGGCTCTAATACCAATTGAAAGGATCAAGATGCCCAAGAGGGGGGGGGGGTGAATTGGGCTAATTCTAAATTTTCTTGCAATAATCAAATCCTACAGATAGCCCAATTAACCCCTTGTGCCTAGAAAAGTGTTTCTATCAAACTAACGCACAAAGGACTTGCAACCTATGTTCCAAAACTTACTCTAGGATGGCAATTCTATGAATATAAAGACAAGTATTGAATTACTCAAAGTAAATACTCAAAGTAAATGCTCAAAGTAAATAGAGAGAGAGGAACACGGCGATGTTTTGCCGAGGTATCGGAGAGTCGCCACTCCCCACTAGTCCTCGTTGGAGCACCCGCACAAGGGTATAGCTCCCCCTTGATCTACGCAAGGATCAAGTGCTCTCTACGGGTTGATTCTTCGACACTCCGTCGCGGCGAATCACCCAAAGCCGCTCATAGCTTGAGTTGGGTCACCCACAAGCTCCGCCGGGTGATCACCAAGCTTCCAATCACCACCAAGCCGTCTAGGTGATGGCGATCACCAAGAGTAACAAGCACGAACTCTCACTTGACCACGCGAAGCCTAATGAGAAGATGGATGCACACTTGTCTACTCTTGATTCACTAATGAGGCTACTCTCTTGGATTCTCAAATCTCAATCACCTCACTAGGACCTTGCTCTTCTTGGTACTCACAAACGTATTTCTCAGCTGTTGGAATGAGCAAAAGTGACTCCACACATGAGTGGAGCTTCTATTTATAAGGCAGCCTGAAAAACGAACCGTTATGAGCTTCTACGGGGTGACCGGACGCTCCGGTCGTGTTGACCGGACGCTCCGGCCAGTTCAACCCACAAACCAGTAAAAATGTATTGACCGGACGCTGGCATGGTCCGGTCAGCACTGACCAGACTCGTCCGGTCGCATAAAACCCTTACTGGAACCTTACTAGACTCGACCGGACGCTGAACCCTCAGGGTCCGATCAGTACTGACCGGACGCGTCCGGTCACAGATTCACTTCTCTGGAACCTTACTGGAGTCAACCGGACACTGCCTTTCAGCCTCCAGTCACTTGACCTCTCCAGCGTCCGGTCACACCGAACGTAGACAGCTGATCACATGAACTGACCGGACCCTGCGGCCAGCGTCTGGTCGCACCGGGGCCAGCGTCCGGTCAGCATTTGAGCCTCCATTCACTTCCAACTCTCGATCATATGTGAATGAAGTTTGCTCCAAAGGATCTTAGGCATTCATAGGAGCTACCTAGAGCTAGTTTAAACAAGTGTGCACCACACCTAACTCACTAGACTCAACTAGGTCAAGCTACCCATCCATACCCCCTTAATAGTACGGCCAAAGGAAAAACAAAGTCCTAAACTACTCTAAGTGTCTCTCCAACTCCAATCGACACTTAGAACTAGTCATCCTTAACTTGTCGTCCATCCTTTGAAAACCGAAACGATTTCCATCGTAGGGGCATGACAACTTTGATTGCCCAATCGATCTCCATTACCATGACCTAACTTAATTGCCTCTGCAGAACACACGTTAGTCATAGTAATCTTGTATTGTCATTAATCACCGAAACCCAACTAGGGGCCTAGATGCTTTCACTGACGAGCAGGCGCCTGTTCTTACGGGTAGACCTTCTGGTCGATGACTGGACTACCCTTCCGGCCTGCTGTGTTTTAGTTTTTTGGGCCGTCCTATGGAATATATGATGTTTTCCTAGGCCGAGCCCGGGCGTGGAAGCCGGTCCTCGAGGGACCCCGGGTTTATGAACCCGACAGGAGCCCCCGAGCCCCCGAGCGATTTGAGCTGAATCGTCCGGGGGATTTTTGCCTTGCTGGCGTGTGCGCGCGAGCGCACCCGCGGGTGTAGCCCCCGAGCCCCCGGGTGTTTCGGGTGGAACCGGCTGGGGGGTTCTTTGTGTTGTGTCTGTGGGTGCGCGTGTTTTGAGTTTTAAGACGTGATTTTGTTTAACCATGGCGTCATTGTGCAGCCGAGGTGTTTTTAAGCGCGGGGATTGGATTGAGATAGAACTTAATGATCCCGGCATCGGTGTGCGCCGGGGATTGGACGAGGAAGTTTTTAGTTTTTGAAACAAGCCCTGGCGTCGGTGCGCACCGTGAACGGAAATAACTTAGTTTTGGATGCAACAAAGTTCGATCTTTGGCGTCGGTGCGCGCCGTGGGATCGGGTAAGGTGGAGTCGCGAGTAGACCCAGGCGTCGGTGCTCGCCGTGGATCGAAAGAGTTAGTTTTAGTTAGTGAAGCCGTCTGAAGCCGTTACATGAGTTAAGGAGTCACGGTCCCTAGCCGTAGCCGGATGTCGCCTATCCCGTCGACGCAAGTTAAGGAGTCGCGGTCCCAAGCCATAGTCGGATGTCGCCTATCCCATCGACACGAGTTAAGGAGTCATGGTCCCAAGCCATAGCCAGATGTCGCCTATCCCATCGACGCGAATTCAGAGTCGTGGTCCCATGGCGTTTAAACCCCCGAGCCCTGTCAGGCCTTCGTGGGGGCTGGGAGTCATTTTTGCACTACCCCATCTGGTTCCTCACAACCAGAGGGGCTGAGTTTCATCGCCTGTCCTGATCGCTCGGGCTCGAAGACTAGCTCGGTGAGCTCGCTAACGGGTGTGATCGAGTGGAATCCGGGTCTGTCATTCGTGACGGGGTCGGCATAGCCCTCTTGTGGCATTCCACTACTCCTTTACCTGTAGCCCGACAGATGCCTAGGTCATTCCATAGACCGACCCAGGTGGCCTGACGGCCTCCCCTCGATGGAGATTCTGTGGGCTTGGCGAGAGGTTCAGGATCGAACGAGAAGGTTGAGATGACCCGGTTTGCCAGACCGGGCGAAGGCCGCACGGTGCTCATCTATGGTTTTCTCCCCTGGCTCTATTTGGTTGCTCATGTCGAATGAGGCAAGCCACCGCTTTGTGGCGCAACACGGAGCGTTTTGGTACATTTCGCTGCACGTGCGATGCTTAGTTCCCGAGCCCCCGGGCGGTTCATGCCCTAACCGTCCGGGGGGTTCAGGCGTATGAGATGAATGCGCGTATGGATATATGAATGATTTGTAATGAAATAGAGAGGCTTTGATGGTGTTTTACCTTGAAGACTGGAGCGACGGGGTTCGAAGAGCTCCAGTCGGAAACGCCCGTCCGAGACCTGCGCTTGTCAATCATAGGTTAGCTCTCATGTGAACAGTTTTGTATTTAATGAACACATGCTTACCTTGATGACCTAAGAGACGGGGTTCAGAGAGCTTTAGTCGGAAATGTCTAACCAGGACCCGTGCTCATCATTAGAGATGGAGTCGCCATGGCCCGCTTGGGGCGCCCCTTCGCTTCCTACCTGTATCTCAGGTGCTTATCCTGAGTGAATCGATCGACTTAGGAGGCCGGTTGATCTCTCCTGGGTGACTCGATCGACTCAGGGAGGTTTGGTGGTCTCTTCTGGCGGAGATTCCTCGCTCTTCCTTCCTTCTTCTTTCTCACCGAGAGTGCCTGTTCACTGCGGCGGTTCCTAAGTGAGAGGAAGAGTGAGCGAGGGGGAGGACTTACGGATCCTTTTGCAAACCCAGAGCGTGATGTCAGATTGAAGGTGAATGTCGCCCCGGTCTTGGCCGAGCCGGATGCCGCGTCGTCAGGAAGTGAGCAGCTCGAGCCTTCGTCGGTTGCACCGTCGTCGGATGTCGTCGGGTCGGCCCAGTCCCTTCGCTTCCTTCCTGTATCTCAGGTGCTTATCCTAAGTGAATTGATCGACTCAGGAGGCCGGTTGATCTCTCCTGGGTGACTCGATTGACTCAGGGAGGTCTGGTGGTCTCTTCTGGCGGAGATTCCTCACTCTTCCTTCCTTCTTCTTTCTCACCGAGAGTGCCTGTACGCTGCGGCGGTTCCTAAGTGAGAGGAAGAGTGAGCGAGGGGGAGGACTTATGGATCCTTTTGCAAACCCGGAGCGTGATGTCAGATTGGAGGTGAATGTCACCCCGGTCTTGGCCGAGCCGGATGCCGCGTCGTCAGGAAGTGAGCAGCTCGAGCCTTCGTCGGTTGCACCGTCGTCGGATGTCGCCGGGTCGGCCCAGTAGCATGTAAAAATATAATAGTAGTTAGCAAATGTAGGAAGTTTTAAGTTCGTGGGGAAGCCCCCGTGTAAGACATTTCGTGGTGTGTTTTAATGACTATAATTGGTTTTTGTTCTTGTGATGGAGTCGCTCCGTTCGGGGAAGCTTGTTCTCCTTTGTTCCTTAGTTTTCCCTTAGCATAATTTTGTTTTAAATTTCTTTCTATCTTGTACCTGCCCGTTTGTTCCGTAGGTCACAACTTTGCGAGCCCGGGGCGTGGCCTGCGAGGCTCGGTCGGTCGTAGTCGTAGGAAAAGGCGGGGTGCGATCAGTCAGAATGTTCTAAAGCAAAGTTACGTAAGGTAAAACAAATGAACGAACGGGGAGTGGCAGCCGGATCGGAGTTGGGATGCCAGGCGGCGTCTCATGCGAATGTGGTGGTGGAGATCCTGTTTGACGACGAGGCGGATATCTTGGCGGATCCGCCGGTGTCGCCGCAAGAGCTGGCGGTGGTCCGGTTGGAGGCTGGGCCCTCCGGCAGTTTATCGGTGGGTGACCTGGAGTGGCCCTTCCCCGAGGACCCTTCGAAGGCGAGGTTCATCCTCCGGGATTTCCGGGAGCACCAGCTCTAGGAAATTTTTGGCGGACAAGGGCATGCCGTGGTGTCCGAGCTCACCGAGCTGTCCGCGAAGCTAGAGAGCGCTCGGAAGCAGGCTCAGTTTGCCCGGCAGCTGGTTGAGGTCGACCTGCAGCTTGCCGCGGAGGTGAGTCTTTGGTACTTCTCCTTGCCCTTTGAATCTTTTGTTGGTTGTTTTTATAACGCCTGTTTTCGACAGAAAATAAGGAAGGTGTCGTCCCGCAAGTCTCACTTCCTCCGGGCGGAACACGCCCGGATGGCTGAGCTTGAGCGTCGGGTGGAGTTTGCTTGCCGTGAGTCCTAGATCCGAGCGGCCGAGGCGACTGCGGCGCGGGTGGAGGAGCAGCATGCGGCAGAGCGGGCGACTGCTGCCGAGCAAGGGCTCGAGGCGGCAAAGGTCCGTCAGGCGGAGACTGAGGCGGGGCTGTGCACGTCCCTGGCGAGCACTGAGGTGACACTCCAAGAGGCCTTGGCAGCCCTTGAGCCGGAGCGAGCCGCCCTGGAGTCAGCACAGAAGGCCCTGGAGGCAGAGCAGAGGGCCCGGTCGGAGGCGGATCGGGAGGTGCTCACGCTTCAGGACCAGGTGATGGGGATGGAGGACGCGAGTGCCTGGCTACACGAGCAGGCAGCTCGGTAGGCAGAGGATCTCTCCACCCTTGAGGCCTCTCGCATCGGTGAGTACCTTTTTGTTTTCTCGTGGTGTTGATTCCTTTTCCCCTAGCCTGTTTCTAAGCTTGTTGCCCTCCTCGCAGAGCTGGGAGAAAAGGTGAAGGCGCTAGAGCGAGACCTGGAGACGACCAAGGTGAACTTCAGCCGGAATGTCGAGGAGCTAGCCAAGTCCCATGAAGAGCGACGTGCTCTTGAGGGGGAGCTTGGTTAGATTCGCAATGCTGCCTAGCTTGTCGTCTCGGAAGTCTTTGGGTCGGCGCCAAGTACCAGCGCGTCCGCGGTTCAGCTGGCGGAGGTCCCGGACGCGGTCAAGGACATCGTCAGGAGCGGGCTGTTTTATGGAGCGTCAGGGGTGCTGACCTCGGTGGCGACGTACCACCCGAACTTGGACTTCGCCACTATCTGTGGTGGGTATGCTGAAGGCCTGAGCATGGAGGACATCCAGTCAATCGGGGTGAGCCTGCTGCCGCACGCGCGGTTGGTGTCAGAGCAGGTCTCCGCCAAGTGGGTGATGGATGTTCGCTGTCAGGACATGGCCCGAAGCATGCGTGGAGAGGATGCCTCCGAGCCTGCAGATAGCACGGAGCCTAGTTCGGGGGGTAACGTCGCCTTGGCCCTGATCGAGCCAAACGTCGTGCTGCTGGAGAGCGAGCAGCCTACGCCTTCGTCGGTCGCGCTGTCAGCAGATGCCGCCGGGTCGGTTTAATACCATTTTTTTAAATACAAGTAGTTAGTAAATGTAAAAAGTTTAAGTTCGTGGGGGGAACCCCTGTGTAAAACGTTCGTGTGTGTTTTAATGACTGCAATCGGTTTTTGTTTTTGTGATGGAGTTGCTCCGTTCGGGGAAGCTTGTTCCCTTTCGTTCCTTAGTTCTCCCTTAGCATAATTTTGTTTTAAATTTCTTTCTATCTCGTACCTACCCGTTTGTTTCGTAGGTCGCAACTTTGCGAGCCCGGGGCGTGGCCCGCGAGGCTCGGCCGGTCGTAGCCGTAGGAAAAGGCGGGGTGTGATCAGTCGGAATGTTCTAAAGCAAAGTTACATAAGGTAAAACAAAGGAACGAACTACCCTTTTGTTCAGGTAGGAAGGAGTTTCTTCATACAAAACCAAAAGAGTACTTAGGGTAAAAACAAAAACAAAGAGGTAGTAGAGCCCCCTAGTGGAGCCCCCGAGCGCCCCGAGCCGAAAAGTGTTCGGGTCGGGGTGCTCTTACAGGAGCGTTCGCTAAGTAAAGGTAAGACTGAAACTTAGGAAGAGAAGAAAAGACATAGCTGTTCCAAGGTCGTCGGAGAGAGCGTCGTTGTTGTTGTCCTTCAGTCGGTAGGCTTCCGGTTGGATCCCTTCGTGCTCCAGTCATCTGGATCCTTGTCCGCTGTGCCCCCTTCTTCGGTCGTTGTCTCCTCGCCTTTTTCTTCCTTTGGCCTACCGGCCTACCTCAGCAGGCGCCTGAGGAGCTAGCAGTCCTTGTAGAGATGGTTGACGGGATAGTTGTGGTTGGTGCACGGGCTCTCCATGAGATCGTGGAAGTGGCCCGGAGGGTCTTGCTGGGGCTAAGTGCCCACGTAATCTACCGCGACGGCCAACGCGGAGTTGGCCGATCGGCGGCGATCCTTTCTGTTCTTCTTTCCCCTATGTGTGGAGGGGCCTTCGTCTCAATCCTAGTGCTTGGCCTTGCCTTTGTCGTGGCCCCCCGTTGAAGCACGGCAGAAAAGGCGCTTGCTGGGGGTGTTCGACAAGGGTCCGTGGTTCCAGGGTATTAGGGCTAGGACTCCGACCGACACTGCGCGCGTCTTGGTTCGGCCCAAGCCGCGCATAGATAGGCGGTCGGCACAGGGTGGCTGTCAAGTCAAGACGAGGTGCGGTTGTGGCTTCTTGTGCCACAATCGGTGGTTGTGGCGATGATAGGGTGTAGTGCCCCATCTGCTGCGTCCTTGTTCCCCGGACAGGGAGCGAGGTCACGAGTCGGCGTCATGATACAGAGCACTCCGCTTGTTGAACGGCGGCGGTCTCCAACAGTGCCGGAGGTTCTGGTGGATTGCTCGTCCACGAGGGTCATTCGGCTTGGGCAGGTCACGCAGGAGCATTGTCGCGGCGGCAACGTTCTGGCTGGCCTGAGCGAACTGTGGGGGGTTGGTCCCCCGAATCAGAGTGTTGCGCTGGGGCTGACGGGCGCGACCCCGATCGCCGCCCGCCGGTCCATGCACACAGGGCGCAGCATGGTGCGCCGGGCGTGTTGGTGCAGTTGGCGGCTGATGCGGCCATTGACGTCGTAGATCCTCCCCGTGCTCACGTGTGAGCTCGGGGGTCTCCGCGCGAGGACCCAGCGGGGCGTGGGTCCAGAAGGACTCCGTTACCCCTAGCGACCGTTTCGGGGCGTTCGCCGCAGCGTACTCCTAGGACCGACGGTGGCTAGGCACCACGTCGCCGATGCTGGAGCCATCACTCCCGATGTTGTCATCCATGATGTCGAGGAAACAGGTGGGAGCATAGCTCGCCATCCCCACGAACTCAGACGTGAGAGGGTGCGGTGCCAGCACCTTTTGGAGTCCCCGGGCGTATGCGCCCGCGGAAGACGCAAGGCCATAAGGGAACCGGCCGTATGGCGGAGTGGGGTTTGAGCAGAGAGTTTGCTCGGAATGAAGCACAGATGCCGCGTCGTTGAAGTCGCGCGTCCCGGAGTCGATGGAGGACGTCCCTCCGACAGGTGCCGGGTCGTGAGCCTCCTCACGGAGGTGAAGTACGCCGAGCCTGTTGGCGACGAAGTCCAGGCTCCCGAAGCGGAAGGCCTAGGACGGCTCAAAGATGGGTGGAACCTGCATCCCGATAGGCGAGAGTGCAGGGAACTCCAGCGAGCCAAAGCGAATCGTATCGCCCGAACCCGCCACGGAGGGGCTGGCGGAAAAATGGGCCATCCAATGACCAAAAGAGTGTTGAACGTACAGCGTCTTCCCCATGGACGGTGCCAACTGTCGGTGTAGAAACTGACCAACTAGTAAATATTTGTAGTTTTGCTGTACGTTGTGATCGGAGGTGGCCTAGCACTCAATGACATAGGATTTATACTGGTTCAGGTAACGTGCCCTACGTCCAGTCGAGGTCGGTCGGCGACTTTATTCCTGAGTCTAGGTGCTCGAAGTCTGTAGTGGGGTTGCAATCGAGAAGGAGAAAGGAAGGGGTATACAAGATGTTCGGAAGGCTCCGACCGGAAGGGCTGCGGTCGGAACTCGGTGGTACTGTGGTTGTAAGGGGTTGGTGTCGATCTAGTGAGTCTGAGCTTGAAGAAGTTGATATCCTCTGGTTGGAGGGAGCGCATCCCCTTTTATAGATGAAGAGGATGGCTATTTACAGGTGAGAGGGAGAGAGTATAGATATTTCTAAGTCTTGCTGCCTATGGTGATGAAAACTGGATAATGGTTGAAGCCTCCCAATACTATCAATGTCGTTGTAGGATGTCAGATGTGCACGGGGGGTCAAGATATCTTCTTCAAGAAGGATGGACGTCGGTACCTACAAATACTTCTTGATGCCTAGTGGCATGTGAGGAGCTGCACTATGTTCACTCGGTATGGCAAATCCTGGAGCCCATGCTGCGATCGATGTCCAGAGACACGTGGGGGGCTTACCGTATGTGAGTTTCTAGCGGCCCCTACAATACTTTGTGTCAGGGTGCCGCAGAGCATTGTTTTGCGTAGGGTATGGTCCCTAGTACAGTGGTTTTGACTTGTGAGCCATGCCTTGCCTTTCTCCACACGTCTTCTGGTTCCTTCCGAACGGGGAGCCCCCGGTCGGATGGCTCCAGTTGGCCCTTAGTGCGCCGGTCAGAGAAGAGCGGTGGGCAGGCTTCCCGCGAGCCCCGATCGCGGGGTCGAAGTCGCGGGGTCAGAGCAGGAAGCAGCGTTTTGGGCCAAGCCTTCCGATTGGAGAGACTGCTTGGAGACGGCTGGTGCCTGAAGTGAGTGCTCCGGTCGGAGAGGTGGGCCGAAGAAGCTGACGAGCGGGCGCCTGTTCTTACGGGTAGACCTTCCGGTCGACGACTGGACTACCCTTCTGGCCTACTGTGTTTTAGTTTTTTGGGCCGTCCCATGGAATATATGTTATTTTCCTAGGCCGAGCCCGGGCGTGGAAGCCGGTCCTCGAGGGACCCCGGGTTTATGAACCCGACACAAGGTATCATTATATGTCACTCAATAATACCTCAGATCTCTACTTGGGGATTTATTTATTGCCCGTATGCTGAATACATCTTTGAGGAAGATTCCAGACATTAGGGGGAGATACTTACCACACATAGAATGCCAGGAATCAGAAAGAGAGTATCACTGTTGATATTTGATCCTCATATCCACGTACCAAAGAATCTGAACCAACAGTTTAGAAATATCTTATATTTGCAACACATTGCAAATAGTCTGCCAAATGCATTTACTTATCATAAAGTTGTCTCCAAATTCGATTCCCGTTGAATGTGCCAGAAAGAGTGGAGGTACCTGACAAAACCACCCAACGCCTAAATCTCAAAAATAAGGGGAGAAGTATGGCCACATGGGGATATAGCTTCCTGCAAGTATTCTCGGATTAGGAGGAGAGAATTCTCCAAGACAGTACATGCATATCAACATCAAGTTGATAGACACTATGGATATTTGCTATCCAAAGCCTATGGATGTTTAACATCCAAAACCCCAGCACAACTTGTGTACAAATTTAGGCGTTGTATCATTGAAATGCCCTAACTCTGTTATTATGGGAAATGACATAGAGTTCAAGGGGTACAAAATTTCCACATGCTTAATTGGTTCCATTGAATCAATCATACAAAAGACTATAAATTATCGACATACTCCTCAAAATTGCCATACACCTTTTCTGGATCCAGACCAAAAGTCCTAGGCAGAGTGTTCAAACACTCATACTGGCTCAATCAAAGGTGGCAATTAAGGAGAATTGCTTTCACTCATTAGTGAGAAGTCGTTACCTCTTAAATGACTTCTCCTCACATTGCTTTACCTATGAAAGCATTATGGATTTTTCAAATCCATAAGGTGATGAAACAGTGAGAGCTTATAGCACATGGTTTCATGCAAAGACCTAGCATAACATACCCATTGGTGTGTGTGGAAATTATGTTCCTATATCGATAACTAGCAGATCAAATTTGATTTGGATAGATTCGAATTTTAAGTCCTAAATGAACTTTGTATTCTGAATCAAACGCAAACCATAACATACATTTGTGTACAAATCAAGTCACTCTATGACTTGAGATAGTCAAGTTGATTGTGGTACAACTGACTAGGTGAGTTCCTTCCACTCCACAGAAGGATGGCTCCCATCTGGATGATTTCACCTGTGTGATCATAATAAAATCCCAATTGAATTTTATACATCTCATAGGACACATATAAAAATAGGTACTCATCATATAAGATGGAATTTGAGATGTTATATTTGGGTAAAACCAAATTACGCTTAAGTCTATAGCTTAAGCATGTACATCAGTCATCCAATATTCAATTGATATTGTCTACCAATATCCAAATAATATTGGATAATTGTACTTCCAACACTATTGGCATTCAATCCCTAAATATGGATCAATATACATTCAGACCCTGGGATGATAACCTTAGTGCCATCAAAGTGCTTATGTATCTTGCATATCACAACAGGCCTGATATTGCACCTGTAGATACTTGCTATAGCTTGAAATAGCGCAACTTCTATAACACCGAAATGTGGGAGTCAAAGAGGATATCCACAGATATCTATATGGCACAAAAGGATCTTGATTTATTGTTATATGAATTAAGATATGATCATAGTTGGGTATAGAGGTACTGGCTATCTAATCCCCATAATGCTCGACCATATACTGATGTTATAGTGGTAAAGTTCTCATGGGAGTCATCAAACTTGACTCTAGTGGCTACTTCCACTCCTCATTTTGAAGTATTACATTAACATGTATGACTTCATTGAATGGTCGTTTTTTATTTCATCGAATCACTAGCTATTATGTTCAAAGATAATGCAGCTTGTATTGTTTGGATGTAAACATGTTATATATGAGCAATATCACTATATTGCCTTATATAAAAATGTGTTACTCTCACGAAAGTGAGGAGATAAACACCTTGCAAACTAAATCAAGTGAGAACTTCACGAGATTTATTCACAAAGTCTCTGCCAATTTTCACATTTCACAATGTATTATTGAGATTGGTATGCGATGACTTTGAGAGTTGCAAGGTTCAGGGGGAGACTCCTCTTGAAACTATAACCTGTTCAAAACATCATATTATACTCTTTTCCTCTATGAGTTTTTCCTCACACAGGTTTTTCATAGAAGGTTTTTAATGAGGCAATATCAATACAAGTTTATATGGCATATCTCTTATTTTCCTCACCGGGGTTTTTATATGGAGGTATCTTAGACATGTACATGCCATATCTTTTGTTTTCCCCCACAGGGATTTTTGAGAAGGTATCAAAGACATATAATTACAATTATGATTCTCAGATCATATTTATTGTTCTCTAAATTTGGTTATGCGTTTTTTCTTTCGAGGTTTCCCATATAAGTTTACAATGAGACAATAATAACATATGCCATATCATTTTCTTCTTATTTTTTTCACTGGATTTTAAGGAGTTTTAATGGCATGTCCACACATATTTCTCCGTATTTTTCCCACAGGATTTTTGGAGAAATTATCCAATACATTGATCTAAGTGATGGATGACGCTATTGATCAAGGGGGAGTGTTATGAATCACTTTACTAGTGATCAACCGCTCTTTTAGAAGACACCCCTTCAGAAGTTGTCCCTTCACACACACAGATACATACATACATACATACATACATACATACATACATACACACACACATATATATGGAGAGTATATTTAGTAGCCAGCTACAAAATAAGTTATTCTGTAGCCACCTCCATTTACGATAATTTTATATACTAATTTACGATAATGTCAATACATATTTACTATAGTTGGGTTACTATAACAAATGGGATATTTACCATAATGTTATAGTAAACCACTTAGTAAGGAGTTACTATAATCTCGTAAATTAATATAGTATTTATCGTAACTTAAAGTGGCTACAGAATAAGTTATTTTGTAGCCAACTACCGGTAGTAGTTATATATATATAATCATGGATCAATGAATAGACCAGAGTTTTCACTCTCATTTATCTCGAGTCTCTTGCTTTACATCAAAGACACCACGCTAAACATCAATGAATGCTCTGCACATCGCTGGGCACCTCCGCGTCGTACTTGTACACCATGAATCTTGGTGGCTTCATTAGCACCACGCGTCGTGCTTGGTGCGTCGTGGGCGGCGTGGCCGGTGCCGCGTTGGATACGTCGCCCGCAGCGACGGGCCAGGAGTGACCCGTGAGTTATCGCTTGTTTGCAGCGATCCTCTGCTTGACGCTTCAATTCGGATGCACCGGCCTGTTGTTGGGTAAATTAAAATCAACAAGGCAACAGGGTATTTAGTGGTGGTTACCCTCATTCTCAGCACAGACATGAGACATGGCCCATTGTTCTCACATTTCTGTGGGAGATAAAGATTCATTCACAACGGACCACTCAACATGAACTGCGCGAGGAAGATTTCAGCCACAGCGGCTGCGCCGCAGCGCTGAAAAGTTCAAGCGGTTCTTCTTCTGAACGATACATACATGTTGCCACGTCTCTAATCAAACATCTGAAAACTGGCATGCTGCAGTACTGACTTTCTTTTGGATGTTGCAATATCTTGAATGGGTGTTTCTATCTTGTGATGATTTAGGGGGTGACAAACTGTCAAACTCGATTGACGGAGAGTTTACACGTCAATGGACGCCGCCCATATAAAAAATCAATAATACCAGCAGCTATTCATTTACTTGTACTATTATAGTGGAATGCCGGTTTGCCACAAGCAAATTCACATAAGAGTCGTTAGGTTAATAAGTAATCGTGGGCGGTCGGCGGCTGGGCCAGGACGGTGGTTTTATTTTAACGGTAGCGTCCGAACGTTCGGATGACCGATCGCGTCTAGACGTATGCGGCTGCAGTCGGTTTCCCCTCCGTTTCGTGCGTCCATGCGTGGGCCCACATCGCCGAAACTAGTCGTCCATGTGGGGACCGCTCGTGCCCCTTCTTGCTTTCCATACATAATCCATGTGCAGCACCCGATCTACTTTTGAAACATCCGGATGTAAAACTTGCAATAAATAAAAAAGGACAGATAAAATACTTGAAACATTCATCTAAAACACTTGCAAAAATAATTGAAAACCATTGCAAATATACACAAACATCTAGATAAAACACTTGCAACATATGTGTGAAACATATACAACATCCAGATAAACGCAATTGCAACGTACATCTGAAAAATTAGATGAAACATTGGAGATATACGCTTGCAACGTATGGGTACAACCGTTGCAACATATGTTTTTGCAACATCCGTGTGAAACAACCGAAACGTAC
The DNA here is from genome assembly GCF_019320115.1 of Miscanthus floridulus. Lineage (NCBI taxonomy): Eukaryota > Viridiplantae > Streptophyta > Magnoliopsida > Poales > Poaceae > Miscanthus > Miscanthus floridulus. The sequence goes on from NC_089598.1 coordinate 1,777,138, forward strand.
CTCTAAAGCATTTGAAACATTTCAAATATACACTTGCAACATGCATCGTATCCTGGTGCGGCCTTCTCCGCCGTCAACATCGGGGAACCGTAGCTGTAGCAAGAGGCGAGGCCGCAGGGTTTCTGTGCCAAGGCCCAGCGCTTCTCCTTGAGCCAGCGGCATCGTCGGGCGGTCCGGGCAGCAGAGGAGGAGCAACGACACGAGCAGCAGGGCACGCGCGCGGAGCATCTGCCGGAACAGCGGTAGGAGGAGCGGAGCAGGCGCGCTCAGCGTTATCTAACAGGAACAGTGTAGGAGGAGCGGAGCGTGCAGCAGAGTGAATGGACAGGTGATGATAAATTAACTGGATATTAATATATAAACGTTGTGTCACATGGCCCTACACCCCGTGTCTGTTCGACACTCGAGTAAAGCTCGGACGAATGGATCAAAAATTACCGTTTATTTTACTGCCTGTGTTGTTTTACTGGTGTGTGTGGTCGCCCACTCGGACTTCGAATTTGAAAAGAGAGCGCCGAGTACCACGCAATTTGGAATTTTAAATACACGAGCTACGACTTTTTAAAATAGTACCCCGCGGGCCGCGGCCTAGCGGGAAACGGCTATAAAACGAAGGCCGAACTGCTCGGTCGTCTCGTCACAGACACCAACGATAGTAGGCTTAAGTTCAAACGCTGCATTGCCGCCCAGAAAAGAAAAACTTTCTAGTTTCTACGATCAGGCACCCGGCCCCTGTCTCCCCTGTGACTGTGAGCATCGCATGGATCGGCGCTATTCTGGGCTGACCAAGGTAGGCTTCAGTGTCCTAGCGTGCAACTCGGCGCTCGCCGTCTGCAAATCCTGGGGCGACGCAGGCGCCGTCGCGTTCGTGCTCGTCGCGGACGCGGCCCTCGTCCTCCTCTTCGTCTGCCTCCGTGAGTTCGAGCGTCGCCGCGGCAGGGCAGGGAGCGGCAGGGTCAAGGCCGCGGTGTGGGCGCTCACCGCGCTGCTGACGGCGATGTTCGCGTCCAGGGTGGCTCCGCTCATGCCGCCGCCGGTGGACGCCCTGGTCTGGGGCATGGCCGTGGCCACGGCCGTCGGCGGGCTGTGGGCCTTGTTCTTCAACTAGCTAGTACCTAAGTTGCAGTCGTGCATGATCTGTATTTGCCTGTCGTCGCTTTACAGAATCCTATTCCTTCCTTCGTCACCTCGGTTTCTTCTTCTTGAGCTGGATTCCACATCATTACGTTCGTAGCTCGACAAATAAAAGTCGAACGCCGTCTTGAATCTTGATAGTCGCTGTAGTTCAATGAGCGTCGGCTTGATGGAGAGAGCCGCGACGGAAGGGGCAAGGCGCCGACTGCCGAGGCAACACTGCACTGCTCTACGGAACTCAGATTTTTTTTTTTTATTCTGAGGCTCGCAAATGATGCGGTGGCCACCGTTTACAATAATTTCCCTCTTTCCTTTTGGTGGGAATTTGGTTATCAAGCAGCATCATAGGTACCGTCTGTACCGGATTGTTGAAATCTAGGACACCGATTTTAGGAACACATCCTACATTCCAATAGAATATGTGGATACTGAAGTTTTAGAATTCATGTCGGGCGTGGCTAGCGACCAGACGTCCGGACGAATGCGCGCGTCCTGGATGCCTGCGCAGTCCGCTTCCGTCCGCCTTCGCCCTGACCCCGTTCGTCTTCGTCACCCCCCACGCACGCACTTCGCCACGCCTTTGTCCGCTGGTCGCCCTTGACCCGCTCCTCTCCCTCCTTGCGAGCAGCACTCAGGAGCCGGGATGAGCAGCTGAGAACGAGCACGCCCCCAACGCGCTACGACCGCAACACCACCATCCACCGCCCCCAGCGGCACCGTCCACCGAAAACCACAACCCCTCCCCCTCCCGCGTGCGCGCGCACGCCACGCCCAACCCGCTCGAACCCGGCCCTAGATGAAATATTTGAATGCAACATACGTCTGAAAAGTGGATGAAACATTTAGAACACACACTTACAACATGGGTGTAAAACACACGAAACATCCAGATTTGCAACTCACAACATGAAACCATTTGTTGCAACATAAGACTGAAACAACTGAAATATTTGGAACATACTGTTGCAACATATGTGTGAAACATATGCAACATCCTGATAAAAAAGATTGCAACAGACGTCCGGAAACAGATGGAACATTTTCAATAAACGCTTGTAACATGCCTCTGAAAAACTTGCAACATATATAATGCGACATCTCCCGATCTACTTTTGCAACATCAAGATAAAATAATTACAGCATACATCTGAAACGCCTGAAACATTTGAATCATACATATGCAACATAGGGGAGGAAAGGCCGGGCCAGTCGATTCCGGCCATCGAGGTGGGAGCCGGCGGCGAGCCATAGTCCGCGAGCACCACCAGCACCGAACATGCTCGTGGGTGCCCTTGGCTCGGCCGGGTAAGACCTTAGGCGCCACAACACGTGTGCCCCAGTGGCCATGGCAGGGTCAGCGGCACGCCCAACAACGATGGGCAACGGACAAACGGCGAGGGAGCGAGCGACGCAGGGAGCGGGGGGCGCGCGGTACGGCCGGTGATGGGGGGAGGGCCACAGTGCGGCAGCCCGACAAGCACGCGCTGGGAAGACGGTGGACGGATGAGAAGCCACGCCGAGCGACGCAGGTGGCTACCACACAGGTGAGCGCGTAGGGAGCAAGGGTGTGCAGCGCGGCTGGCAACGGAGAAAGGAAATGGCGCGACAACCCAACGAGCACGTGCTGGAGAATGGGGTAGACGGATGAGTAGCCACGCTGCTTTGGGGCCAGGCAAATACGCAAGGAGGATTGAGGTATGGGCTCAGGAGAGACAGGTGGATAAACACAGAAGAATAGAGATTTGTTTCTGTTTAGGACCCACCCTAGCGAGCCGTGGTCGGACGCAAAGTTACAGACGGACGGCATACAGGAAGTATTGCAATCCGAACGATACCCCAGCAGGCATGTAATTTGATGCATTGCATTGATCAGTGAAGGTGGACCACATGTGCGTGGCTAAATACGTATCAGTAAACTATGTCGGTCGGCTTTGCCGGCATGGTCCGCACCGCCTCTAGTAGTCGTTGGACGGCGTGGTCGGTGCCGTGTCTGGTACGTGGCAATTTTTTATTTTTCAGCTTTTTAAAAAAAATATTTACAAATACATCTATGGTGGTTTGATTTTTATTTATGGACTCTGATCGCGGCGCCATAGCTTTTGGCGCGCAGCAAATACGTCTTGGCGCCATGGTCAATAGCGCCGAGGTCTTGGCGAGGCGTCGGACGTGGCGGTGACCTGGCGCTAACGTGGACAAGGTTTTGGCGCCGAGCTGTTACCCTATAGATCTTGACGTTTGAAATGAAACAAGTATAATTGTTTCGAGTAACATGCAACAATGCCATTGCGGTTCAGCTAGTTAGGACGCACGTAACTTAGCTTAAAGGTCTAGGTTCGAACCCAGCGCTAAATCTTTTTTTTTTGCTATACTTTTATAAGCAATAGAACAACTTTTATAAGCAATAGAACAAGAAAAATTATTTCGAGAAACATTCAATAATCCCATTGTGGTCCAGTTGGTTTGGACGCACGGGTCTCAGCCCATAGACCTGGGCTCGAACTCAAGCAGCAAATATTTTTTATTTTTTTTATTTTTATAAGCAATTACAACAAGAAATATTATTCCTTTATTATTAGCATCCTGAGTTTCACCGCACACTGTATATTATTGTTCCACCATACACTGTATATTTAATTTATTTTTTATTTGATTTTGAAAGGTTATGTACCTTGATCAAGTTGAGTTGAGCGATGTGTTTATATATATCTTGTTGCTTGGCCGTCCTTTTACTTACATGCATATAGCTTTTGTCATCATATATAAGTTGAAGGCTTGACAAGAGTAAATAAATAAAAGATATTATTTTACATCAAGTAAGTGTAATTTTCTTTGCATCTCTATTTCAGTGTTGAGCTCTTTAATTTGCATACCTCCCTATTTTACGTGAAATAGAATTAACAAGAAGAATGGGCTTAATGTATTAACTAAGAACTCCATATTATCATCATTTTGGACTGTTCAACTATGTTTAATGAGGAACGGAGGAGGATCTCCCCATCGTAAGAAAAACACTACTACCGAGGTATCTAAACTAATAAATAAATAAATACATCCATGATTATGATAATATAAGGAGGATTTGGATTTAGATAATATATAAATAAATACACCTTGAGATGTATCCTTCATCCAAAACAAATTACAAATTAGTGAATAGTGTTCTCTAATGTTAATAATAACAAAGTTTGGTGGAACCCAGGATGTTAGTAATAACTAAGTAAGCAAAAAAATAATTAATAAATGCAGCAAACAAAATTTACCGGCTAGATTTGAACCTAGGTCTCATGTTAGAGCAAGCATCCTAACCAACTAGCACTAGTAGAGAAACGACCTTTGATCCAGCTCGAAATTTGGCTTTAGTCCCGGTATTTTTCGCGCCCGAGACTAGAGAGACCTTTAGTCCCGATTTGTAGCTTCAACCGGGACTAAAGGTCCCTGCCCAATGGCTACTGCGGGAGGCTTTTGCTGCAGGAGACCTTTAGTCCCGGTTGGAGCTACCAACCGGGACTAAAGGTTAACTTTTACTCTCGATTGATCACTCCAACCGGGAGTAAAAGTCTACTCCCGGCTGGAGGCTCCGTTTGGGACTAGAATGGGATTTTTAGTCCCGGTTTCTGTCTCTAACTGGGACTAAAGGTCCCCTCCTATATAGCCATTCTTCCTCTCCGAGCCCGAGCCACTTCGAGCTCAGTGTTCTTGCTTCATCGCCGACCTCTCTTCTTTCTCATCGCCGGTAATCATAAGATTTCTTCAATTTCTCCATCGATTCTTCGGTTCTAAAGGTAACCAACTTTATACTCTCATGTTTCATCAGTAGCATATCTCATTTTATGGACTAGATATATGTAGTTTTTTATGGTGGATTTTTTTATTTGTAAGCCATTTAAGCTCAAAATCACTTTAAAGTTTGCATATTTGGATGAAGGAAGGTTAAAGTAGTTATTCAAAACTAGTATTCAGCTTTCATTTCTAGCATGCATAGCACACTTCATGGTTTAGAGATATAGAGAATTTTAGAGTTTTTTTAATTTTATTTGTTTATAAAATGAGAAATTTATATTATATTAAAAATGAGTATAGAGAGTAGATGTCAACTGCTTCCGGGTCCTCGGCCTCTCATTGGGTTCCAAAGCGACTGAGGCCGGACCTCCCTCTCATTGCATACGACAAGTGTGAGGAGAAGATTGTGATGGAGTATCGGGTGAGGAAGGAGTGTCCCAACAAGGGCCGTATCTTCTACAAGTGTCCGGATCACAATGTGAGTTATTTTGTCGCATTTGATGATTATGGTTAATTTATACTTATTTTCATGATGATTATGATTAAAGTTCTAATTTTTTGTTTTAATTTCAGTGGGATGGCACTGCATGTTCGGGCTGGTATTGGGAGGAAGAGTACGTTGAACACGTGCAAAACTCTCTTGCACAGGCGGCTACGACGGCTGATGACCTGCGGAAGAAGCCCATAGATATTGAACAAACGCATGATCTGTCTGTTTTAGTTGGGATTGGTCGCAAAATCCTTATGCTGCTGAAGTGCATTTTAGCTTTAGTTTTTTTAGTGGTAGTTGGGATTGTCTACATTATAGCGAGACTTTCATAAATTAATACCTTGTGTGGTGGCATGCATGTCGTATAATTAACTAATTATGTTCTAGATTTTAATATGGTATGTATGTCATATAATGCAGATGAGCCGGCATTGGATATACAATGCTGATCGCCGCTACCAAGAGTTCATTGAGGGCGTGCATTCTTTCTTACGTGTGGCCGAGGCAAACAAACGCGATGGTTTCATGTGCTGCCCATGTGCCATATGTAAGAATTTGAAGGAATATGCTAGCTCAAGGAGTCTTCATTCACACTTGTTGAAGTCGGGTTTTATGCCAAACTATATTTGTTGGACGAAGCATGGAGAAACCGGGGTTGTAATGGAAGAAGGTGAAGAAGAACAATAGGACGATGATGACATTATTGCTGAATATGGTGCCTTCAATGAGACTGCAATGGGGGAAGCTAAAGAAGAGGTAGTGGCAGAAGATGAGCTCGCTGATGATCTTGGTCAGGCCATTCGTGGTGCACAAAGAGAATGCGAAAGTGAAAAGGAGAAGATCAAGTTCGAGCGTATGCTAGAGGATCACAAGAAATTGCTATACCCAACTTGTGATGCGGGACAGAAAAAGTTAGGTACCACACTAGAATTGCTGCAATGGAAGGCAAAGAATGGTGTATCTGACAAGGGATTTGAGGAGTTACTGAAAATCCAAAAGAAGATGCTTCCGAAGGATAACGAATTGCCCGTCACTACGTACGAAGCAAAACAGGTAGTCTGCCCTTTGGGATAAGAAATCCAGAAGATACATGCATGTCCTAATGACTGCATCCTCTACCGTGGCGAGGAGTACAAGAAGTTAGATGCATACCCGGTATGTCATGCATCGCGGTATAAGATCAGGCGAGATGACCATGGTGATGTTGATGGCGAACGTCCCACAAAGAAAATCCCTGCCAAGATTATGTGGTATGCTCCTAAAATACCATGCTTAAAACATCTATTCAGAAACAAAGACCATGCAAAGTTATTGCGATGGCACAAAGAAGACCGCAAGGTAGACAATATGTTGAGACACCCTGCTGATGGGTCCCAATGGAGAGCAATCGATAGAGAATTCTTGGAGTTTGCAAATGACGCAAGAAACTTAAGGTTTGCTTTAAGTACGGATGGTATGAATCCTTTCGAGGAGCAGAGCAGTAGTCATAGCACTTGGCCTGTTACTCTATGTATCTACAACCTTCCTCCCTAGTTATGCATGAAGCGTAAGTTTATTATGATGCCAGTGCTCATCCAAGGCCCAAGACAACCTGACAACGACATCGATGTGTACCTGAGGCCACTAGTTGAAGAACTTCTACTTTTGTGGAATAGACCAGGTGTACGTGTGTGGGATGAGCACAAACAGGAGCACTTTGACCTACGAGCATTATTGTTCGTAACAATCAATGATTGGCCTGCTCTAAGTAATCTTTCAGGACAATCAAACAAGGGATATAATGCATGCACGCACTGTTTCATTGATATTAAAGGTATATTCTTGAAAAAATATTGAAAGGTCGTGTACCTTGGCCATCGTCGATTTCTTCCTGCGAATCACCCCCTAAGAAAGAAAGGCAAGCATTTTAAAGGTAAGGCAGACCACCAGACCAAGCCGGGCAACCGAACTGGTGAGGATGTACTCAATATGGTCAAGAATGTGAAAGTAGTATTTGGAAAGGCACATGGCAGCGAACCTGTTCCGAACGACGCCGACGCTCACGCACCCATGTGGAAGAAGAAGTCCATATTTTGGGAGCTACCCTATTGGCAAGTCCTAGAGGTCCGTAGCGCGATCGACATGATGCACCTGATGAAGAATCTTTGTGTGAACCTGCTAGGCTTCATGGGTGTGTATGGGAAGCCTAAGGACACACTTGAAGCACGACATGACCTACGATGTTTGAAAGAATGAGACAACCTACATCCAGAGAAGACAGATGATGAACGCTATTACTTAAGTCCTGCTAGCTACACTCTTAGCAAAGAAGAGAAGGAAAGCATGTTTGAATGCCTAGCAAGCATCAAGGTACCATCTGGATTCTCCTCGAATATAAAGGGTATAATAAATGTGCCAGAGAAGAAATTCCTAAACTTAAAGTCCCATGACTGCCACATGCTCATGACGCAATTGCTTCCAGTTGCATTAAGAGGAATTCTACCTCCAAATGTACGTCTAGCCACCGTGAAGCTATGTGCATTCCTCAATGCAATTTCTCAGAAGGCAATCGATCCAATGGATCTAGCTAAACTACAGAATGATGTGGTTCAATGCCTTGTCAGCTTTGAGTTGGTGTTCCCTCCTTCCTTCTTTAATATCATGACACACCTCCTAGTTCACCTGGTCAAGAAGATTAGCATTCTCGGTCCTGTGTTCCTGCACAACATGTTCTCCTTTGAGAGGTTCATGGGAGTCCTAAAGAAATATGTTCACAACCATGCTCGACCAGAAGGAAGCATCGCCAAGGGCTATGGAACAGAGGAGGTCATTGAGTTTTGTGTTGACTTTATTCCTGACCTTGACCCGATTGGTGTTCCTGAATCGCGACACGAGGAGAGACTAAGTGGAAAGGGGACACTAGGGAAGAAAACATATATTGGTACGTAGGACAATTATTTTAATAAAGCACACTACACAGTTCTGTAAAACTCCTCCTTGGTGGATCCGTGTATCGAGACACATAAAGAGTTGCTCCGATCCGAGTTTCCAGGGAAGTCTGAAGCTTGGATTACATGTCAGCACATGGAAACTTTCAGCGACTGGTTGCGAAAAGAATGTCAGGATGATGAGAGTATTGATGAGCAACTGTATTTGTTGGCTAGGCAGCCATCGTGGCATATCCTTACATACAAAGGGTACGAGATAAATGGGAATACATTTTACACAGTAGCCCAAGATAAAAGGAGCACCAACCAAAACAGTGGTGTCCGCATAGATGCCACCGACCCTAATGGAAATAAGCAAATATATTATGGCCGCATAGAGGAGATATGGGAACTAAACTATGCACCTACTTTTAAGGTACCTTTGTTCAAGTGCCAATGGGTAAAGGCGACTGGAGGCGAGGTAGCAGTCGACAACCAGTATGGAATGACAACCGTGGACCTCAACAATATTGGGTACAAAGACAAACCGTTCATCCTTGCCGAGGATGTGAATCAGGTGTTCTATGTCAAGGACATGTCTACAAAACCGAAGAGAGGGAAAAACAACAACGACCCAATCAATGAGCCAAAACGCCACATAGTTCTTTCAGGGAAAAGAAACATCGTCAGAATTGAAGACAAGTCAGACATATCAGAAGATTATGAAAAGGATGACCGAATTCCACTCTTCACAGTGAACAAAGACCCAAGCATCCAGCTAAATGATGAGGACACTCCATGGTTACGGCGTGATCATAACCAAGGGATATACATTAAGAAGAAGTTCACTACTGTGCCCGCTTGATATATATAATGTATTCATATTTCTGTCGTGTATTCATATTTTCTACCATTTAAATGAATTTTCTGCTTGACGATGGATTTCCTGTGGAGAATGTGTGATGAAAAAACAAATGATCAACGTCAATAAGATGTGAAAACTAATTTCCTGTCGAAAAGCAATAGTTTTAATGATTTTAATTAAGTAGTACATTTTTGCATGGTGAAAATTATGATTATTATTTACACTATGTTAAATATTTATACGGTAAAACAAAAGAGTTCAGGTTACAGATTTTTCTTATGTACAATAATGCAAAACCAGGTCCCGAAATTCTTTTTGTATTTTTTTTGCTAATATTTTATTTACTAGGCAATTAACAACTCTCTTCATATTTATATAAAAGAAATATATAAAAAAGGAGAAACTTCTACAAACCGGCGGAAAGCCAAACTGCAACCCACCTTTACTCCCGGGTGGACCAACCACCCAGGACTAAAGGTCAGACCTTTAGTCCCGGTTCTAACTATCACCCGGGACTAAAGAACCTTTAGTCCCGGTTCTAACCATCACCCGGGACTGCTAAAGATGGGCTACGTTTTCGCGGCCCGCCAAAATCCCCTTTACTTCTGGGCCGTGGCTACACCTAGGACTAAAGGTCAGACCTTTAGTCCCGGTTATAACCATCACCCGGGACTAAAGAACCTTTAGTCCCGGTTCTAACAATCACCCGGGACTACAGGTCCCCCTTTATAAACCACGCCCTTCTCCCTTAGTTCTCTTCCTCTCTGTCTCTACCGCCTTCTTCTCCAACCGGATCCAGTAGCCGAAGCCTTCTTCTCCGTCGCCTCATCTTCTCCAACCGGATCCAACAGCAGCGCCGCCCCCACCGACCCCACGCGCACATGCGCTTCTTCTCCGGCCGGCCAGCGCACGCCTCACGTCGTCCTCGTCCCCGGCCCACCTCGCCCCCAAGCAGTTCAAGGTTCTTCGAGGTGTTTGTCTCCTCCAATTCATCCCCTTCTTCATCCTCCTCTCCGTGCTATGTTTGAAAAATCATGCTTGCAACTGTATGGCACTAGATACGTTACAACCGCCGCCTGCGCCGATTGTCTGTTGGTGGATTCGCTTTCATTGGAGTTGACACGTCGTGGCGTGGTGTGGTCCACTGCCCACGCGCACCGCCACCGGGAGTCGGAGAAGGTAGGCGCCCGCCGGTGCAGGCTGCCTAGGGCGGCTGGCGTCAAGTCGTGCTATGGCCACGGGCCTCCGCTGCGTCCTTCGCTACACGCTACACGTGACTGCATTCTGTTGGGATTCTATACGCCGTCATCTAGGCTCCATCTTGTGTTTGTTGCATTTTTCATTTCGACTTCACCACTCAACAGTCGCTAGTAACCGGTGTCGGCTCAACAATAACGCGATCATTCCACACGGATGTTGTACCGTGTGCCTGACACAATTCCCATCACCGTTGGATCACAAGTCCAAAGAGAGCAGCAGGGTTTTGCACATTTGAGAGAGGATGACAGTCCAAGCTCTTCATCTCAGATGGTTTCTATAGCACTAAATATTCTATCATGTAAATAAAAAATCTATTAGAGCAACTCCAACAGCTTGGCTAAAATTAGTTGACAAATTCCATTATTTAGCCTTTTATAAAATAGAAAACTTCTAAAAAAAGAAGAGAGCTACAACAGCTTTGTTTGATTATATATGGCCATCGAAAATAAAGGAATAGCCAACTTCCTATTTTACAAAATTTGATAGCACATCTGTCGGATCTTGGACCCCACGACCAATGACACCGTCGCCGTGCTGCGGAGCTCCTCCAACTCGTCCGCCGTCTTCTGGCAGAGCTTCGACTACCCGATTAACCCGTTGATTTACCTTTTCTGCTATACACTGAACAAACATTAAATTCTAAACTAGCCCAAATCTATGGTGGTGACAATAACATGTAATATTAGTTGTAATGGTGGCAAGCATGATAGTCTTGATAGATTCAAGTACAATGCATGAAGCATAGTTATATATACATAATATTACATGTCACAGCGATGGTTACCTTGTTTGCTACATGGCAAGTCTCAGTGCCAATATAAAAGCATTACAGAGTGCTAGCCTGCTAGGTAGTAATATTATACGATTAGTAGGATGTGGAGTCTAGGCTCTGTGAGATGCAGTGTACAAATGGATCGGCAGCCATATTTACCATTGGCCTGTAATGAAACAGATTATTACTGTTTTTAGTAAAGTCTAAGTCTCTAACATGTTTTTTGGCTGCAGGAGCTGGACCTCGCGTTTGACACCTTGGATGTGAGCCACCGCCGCCACCATATATAATATGTTTATGATGGATTAATCATTCCAACCTTTGGTAATCGGATGGATGCGTGTGCCGAGCCCTCGTGCCGGCAATCTTGTAATGCAATTTTGCGCTGAGCCATCGAGCTCAGTGGAGCACGAGCGCGGCCTGGTGTCTCGTCGTTTCCTCCTTTTTGCGCGGTAGCTTATGACGACGTCGGCCCCCAGATCCGAGATGTTCGACGGCATCCATGACGTTGTAGTAGCAGGGCAAGTAGTTCTCATACTCGGGCAGGCATACCTCCGCCTCCTTGGCGCGGACTAGTTAGAAAATTGTAGAAAATCTGTACTAGTTGAACTTGCGGACCGTGTTCATCTCGGCTAGCATGTTCTCTACCGAGCGGTAACGGACGTCAAGGAGGAGCTTTGATTCTACGAGGGAGAGCGGCAACGGTCGTGGAAGACCGTGTTCCCTTCCTCGTAGAATTAGAGCTCTTCCATGGCCAAGTACGGTGCCGTCCGGTGGAGAAATGCCTGCCGAGATGATCACATAAGCAAGGTCAACTAGTACGGAAGCTTACGTGATCTTAGAAGATGTGTGAGGTCATGAGAGCGTGTGTTTTTTCTCAATTTTGTTGAGCAGGTCACTTAGAATTAATTTTTCCATGAAACGCCCGCGAGCTCGCCGATGTCGAGCAGGTCACTTAGAATTAATTTTTCCATGAAATGAAATACTTAGAAATCATGCCTTTTATTTTTTAGAATTAATTTTTCCATGAAATGAAAAACTTAGAAAATAGTTAGAAAATTATAGAAAATCCGTACTAGTTGATCACGTAGGCAGACCGTGTTCATCTCGGCTAGCATGTTCTCTGCCGAGCGGTAATGGACGTCAAGGAGGATCTTTGATTCTACGAGGGAAAGCGGCAACGGTCGTGGAAGACCGTGTTCCCTTCCTCGTAGAATCAGAGCTCTTCCGTGGCCAAGTACGGTGTCGTCCGGTGAAGAAATGCTCGCCGAGATGATCATGTAAGCAAGGTCAACTAGTACGGACGGTTATTTATTTAAATATGTTATTGAGCTAGAATTTGATGGATATTTGATAGATATAGTTTTTATTTTTTATAGATATATCAAGTGGTGTAAAAGCTAGATGGCTGCCCCGAGAGACAACATGGATGAAGAAATGATGGATATTATCAACACCGGCACTCAATTGGTCGATGGTGACCAGCAGGATGTAGATGACGTGAGTCAATACCTGGCTCTTGAAGATAACCAAGAAAATATTGTGCAAGAAAACACTGGCGAGGTATATATATTTATATATATATTTGAATATTATATATATATATATATTTGAATATCTATCATCTATTATGTGTACACATGATATTTATTTATTCTTTTTTATACGTAGCCCTCTGGATCGACGACCACAACGGCGAAAAACAAAAATATTTGAGGCCCGAAAAAGCCATTGGAGGGGCGCTACATAATATCGGAATTCAATATCGAGACAGGCGAACCACTTGGTCCACATGCAAGGAAATTCGTGCAACACTGTGGGTGCCTTGTAAGAGACAGACTTTTGATCTGTGCCCGTGAATGGAAGCAAAAGATCAATGAGCCTCATGTTAGTTTTGTCTCTGATCTTGATAAGAATTTAATTTGGGATGATATCCTTCAACATTTCACGTTGCAAGCGGATGATTATGATGCTATCAACGATGATGAATTGAAGGAACTAGTTCGAAAGTGGGCTATGAAGAAGATGGCCACACAATTTCAGACTTGGAAGAAATCCCTATACACGAAATACGTCAAGAAGAACCTAACGCCCAATTTCTATACTAGTGGCCCGCTCGCGAAGTTGAGGCCCTACTAGAATGATTTTGTACAGTACAAGACATCGGAAGAGGGTGAGGAACGGGTGAGAAGGAACCAAGAGAATGCCCGACAGAAGGTATACCACCATGGCATGGGATCAGGTGGCTACGCGGCTACCATTCCCAAGTGGGAAAAAATGGAAGCGGACATTCTTGCCAAGGGTATCACACCATAATCACTCAATTGGCCCAAACGCGCGAAGAATTGATTTTTCGCTCATGGGGGAAGACTGGACCAAGAGACCGGAAAACTGGTTCATGGCCCAAAACTCGAAAGAGCAACACAAAGATTTTCTTATGCTCTACAAGCTAAAGCTATTGGTGCGTTCAGGCCCAATAGAGAGAAGGATGAACTGACGTATGCCATCGGGACTGTTGAACATAGTGGCCGAACGAGAGGTTTAGGATGGAACATTTCTCGGGAGCATGGTTTCCCTAACGATAGAGATACCTACAGAAGCCGACAAAGAAGAAAGGATGAGGAAGCAGCGCGGATCAGCAGGTTGGAGGAATATGTTCATGAGTCACGGGAGGCATTGCTTCAAGCACAGGAGCGCGAAAAGACATGCAAGCTAGAATGCAGGACGAAATCATAAAGCAAGTGCAAATAGCAATGAGTGCCCAAAGGCAGGCATCAGATCCAGGAATCAACATTAATATTAGCCCCCCTGATTAGTTGAAAAGCAGCTGCACTTCCACAGAGTTGCCAAATCAAGATGACGCAATGCTACGTTTTCCCGTGGATGACATCACTGCACCGTTTATCTCATGTGAGCTACATATTCCAAAAGGGAATGCCACAATCATGGTGTCTCTCGGTGTTTTTTCTCCTCCAGATCCTACCAAGACACCAAGAATCCATGGGGCAATAATACCACCTGGATATGTTAGCGTCTCAGTGGATAGAGTTAACCAAGGTTTTAGTGATCTGGCTCTTGACATTTCAGGAGGTGATGGGGAGAAGACTCTAGGAGAAGCAGAGAAGACATTCATACTATGGCGCAAGCGCTACATCATTATTCCTGGGGTCTCTTGTCCACCGCCGCTTCCTCAACTGCCAGACAATAGGTGCGGACAAAAGTGAACAAAACAAATTTTCACTAATTTTCTATTGATATGCATGATTAATAATAACAATTTCTTATACCTAATTATTCTTTTTTGTACTCACACGACAGGGCCTCCGCCAACCTAAGTCTAATTATTCGATCTCTAGATCATCATAGTGCTCTGGGCAATGATTATGCAACGCCGCCACCGTCGCCACCTCCAAGGAGGTCTCCAACGCCTCCAATGAGGTCTCCAACGGCTGCCCCGCCTCCCTTCATGACCAAGAAGCAGCCAGCTCCTAAGAGGTCCGCCCTGCAAACGAAGCCGTTGGCCCACCAGCCGGCAAAGAAGAAAGCCTTCTCTAATCTAGTTATTCTCCAAAAACTGGCTTACGAGAAAAGTGAAAAGGAATTAAATGTTGCAGTATAAAAAGATGTGAGCAGTTTCTTCAAAAAAGTAAGAAAGCAACGAGAAGCGAGGGAGAACCCAGAGAAACCGTACTTCTACCTACCTCCAGATCTTCTAAGAAAGAAGGTGGACCAGAAAACGCGGGAATCTCAAAAGACCCTGCCAAAATCGGACTACGACCGCTCTCTCACCAAGTCATTTGAGGCGAAGCAGAAAAAGACTAGAGCAGGGAAAGGTGTTGCACAACTCGGACAACAATCGCAACAATCAGTCCCCCCTCTTGTCATTCGTAATGAATATGGTTCAAACTTAGACGTACTGGACGTCGATTTTGAGGACCTGGCTTGGTTTTACGAGGATACCGGTTTGGACCTTGCCCAAGTGCTCGCTGAAGGACCATCTGCTCCGAAAGTGGATCCTTGAAAGAAATTTGAACATGGAAAGAGTCTATACAACCCTAAGGCCTTAGGTGAACTGGGTACGCAAATGTACCTACTAAACAAGTGGTACATGGCGGCGTGTGAACGGAGAGAGACCTTTATTTCTGTCAGAGTTAGAAACCAACATTACTTCCGTGGCGATGATATTATATATGTCGAGTTTTCAGAATTACACCAACTATGCTACCTGGACTCTCTCGACAAAAGTCTCATTAGCTGCTATTGTCTGTAAGTGTGATTATTTTCTACTATTAAAATGTATATATAATGCTACATGTATATATATAAATTATATATCCTCACACTATATTTTTATATATGCAGATATGAGATGACAGAACTCAGAAAGAGAAAGGATAATGATGTTGGTTTCGTTGATCCAAATGTCGTATTCAAATACCCTAATCCCCCGCCTCAATGGAAAACTGAACTCGAGAAAAATCTCATGAGGTTCTTAGTGAACCAACAAAACAAGGACATACTCTTCCCCTACAACTTCAAGTGAGTGTTAAATAATTAATATCGATCATATGGACATTTGTTTAGTTATTTGCTTACTAGCTAAGCTATCTCCCATATATATATATATATGTTGACTCTAGTTAATGTCGATCATATTTGTGTATAAAAACATATGCAGCAATCACTGGATATTGATGGTCATCGATATGGCCAATAGTCGGTTGAACACCTTAGACTCATTAAGAAAAGAGCAAACAGAGTACCAAGACATGATAGATATTATCCAAGGGTAATTTGGTCTCTCTAGCAACTATATATACCCTGATCTCTTAGCTGCAACAATTATTAAATGCCAAATTAATTTTTTATTTTATTGGGCGCAGTGTTTGGAAAAGTTTCATTGAGGAACACCACATGAAACATTGCAAAGCGCCACTGGATGTAATCGCACACAAAGTAAGTACTAGCTATATATATATATATATAATTCAATTAACACCATGCATGCTTTCAATTCACCGAATCTTTTTTCTCGTAAAAGTGGGTTCTGAGGCAAGAACCGGGGAACAACAACTGCGGATACTATGTTTGCGAGTTCATCATGGCGTACTCAAAAAGAACTCCTGAAGAGAACCTCAAAGTACGTTATATAAATATATTCATATATTCATAATTCCTTTTATTGCTCATATATATAAGTAATCACGTGACCAACACATATATACATATATTAATACTTTTCCTTTAACTTTTATTGAAGACTCTATGGTTGAAGGAAAAAATCATACGACGTGACCAACTGAAAGCAATTCAAGAGACCATAGCAGGATTTCTTAATGACCAGGTCCTAAACCCCGTCGGCGAGTTCTACAACGACGTGAACGAAACATGGAAGCCAAACCAGATAGAGTGAATTTGTTATGCCAAGAATATGATAGAATATACAATGCAAGCTTTATTTGTAATATATATATATATATATATATATATATAATATGTATATAAAATAACATACAATATATATATATATATGCATGTAATATATACATTAGTTTCATACTTTAGTTTGTACAAAATGTTCGAACATTATAAACGTGTAGAATACGTATATTATTAGCAGCGTAGAATGCGTATTCGAAAACCTATTCAAAAACCAAAACGAATCATCAATTGAAAATAGAAACAAAAAAATGAAAAAAAAGAAAACATTTAGTTCCAGTTGGTAATACCAACCGGGACTAAAGGGTCGGCCCACGTGGCCAGGCCGGGAGGCTTCTTTAGTCCTGATTGGTAATACCAACCGGAAGTCCCGGGCGCGAAATTGGGACTAAAGAAGGGGCCCTTTAGTCCCGGATTTGTGGTCCCGGTTCCAAAACCGGGACTGAAGGGGGTTGAGAACCGGGAGTACAGCCTGTTTCTCTACTAGTGTAGACTACATCTGAGATATAGCATGTTTATCGAAATAAGTTTTCTTGTTCTATTGCTTATAAAAATATAGCAAAAAAAGATTCAGCGCTGGGGTTCGAACCCAGACTTTCGAGCTAAGTTGAGCGCGTCCTAACCAGTTGAACCGCACTGGTGTTGTTGCATGTTCCTCGGAACAATTGTACTTGTTTCATTTCAAACGCCAAGATCTACGGCGCCGAGTCCTTGTCCACGTCGGCGCCAGGTGACCGCCACATCCGAAGCCTCGCCAAGACCTCGGCACCATTGGCCATGGCGCCGAGACGTGTTTCCTCGGCGCCAAAAGCCATGGCGCCGAGGTCAGGATCCATAAACGAAAATCAAACCAATAGGAGTCTATTTGTGAATATTTTTCAAAAAAGGCTAAAAAATAAAAAATTCGGTGCGTCCGTGCGTGGCACAGGCCCACAGCACTACACACGTGGCGGCGGTGTCATCATCGTTATCCCCGTCGTGGCCCATACCGAGAAAAGAGATGAACTGGTGGTCCAGTGCAAGCCCAACATCGTTTTCAACGTGGGTCGTCATCCTTTGAGATGTTGTATAGATACGTGGCCCATAAGCTACCTTCTGGTGGCCAAGGCCCACTATGGGCGCACCACTCCATACGTGTGTACTACGAGTACCATTGCCATCCTTCGTCGTTGGGAAGGGGCGATGCAGGAGGGTCGGCGGCTAGTGGGACCCGAGACTAGTGGGGAGCCAGAGGAAATGAACTAATCGACTAGGAGCCACCCTCAACCCTAAAGATAGGCTCAATGGGGATTTTTTTTATTTTTAACACTTTTTGTAAACTAATTTTAAATCTAACCCTATTTTTTTTTCAAAATTAACACTTTTGGCCGTGTCTATTTTCCTGGCGCGGTGAAACACCTGTGTCGCTCCATGCATGATGGCGCGGCGAGGGGATGACGTGACGACGACCGGGGTGCTAACTGGTGACGTGGCAGGTATGCCACGCCACCATGCATGGCGCGGCACGGACGCGCCAAGGCCCATGGCACGGCAGGACCTTGACACAAACAAAAGCCGACTAGCCTCAATTGCAATTGAACAGGAGCTGAACAACTACATGTGCCGCGACGCATTAAAACGAATATGAAGCAAATAAATGAAGTCCGTGCGCAAGTTGACAAGTTGCCATATATTATTTTCATTGGTTCAACATAAGTTCGACATAACCAACTAAGTCTGTAAGTTTCGGACGACAATATTCGTTCGACATAAGTTCAACATAACTTACTAAGTCCCAGGAGTGTAAGGATCCCTCGGACGCCTCTGTCTCTTCAGATTTGTAGGCAACAAATTGGGAGTGTAGCCAACGTCGGTGTGGTCGCGTTGTCGGTGCGTACGGCTCGTACCCTGCAAGTATATGATATGCACGATTACTTATAATCTTTATGATCGTTAGTTCATGGAGCCTACGTATTGAAAAAAACTACCTTTGTTACTACCTGTGAGGCTCCTTGGGTACCAAGCGGGGCACCACCTAGTTGAGACATTCCGATCTCGTTCTGCTGCCAAGGGTCCCACTAGTGATGCTGTATGCGGAAGCCTGGGGGTCGTCGTCGTCATCATCGTTGTCCTCGTCGTCCTCGTTTGCAGGGTCCTTCCCAGCGCTATAATGTGGTGGTGTACGCACAGCGGAAGCAGCACCTATCACCGGCTGAGAAGAGTTGGCTGGTGTCCACAAAGAGCCAGAAGACGTGCCACCCGACCACGCCGGGTAATCGGGTTCCACCCAAGGAGTGTCCATGTCGCTCAACTTCTGAGCTAGCTTCCTACAGCTCCGCTTCACCTTCTGCATAAATAGATGTTAAAGTTAGTACATTTCCCAAACGCATATACACTAAAGAAACATTTTTGAAACGGACAAGTTTATGTTTACCTCCACAAAAGCCTCAAGAATGCCTGGCCCCTGCCCTCTAGACTCGTGAAGCCGAAACGCTGCTTCGTTGGACAGCCTTGACAATTGTGTCGCCTGGGTATAGAAACACGGTTGAACAGTTTTAGTACACATACTTAATACCAAATAGATAACAAATTGTACCATTCGAGTATCTTACCATGTATCTTTAAAGTGGGGCTCTCTGTAGTTGTGTGTCGTCCCTAGTGGCAACGTCATACACATCTTCGATCACATCTTCCTTGTCATCCTCGTCAATCGCCTTCTCAGTGTACGGGGGCTTGATATGTGTCCTCGTAGACCTGCGAAGCCACCGTAGGTACTCAATAAAGGTGTGCTGGTCGTGTGGGGACCCGCATCGACTGGCTGCTGGTCCCTGGTCTGCCACAACTGGATGTACGCGTTGTGTGTCACGCGTGGATCTTTGGTCTTGTACCTCTTCCTGCAGTCATACCTACAACAAAATGATTGTTAGTTGTACCATACACACCTCTAAATTGTAGCTTTGTTATTAATCGATAACGCACCCGTGTAATTCTTGGTTGGTGGAGTAAAGCGGTGGTGGGTAGCCTGTCATTCTTCCAAACTGCCGACAAACCCTAATGGGCAAGTGAATCTCGACCACATGGAAGAAAATAAGAGGGTCGTTGCAGCGATACTCGTCTGACTCATCTCCAGTGACAGGACTCATATAGTCCTAGAGCTCCGGATCATCCCAAGGACGCCAATGCACCTGAACATTTCGTAATTGAGTTAGGTTGTGATATAGTGTGCATCAAACAAGACACAAATATGATAGAAAAGAGAGCGTAACCTGGCGTTGTGTCCGGACGTCGAGACAGTCCGTGTACTCCCTGTACTTGCATCTCGCATTTCCTCTAACTAACCCTGCTAGCGTCCATATATACTGAGCTATAGGCAGTGTATCCTGCCCGTTCCAATACTGCATTGAACACGATAATGAATTAGCCATTAATAATTTCATCATATGTAACTGCCTCGAAGAATATAGTGAACCGAAGTACTTACAGGGAAACCAGTAACAAGGGGCCTCCCAACGGGCCATCGTTCCCAACATCAAACCTGGAGTAGGTAGGAGCAACCCCCAAGGTTCGCATACCCTGAGGTGCGACGGTAGGCAACGCATAGATGTCGATACGTCCATTTTAGGACTACGCTGCCCCAGCTGTACGCCGCTATGTTATCCCATGGCTAGCGTAGTATGTCAAGAAAGATCTAACTGATGGTGTTGCCCGAGGCGTCTGGGAATAGAAAAGCACCAATAAAGTGCCAGAGCCACACTCTAGCGAACCTGTCGATCTGAACCTCATTAGCCTGTGGGTCCAAGTAATCAAAGTGCTCTGTGATCCACGACGACGAAACACCAGAACTTTTTTTTTTCTGAAATTCACCAAAGAAAATGAGACCCGATGACTACAGGAAAGCAATGCAAGTATTAAATAGGCTTGAATTGCTCACTTATTTTTCTTGAAAACCTCGTCGTCCGGTGGAAGAAAGCCAGTGAACTGAGCTACCAACTTCGTCCAGTGATCGTTGTCAACTATACCTGTTACTGGAAGTCCCCCCAACTGAAGGTCAAAGATAGCCTTCACGTCCTGCATGGTCAAGGTCATCTCGTCGTAAGGTTGGTGGAACATGTGGGTCTTAGGCCTCCACCTGTTATAAGAATAGAACGACTGTTAGTTACCTCAAATTTATTATAAGAATGTTTACGTACAATGAAGGCACTCGCACATGTCTACAGCTGCAGTAAGTAGTGTTCGGTCATGGGGCGGAAGACCGTAGTCGACAACACGGACAAGCTCGAGGAAGCCGGCACATCGTATGTACGGCGCGTAACGCTCATCCCACTAGTGCGCCCTGGTGTGCGTGCGAGGCCTTAAAGGAGGCAAGGGCACCTCTACGTCGGTGTCAGTCAAGAAGTGCTCTCGGTGTGGGTCGTCGTACTCCACCTCAAGAAGGGGGTATAACTAGTGTTGCGTGGGAAGGG
This sequence comes from Miscanthus floridulus, assembly GCF_019320115.1. Taxonomy (NCBI): domain Eukaryota; kingdom Viridiplantae; phylum Streptophyta; class Magnoliopsida; order Poales; family Poaceae; genus Miscanthus; species Miscanthus floridulus. The sequence continues at coordinate 1,798,226 of NC_089598.1, forward strand.
TCATCCTATTACAAATTGATAAACAAAGGGTTAGAGTATTCAAATTAACATTAACAATATTCAAATTAACATTAACAATATTCAAATTAACATTATGTGGCATTGCAAAATTTGAACTACTTGTTATGCAATACGAACACAATATGAAAGCACATGTATATATTCAAAGTAACATTAACAGACATATTAAACAACTTCACTAGGAAAATAAGCAACTTCTATGTATAGTTGTTCAGACATAAGACAACTCGAAGGTGCCATAACTGCATTTGCTATATAGCTTTCCTTTCTTTTTCATTGCACTGTTGATTTACAGTATATAATTTACACAATCTATAATTGGGGAGATGCCATAACTGCATTTGCTATATAGCTTTCCTTTCTTTCCTCTCATGATAGCATGTTTCTATCCACCAGAAGTGACGGCCTTTCCCCACTCGCTCCCCCACATTTAAGCATTTACGCCTAACTTGAAAAGACAAATTAAAGCCACGGCTTCACGCTAGCGAGTACGCTAAAAGCTTCTTTGCCAACTTTAGAATGAAAACGAATACGGATAATACGGGAAGCTATTCACGGCACCGCGCTAATGAGTATGCTAGAGGTTCCGTTGCTAACTGCTATACGAAAACGAATGAATGTATCTATGGGCGGGTGAACGTATCTATGGACAATTTAGGAAAACAAAACCATAGTTTCGTGCCGCTGAGTATGCTAAAAGCTTCTTTGCTAATTTTAAAATAAAAATAGATACAGATAATATAGAAAGATAACCATAGCCCCACGATAATAATATATATAATAGAAGCTTCTATGCCAACTCTAAAACGAAAGGTGATGAATATATTTTACAAAAGAAATTTAACGAAACATACACGTAGAATTTATTGCACACGAGACTGTTGATATCCCTAACAAATACCTATATGAATTTTACAAAAGCTAGCTGAATTTTACAAATACCTATGTGTGTGGCCAGAGGGCGCGACGGGCGGCCGGAGGGGGTGGCGCGCCGGCGTGGGGGCGCGGCGGGCGCAGCGGGCGGCCGACGGCCGTGGCGCGCCGACGTTCGTGGCGCGGCCGGCACCGTGGGCGCGTGCGGGCGCGGCGGGAGTGGCGCGCCGGCGGGCAGGCGGGCGTGCGGCCAAGGCTGGCAGCAGGCGCAACGGGCGGCCAGCGGGCAGGCGCAGCGGCGGGCAGGGAGACAGAGGGAGGGCGGTTCGCGAGCGATATTTATCTGGTACTGCCGCGCCGTGAGGGATGGCGCGGCACTGCCTCACCAAGATCGATGGCGTGGCAGAACCTGCCACGTCACCGGTCAGCGCCCCGGTCGACGCCACGTCATCCCTCTCGCCGCGCCACCATGCATGGCGCGGCACAGGTGTTTCGCCGCGCCAGGGAAATAGGCGCGACCAAAAGTGTTAGTTTTGGAAAAAAAATAAAACAGTGTTAGATTTAAAATTAGTTTATAAAAAGTGTTAAAAAATCTCAATGGGGGGAGAGAGAGAGGAGAGAGAGAATGCGGCGGGTAAGAAGAGAGATGTGTTTTTGGGCGGAGTGGAGAGATGATGAAGAAAAGAATAAAACAAACACAATGATAGGTGTAGTCTAGATCTATTGATGATCTACAAAATTATCTCCTTCAATAATCTGAAAAGGGTATTGGGACAACCATATTGCCAATCTGTTGTGGAGTTGTAACTGGATCTACTGGAGATGCTCTTATCAATTACTTCCTCTGTCTAAGAAAGAATGCAAGTACGGGTTGCGTGCGGACAAAAAAGTTTGACCAAATTTCTAGTGAATATTATTTATATTTATGAAAATACATTTCATAATTAATCTAATGATATTTATTTGATATTGATAAATATTAATGTCTTTTAATCAATAATTAGTTAAATTTAAGATAAAAAAACGTGATACTATGCTAGAATTGCATTCCTCTCGGATAGAGGGAGTATTCGGTTACCGAGCGGCGGAGCATATCCCAATACTAAGAGGGGCCTGGATTGCTCATTCCAACATGAAACCATCGTGACATATCATGGGGGCCATTAAACTTCTGTCAACCAAGTTGGTAGTTTGGCCTCCACTGTCCTCCGTCCCTGTGTGCACCCAAAGCCACCTGCACAAACTGCGTGTAATTGGTTGAGTATTGGTTCAACAAGTGTATCCCGTGCCCATCTGATTTCGATGGCCTTAGGTCAGATAGTGTTTTCAATCAGCTTTATTAGGCAACGGCCACCGACCAAACAGCCGATCGAAACTATTCTATGGTACTATCGGCACGATTCTCGGATGACTCTTAAAACATCAATTCATTGTTTTGCATTTCTTTGTCTTATTCACCACTGAAGCTACTATACTTGCATGTTGTGGGTGTACTGTTGTTTGTAAGCTGTAGCTGTCTTTTGGCATTGAACTGCAACAACCAAAATAACAAAGCCTTTTAGTCCAAAACAAGTTGTCACTACTGCAACCGCAAAGATGTATCAGGCTTTGAAGTTCTCTACAATTACTATTTCTATTAGATCTCCCAATATTTACATAGGTTACCCTAACATGCTTGGGATTAAAAGGCTTTGTTATCATCGTCGTTGCTAAGTTCCAATATTTTGTTGAATGTTTTCTGCCTTCCCTGCTAGCAGATAATACATGTGGATGTTTATTATTTTTATATGTTTTGAGCCTTCTGTTTTTGCTGCTAACCCTTATTCTCTATCCTGTCTATTCTGCAATAGGTGGCAGCAAACATCCTATGCCATTTACAGAACTGGAGAACTGGAATTGTGCAATCAGTTATTGGTGTTGGCTCAACTAGCCCGCTCAGCCCTTCATTCATTTTCTCCCTGGAACTTGCCAGAAGTACACAGGTTTGCTTTATAATTGTACATATTTTTCAATAAGAAAGCTTCAGATAGCTTATTAGTTTGCAACTGCTATGATCTTTTAACAAGAGTATAAACTATTTGCTGCCTCTGATGGAGTGAGGAATTTTTTGTGCATGGATTACGATATGTAATTTGCAAAGTAGCTATATACTCATGTTCGTGATTTATCTAAGAACATCATGGATGCATAAGAAAATGTAATGTTTCGCTTTTTATTGGCGTATTGTATGCGCTTTGAGTCTTAGTTTACACACAATAACGTATGAGCTTTACAAGTTGCTGCTTGATCTCATTTGTAATTTAAAGAACTCAATTATAATCACATCGAAACATGCAATGAACAATGAGGTGGATGGATATGCTTTCTTTTATTCTTTTGTGTGGGGTTCAAATGGTCAACTGTTCTTTTAGAAACTATTAGTTACTTATGGGCTAAACATCAGAAATTACAACACTGACATAAGTCAAGCAGTTGCCAATGGTGCTAGCTACAGAATTTCTTTATCTAAATAATGCTGGCTACCTCGAATTGAATTTTTCCCCTTAACGTGCAGCTAACCGCATCATTCTATCAGCACCTGGTTATTCAAAGAAGGGTATGGGCAGTTCTTTCATTTCATATTTGCAAATAGTCCTTGTCCTTTCTTACTAATTACAGTTGAGATTCAGGTTATATCTGCTGCTGTGTCATTTTTTGGGCGAGAATCCTACCTGACTTAAATCTAACTTCCATATGGTGCCATGAATATCTGGGGATGCGGCAAAGCCTGAATTTTGTGGCTGTTTAATTATTATATTGTTATTATTCAATTTGGACATAAATTATGAAGTAAAGCTCTTTTTTGCATTTTCAGATAGCCCATTTGACACTATATGAATTTTCTGGATTTCTTTAGGAAACCATGTTTTTTTGTTCATCTTCCAACAAGCTCTAATATATTTTGTAGGGGTCTAGTGTGCCGTTGGTTGTCAAATGGGCCGATACAGAAAAGGAAAGGCAGGCTCGGAAAGCACAAAAAGCTCAGTTACAGCTATCTAATATGCCCAATGCAAGTCCAATGCAGCAGTCTTCGGTATTTGGAGGTTTACAGATGGGATATATGCCTCAATACAATGGATTTGGCTATCAGGTGTCTTCTGCTGTTCTTTTAGCCTTCTTTACATTTTACAGCCATATCATAGAAAATGCTCAGTAGTTATACCAAGGGCAGCACTCTTCTAATGGTATTCTGCTTTCAAGGTTTTTTTCCTTCACAAATTCTCTCCACCAATCCTTGTTCAGAACATATGATTTATTAACTTCTGTTCTTCTCACTCATAACATATCATCTGCAGTATTTGAATTCCTTCCTGCTTGTTCTTTGGTAAACATATGTTGTAAACGGAAAAGATCTATTCCATTCAATTTTTCGAAACTCTTAGCTTTACTCCCTTGACATTATATTATATTGATTCTTAAATAATACATGTTATATGTGGAAACTCCAAACACCGAAATCTTTGCCGTAAGTGATGATCAGCATCAAATTTAATGTAGTGTGTTTTATTTCCTGTGCAGCCACCAGGAACATACGGGCTTATGCAGTACCCTCTATCTCTGCAGAATCAAGGCCCCTTCCAGAATATGGTTCAACCTCTTAATCAAGGGAACTCAATAAGAGGAGTCAATCCTGAACTGTCTCCCAGTTCAGTTCAAAAGTCATTTAATGCAATGCAGTTAGGCAGCCCTTATCCTGCTATCCCTGGTATGCAGTATCCTGGATCATATCCTGGTGGTCCCATGAACAATCGTCCTTTTGGCAATTCTCACAATTCAATTTCGATTAAAGTTCCAAATTCGAATGCCAATTCCGCCATTTCTTCTAGTCCCAGCAGCAATGCTGGTGGGCAGGTTGAAGGTTAGCCACATTCGATACTCTATTCTATGCAAAGGGAGAAAGACTATTCGCTAGAGAGTTCATGTGGTCATTAGCATGTACTTTTTGTCTCTCAAGTCTCAACGTTAAGTTCCCTAGCAAAAATGTACAGTGTAGAGTGTTCGGCTGGCTGGCTGGCCGATTGTCGGCTGGCCAGCCACCTCACAAAATCACTATTCAGCTCCTACCAGAACAGTATTTTTCTCTCACAACAATCAGCTGGAACAGTATTTTTCAGTCCTGCCGAACAGGTCCTGTAGCATGATGTGCACGACCCTTTGTTTCACAAAAATGTACATCAGTACCTAGGACAAAAATGATTGGTAGCCCTTATTATAATAGCTGTGCTATCAAAATCCATAAGGACCATAACCCATTATACAATCAATTAATCTGCCTATCTACCGATACCATATTGTGTTTTAAAACCTATATAACCTAATTATCTAATTATCATGTTACAGGTCCTCCTGGAGCCAATCTATTTATTTATCATATCCCACAAGACTATGGTGACCAAGATCTTTCCAGTGCCTTTCAGAGTTTTGGTAGAGTACTAAGTGCTAAGGTGTTTGTAGATAAAGCAACGGGCGTCAGCAAATGCTTTGGTAAAATCTCCCACCCTCTCTATCTTTCGGCGCACAGCCTGCTAACTTTGCTAACCGACGCATATAACCTGGATGCAGGTTTTGTGAGCTACGATTCTCCTGCTTCTGCACAGGCAGCAATCAATAGGATGAACGAGTACCAATTAGGCGGTAAAAAACTCAAAGTACAACTCAAGAGAGAAAACAACAACAAGCACAGTAAACCTTATTGACAAAAGGCCAGCAGCTGTTATGACCATACCACGTGATCATGGTTCTCAGAGAAAGACGTACTTATGGTGTAGTTTTTGCTCTTTCCACCTATACTATAATCCTAGTCAATGTTGTGCTTTGAATCTAAGTGTGTTGGTTGCCTGAGTCCAACTCCATCAAAAACTTCTTTCCACTAACATGTCATTGATTTGCTGGTTAGAATAGGCATCATGTAATGACAGTCAACCTCTATGTTGGTTTACCATATTGTAATGAAAAAAGCCTCGTTACATTTTCTTCCCATATTTTTTCCATTTAATGTACAAAATAGACCAACCTTTCGTAGCAACGTGATGATAAAACATATTAGACATATGAGCCATTTTTTTCAAGATTTTTTCTATACCAAGCACATCATCCGCAGCGAAGCCCGGGCAGCAATGGCCAGCGATGCTTGAAAGTTTACCGTGTGACAACGGTGGTGGGATGCACATGAGTCATGTATAATTTCACATAAATAAAATTATTTGCTAAGGCTCTCCGTGTTTCAAGGTTTATTATTGATTAATTCAAGGGAAGTCTTTTCATCCCTCTCTCTAACCGTCCAGATGAGCTTTGTATATATATATATATGTACAACCATTTGCATCGATCGCTCTCCTACGTTCTCTATTTTCTAACAACTTTATCCTATACGCGACTTAGGTTGTGTTTAGTTCGCGAAATGAAAATTTTTGGATGTCATATAGGATGTTTCGGGAATATCGGAAGGGGTTTTCGGATACTAATAAAAAAAACTAATTACATAGCTCGTCTGGAAACTGCGAGACGAATTTATTAAGCCTAATTAATCTATCATTAGCACATGTTAGTACTGTAGCACTTATGACTAATCATGGACTAATTAGTCTTAAAATATTCGTCTCGTGATTTTCAATCAAACTATGCAATTAATTTTTTTTTTTTGTCTATATTTAATACTCTATATATGTGCGTAAGATTCGATATGATAATTTAGAGTGAAAATTTTTAGGAACGCCTTATCCAGAACACGGGACGTACATCCCGGGGAGGAAAAAGAAAAGAAGAAAAAGAAAAGAAACGACGTGCTCTGATGCTTGGCTTGTCCTCTCAGAAAGCGATCGACCCACAGGAAAGTAACGGACGATGGGCACATGGAAGCTTATCCAGCGGTCAGTCAAGCACACTGCTGCAAAGCATATCCCGAGATCTTGACCAGCGACAATGTAGGCGAAATTGACAACGTATACTCCCTACGTCGCAGAGAAGGAAAACGTTACGAGATAGGTAGCGGTGAAATTTTATCAACTTTAACTAGATTTATATAAAATATATGTAATATTTATATTCTCAAATAAGTTTATTATAAAAATATATTCAATGATTTATCTAACAACACTAATTATGTATTATAAATATTAATATTCTTTTATATATAATTAATTTAAAAAAAACCTCGAGAAACCGGAATGATTCTATTTCAGAACAGATTTATGAATTGCATTGTATGCACAGTGCTCAGTGCAATTGAGGCTGTGTTTAGTTTACGAATTTTGGGAATTTGGCTACTGTAGTACTTTTGTTTTTATTTGGCAATTAGTGTTCAATCATAGACCAATTAGGCTCAAAACGTTCGTCTCGCAATTTTTAACCAAACTGTATAATTAGTTTTTTTCGTCTATATTTAATACTCTATACACGTATCGCAAAATTCGATCTGTATTACTGACAACCAGACCAGAGCTTTCAATGTACGATATACGTCACCCTCCGCGATTTCCATGAAACTCGCCTGACGACGTGACGTGGTCGGGAGTCCTATCCAGAACATGTACTACGCCGCCTATAAACAAGTCTGTGAGCAGCTGGGGTGGGCGCAGCGGCTTTGCTACACCTACACGTACTAGCCAATCTCCTCCAATCGACACGTCAGTCTTAACGACATTTCATATTGTCCGTCTTACACTACTCCTCTATAAAAACTCCTGGTTCATGTTCGAACGGGCGAGACTAGCTTGTCTTATAGTCATTCCACTGCTCGAGTCAAACACTCAAGCACGTACTCCGCAAGCTCTCTGGTATACCTGGCTGCCGAATTCAGGCTTGAGCACACACTGCCACTGCCGGGGACTGCCCATGGCGGACAACAACAACCGGGGGCAGACCTTGATCGCCGGCGCGGGCCTCGGCGTGCTCACCGTCAACTCGGGCCTCGCCATCTACCGCGCCAGGGGCGACGTGGCGTCCACCCTCTTCGTCGCGTCCTCGTACCTGCTCCTGCTGCTCCTCTTCGCCTGCCTCCGCGCGTACGAGCGCGCGGCGCCAGGATCCCCCGCCAGGGAGCGGGCCAGGCGCGCCGCGTGGCCCGTCACCGCGCTGCTCACCCTGGCCTTTGCGTGGAAGGTGGCCGCGGTCATGCCGTCGCATGTCGCGGCCAGCGTCGTCTGGGGTCTGGCCGTCGCCACCACCGCCGGTGGCTTCTTCGCGCTCTTCCTGCAGGCCTGAAGAGTGAAGACATGACATGGGTGTGTGCAGTGTGCCTACCGAGTACCTCTGCCTGCTCGACCCGTGTAGTAAGGTTTGGAGTACGTACCCCAGCGCTAGCTAGCTTATATGTGTATATAGCTGATGACTTTTGTAATACAGAGTGGCTTATGTGGCAGCCAGGTGGCCGTAGCCGCGCCTAGAGACAGCTCTAACGGTGTAAAAAGAGCTAGGTTATAGTGAACAGGGCCTAAGAAAGAATAAGAAGTTAACTCTTTATTAGAAGCTAAGCTTACATACTTTTCTACGATTTATATGTCTATGTTTACATGTTTTTTAGACTAATATATGGGTTTACTCTGTTTCTTTCTCTCTTTTTTAAAAGTGCGTGTTTAGTTGGGGAAAGTTGAAATTTGGCTACTGTAGCACTTTCGTTTTTATTTGGTAATTAGTATTCAATCATGGACTAATTAGGCTCAAAACGTTCGTCTCGCGATTTCCAACCAAATTGTGCAATTAGTTTTTTTTCATCTACATTTAATGGCTACTGTAGTACTTTTTGGAAAGTTTTTTTTTGAACTAAACACGGGCAAAGTTCATATGTTAACAAGTTGACTTTACAGTTTAGAGTGTCCAAAGGTCGACAAACGTTGCAACAAAACTCTGCAACTTTGATGTGGACTACAATTGAATAAACCTAAAAGTGACCGTGGACTTTTGCTAGTACGTAGTATTGGTGTTTGGAATGAATCAAAGCAGACGTTGATTTGTGGATTTTGCTGGTTACGGGCGGCTTCCGTCGTTAGGAGCTCTTTTGTCGCAAATTGTCCAAGTCTCATAAGACTAGAGCCGTTTTGTGTAGCTTGGGAACTTGTTCTTGGGGCCGGTGTTTGTTTTGATAAGCCATGGTTTACTGTAATGTGTTTTATTTTAACCTTTTAATGAAATACGTGACGTGCCAAGGCACAATTGTAAAAAAAAAAAAACTATGGTCCCGTTCGTTGGTCTGAATCTTGACTGAAACTGACTGAAAATATTGTTCTGACTGAATTGTTGTGAGAGAAAAACACTGTTCCGGCTGAAAAAAATAAGCCAAACAAGCTGAATATGAGGTAAGCCAAACAGGGCCTATATCGCTCTAAAGTTTTCCCTTTTTCTTGTTCTCCCCTCAACGCTATCGAGGCATCCGACATTTCGACATTTGAAGTGTTGCCTTCGCACTTTTGTTTCTTTGAAAGGGGTCATTTGGCGTAACTTCAATCAATACTATTGGTCACTGATTCATGCCAGCACAATTTCACTGTAACAATACTGTAGTGCAGAGCCCGTGGAGGTTGCCATTGTGGTTCTGCCGGCTCCTCTTTTTGTCAGTTTATTTTTCGTCTTGAAAAAGATAACGGCTCCACGCTACAGGCAAACAGTGCTATTATAATATTTTTTTCAAGGGGCAGAACGCTAAGGAGCTATACGGAACAAGGACTAATTAAGGTCTCCATTCTCACGTGCAGCAGCTACCTATTTAGCCCATTCATCGTTGAAATTTAGCTTAAGCTGATGCTTACGCTGATTTGTTGTGAGAGGAAAAAACACTGTTCGTTGAAGTAGTGCTAAAGAACAAGTGACCCCAAATACACCTATTTTCTCGGATGGAACAATTCTCTCTTGCATCTGTACGGGTAAGGAAGAATAATAAAAGCATCAGAATGAAAATGTTCCAGACCCATTTTCTAGTTGCAAAGAAAATATGTTCCACATATAAAAGGAAAACGGCGAAATGCTCCATCACAAGAGAAAGAAAGTTCATAAGTGCGGTGTGGCAGAACCGCTCGAAATAACACGCTTTCGGAGGCGCTAGTCTTTTACTAGACACTAAGCACCTCGAAAGTGAGCTATATCGGACAGTTCCGTCGAGCACATCCCAAGGGAGAACTCAAAACAATCCACGTTTTACCTCCAGAATCTAATAATGAGTTCGAGCTTACAAAATATTAGTCCATTTCATACAACAAGAGTTTTGGAAAATTATTTATTACAATACCAGAGTTCACAGTGACATAATCAAATAGCGGAACAAAAATAAACATCTAGTGGAAACGATACAAGGATCTGTCTGTGCCCACCAGAAGAATCCTCCACACAAGAGCTACTCCTCAAACTGCACCTGCAACAGGGGTAAAATAAACCCTGAGTACACAATGTACTCGCAAGACTTACTCGACTAGTAGGAATAGTTTTCCGACTCCCAGGGATATGATAGGCAATATGGGCTTGCAGTTTTCTTTTTTTTTTTACGAAAAGCATTACTAGAGATATGTCCTTAAGATCAAGTTTAATTAGCAGTCATAATTACTTCATTAGCTAACCATTCTAGGTAAGCACATGTTCTACTTTCAAGCAAGGGTTAAGCAATCAGAACCATTTCACCATCTTTCATTTTTCAGTTCTTACTACGGTCCAGGTGCTAGACCATTGCCAAGTCGTACTGTCTGACGGAAATGACGATTCGCGAACCAATGTATCCTAACTGGATACTCCGAAACACACGCCCCGTTTGTACCCCAGGCACAAATAAGACCAATCCATTTCACTCATGTCAAGGGGTCTAGGACCCTGTCCAAACTTGGACTCCAAGCCCCCACACTTGAGACCCAGTCTCAACATGGTGCTTAGACCTCTACCTTTCCCCACCTCCAATCAGTCGGTCCAGAAAGAGTCAGAACCTACGACACGAGCGTAACGAGCCTTTCCACTGTCATAAGCAAGTATGTGCTTAGGATAATAAGTCTGTGACCTGACTACCATCCACAGCAACGGACGGTCCTTAATCGACACAAGCAGGGAAAACAGTGTAACCAAGCTAAGCCTCGTTGGCCGCGGGACACAACCTGTTACACCCACCAATATCCATACAATATCCCTGTCCGGTCTCTATTTTCTTTTCATTATTTTATTATGAGAGTAATAATAATAACCACCTATTGTGAGTAACGACAGGTTACTCACGCTACCGAAAACATAAGCACAACATCTACTCGAACCTGCACTAGTAAGACTCATAGGATAGATATATCTATGCATGTGGTTTTCATAAAATTCCTGTAACGTAAATGCACATCACATATATATATTCAGTGATTATAAAAAATAAGGGTTATGCACCGTGGCTTGCCTTGGGCAGGCGCGGTGTCAACTGAGTCAGTCCGTGGCGACTCCGGGACCTCCTCCTACACGAGAATTTCCTCCTCGTACTCCTCGAGGATCTCCTCGAACTTGTGGTCGCCGATGGTCACGATCGTCGCCGATGGTCACGATCGCCGCCAACTCATTCTCTACATGCATATGATGATGATGCAACACTTAGCATTTAGGCAACAGCAACTCTTAAACTAAGAATACGCATACTAAGCCACTAAGCTGGCTCTAATGACTAAGGTACTAAGCTAACTATCATCTTTATGAAGCAAAGTGTTGGGTTCAACTAGCAAACACCTAGCTTTACAAATGAAGGATATATCTTTATTTCTACTAATGATTTAATGTATATTTGAAACAAAGAGCCTTTATCTACCCTAATGCTTAGTCTATTCTTAGGCTACAAAAATTACAGTGAGCATATAATAATATAATGAAGCTATCATAAAAATTTTAGGACTAAAGCTACCACCAATTTACCACAAAAATTCCTACAATATTTAACCTAATAATATTGAGCCCTCCCAAATGATTTAATAGCTCTTGGTATCAACATGTATATATATGAACTAAATACACTTATAGATAGAGCACAATTTTAGGAACCTAACAAAATTTATTTCACAATTTATGGACACCTACACGATTTTATATTAATTGCCAAAGATCAACTCAAAAATTAAATTAGAAAACTATTTCTAATTCCTTATGAAAAAGAAAAATGAATTCTCCCACGCAGCCCACATGCGCGGCCCATGCGACACAGCGCGCGCGCAGCGGCCCGTACCCGTGGCCCACACGAAAATGGCCCTCACCGGGAAAAGCCCGCGCACGCTGGCGATTTAGCAAAAGAGACCTTGAACTTCTTTCGAATTATAACTCAGTGCTAACACTATTTTACCCTCTCTCAAACCTTCTCACTTAACCCGCTGGCTTTCCTGGAATTCTCCCGCACACACCCCCGGTGACCCAGCGCACGACGACGCACTGCCGCCCTAGCCAAAATAGGTAACATGATCTAAAATTTGGTTGGCTGTTTTGACTAGGTGAGATGATGTAGATCTGTGATTTTGAGCATCTGGTTCAACAGTTGACTAACTGTCATAAAATCTCTCTTAATAGTACGGCTTTCCATAAACTCAAATTCAAAACACAAAAGAATTTAAACCTCTTTTGAGCTGGGTCTAGCCACCTTTCTTAATTAGGACACCTGTAACCTGTACATCATCCTCATTCTTTGATTCCCTGCTTGTCATCTCGATAAACCTCATTAGTCCTCTAATTTAGTGGTCATCAATGCCAAAACCCACAATAGGACTTGATTGCACTTACAGAGGGCTGCCCTCATCCATGGCCAGACACGGCCCAATCGGCACGACGGTGGGGAAACTTCAAAATTGGAGCTTGGTAGTGCCTTCTTCACGTCTAGGTGGGGTCGGGCAGCGAGAAGACAGGAGGGCGAATGTGTTGACGGGTGGAATTGAGTAGAGGTGACCGCTCTCTGGCTCACACGTGGGCACGGCTCGACAACGGTAGAGAGATGAGAACAGAGAGAGAGCGGTGGGGTACGACCGGTGGCTCGGCATGTGCGCGCCTTGGCTAGATGTGGTTGGCGCAACCGTGGAGACCCACATCAGGCGCTAGCAGATAGGCGCGCTCGTTCACGACAGGCGTGGCCCGCACGCCGCAGTGCCATCAATGACAAGGCGACGGCGAGCCCGACCACGTGCGCGCGGCAGAGGCGGCATCGCACTGGGCCGGCAACGGCGTAGAGATACAGAGGGAGACACGGACATGATGGCGAGGCGACGGCACCGGCAACGGCTGCGTCACGGCGCAGGACGGGTCGGTAGTGCGGCAGCGCGGCGGGGCCGGCGACAGCACCGCCTGGCTGCGCAAGCAGCAGCAGCGGCTCCGCACGCCAGGAGCCAGCGGCGGCCAGGCCAGAGCAGCCATGGTCGGCCACGCGCGGCAGCGCGTGTGCGCGCGGGACATCCAGCATGGCAACGCCGAGTGCCCGAGCGTGGTGACCACGCCCACGCGGCCAACCAGTCCGAGACCGTATCGTGCACGAATTTTAAAGCGACTATAAAAACTAAACAATTACTTCTGGACCTTAACCATCTTCACCATGCTTAAGATAGCATATGAGGGTACCAAACCGAGCTAACACATGATACCTTTTCTTAACCCGATTTGGCAAAATAAATTGCCAAACATGGCATTGTCTAACTGTCAACATACTTGAAATTATTCTAAGTCTTTTGTGCTGAACTTGATTCCAATTTGTATTTCTAGGCTATTAGAAATGTTGGCTAGCACTGTTATTTTTCTACAGCAAGTATTTTATTGTCATCTACAAAGTTCATATTCCAATCTTTATTTAAACGTCACATGCATGTTCTATAGCATTTTTGTTCAATAAAAATTAGTTTTAATCCCTACTCGATATACATGAGCTATTGAATCGACTTTCATTTAATATTTTTATTAGTCATTTTAGGTTACAAGAAATTGATCTAAATACTTTATCACATACACTAACACATAAACATGATGCTCATGACATGTTTTAGTAAATGATTTAGGGTGTAACATCGAGGGTGTTACATGTGAACTGCGTCCGATTTGCTAAAATACGGTATGATATTCCACGCTACTACAGGAAACTTAATTGAGGCGGGCGAAATGGCTTAACTAAGGCGGACAAGCCAACCGCCTCGGTCCAAAGATCACGGTTAATCATGAACTTAACCGAGACGGTTGTAACACCCGTGTTTTTGCATCATTAAAATTCACTAAAAATTAAACTTTTTAAAACTTACAAACGAAACCTTGACTAATTATCTCCCGCAAAGCGGCTTTTTAAAATAAAAGGTTTTCCGAAAACCCTGCATCAAAATCCACCATATGCATTTGTGTCACGTAGGATTTAGTTGTAGCAATAAAAATAATTTTCTAGGATTAGAAAGATTGCTTCGCATTTAAATTCCATTGCCTGCATTTTGTTTGCTTGAGTGTATGTTTGAATGCTTGCGTGATTGCTTGAATGATTGCTTGCATGCCTGATTGTCTTTCTGGAATTTATTTGCGGCACCAAAATAACCTCTCCTTCTAATTCCATTCTTAATTATTTAAAACCTTTTCTTTATATTATAGAGGTAGATAATACACCATAGATGTAAGCGATATTTTATTCTTTAGAAATCATAATAGGCATCGCGTTGATAACACACCCACACAGGTGGACTAGATCGGAATGTAACATGTTACCGCGGTATGTCGTGTCACCGGCTCCATCAGTTTTTTTTTTTAGTTTTGGGTGAAATGCAAGTGGCGATCACTGCCGTGCACGTCTGCACGATGGGTCAATCATTCAAGGCCAGAAGGCAGCTCCCAGTGAGCAAGCAACGAGTCCGACACGCGCCATCAATACCACCGCACACCGGGACCGGGCAAATAAACTTTTACCACGAAACCTGCGAGCTGTGCGATGGGATTGGCGCATATGACTGCGACCTTCGCCGAAGGAGAGAGAGAAAAAATGAAAGAGACAATCATCATACGGTGAAAAGACCAAATTACCTAAGTGATGGTCGAATTAGGGCTTTAAATATTTACTTCACCCTATTAGCGTTCCTAGCCTTAGAACTAAAAAGATTACACTAAAGGCTCTGTTTGGCAGGATTTATTGTGGCTATGGCTGATTTGCAGGGCTGATTTATCACGAGAGAAAAACATTGTTTTATGTTTAAAAAGTAGAGCTGATTCTGGCTGATAAGCTCAGACGAACGAAGTGAAAATCAAATCCTTGGGGAAATCATACTAAGCCAGGTCGACCTTAGTCATAGTCACATTGACAATATTGTACTTAAGAGCAAAAGTAAAACATATCATCTATGAACACACTACCATGAAAAGATACTATGTCACTCAAATGTTACTTGCACACAAAAACATATGGGAAGCACTAAATAAGATGAGGACACTATGAAAATGCAAAACAAAAGACACAACAAGAAACAACTTAGATTTCTTTTCTGTTGTATCAAAGTGTTGTGACATCCCTAAGTACACGTTCTTGACCCAGAGTTTTACAGCCTTGGCCCTTGAGTCACCAACACCCAATATCTACTAAGATTATCCCCTCTCCTAAACCTAGGCATTTCTCAGAACGAGCCAAAAAAAAACTAGACTTTTTCAAGCTAAAAACTCTTGCTCATTAGCATCAAATAGGCCGCTCGGACCAGGCCTAGACCTGAGTGGGCCATCCGCTGGTTTTTTTTAATATGTAAATAATTAGGTGGTCTGAGCATACATGTACAGCATCAAGTTTTCAAATTTCAACTAACTGAGCTCGGAATACACATAAACGTAGATAGTACTATAATAATGTGTGGCTCTTTAAAGATCGTGTCTGCAAACACAAAAGGGCCATATAGGCCCGTTCGGCTTACCCCATATTCGATTTGTTTGGCTTATTTTTTTTCAGTGGGAACAGTATTTTTCTCTCACAACAATTCAGCCAGAACATTGTTTTTCAGTCAGTTTTAGCTAAAATTCAGTGTGCACAAATGGGACCTACTTTATATTTCGACAAAAAGCTAAATGTGCTTTAATACGAACAACCTCGTGTGTCCTTATCATTAGCACAACCCTCATAGTATGTTGTAGTATTTTAAAGAGCTTTACACATAACACTTAAGATTAAACACTACCAGCCAATAATATAGTGTTGAGCCACTTTTCTTAACTTTTTTTTCATCCAAGAGTTTACTTGGATACGAGGGCTAATTGCTAGCCAGTTAGTACACATCCAAATAAAAGGGCCAGTTTTTATTAACTAAGTCTTTAACTATTTATGAGCCAACTAACTAGTCCATTATAACTCATTTGGATTAATTTCTAGCCTCAACTAGTAACTAGTTGTGTGTATTAAAGAGACCCTTAATTAGACAACCATATGGTTTTTGTTTCCCTACAAGGGCCAGTAGTCAATCCTGTACTTTTATAAAGCAAAACTCCACTAGCAATTTTTCTTGACATGTAAGATGTCCACATCAGCAGTCCATTATCACTTGAATTAAAGTTCACTAACACAAACAATTATGATATACACGTTAGCGAGACACATCATCCACTAACATACATTTAGTCGTCCACATGTGCGTGCCACGCTATCCACTAACATTAGTTTATAATAGATAATCTCTTCCTAAGAATTATACAAATAGTTAAATTTTATTCTAATTCAGTAGTTCCCGAGGCCAAGCGTGGGTGTTCTTCTGGTTATAACTAATTTACATGGGTCGCGCGGCAAAATTTTCTTGTTAAAATTAGATGGCTGAAAACTTTTTCCTAAAAAAAAGATGGCTGAAAACTTATATTTTAGGGAAAATTGGATCCGTACCATCAAAAGAACACATCTTTATATATATACCATCAAAAGAATCAGTTTTAGATATTTACCATCAAAACATGATTCACGTTAGAAGCTGACCAGTTCTGTTAACTCTAAGTTATCTCTGACCATTTTGCCCTTGCATATTAGGCCCCATTCTAGCGCTGTGTAACTGTACTCTAGGAGAGCATGTGTAAATAAAAATTTAGTAGGATACAAACACAACACCTCAGCAACGTATAAACACAACAATTCTAGATCCTCATCCACTAATTTTATTCCCTTTGCAAAGCGCTATGTCATCTCCCCACTGTACTAGCAAACTAGATGCTAATAGCTACAAATTTTAGAGTTTTGAAAGGAGAGAAAAAGATTGTTACCCTTCTATAACCTCAGAAGGATACATACGGCTCAATTTACAGGTCGATTTTTCAGCACTAGGAGAGGGGGAAAACTTAGGGTTAAGAACAACAACAAAAAAGAGAGTAGGAAGAAGAAGAGCTAGGGTGTGAGGAGGCAGTGGGCACTAGGGTGCGCTGCCGGGGAGTGCACTGCCGGGGCAGCAAGGCGGCGGCGGCAAGGAGATGTGCCGCTCCTTCTCTGCGCACGAGACTTCTTTTTTCTCCGCGTGAGACGCCCTTTCTCTGTGCGCTACTTTTTTTTCTCCGTGTGAGACTTAGAAGCAGCAGCGTTCATTTAGTCTCATGGGCAAAATTGGAACATGGTAAAATATGGACCGGCCAAAAAATCTGAAACCAACACTAACAGAAGTAGAGAAAATGGTAAATAGCTGTAACGTTGTTACCTTTTGATGATAAATATCTAAAATTAATTCTTTTGATGGTATATATCTAAAGATGTGTTCTTTCGATGGTAAGGATCCAATATTCCCTACTCCCTCTGTCCAGTAAATTTTGCAATCGTAGGACTGGAGGGAGGTAGCAATGCACATGACAAATGATCAAAATACCCTTGTATTTGCTCTGACGTATTGACCCAAAGTTCAGTTTTTTATTTTCTTTAGCGTTCTAGAGACATCCGTGGACTGTGAGGGAGAGCAGATCACCAACAGCACAGGTCTAATGTGGGTCCCCTTGATGTGATAGCCTAGCATGATAGACCCTATGAATTCTACGATTGTAAAATTTGTTGGATAAATTTGAACTCTTAAATTGCAAAATTTACTGGACGGAGAGAGTACATTTTATCAAAAAGATCCTGGCCACAAGGCCACGAGACTTGCTGTCCACACGTTCCCCTTCATATAGAGCAGTGTGAGCCTTGACCCTTCCTAGACGTCAAGAACTCAAGACTCAAGTCAAGAGTCAAGACACACCACACAATAAAGCTGTCAACGTCAGCATCCCTAGCTCCACACACCTCTGCTCTGCCATGGCCAACCTCGCGCCGACCTGGGTCACCAAAGCCGGCCTGGGCGTGCTCACCCTCAACTCCGGCCTGGCCATCTACCGCGCCAGGGACGACCCCGCCTCCATCCTCTTCGTCTCAGGTGCGTACACCACCCTGCTCCTCCTCTTCTGCTGCCTCCGGGACTACGAGCGGGCGGCCCCCGGTTCGCCGGCCAGGGAGCGGGCGAGGCGCTTGGTGTGGCCGCTCACCACGCTGCTCACCGTGGCCTTCGCGTGGAAGGTCGCGGCGGTCATGCCTTCGGCCGTCGCGGCCGCCGTCTTCTGGGCGCTCGCCGTCGCCACCACCGCCGGTGGCTTCTTTGCTCTGTTCGTTCCCGGATGATGAAGCCGCCAGGATGGATCGGTCGTCAGATCAGTCAGATGCATGCTTCAGGCCGGCTCCGGCCGCCTCCGGGTGTGTGCGCGCGTTACTGCTGTCTGTAGTGAAGACAGCCGGAGATGATGTGTAATTACGTCGTGTACGGACTACGAAGGAGACTGCAGGACCCCTGTTCATCCTGCTCGGAAGTGATTGCTGCAGCAGTTACTGTTCAGAACCTGAAGGAAACTAGCAGCGGCTGGTGGAGTAGCACAGTCGAGCAAGAGCAAGAGCTTGTATTTTTGTAAATGTTTGCAACATCAGCCATGGTTTAAATTTGTATGCATTATTACGAAGGATGAGCGAAGCTGCTTGTAAGAAAAAGATGAGGTCACCGGTGAGGTGGTCACTCTCCCCACTTGTCAGAAGTATCGTGGCCACTACTGAGCATCAATAATCCATCAGTGCTCCGCGGAATCAAACGAGAGAGTTGGAAGTTGGGAACCGGACAACTCTTATCTCTCGGCGGCCACAGAACAATCCATTAGAATTTCGGTGCTCGTTCGTCTAAAAAATGTAAATTTTGTAGTCCTCATTCGCCCATTTTTTCAGTAGCCAGCGCCAATCGTCCTGAGCCCTTTGTGCCGTCCAATGGCCGCCTGCTGCAGCGGTGTTGGCGAACTGCTCCACCATCACACCGCATCATCCTGCTACTATCATAGCACCGTCGCCATATGAGCAGAGGGAGCTAGTTCAAATTTGTACTACGGAGTATGGACTATCGAAGGATCACCGAAGCACCTTGTGTGTAAGAAAAAGATGAGGACTGAAGCACTGACCAGCGATGAATAGAAGTCACCGATGAGGTGGTCGTGCGCTGTGATTTTTTTTTATTTCTAACACTTTTTTTAAACTATTTTCAAATTTGACACTGATTTTTTTTTCAAATCTAACACTTTTTGCCGCGTCTATTGTCACGGCGCAGCCAAACAACGCTGACGCGCCATGCATGGCGGCGCGGCAGCAGCGATGACGTGGCACTTCCCCGGGCCCACGACGCGGCGAAACCGCGTCTAAGCGATGCGTCCTGGCTCCCTCCCTCCCTCTGTCTGTCACTGCGTCGAGGCCGGACGCCCGCGTCCCGCGCCCTCACCCTTCGCTAGCGTCGTCCCATGCTCCCAGGCGGCCTCCCAGAGGTCGCACCGTGGCCGTTCCCCCCCCCCCCTTGGGCGGCCGCAGCCCGCCCTCACTGGCTGCCTACCTCCCTCCGTCCCCCAAGCTTCTCCTCAGCCTCCATCAAGGTATTCATGCTCTTATTTGTTGTTTGAACTGTGGATTCAAATATTACGATTGGTAGCTAGGGTTTAGAGGAATAGTAGGATTGGTAATGGAGGATTCCTACTTAGGGTTTGGAGGAAAATAATAGTTAATTTTCTCTATGTGAAGGCTAATTAGTTAGTTACAACTATTAGTTAGAACTATCGGTGCGTAAGTGTAGGTTATATTTTCTTTGTTTTAATGCAACCGTTTCACCTTTACATTGCTTCAGTACATTTTTTTGTTTTACATTAATTTGTGATATTTTGAATGATGTTAAATTGCAACCGTTTTCTTAGATGGAAGACATGTATCGGAAGCAGTTGTGGCGAAAATGGGGTCGTCTTAGAGAATTATACCCCGATGCGTCTAGCAAAGATGCCCCCATCCCTCCTAACCTCCCTGTCCCTAACTGTGACTATGGTCGTCCAGCCGACGTGTTTCAATCGAGACATCGAGACACAGTTGCTTGTTGCTTCTACACATGCAGTCGTTTTAATGTAAGTGATTCTTTTCGTACCTTTTTTTTCTTTATTTGAGTTACTAGGTTACTAATATTTTATTGAAATCTTGTTGTGTAGGCCCATGAGAGGTGTTTTTTCTTTCAGTGGATCGACGGTCCGAACAAGTTTGACCAAGGTACCTCATTTTCGACGATTGGTGGAGAGAGAGACATCTACGTGAGCATTTCGAGTGGTGGGTTCCACCTCCCCCTAACCCCCGCCAATGACGGCTAAGGAGAAGCACTTAGCCGCAGTTAGACGACTCGAGGAACCTCCTCTATGCGATTGCGAAGATCGAGCTGTGATAAACCCTGAGAATACGTTGGAGTTTGTGTGTCCAAACAAGCATGAAGTAAGTGGACCCTGTATCTGTTGAAATGTTGAGCTATAGGTGTTCATGTACTAATGTCACCTCTTTTAGGTGTTTGCATTTGTGAAGTGTCGTTTCAAGGAGTAGCTCTATGGTCATAAGAATCAATGGCCGGAGCCGCCAAAGGAAAAGGAAAAGGAAAAGAAGAAAGAAAGGGTAATTTTTAAAGCATGGCCTAGTCCCTTCGGAGCTTGGAATAGGCCATTATTGCGGCCATATGGTTGACTATAATGAGGTTGGTTATTGTTGTGGAAAACCTGAAATTGTAATTTTTTTTCTTTTGCTAAGACTTATGATCTAATTTTTCGTTTGAACATAGCACTAGGGAATCCAAGTGAGAATCTTATGATGGTCAAGCTAAGTTCTTGGATGAGTTGAAGGGGATTCAAGTAATTGCACAGAAGAGGGGATATGGACCTGACTACGTCGACTTGTTCGTTAAACAGCGGAAGAAGGATATGCGTGAGTTTGCTAGACAGAGCGGTATTCGTAACCCGATCGCTGTTAGGCTTGACAAATGGGGGTTGGAGAGACGGAGGGCGTTAGAGGAGGAGAGGGTAAGGAAGGCTGCAATGGAGGAGGAAAGAGTATAGATGCAGGTCTTGAATGACCATGTTGCTGCATTGTGTGCAAGTGAGTCATTGTAAGCCTTGTTATTTTCGTTGCCTGCTTTTAAATGTAATATAATCGCGTTGCTAACTTATAGCATTTTATACATGAAGGAATTGGATGCAGTGGGGAGCATGCTACAGAGGTGGCCCATGCAAGGTCTGTGGAAAAGAAGTTACATGAGCACAGAACGCGAGTTGGTCATAGCGTTCTATCTCCGATTGTGTTGGACAATAAGGGGGACGAGGATGAGGACGACACTGCCAGGTTGAGCGATCTCATCGCTCTAGCGGAGGTGGGCTTACAGGTGGAGAAGGATGAGGATGACACTGACAGACTAAGCGAGCTCATTGCTTTAGCAGAGGCGGGCTTGCAGGCAGAGATGGATGAGGACGCGTTCTTCTCTCAAGCCGTAGAGACCGTAGATGAAGCGAAGGCTGCTTACTACAGGCGATAGGCAAATCAGGGCAATGAAGGTGAGCCTAGCCACATGAACGAGGTGGAGGAGAACGCGTTCTTGTCTCAGGCCACAGATAAAGTAGGGGCCGCTTATTACAGGCAATAGGCAGATCAGGGAAATGCAGGTGAGCATAGCCATAGCAATGAGGTTGTGGTAGAGGATTGGTACTCGGATGATGAGTTGCTTACTCAGTATGTTTCTGATTGAGTATTTGTGATTGCGCCGTGTGGTAGTTCCATGCTTTAGATTTGTTAGTTCCATGCTTTATTAATGAACAATGTTGTTATGTACTAGAACTTTCATTGTGTTGTCTTGTGTTACATTTGAACTATTGATGTATTTGAACTTTCAATGCGTAGCCTAAGTGCTTTCGAAGTGGTCAAGAAGAAGAGTCTTTCATTTAAACTATTGATGTATTGTACCCATGTATCGAACATTGTTTCTTTGTACTCGGAATACCCATGTTCGATCATAAGGAAGTATCTTCATCCCGTTCGTTTGTCACCCTCCAATCCATCTAACTATAACCCAAGTTTTTTTTAATAATAACGTATATGAGTACCTTAGATGTGGGTTGGAGAGGTTATTTAATTTTTATTTCCATAACGGCACAAAACTTATCTAATCCAATATTGCTGGCAAGACGTGTGAGAAACTCACTTGGATCGTCACCATATAAGCCATTTCCTGCGCTTAGTCTACCTAGCTTTTGTCGCGCCACCACCAGAGGCGCGGCAAGCTTGACGCGCTAGGGGCAATGGCGTGGCAGCCTGACGAGCTAGGGGCAATGGCGTGGTGGCCCGACGCGCTAGGGGCAATGGCGTGGCAAGCCCTAGACGCTGTTTCGAGCAGAACAAAGCCGAGAAGTAGCCTCCATGGCGCGTCAATACCACCACTGATGCAGGCTGGACGCACAAGATATATGAAAGTGCAATCAAGCCCTAATTGTGGGGTTTGGTGATAATGACCACGCAATTAGAGAACTAATGAGATTTATCGAGATGACAAGCAGGGAATTCATGTTCGAGGATGCTATACGAAACGGAGGAGTCCCCAATTACAAATGTAGATGGCTTCAAACTCAAAGGAGGTTTAAATTCTTTTATATTTTGAATTTGAGTATAGAAAAACCATACTATAAAGGGGGGACATAATGCTTAAGCTAATATGTGCTATCAAGTGCTCAAACATACACATGTATCCTCAGATTCACAGCCAAGACAGTCTACACTTCACTCTTACACTTTTTGTCTTGCGTGGTGTGGCACTACCACCCTTGAAGAGAGGCACTATCGCAGTGTGGCACTGCCACACTTGAACCGCAGCACTGCCGTGACTTAAGTGACCGTTGAGAGCTGGGGGGTATTTATACCCTTCCCCTTCCTTCCCAACGGTACTCTGCCTCTTCTTCCTTACTTCAGCACACCCAAAACAGAGCAGGAGCTCTCTCTCTCCCCCTCCATTGTTGACCTCAAGCCCCCAAGCAAATCCATTGATTTTCCCATCAATCCTTGAGGGAAAAGGGCCCAAAACTCGATTAGAGAGCAGCTCCATTGATTCTCCAACTCTAAAGAGCACTTGGTTTAGGTTTTGGCCTGACGGTTATATTTGTTACTCTTGGAGCTTAGCTCCTATCCAGCTAGAGCATCGCCCGTGGAGCTTGCCAACTTGTGTGGTAGCCCCGGGAGGTTTGTAACCATCTCTTGAAGCTAGTAAACTCACCCCTCATCTTAAGAGTTAAGTCTCTTGACTTGAGAATGAGGAAGGGTTGGAAAGCACTAAGCCTTAGTGGCTAACCTCAACAACGTGGAGGTAGGCAAGCCTTGGTGACGAGCCAAACCATGGGATAAATCATTGTGTCACTTGTGCTTGATTTACATTACTTGCATGACATATTGTGGTTGAGGTGATTTCTAGGGTTTCTAGTCAATCTACTTGTATGTGGTGTTCCTACTACTTTTAGCTCTTGATCTGTGATTGTCATACCTGCAGTAAGCTAGGAAATTTCTCCGATCTAAGTTTTCATTCACGGATTTTAAACCGTGACTCAAAGTTGTCTGCAGGTGCGGCAGTGCCGCCCTCCAGAGCGGGAGTGCCGCAGGGTGAACTTGATAAAAGTTTGAGTGTTTGTTTTGATAGGCCTATTCATTCCTCCTCTAGGCCAACCAGAAATCCTACAAGTGGTATCAGAGCCAGTTACCTCATATACTCTTCACCGCGTGAAGTATGGAGCCTGGAGGAGGAACTAGTGGCGTGAAGCGGGTGGATGTCAACACAGACAGCAGCGAGCTGAGCGCGTCAACAGCAAGCAACACCACGCTACCACATCTTGAGGCTAGCAATGCCGAAGGAGCTCTCCATGAGAATGAGAGAAGAAAAAGGAAAAAAGAAAGAAAGCTAAAAAGAGAAGCAAGAGAGAAGAAGAAAGAAGAGCAGCGGTTAGAGGAGAAGAAGCAAAGGAAAGAAGAAAGAAGGCTTAAGAGAGAAGCAAGAAGAAAAAGAAGAGAAGCTAGGAAGAAGAAGGAAGAAGAAGAGAAGGCAACAAGTGCATCATCAAGCATATCAAGTAGTTCCGAAGATGGAGATGATGATGAGTCATACCAAGTGTCGGAGGGAAACAAGAAGGAGAGGAAAGGAAAGGGCAAGGCCAATAACAACAAATATGCCGCCGTATCCTTTAACTACTCTTCTATTCCTATGACTAACCATGATCGGAGGTCTTTCATCAATGTGCCCGTGGGCAAGTTACCTCATTTTAATGGGACTAACTTTGCCAAGTGGAAGCACTTGATGAGAGCTTATCTTATAGGTCTTCACCCCCAGCATTTGAGAGATTGTTTGCAATGGATTTGAGCCACCGATTGATCCCAAGAACCCAACACTAGAAGAGATGAGAATCATTCACCTCAATGGTCAAGCCACAAGTGTGTTGCTTAGTGCCTTGGATGGTGATGAGTACAAAAGAGTGATTGGAGTTTGAAGGGACCGTGACGCCTAAGAGGGGGGTGAATTAGGCAACTTAAAAATTCTAACTCTAAACTATGGCCTCTTTTTCTAACCTTAGCAAAACCTATGCAAAAGATAAACTATCTAAATGTGCAGCTACGGTTTTACTAGTGTGTTGCTATCTCTACCGCAAACGTAGTAAAGTAATCAATGTAAATACGGAAGCTAAAGAGCAAGGTAGAGATATGCAAACTCCCGTCGATGACTCCGGTATTTTTACCGAAGTATCGAGAAGCGCGCAAGCTTCCCCCTAGTCCTCATTGGAGCCCCTCGCAAGGAATCCCTCACAAGGGCCAAGCTCCCAGTCGGGTACCTCCATGGATAGCCTTGGGCCTTCCCCATGTGCAAGTGGGTCTCTGATGTGCCTCTCGGCAAGCCTCTCTCGGATGCTCCCCGCCGTCTTCACTATCAAGCTTCCGGCCGAAACGCCGCGGGCCTTGTTCCCTCCGGTACATGGTGGCGGCCACATCACAAACGCGGTTGGTGTGGTCTCGCAAGACTTCAAGCCCCTTTGATGTACAACACTTGTGCTCGCAAGCACGGGGTGGCAAGAGGTATGCAAACCTCACTAAACACTAGGCATAAACCTAGAGCAAGCGCATAAGCGGTGGTCTAATCAACCTAAGCACTTCGCAAAGCACTTATGCTAATCACCTAATAAAACACTAAGCACTATGCTTGTGGAGATCACCAAAATGGTGTATCAACACCCTTGGTATGTTTCCTCAGCTCCACACGCACCAAATGGCCGGTTGGGGGTCCATTTATAATACCCACTGAGAAAGTAGCCGTTGGGGACGAAATCCCGCTTTTCTGCTAGTGACCAGACTCTGACCAGCGTCTTGTCAGTACTGACCGGACGCGTCCGGTCATGAAAACGGCTCTCTGGAACCTTACTGATGTTGACGGGACTCTGGCACTCAGCGTCATGTGCAGCGTCCTGTGCAGCGTCCTGTGCATCGGAGCGTCCGGTGCAGCGTCCTGTGCAGCGTCCGATCGCTGCTGTTGACTCTGCTGTTGCTTGATCGGAGCGTCCTGTGCAGCATTCGGTGCAGCGTCCTGTGCATCGGAGCGTCCTGTGCAGCATCATGTGCAGCATCCTGTGTAGCGTCCTGTGCATCGGAGCGTCCGGTGCAGCGTCCTGTGTAGCGTCCGGTCGCTGCTGTTGACTCGGCTGTTGCTTGATTGGAGCGTCCTGTGCAGCGTCCTGTGCAGCGTCCGGTGCATCGGAGCGTCCTGTGCAGCGTCCTGTGCAGCGTCTGGTGCAGCGTCCTATGCATCGGAGCGTCCTGTGCAGCGTCCTGTGTAGCGTCCTATGCCCTCTGTGAGCTCGTTTCTTCGCGATCTTGCGTCCGACTTGGTTCCTATCTTCGTGCTTGGACTTTGCTTGATATCTTGTGTCTTTTCTTGTGCTCCTAAGGTCTTGCTTATGGTGTTGATCATCGGATCATCACGTTGCCTTTGTCCAAGTCACGTCTTGCACCCTATTGAACTACAAAACATAACACTTGCAAATTCATTAGTCCAATTTGATTATGTTAGTCATCAAACACCAAAATCCAAAGTAAATGAGCCTAGGGTCCATTTTCCTTACAATCTCCCCCTTTTTGGTGATTGATGACAACACGACCAAAGCAAGCAAATAATAAAATTTTTGAAATTGAAAAACTATCTACTTGCTAGGATGCAATGCAAGGGACAAGATTATGTGATGCTAAAAGATACTATATATAAGATACTATATGCAACCTTATCTTGCCTTTGCAAATGTCCCCATGTGATATTATGGATTAAAGCTTAGCTTTCTAAAAAAAATTCTCTCATTACTTAGACTAACCCATAATTCACTTTCCTCCCTTTCTCGGACCATTACTACTTGTAACTAAATGCTTGCCTTTGGTCCTTCAAATTCTCCCCCTTTGGCATCAAACACCCAAAAGGAATACATTAGTAGCATAAGGAAGGGTCAAACTTTGTGAACCAAATGAAGGATTTGATTAGCCTGGAATAGGTCACAAAACTTGACTATCACATTATATAGACTAAGCTCCCCCTAAATTTATGCATACATATGATAAAAAGCAAAGTATATGCATAATTAGCAATTCATTGCACAAGAGAGGTTAATCTATATAATGTATGGAGAAAGCAAATAAATATCAAAGTGAGATCAACATGGTGATATCGGTTTAGAAATACCATATATGAAAATCAATTTGATTTCTATCAATTGAAGTATAATGCTTTCCTCCGGGGACTCCATTTTCCTTGCAATGAGACTACTACACAAGATAAGCTTGAAAGGGTGTTAGTCTCAAAGCATCCAACTTATAGATTAAGCTCCCCCTAAATTTGTGCACACAAGTGTTGAATACTTGTAAAATTTGTGCACATTTTTGGAGAGATTATCTACAATTTGGACTTTGGCACATATTAGATAAATAATTGTAAAACAAGCTATGTACCGTGCTCCTAAACAATTTTAAACCATGTAGGTTTGCTCCAAGGGTTGATAATGAAACCGAGCAAGCCTACCATATGATATACCTATTGAATGCATGACAAAAGATTTAAGCATGTAAATGCAAACATAGGCATAAAAGATAACTAGATGCTTTAAGAGTATATCAATTGAAAAACAAAACCAATTGAAATGAATACTATTTGAAAGTAATGACATCTAGTTACCTAACATGGGAAGGGGAATTTGGGTCCATAGTATTCACTAACCAACTTGGCAATGACTTTGTCCATCATGATGCACCCTTGAAATACACCCAAACTTTGCCAAGTCTCCAAATTCCCCGAAGTCTGATGGACTTCTCACTTCCCTTTCGAGATCCAAACCTTCTTGGTGCTCTTCATGTTGGAAAATAATTTCCTTTGGCACCCAAAAGCGTTTGACCCCATTGTTGGCTTGCTTGTTCACCTTGATGGCCACCACCTTATCATTTTTCTTCTTCTTCAAGAGATAAGGTGTGGAGGCCTTCTTGTCCACCTTGTTGGTGTAGGTGTTGGAGAGCTTGCTTGTTTGCTTTTTCTCCTTCTTCTTTGCTCCTCCCCCATTCTTCACCTTGCACTCATAGGACTTGTGACCTTCCTTGTGGCACACGTAACAAACCACGATTTGTCCTTCATCAAGCTTCTTCACTCCCTTGACGGTGTTATCTTGATGAAGTTGGGTTTGCTTCGCCTTGCCTTTCACTTGAGTCAAGTCCTTGGTGAGGCGAGCTACTTCTTGCTTGAGTTGCTCATTCTCCTTTGCAACCTCTTGTGTGCATGTATCTACAATAACTTTCTCAACACAAACTTGGTTGCACAAAGGTGAGTCTAAACATAAATCATTACAAGAAGTAGAGGCATCCTTTTTAGACATGTTAAAGATAAAACTTTTCTTTTTAGATGCCCTGGTGGGGTTTGTGCTAACGGCTTCAAGATTAGCAGCTTTATTAGTTAGCTCATCACAATGTTTGCACATGATTTCCATTTTAGCAAGCAAACTATTATATACTTCTTGTGAGCTAGCTAACTTTTCTTTTAATTTTTCATTTTTCTTTAAAAGTTGCTCATCATTGATTGTGCATGCATTTGTTGTTGCACTAGTCTCAAGTCTCTCAATTTTAGTAGATAGTTCAACATTGAGATTAGCAAAGTTCTCATATTATTCAAGCAATGTTTTGTATGCTTTTTGTGAACTATCTAGCCTTTCTTTTAAACTTTTGAGCTTCTTTTATTGACTAGTGCAAGCTTTAGCATAATTAAGATTTTCTTGCACAAGTTTGTGATAAAAAGGCATATCATCATCACTATCACTGTCACTAGAGGAAGAGCTTTCGTTACCTCGTGCCATAAGGCACACACGAGAAGAGCTTGATGATGAGTGCTTGCGGCCTCGCCTCTTGTGATGGGGTTCTTCTTCACTTGAAGAATCATCCTATGATCTTATTGATGTGAGGGCTTGGTTCTTGCATGCCTTCTTCTTTGTCTTGGGTGTGGGCTTGTTTGGACAAACTTCCACAAAGTGCCCCAACTCGCCGCATCCATAGCATCCTTTCTTTCTTTGCTCTTTTCTTTGATTTGTGAAAATGAAATCTTTAATTTGGATGGGCACACCCTTGACATTGAGTCTTTGGATCATCTTCTCCACCTTGTTGATCACTTTGATTGATTCTTTATCAAGATCGGAGGTGGAGGAGGAAGATTGATCATCAGTTGAATCTTCTTCATCATCATCATCGTCCTCATCTTCTTCTTCATCTTCACTTGAGGACCTTGAGCTTGAGCTTGTCTCAACTTGCTTGCCCTTCATCTTCTTTTTCTCGCTACAAGCGAGAGCTTTGCCTTTGCTTGATGAAGAAGCTTCTTCTTGCCCCATCTTACGTGACATTTCAAATGCCACTAACTTGCTAATGGCTATGCCCGGGGTCATATTGCTCAAGTCCTCCATGTTGTGAAGGATGGTGATGATGCTTGCATATTTCTTTTGTGGTAGCATGGAGATGATCTTCCTCACGATGTCCGCATCATCTAGCTTTAATAATCCTATAGAATGGAGCTCATCGATAATTAGATTCAAACGAGAATACATATCACGAACAAGCTCATCATCATTTATAGTAAAGGAATCATAGTTTTGCTTTGCTAGATAATGTTTTTGCTCACGGACATTGCTTGTGCCGTCATGGAGCTCTTGGAGTTTTAACCAAATTTCATGTGCCGTATTTAAAGTGAATACTTGGTTAAAAACATTCATACTAAGTGATTCAAACAAGCAATTTTTAGCTCTAGCATTGAAGTGCATTTCTTTTTCATCACTCTTTGTGGGTTTTTCGGGATTCTTGATGGGTTTCATCCCGTCACGAGTGACTCTCCATACACCCAAATCAACCGCCTCAAGGTGGAAAGCCATTCTTACTTTATAGTATGGGAAGTTAGTGCCATCAAAGTGCGGAGGCCTAGCGGTATCCATCCCAACCACTCTAAATAGCGTCGGCTCAACGACGGTTAAGCCAAAAGTCCAAAATGAGCCAACCGGCTCTGATACTAATTGAAGGGACCGTGATGCCTAAGAGGGGGGGTGAATTAGGAAACTTAAAAATTCTAACTCTAAACTATGGCCTCTTTTTCTAACCTTAGCAAAACCTATGCAAAAGATAAACTATCTAAATGTGCAACTACGGTTTTGCTAGTGTGTTGCTATCTCTACCGCAAACGTAGTAAAATAATCAATGTAAATGCAGAAGCTAAAGAGCAAGGTAGAGATATGCAAACTCCCGTCGACGACGTCGGTATTTTTACCGAGGTATCGAGAAGCGCGCAAGCTTCCCCCTAGTCCTCGTTGGAGCTTCTCGCAAGGAATCCCTCACAAGGGCCAAGCTCCTGGTCGGGTACCTCTGTGGATAGCCTCGGGCCTTCCCCACGCGCAAGTGGGTCTCCGATGTGCCTCTCGGCAAGCCTCTCCCGGATGCTCCCCGCCGTCTTCACTATTAAGCTTCCAGCCAAAACGTCGCGGGCCTTATTCCCTCCGGTTCACGGTGGCGGCCACACCACAAATGCGGTTGGTGTGATCTCGCAAGGCTTCAAGCCCCTTCGATGTACAACACTTGTGCTCGGAAGCACGGGGTGGCAAGAGGTATGCAAACCTCACTAAACACTAGGCATAAACCTAGAGCAAGCGCATAAGCGGTGGTCTAATCAACCTAAGCACTTCGCAAAGCACTTATGCTAATCACCTAATAAAACACTAAGCACTATACATGTGGAGATCACTAAAATGGTGTATCAACACCCTTGGTATGTTTCCTCAGCTCCACACGCACCAAATGGCCGGTTGGGGGGGTCTATTTATAAGCCCCACTGAGAAAGTAGCCGTTGGGGACGAAATCCTGCTTTTCTGCTACTGACCGGACTCTGACCAGCGTCCTGTCAGTACTGACCGGACGCGTCCGTTCATGAAAACAGCTCTCTGGAACCTTACTGATGTTGACCGGACTCTGGCACTCAGCGTCCTGTGCAGCGTCCTGTGCATCGGAGCGTCCGGTATAGCGTCCTGTGCAGCGTCCGGTCGCTGCTGTTGACTCTGCTGTTGCTTGATCGGAGCGTCCTGTGCAGCGTCCTGTGCAGTGTCCGGTGCAGCGTCCTGTGCATCGGAGCGTCCTGTGCAGCGTCCTGTGCAGCGTCTGGTGTAGCGTCCTGTGCATCGGAGCGTCCTGTGCAGCGTCCTGTGCCGTATGTGAGCTCGTTTCTTCGTGATCTTGCGTCCGGCTTGGTTCCTATCTTCGTGCTTGGACCTTGTTTGATATCTTGTGTCTTTTCTTGTGCTCCTAAGGTCTTGCTTATGGTGTTGATCATCGGATCATCACGTCGCCTTTGTCCAAGTCACGTCTTGCACCCTATTGAACTACAAAACATAACACTTGCAAATTCATTAGTCCAATTTGGTTGTATTGGTCATCAAACACCAAAATCCAAAGTAAATGGGCCTAGGGTCCATTTTCCTTATAGAGTTGATGTTGCCAAGTAAATATGGGACACTTTGCACCTAGCACATGAAGGGGTTGACTAAGTAAGAAAGGCAAGAATTGACTTGTTGATGTCAAAGCTCAACCGATTTGTAATCTTGGATGGAGAGGGGCCACAAGAGATGTTTGATAGGTTGATGGCAATGATTGCAAAGATTAGAGGCTATGGTTGTGATGAGCTAGATGATCACAAAGTTGTCAAGATTATGTTGGAAGCTTATTCACCTAGAAATGAGACCGTAGTCACTCTAATTAGAGACAATTAAAAGTTTGAGTACTTCACACCAAATGATGTACTTGGGAGGATCTTGACCATTGACATGCAAAGAGAAGAAGCAAATTAGAGGAAGAAACTTGGATAATTGCAAGCAAAGCTAGAGGGCATCAAGATCAAAGATGTAGCTCTCAAAGCCAATAAATCAAGCAAGCATGGCTCTACAAGCAAATTCAAGATCAACCAACAAGCTTCAACTAGCAAGCCCAAAGCAAGCAAGCAAGTTCAAGAAAGAGTAGAGACCACATCATCTTCAAGTAAAAGTGAAAATGATGATGATGATCAATATGAGAAAGTTGATGATGTTGCTCTCTTTATGAAGAGGTATCATAAGGGGCTAAAGAAGCAATGCTACAAAGTAGTAAAGAGAAGCTTTTCAAACAAGAACAAGAGGACATGCTACAATTGTGGAAGCACCGATCACTTCATTGCCAAGTGTCCATATGAGATCAAGAACAACAAATACAAGAAGGACAATAAAGAGGAGAAGGCCGACCGTAGAAAGAGCAAGAAGTACATGGGAGAGCCTCACATTGGGCATGAATGGGACTCAACTAAATAGAGCATAAGTGAAGAGGATGAGAAGGTTGCAACTATTGCTATTCACAAGTCATCCCCTACACCAAGGCTCTTAAACGACATGTCCGATGATGACTACTACTCCCCTCATATTTGTCTTATGGCAAAGCGTGAGAAGGTAAAATCCAAATCAAAGGCCAAATCTCCTCCACCTCCTATTGATATCTCTAGCAGTGATATTAGTGATGGATCTAGTGATGATGAATCTATTGATGAAGAAATCAACATGATAGCTAAAAATTTGGATGGAAATACCAAATTATTAATCACTAAGCTAATGGAGGATCTAGAGAGTGTCCAAGCCAAGCTAGAATCTAGAGAAAGACTCTTATCCAACAAGAGGATCTCTACATTGCTAGCAAAGAAGCTCTTGCATTAGAGAGAAGTGAGGTGGAATCCTTGCGCAAGGCTTTGGCCAAAGAACAAGAGGACCATGCTATTACAAAGAAAGCAAATAAAGCTCTTAAGAAAAGAATAAAGAACTTGAGATGCAATATGGCATTCTTTGAGATAGCAACTCACATCTCCCTAAGGCAAAGGAAACCTCTACTCCCTCCACTAGTTAAGATTGTGGAAAATGTTTTAATCTTAATTTGAATGCCTATTCCAGTAACCTTGCAAACATGGAGGCTATGAGAAAGGAAATTGCTAGGCTCAATGAAGTCATTGGAAAAGGGTGGATAGGTAAGACCTAATCCAATGATAAGAAGAATGATGAATTAAAAGGGCCACAATTCAAGCAAGGAAGGCATCCATCAATCATGCATGGGCTTGGACACAAAAGGAGCCAAGACAAATGGAAGAAGGATAGTGAATAGCTATGAGTGTGTGCAGTTTGAAAGGAAGGGCAAAATTGGTACAGATCAGCCTGCACAAACCATGGTAGTGTCGCGTCCCGCAAAAATGGGAAGGCTACCAATTCTGCTCCCGATCAAACTAAGCCCAAGAAGAAGGTGTACCAGGAGAAATATGTTTTCCAGAAGCCTAAGGAATCAGTATGGGCCACAAAAAATAAGTATGCCTATCAACCGAAGACTTATGCACCTCGATAAAGTTTGATATTATGCTTTGTTTTAAGGAACAACAGCAGTGGGAAAGTGGTTGCAAAAATATATTGGAAAGGAAACCAACATATATAAGGATACTTCTATTTTGGTTCCTAAGATTCTTGTGACTAACATGCAAGGCCCCAACTCAAATTGGGGACGTAAATCTAGCAACTAAACTTGTTTTGTACGCATACTCCTCCGATGGATCAAGTTAGGTGCTTGATAGTAGATGTACAAATCATATGACCGGAGAAAGGAGTATGTTCTCATCATATTCCCCGATGACATACTCAAATGAAAATATTGTCTTTGGAGATAGTTCAAAGGAGATGTGATTGGTCTCGGTAAAGTTGCCATAAACCTTAAGCATTCAATTACAAATGTATTACATGTTGATTCGTTGAATTACAATTTGTTGTCCGTTTCTCAATTGTGTGAGATGGGCTACAATTATCTCTTTTCGAATAAGGGTGTGGAAGTCTTTAGAAGGGAGGATTCCTCTATTGTCTTTACGGATCAATTAAAGAACACGCTTTACTTAGTTGATTTTAACAAAAGTAAAGCTAAGCTTGAGACTTATTTAGTGGTAAAATCTAGCATGGGTTGGCTTATAGTCTTGCGATATCACACCAAACGCGTGTGTGGTGTGGCGGCCACCGTGTACCGAAGGGAATAAGGCCCGCGACGGTTCGGCCGGAAGCTTGATAGTGAAGACGACAGGGAGTTGTCTGGGAGAAGCTTGCCGGAAGGCACACCGGAGACCCACTTGCACGTGGGGAAGACCCGGAGCTATCCACGGAATTACCCGACCAGGAGCTTGACCCTTGCGAGGGATTCCTTGCGAGGGGCTCCAACAAAAACTAAAAAAGAAACTTGTATGCAACTCGATACCTCGGACGTGTCACATGGCCCTACACCCTGTGTCTGTTCGACACTCGAGTAAAGCTCGGACGAATGGACCAAGAATTACCGTTTATTTTACTGCCTGTGTTGTTTTACTGGTGTGTGTGGTCGCCCACTCGGACATGGTTGTGGTGCAGGCTAGCGGGCACGAAAATTTGAATTTGAAAAGGGAGCGCCGAAAGTACCACGCAATTTGGAATTTTAAATACACGAGCTACGACTTTTTAAAATAGTGCCCCGCCGGCCGCGGCCTAGCGGGAAACGGCTATAAAACGAAGGCCGAACTGCTCGGTCGTCTCGTCACCGACACCAACGATAGTAGGCTTAAGTTCAAACGCTGCATTGCCGCCCAGGGAAAAGAAAAACTTTCTAGTTTCTACGATCAGGCACCCGGTCCCTGTCTCCCCTGTGACTGTGAGCATCGCATGGATCGGCGCTATTCTAGGCTAACCAAGGTAGGCTTCAGTATCCTAGCGTGCAACTCGGCGCTCGCCGTCTGCAAATCCTGGGGCGACGCAGGCGCCGTCGCGTTCGTGCTCGTCGCGGACGCGGCCCTCGTCCTCCTCTTCGTCTGCCTCCGTGAGTTCGAGCGTCGCCGCGGCAGGGCAGGGAGCGGCAGGGTCAAGGCCGCGGTGTGGGCGCTCACCGGGCTGCTGACGGCGATGTTCGCGTCCAGGGTGGCTCCGCTCATGCCGCCGCCGGTGGACGCCCTGGTCTGGGGCATGGCCGTGGCCACGGCCGCCGGCGGGCTGTGGGCCTTGTTCTTCAACTAGCTAGTACCTAAGTTGCAGTCGTGCATGATTTGTATTTGCCTGTCGTCGCTTTACAGAATCCTATTCCTTCCTTCGTCACCTCGGTTTCTTCTTCTGGAACTGGATTCCACATCATTATGTTCGTAGCTCGACAAATAAAAGTCGAACGTCGTCTTGAATCTTGATAGTCGCTGTAGTTCAATGAGCGTCGGCTTGATGGAGAGAGAGGGCCGCGTCGGAAGGGGTAAGGTGCCGACTGCCGAGGCAACACTGCAGTGCTCTACGGAACTCAGATTTTTTTTTTTTATTCTGAGGCTCGCAAATGATGCGGTGGCGCACCGTTTACAATAATTTCCCTCTTTCCTTTTTGGTGGAAATTTTGGTTATCAAGCAGCATCATAGGTACCGTCTGTACTGGATTGTTGAAATCTAGGAAATAAAATCTAGGACACCGATTTTAGGAACACATCACATTCCAATAGAATATGTGGATACCGAAGTTTTAGAATTCACGTCGGGTGTGGCTAGCGCCCTGACAGATGCGCGCATCTTGGATGCCCGCGCAGCCTGCTCCCGTCCGCCTTCGCCCCGACCCCGTCTCTCTTCGTCACGCCCCACGCACGCACTTTGCCCCGCCTCTGCCCGCTGGTCGCCCTTGACCCCCTCGTCTCCCTCCTTGCAGGCAGCACTCAAGAGCCAGGATGAGCACCTGAGAACGAGCACGCCCCCAACGTGCTACGACCACAACACCACCATCCGGTGGCCCCCAGCGGCACCGTCCACCGACCCCCCCCCCACCCCCCTGCGCGCCCGCCACGCCCAACACGCTTGAACCCCGCCATAGATGAAACATTTGAATGCAACATACGTCTGAAAAAGTGGATGAAACATTTAGAACACACACTTGCAACATGGGTGTAAAACACACGAAACAGCAACTCGCAACATGAAACCATTTGCTGCAACATAAGACTGAAACAACTGAAATATTTGGAACATACTATTGCAACATATGTGTGAAACATATGCAACATCCAGATAAAAAAAGATTGCAACAGATGTCTGAAAACAGATGGAACATTTTGAATAAACGCTTGTAATATGTCTCTGAAAAACTTGCAACATATACAATGCAACATCTCTCGATCTACTTTTGCAACATCAAGATGAAATAATTACAACATACATCTGAAATGCCTAAAACATTTGAATCATACATATGCAGCATAGGGGAGGGAAGGCCGGGCCAGTCGATTCCGGCCGTCGGGGTGGGAGCCGACGGCGAGCCATAGTCCGCGAGCACCACCAGCATCGGACATGCTCGTGGGTGCTCTTGGCTCGACCGGGGAAGACCTAAGGCGCCACGGCACGTGTGCCCAGCGGCCATGGTGGGGTCAGCGGCACGCCCAACGACGATGGGCAACGGACGAACGGCGGGGGAGCGAGCGACGCAGGGAGCGGGGGGCGGTGCGGCGCGGCCGGTGATGGGGGGTAGGCCACGGTGCGGCAGCCCGATGAGCGCGCGCTGGGAAGACGGCGGACGGATGAGAAGCCACGTCGAGCGACGCAGGTGGCTACCACGTAGGTGAGCGCGTAGGGAGCAATGGTGTGCAGCGCGGCTGGCAACGGAGAAAGGAAACGGCGCGACAGCCCAATGATCACGCGCTAGAGAAGAGGGTGGACAGATGCTTTGGAGCCGGACAGATACGCAACGAGGATTGAGGTATGGGCTTGGGAGAGACGGGTGGATAAACACAAAAGAATAGAGATTTGTTTCTGTTTAGGACCCACCCCTAGGAGCTGTGTTCGGACGCGAAGTTACATACGGACGGCACACAGGAAGTATTGCAATCCGAACGATACCCCAGCAGACATGTAATTTGATGCATTGCATTGATCAGTGAAGGTGGACCACATGTGCGTGGCTAAGTACGTATCAGTAAACTATGCCGTTCGGCTTTGCCGGCATGGTCCGCACGGCCTCTAGTAGTCTGTTGGACGGCGTGGTCGGTGCCGCGTCTGGTACGTCCGTACGTGGCACAGGCCCACAGCACTACACACGTGGCTGCGGTGTCATCATCGTTATCCCCGTCGCGGCCCATAAGCCCAACATCGTTTTCAGCGTGGGTCATCATCCTTTTGAGATGTTGTATAGCCACGCGGCCCATAAGCTACCTTCTGTAGTACGAGTACCATTGCCATCCTTCGTCGTTGGGAAG
This sequence comes from Miscanthus floridulus, assembly GCF_019320115.1. Classification (NCBI taxonomy): domain Eukaryota; kingdom Viridiplantae; phylum Streptophyta; class Magnoliopsida; order Poales; family Poaceae; genus Miscanthus; species Miscanthus floridulus. The sequence goes on from NC_089598.1 coordinate 1,835,224, forward strand.
GGGGGATGCAGGAGGGTCGGCGGCTAGTGGGCCCGAGAGGAGTGGGGAGCCCAGAGGAAATGAACTAATCGAGTAGGAGCCACCCTTGACCCTGAAGATAAGCTCAACGGGGGGGGGGGGGGGGGGGGGGGGGGGGGGGGGGGGGGGGGGGGGGGGGGGGGGGGGGGGGTGGGGGGAGAGAGAGGATAGAGGAGAGAGGAGAGAGAGAATGCGGCGGGTAAGAAGAGAGATGTGTTTTTGGGCGGAGTGGAGAGACAATGAAGAAAAGAATAAAAAAAACACAATGATAGGTGTAGTCTAGATTTATTGATGATCTACAAAATTATCTCCTTCAATAATCTGAAAAGAGTATTGGGACAACCATATTACCAATATGTTGTGGAGTAGTAACTAGATCTACTGGAGATGCTCTTATCAATTACTTCCTCCGTCTAAGAAAGAAAGCAAGTACGAGTTGCGTGCCGACAAAAATAGTTCACGTTTGACCAAATTTCTAGTGAATACTATTTTCATTTATGACTGCAAATTAATATATTGTGAAAATGCATTTCATAATTAATCTAATGATATTTATTTGATATTGATAAATATTAATGCCTTTTAATCTTTAATTAGTCAAATTTAAGATAAAAAAATATGATACTATGCTAGAATTGCATTCCTCGTGGATAGAGGGAGTATTCGGTTAGGCCATCCACGTAGTCGTGCACCGAGCGGCAGAGCATATCCCAATACCAAGAGGGGCCTGGATTGCTCTATAGCCCTTGTTTAGTTTCACCCCAACTTCCAAAAAGTTGCTACAGTACCTGTCACATCGAATGTTTGCGGTCCGTGCATGGAGCATTAAATGTAGACGAAAAGAAAAACTAATTGCACAGTTTGGTGGGAAATTACGAGACGAACGTTTTGAGCCTAATTAGTCCATGTTTGAACACTATTTGCCAAATAAAAACGAACGTGCTACAGTAGTCCCAAAATCCAAATTCCTACAACTAAACACAGCCGTAGAATTCAACTTGCTACATATCTTGGGGGCCATTAAACTTCTGTCAACAAAGTTGGTAGTTTGGCCTCCACTATCCTCCGTCCCAGTGTGCACCCAAAGCCACCTGCTCAAACTGCGTGTAATTGGTTGGGTATTGGTTCAACAAGTGTATCCCGAGCCCATCTGATTTCGATGGCCTTAGGTCAGATAGTGTTTTCAATCAGCTTTATTAGGCAACGGCCACCCACCAAACAGCCGATCGAAACTATTCTATGTTACTATCTGGACGATTCTCGGATGCTTGACATTTTTTTTTTCAATTTTGAGGATGACTCTTGAGCTCTTGCTTTACTTTTGGCAGATACACATGATGCTTGAAAGTTTACCGTGTGACGACGGTGGTGGGATGCACATGAGTCATGTATAATTTCACATAAATAAAATTATTTGCTAAGTCTCTCCGTGTTTCAAGGTTTATTATTTAATGCTCAATTAGAGATTAATCTAAGGCGTGTCTTTTTATCCCTCTCTAACCGTCCACATAAGCTCTATATATATGTACACATTATTCATTGAAAATAGAACGGAGAACCATTTGCATCAATCGCGCTCCCTCGTTCTCTATTTTCAAACAACTTTATCCTATACGCGACTTATCAAGAACACGGGGCGTACATCCCGGGGAGGGGAAAAAAAGAAGAAAAAGAAAAGAAACGACGTGCTCTATGCTTGGCTTCTCCTCTCCTGATTCCTGAAAGCGTTCGACCCACAGGAAAGTAACGGACGATGGGCACATGGAAGCTTATCCAGCGGTCAGTCAAGCACACTGCTGCAAAGCATATCCCGAGATCTTGACCAGCGACAATGTAAATGGCGAAATTGACAACGTATACACGTTACGAGATACGTATTGGTTAAATTTTCTCAACTTTAACTAGATTTATATAAAATGTGTGCAACATTTATATCCCCAAATAAATTTATTATGAAAATATATTTAATGATCTATCCTACGATACTAATTATATATTATAAATATTAATATTCTTTTATATATAATTAGTCAAAGTAAAAAAAATTTTGACTTCTCGAGAAGCCAGAATGACTTCTATTTTATATCTGAGGGTACCTTGAAGGGGTAAAGACTGTCTCCAACGGCGTCACCCAAACGCAAAATGCGTCCGGCACAGTGGTTTGGGTAGCCAAAACCATCCTCCAACGGAAGACCGAAACCACCGACGCATTCTGGGTACTCGACGATACGGTAGGCATTTCTGCGTCTTCCAAGAGAGACGACGCAAACGTGGTGGGCCCGTTGGAGCTACAGTGGCGCAGCGCCCTGCCCCGCGCTGCGGCCCACCTCCCCGCCGGCGCGCGCGGCAAGCTTGCCCCGGCGCGCGGCCCGCCTCCACCTCGACCACGCCATCCTCCTCACCTCCACCATCTCCCTCCTCCGCGCGGGATCGAGCGCGGGCGTGTTGACCTGCTCCGGGCGGCAGCCCTGCCCCGGCACAGCGGTCCACCACCACCTCCGCGTGTTGCCCTGCTCCGGTGCGACGAGGAGGAGGCAGGGGTGCGCGGATCTGGGCCCCGCCGCCGCTCACCCTGGCCGGCGAGGCGAGCTGGCCCCAGAGCGCCCGCCCAGCCCTGGCACGCCGAGCCCGCCCCGGCGTGGCGTCCTGCCTCCCCGCCACCGCGAGCCTCCCCGGCGCGACAGGGAGGCGCGGGATCTGCGGCCGGCGAGGAGCGAGGAAGAGAGAGAGAGGGCAAGGGGAGATCGGGAGGAAGAGGGGGGGAGGGGAAGAGAAGTGACGAGGGGAGAGAGAGAGGATTGGAGAGGAGCGCGGTCGGCGCGACCGCGCCGAGGAGCCGCCGATGCTCCGAGCATGCGGCCGCGCGGCCCAGATCCGAGTGGCGCACTCGCGCTCCATGTTGAGGAGGCTGGGGCGCGCGTAGAGGGAGGAGGATGGGGCGCGACGGCGCTGGCCGGGGGGAGCGCCGGTCGGCTTGGGGCGGCGCGGAGGCAGAGGAGGAGGCGCGGAAGCCGAGGGGCGGGGAGGAGCGGCGCCGTGGGGTTGTCGCCTTGGGGAGAGAAGAGAGGGATCGAGCGGAGAGAGAGGAGAGGGAGCAGGGGAGGATTTTTTTTGCGTAGGCTGTTGGAGATCGAGCGGTATGGGTTTGGGACTCATTTACTGTGCGTGACCTAAATCCGGGAATGAGTTTCTGGTTTGGGTATGCACCGTTGGAGATAGCCTAACAGGTTTATGAATTGCATTGTATGCACAGTGCTCAGTGCAATTGACAGCCAGAGCAGAGCTTTCAATGTACGATATACGCCACCCTCCGCGATTTCCATGAAACTCGCTTGACGACGTCACGTGGTCGGGGGTCCTATCCAGAACATATACTACGCCGCCTATAAACAAGTCTGTGAGCAGCTGGGGTGGGCGCAGCGGCTTTGCTACACCTACACGTACTAGCTAATCTCCTCCAATCGACACGTCAGTCTTAACGACATTTCATATGGTCCATCTTACACTACTACTCTATAAAAAGTCCTGGTTCATGTTCGAACGGGCGAGACTAGCTTGTCTTATAGTCATTCCACTGCTCGAGTCAAACACTCAAGCACGTACTCCGCAAGCTCTCTGGTACTCCGTATACCTGGCTGCCGAATTCAGGCTTGAGCACACACTGGCACTGCTACACTATTGGCACCGGCCACTGCCGGACTGCCCATGGCGGACAACAACAACCGGGGGCAGACCTTGATCGCCGGCGCGGGCCTCGGCGTGCTCACCGTCAACTCGGGCCTCGCCATCTACCGCGCCAGGGGCGACGTGGCGTCCACCCTCTTCGTCGCGTCCTCGTACCTGCTCCTGCTGCTCCTCTTCGCCTGCCTCCGCGCGTACGAGCGCGCGGCGCCAGGGTCCCCCGCCAGGGAGCGGGCCAGGCGCGCCGCGTGGCCCGTCACCGCGCTGCTCACCCTGGCCTTTGCGTGGAAGGTGGCCGCGGTCATGCCGTCGCATGTCGCGGCCGGCGTCGTCTGGGGTCTGGCCGTCGCCACCACCGCCGGTGGCTTCTTCGCGCTCTTCCTGCAGGCCTGAAGAGTGAAGACATGACATGGGTGGTTCGTCAGGGCCAGGCTGCCAGCGGGAGGAATTCTTCTTCTGTGCTGTAGATAGTGTTCATATGTGTGTGCAGTGTGCCTACCGAGTACCTCTGCCTGCTCGACCCGTGTAGTAAGGTATGGAGTACGTACCCCAGTGCTAGTGCTAGCTAGCTTATATGTGTATATAGCTGATGACTTTTGTAATACAAAGTGGCTTATGTGGCAGCCAGGTGGCCGTAGCCGCGCCTAGAGACAGCTCTAACGGTGTAAAAAGAGCTAGGTCTCCGTGTGACATCTCGCAGTATCTACGGTCGCAGCTTTCCTCTACCATCATGGAGCCGATCTTGGTCGAACCTCCACGTCTCCGTGTTCCTAGGAGGCGTCGTGCGGTTGAATGCACATCCTCACCGCCACGTCGTAGCGGGAGGCTTGCGGCCAAGAGCAGATGCAGAGCCTCCAACCCGACCGTGCAAGCCCAGAACGTGCTGATGGCAAAATGGGGACTCCACCAGCAGGATCAGGCGTCGCAGGCCGATGCGGAGGGCGATTTCGATAAGTACATGGCCGTTTTCGACGAGCCTCTCTCGGAGTCCAAGCGCGAGGCAATTAGGATGCTCTTCCCGGCTGGCTGCGCGATTGACGGCATCCAGCTGGTGGAGGGGGTTGAACTCGAGGTTTAGCCTACCTCTGGGTACCCGCTCTAGGTCGTCCAATCGTTGCCCATGGCCTAGTTTACTAGCTCGCTGTAGCTTAGCCCGTTGTTGCTTTTAGTCCCTCTTGTGGTACTAGCCGGGCTTCGTCGTAGTTTTCTTTAGTTTTTTCGCTTCTGTTTTTCTTCTTTCTCCTCGCCTGGGAAACCTTTGGTTACCTAGTGTTGAGCCGTTTGTTGTTTGGTTCGGTGTTGTCTACTTCCTCTTAATGAAATACGTGCTACACGGCACGTTCGAGAAAAAAAAAAGAGCTAGGTTATAGTGAACAGGGACTAAGAAAGAATAAGAAGTTAAGTCTTTATTAGAAGCTAAGCTTACATACTTTTCTACGATTTATATGTCTATGTTTACATGCTTTTTAGACTAATATATGGGTTTACTCTGTTTCTTTCTCTTTTTTCAAAGTTCATATGTTAACAAGTTGACTTTACAGTTTAGAGTGTCCAAAGGTCGACAAACGTTGCAACAAAACTCTGCAACTTTGATGTGGACTACAATTGAATAAACCTCAAAGTGACCGTGGACTTTTGCTAGTACGTAGTATTGGTGTTTGGAATGAATCAAAGCAGAGGTTGATTTGTGGATTTTGCTGGTTACGGGCGGCTTCCGTCGTTAGGAGCTCTTTTGTCGCAAATTGTCCAAGTCTCATAAGACTAGAGCCGTTTTGTGTAGCTTGGGAACTTGTTCTTGGGGCCGGTGTTTGTTTTGATAAGCCATGGCTTACTTGCTGTAATGTGTTTTATTTTAACCTTTTAATGAAATACGTGACGTGCCAAGGCACAGTTGTAAAAAAATCTATATCGCTCTAAAGTTTTCCTTTTTTCTTGTTCTCCCCTCAACGCTATCGAGGCATCCGACATTTGAAGTGTTGCCTTCGCACTTTTGTTTCTTTGCAAGGGGCCATTTGGCGTAACTTCAATCAATACTGTTGATCACTGATTCATCGTAGCACTATTTCACTGTAACAATACTGTAGCGCAGAGCCCGTGGAGGTTGCCATTGTGGTTCCGCCGGCTCCTCTTTTTGTCAGTTTATTTTTCGCCTTGAAAAAGATAACGGCTCAACGCTATAGGCAAACAGTGCTATTATATATATTTTTTCAAGGGGCAGAACGCTAAGGAGCTATACGGAACAAGGACTAATTAAGGTCTCCATTCTCACATGAAGCAGCTACCTATTTAGCCCATTCATCGCTGAAATTTAGCTTAAGCTGATGCCTATACTGATTTGTTGTGAGAGGAAAAAACAATATTCGTTCGCTGAAAAGTACCGTTGAAGTAGTGCTAAAGAACAAGTGACCCCAAATACACCTATTTTCTCGGATGGAACAATTCTCTCTTGCATCTGTACCTGGAACAATTTTCTTCGCACGTTTCATCGAGAAACATTTTGTTCCACGGGTAAGGAAGAATAATAAAAGCATCAGAATGAAAATGTTCCAGACCCATGTTCTAGTTGCAAAGAAAATATGTTCCACATATAAAAGGAAAACGGCGAAATGCTCCATCACAAGAGAAAGAAAGTTCACACGTGTGGTGTGGCAGAACCGTCCGAAATAATACGCTTTCAGGGGCGCTAATCTTTCACTAGACACTAAGCACCTCGAAGGTGAGCTACATCGAACAGTTCCGTCGAGCATACCTCAAGGGAGAACTCAAAACAACCCACGTTTTACCTTCAGAATCTAATAATGAGTACGAGCTTACAAAATATTAGTCCATTTCATACAACAAGAGTTTTGAAAAATTATTTATTACAATACCAGAGTTCAGAGTGAGATAATCAAATAGCGGAACAAAAATAAACATCAAGTGGAAACGATACAAGGATCCGTCTGTGCCCACCAGAAGAATCCTCCACACAAGAGCTACTCCTCAAGCTGCACCTGCAACAGGGGTAAAATAAACCCTGAGTAGACAATGTACTCGCAAGACTTACTCGAATAGTGGGAATAGTTTTCCGACTCTCAGGGATATGATAGGCAATATGGTTTTGCTGTTTTCTTTTTTTTTACGAAAAGCATTACTAGAGGTACGTCCTTAAGATCAAGTTTAATTAGCAGTCATAATTACTTCATTAGCTAACCATTCTAGGTATGCACCTGTTCTACTTTCAAGCAAGGGTTAAGCAATCAGAACCATTTCATCATCTTTTATTTTTCAGTTCTTACTACGGTCCAGGTGCCAGACCATTGCCAAGTCGTACTGTCTGACGGAAACAGCGATTCGCGAACCAATGTATCTTAACTGGGTACTCCGAAACACACGCCCCGTTTATACCCCCGGCACAAATAAGACCAATCCATTCACTCATGTCAAGGGGTCTAGGTCCCCGTCCAAACTTAAACTCCAAACCCCCACACTTGAGACCCGGTCTCAACATGGTGCTTAGACCTCCACCTTTCTCCACCTCCAATCAGTCGGTCCGGAAAGAGTCAGAACCTACGACACGAGCGTAACGAGCCTTTCCGCTGCCATAAGCAAGTATGTGCTCAGGATAATAAGTCTGTGACCTGACTACCATCCACAGCAACGGACGATCCTTAATCGACACGAACAGGGAAAACAATGTAACCAAGCTAAGCCCCGTTGGCTGCGGGACACAACCTGTTACACCCACCAATATCCATACCATATCCCTGTCCGGTCTCCATTTTCTTTTTATTGTTTTATTATGAGAGTAATAATAATAACCATCTATTGTGAGTAACAGCAGGTTATTCATGCTACCGAAAACCTAAGCATAGCATCTACTCGAACATGTACTAGTAAGACTCATAGGATAGATATATTTATGCATGTGGTTTTCATAAAATTCCTGTAACGTAAATGCACATCACATATATATATTCAGTGATTATCAAAAATAAGGGTTATGCACCGGGGCTTGCCTTGGGCAGGCGTGGTGTCAGCTAAGTCAGTCAGTGGCGGCTCCGGGACCTCCTCCTGCACGAGAATCTCCTCCTCGTACAACTCGATGATCTCCTCGAACTCATGATCGCCGGTGGTCACGATCGCCGGCGACTCGTTCTCTACATGCATGAGATGATGATGCAACACTTAGCATTTAGGCAACAACAACTCTTAAACTAAGAATACGCATACTAAGTTACTAAGCTAGCTCTAATGACTAAGGTACTAAGCTAATTATCATCTTTACGAAGCAAAGTGTTGGGTTTAACTAACAAACACCTAGCTTTATAAATGAATGATATATCTTTATTTCTACTAATGATTTAATGTATATTTGAAACAAAGAGCATTTAACTACCCTAATACTTAGTTTATTATTAGGCTACAAAAACTACAGTGAGCACATAATAATATAATGAAGCTACCATAAAAATTTTAGGACTAAAGCTACCACCAATTTACCACAAAAATCCCTACAATATTTAACCTAATAATATTGAGCCCTCTCAAATGATTTAATAGCTCCTGATATCAACATGTATATATATATGAACTAAATACACTTACAGATAGGGCACAATTTTAGGAACCTAACAAAATTTATTTCACAATTTATGAACACCTACACGATTTTACATTAATTGCCAAAGATCAACTCAGAAATTAAATTAGAAAACTATTTCTAATTCCTTACGAAAAAGAAAAATAAATTCTCCCACGCAGCCCACACGCGTGGCCCATGCGACACAGCGCGCGCGCAGCGGCCCGCAGGCGTGGCCCACGGGAGGCCAGCCCATGCGAAGATGGCCCTCGCCGGGAAAAGCCCGTGCACGCTGGTGATTTAGCAAAAGAGACCTTGAACTTCTGTTGAATTATAACTCATTGCTAACACTATTTTCCCCTCTCTCTCAAACCTTCTCACTTAACCCGCTGGTTTTCCTGGAATTCCCCTACACACACCCCCGGCGACCCAGCGCACGATGGCGCGGCGGTCGGTGACACAGCGCGGCTACGCCGGCCACCAGGGACCTACGACAGACCACCTAACGGGCCGGTCACCATCTCTGACTTGAGTGGCTACGCTAAGCGGTGGTACGGGGTGACACGACTAGTTGGGGAAGGCTGCAGCAGCGCGCGGCCATCCGTGACGGCGGCGCCATTGTTCCAGTGAGCTGGGGTAACTACTGGCCTAATTGGTTAGCGCATGAGCATCAGGAGGCTACCATAGACCAGGCTGAGGTGACGGTTGGGGCGAAGGATGACGGAGGACGGCTGGCCATGCGCAGCCGAGCCGTGCGGCGGCACGGTCGCGTCAGCAACGACGGGGAGGCGGTAGCAGTTCTGTTGACGTGCATAAGGTGGAAAGGGAGGCAAGACGAAGCTAGTGGTACAAGTGAATTGGCTCAGGAGGGACGGTAGGAGGGCTGCCCTCATCCACGGCCGGACACGGCCCTATCGGCACGGCAGCGGGGAAACTTCAAAATTGGAGCTTGGCAGTGCCTTCTTCATGTCTAGGTGGGGTCGGGCAGCGAGAAGACAGGAGGGCGAATGTGTCGACGGGTGGAATTGAATAGAGGTGACCGGTCTATGGCTCGCACGTGGGCGCGGCTCGACAACGGTAGAGAGATGAGAACAGAGAGAGAGCGGTGGGGTACAGCCGGTGGCTCGGCATGTGCGCGCCTTGGCTGGATGTGGTTGGCACGACCGTGGAGACCCACATCAGGCGCTAGCAGATAGGCGCGCGCGTTCGCGACAGGCGTGGCCCGCGTGCCACAGTGCCATCAATGACAAGGCGACGGCGAGCCCGACCACGTGCGCGCGGTAGAGGTGGCATCGCACTGGGCCGACAGCGGCGTAGAGATACAGAGGAAGGCACGAACATGATGGCGAGGTGACGACAGCGGCTGCGTCACGGCGCGGGGCGGGTCGGCAGCGCGGCGGGGCCGGCGACAGCACCGCCTGGCTGCGCAAGCAGCAGCAGCGGCTCCGCACGCTAGGAGCCAGCGGCGGCCAGGCCAGAGCAGCCGTGGCCGGCCACGCGCGGCAGCGCATGTGCGCGCGGGACATCCAGCGTGGCAACACCGAGTGCCCGAGCGTGGTGACCACGCCCACGCGGCCAACCAGCCCGAGACCATGTCGTGCACGAATTTTAAAGCCCCTATAAAAACTAAACAGTTGCTTCTGGACCTTAACCATCTTCACCATGCTCAAGATAGCATATGAGGGTACCAAACCGAGCTAACACATGACATATTTTCTTAACCCGATTTGACAAAATAAATTGCCAAATATGACATTGTCTAACTGTCAACATACTTGAAATTATTCTAAGTCTTTTGAGCTGAACTTAATTCCAATTTGTATTTCTAGGCTATTAGAAATGTTGGCTAGCACTGTTATTTTTCTACAACAAGTATTTTATTGTTATCTACAAAGTTCATATTCCAATCTTTATTTAAACGTCACATACATGTTCTATAGCATTTTTGTTCAATAAAAATTAGTTTTAAATCCTACTCGATATACATGAGCTATTGAATCGACTTTCATTTAACATTTTTATTAGTCATTTTAGGTTATAAGAAATTGATCTACACACTTTATCACATACACTAACACATAAACGTGATGCTCATGACATATTTTAGTAAATGATTTAGGGTGTAACATCGAGGGTGTTACATGTGGACTGCGTCCGATTCGCTAAAATATGGTATGATATTCCACACTACTACAGGAAACTTAATCGAGACGGGCGAAATGGCTTAACTGCGGCGGACAAGCCAACCGCCTCGGTCCAAAGGTTACGGTTAATCATGAACTTAACCGAGACGGCTGTAACACTCGTGTTTTTGCATCATTAAAATTCACTAAAAATTAAACTTTTTAAAACTTACAAAGGAAACCTTGACTAATTATCTCCCACAAAACCGCTTTTTAAAATAAAAGGTTTTCTGAAAACCCTGCATCAAAATCCACCATATGCATTTGTGTCGCGTAGGATTTAGTTGTAGCAATAAAAATAATTTTCTAGGATTAGAAAGATTGCTTCGCATTTAAATTCCATTGCCTGCACTTTGTTTGCTAGTGTATGTTTGAATGCTTGCGTGATTGCTTGAATGATTGCTTGCATGCCTGATTGTCTTTCTGGAATTTATTTGCGGCACCAAAATAACCTCTCCTTCCGATTCCATTCTTAATTATTTAAAACATTTTCTTTATATTATAGAGGTAGATAATACACCATAGATGTAAGCGATATTTTATTCTTTAGAAATCATAATAGGCATCGCGTTGATAACACACCCACACAGGTGGAGTAGCAACCTGTTCGGCTGGAGCGGCTGACTGGCTGGCGGGCGCTGGCTAGCCCTCTCATATGCGAACTGTTCATATAAACAGTGTTTTCAATTAGAAATAATATTTTTCTCTCACACAAATTAGTTAACAGTACTTTCTCGTGAACCAGCCATGAACAACCCAACATTTCCGATCGGAATGGAACATGTTACCGCGGTATGTCGTGTCACCGGCTCCATCAGTTTTTTTTATTTAGTTTTGGGTGAAATGCATGTGGCGATCACTGCCGTGCACGTCTGCACGATGGGTCAATCATTCAAGGCCAGAAGGCAGCTCCCAGTGAGCAAGCAACGAGTCCGACACGCCGCACGCGCCATCAATACCACCGCACACCGGGACCGGGCAAATAAACTTTACCACGAAACCTGCGAGCTATGCGACCTTCGCCGAAGGAGAGAGAAATAAAATGAAAGAGACAATCATCATACAGTGAAAAGACCAAATTACCCTAAGCAATGGTCGGACTAGGGCTTTAAATATTTACTTCGCCCTATTAGCGTTCCTAGCCTTAGAACTAAAAAGATTACACTGCTCTGTTTGGCAAGACTTATTGTGGCTACGACTGATTTGCAGGGCTGATTTATCGTGAGAGAAAAATATTATTTCATGTTTAAAAAGTAGAGCTGATTCTGGCTGATAAGCTCAGACGAACGAAGTGAAAATCAAATCCTTGGGAAAATCATACTAAGCCAGGTCGACCTTAGTCATAGTCACATTGACAATATTGTACTTAAGAGCAAAAGTAAAACATATCATCTATGAACACACTACCATGAAAAGATCCTATGTCACTCAAATGTTACTTGCACACAAAAACATATGGGAAGCACTAAATAAGATGAGGACACTATGAAAATGCAAAACAAAAGACACAACAAGAAACAACTTAGATTTCTTTTCTGTTGTATCAAAGTGTTGTGACATCCCTAAGTACACGTTCTTGACCCAGAGTTTTAGAGCCTTGGCCCTTGAGTCACCAACACCCAATATCTACTAAGATTATCCCCTCTCCTAAACCTAGGCATTTCTCAGAACGAGCCAAAAAAAAAACTAGACTTTTTCAAGCTAAAAACTCTTGCTCATTAGCATCAAATAGGCCGCTCGGACCAGGCCTAGACCTGAGTGGGCCATCCGCTGGTTTTTTTTAATATGTAAATAATTAGGTGGTCTGAGCATACATGTACATCATCAAGTTTTCAAATTTCAACTAACTGAGCTCGGAATACACATAAACGTAGATAATACTATAATAATGTGTGGCTCTTTAAAGATCGTGTCTGCAAACACAAAAGGGTCGTATAGGTCCCGTTCGGCTTACCTCACATTCGACTTGTTCGGTTTATTTTTTCAATTGGAATAGTGTTTTTCTCTCACAACAATTTAGGCAGAACAATATTTTCCAGCCAGTTTCAGCCAAGATTTAGTGTGCACAAATGGGTCCTACTTCATATTTCGACAAAAAGCTAAATGTGCTTTAATTCGAACAACCTCGTGTGTCCTTATCATTAGCACAACCCTCATAGTATGTTGTAGTATTTTAAAGAGCTTTACACATAACACTTAAGATTAAACACTACCAGCCAATAATATAGTGTTGAGCCACTTTTCTTAACTTTTTTTTTATTCAAGAGTTTACTTGGATACGAGGGCTAATTGCTAGCTAGTTAGTACGCCATCCAAATAAAAGGGCCAGTTTTTTTAACTAAGTCTTTAACTATTTATGAGCCAACTAACTAGTCCATTATAACTCATTTGGATTAATTTCTAGCCTCAACTAGTAACTAGTTGTGTGTATTAAAGAGACCCTTAATTAGACAACCATACGGTTTTTGTTTCCCTACATGGGCCAGTAGTCAATCCTGTATTTTTATAAAGCAAAACTCCACTAGCAATTTTTCTTGACATGCAAGATGTCCACCTTAGCAGTCCATTATCAATTGAATTAAAGTTCACTAGCACAAACAATTATGATATCCACGTCAGCGAGACACATCATCCACTAACATATATTTAGTCGTCTACATGTGTGTGCCACGCTATTGTCGGGTACCATAAAACGGGGTACCCCGAACGTTTACCGAAAGAATCACTTAAGCCCTATCAAAGACAAAGCCAAAAGGTGAACCATCGGTTGACCTCCGGCATTGTCCGAGCCCACCGGCTCTCCGCCTCGCACGAGGCCTCGCACGGGAGGCCTCGACGAGGAACCAATTCTCCGTCTCGCCCGAGGCCCCGCGTGTAAAGCTTCGAAACGAGACAGTGATTCTTCGTATCGCTCGAGGCCGGCTCGGCAATAACCCGTCGCTTCTGCCTCGACCAGTCTTCCCGACAGCGCGTCGCGTCCCATTAATGCGCCAACCACTCCCGCGATATCAGCCGGACGACGGCTCGACACTGCGGAGCGGCCGACGAGACGGGAAGTCACGTCAACGCCATACCGTCCTGGACAGGGCGCGGCGGGGATTACCAGCCACTGTGCTCTGGTGTTGTGCCCACGATCAGCGCCTGCACTACACTGTGCCACCTAACCCCCGCCCCAGAGACAACGCGGCATGGGGAGTCAAGTCCGGGTCACCATAGCCTCGGAATCAACGTATGAGACCAACTACTCCCTCCAAGCCTCGGCGATCTACTTCAGGGTCTCGGCAACCCCGGGATTCACGTCTGCCGAGCCTCCCACGATGGCTCGGCCTCGGCACCAACTAAGCCTTGGCTTCTCGCGCAGTCAACACACAGTGACCAGCACGTCGACCGCCACGCCCGCTTCGAGATAACACTGGAGCTCCCACGACGCACAGGATCGGATGTGACCGGCGCGTCGCCCCAGTACTTCAAGGACGAGACCACTCCGTCGCCCACGCCGCCACAGTAATAGGCTACAGGGCTCGGACATGCCGCCTCCGTCCGCATGACGCCGTGTAGCTAGCGAATGTATCACCCTTGTCCCCCCTTCAACTATAAAAGGGAGGAACCTGGGCTGTTTCTAGGATCGCACACTCACGATTAGGCCTATGCCCACGCGACGAACTCACGCATAAACGCACGGACGAACACACGAGTTTCCCGGCTGCTTGAGGCCCTGTTTGGTTGAGCTGTGGCTGTGGAAAAAAGCTGCTGTGGGCTGTGAGCTGTGGAAAAGCTGCTGTGGGCTGTGAGCTGTAGAAAAGCTGAAAGCTGTTTGGTTAAACAAGTATAAAATATACATTTTATCTTTATCTCTCTTGAAACAACTATGGAAGAGCTTTTTATTCCACCAATTTCGAAAAGCAGAAAGCCAAAAGCCAAAAGCAGGGTCAAACCAGCTTTCAAAAATGAACTATGGAAAAACAGCTGCTTCTGAAAAAGCACCCTCCAAAAGCAGCCCCTTTGGTTGGGCTTTTGGCTTTTGGGGCCAAAAGCCAAAGCCAAAAGCCCAACCAAACAGGGCCTGAGATCAACATTTCAAGCAATCCACGCCGCTCCACGCAGAGACCTGGGACTACCTCTCTCTCTCGCCCTGCTTGTAACCCCCTACTACGAGCATTTCGGTGCAAGGAATACAAGATCGATCTCTCAAACTGGACATAGGGTACTCATTACCCGAACCAGTATAAACCTTGTGTCTCTTTGCATCACCATCCGGGATTGGGAACACGCAGTACAAATTTACTAGTCGGTTGAGGGCCCGCCGGTCCAAAACACCGACAGTTGGCGCGCCAGGTAGGGGCCTCTGCATGTCAGCTTCGTCATCCCAACAAGTTCCGGATGGCAGACCCCGTACGACCACTGCGTCTCGGCACGGTGATCTGGTTTGGGAGCCTAGAGTTCATGTCTCTAGGGCATGAGTACGACATGGTACTCCTCACACCCTGAGCTCCACCGACCTACGATGACATCACGCACCCGCAGCCCAGGCGTAGGTGGCGCCCGGGCGGCCGCTCTCGTCGCGCTCGCCAGGCACGACACGAGCGGGGCCACCCCAACACCACGCGAACTCAGGGCGACACGCCGCTCTCCACCGGTATCCCACGCCTAGCTGTTGGCACAAGGCCCCTGGCTGGGGACCTGTCTAGCCTGAGCCTAGACCAGGGAAAGACGCCGGTGGCGTACGACGACACCTCGGCATCAAGCTCTGCCCCGCCACGTCCTGAGGAGCCAACTTCGGTGGAGTGGAACCCGGCGATGGCACCATCCCCATACCCCTTCGGGTTGAGAAATGCTGCCGCCTCCTACGCTTCCGCTCACGCGGATCCCTCAGGACGCCGCCAGCGCTTCGCCCTCGACTTCGACATCACGGCTTTGACCCACACCCACGCTGACTCCTCGGAGGAGGACGAGGCATGGGCCGGAGCGGATTTCTCTAGGCTTCGCGACCCTGAAGCCATGCGCTGCTTCCTGGCCGTGAGTGACTATTGCTTTGGCTACTCCGACTCTGATGGCGAAGGCACTTACGATCCCACTCGTGAGTGCTTCCACGTTGAACTCAGGATGCCAAGCACGGGCGATGAGGACATGGGGGCAGGCAACCGTACCCTGCTTCGCCAGGGAACGGGTGATGCCACGCCCTCATGCATTGTCCCACCAGCAGTGCAGAACGGGAACCTCGCCCCCGCATAGCCTCAATGCCCGGACCTGGAACAGCTCCGTGAGCTCCAGGCCAAGGTTGAGCAAGATCGACTCCTCCTACAGCAGCTTCGAGACACTCTCGAGTAGGAGCAGCGAGGTCGCAGCGATGGCGGAGGGGCCCGACGAAGGGCCCGCGACGTCCACCACCGCATTCACGATGACGAAGGGAGTGAACAACCCCCAATCTTCAATCGCGCTAGCTAGAACATCGTGGCTGCGGCACTGCTTGTCCGCACGATGCCCGAGCCCTCTACCACGGAGGGGCGACGGGTCCGCGGTGAGCTCCGGGACCTCCTCGAGACCGCCGCGGTGCAGCAAGCCGAGAGTTCCACCTCCCGATGGCGCGGGGGCGCCTCGGACCTTCCCATGGCACCGCCTCGGCAGGATAGGGAGGCCTCGGTTCGTCCCGAGCCCGCTCGGGCACCGATAGCCCATAGGGTCCCCTTGTTGCTCGACCGCCTCGACAACCAACGCGAGGTGCGGGGTGACCACGAGGTGGTCAGCAGGCGACGACGCCACGACAATGAGGGGCCCGCCCGGGGCTACCATCCGCACTGAGGTGGTCGTTATGATAGTGAGGAGGACCGCAGTCCTTCTCCTGAACTGCCTGGCCCTCGAGTCTTCAGCCGGGCCATCCGCGCTGCTCATTTCCCGGCCCGGTTTCGGCAACCGGCCAACCTCATGAAGTATAGCAGCGAGACCAATCCCGAACTTTGGCTTGCCGATTACCGCCTGGCGTGTCAGCTAGGTGGCGTGGACGATGACCTGCTCATCATCCGCAACCTCCCCTTGCTCTTATCAGACTCGACACGAGCCTGGCTCGAACACCTTCCTCCCTCACAGATCCACGACTGGCGCGACTTGGTTAGGATCTTCGTCAGGAATTTCCAGGGCACATACGTGCGCCCTAGAAACTCCTGGGACCTTAAGAGCTGTCGCCAGAAACCGGACGAGTCTCTCCAAGACTTCATCCGGCGCTTCTCCAAACAGTGCACCGAGTTGCCCAGCGTCGACGACTCAGAAATTGTCCAAGCTTTCCTCTCCGGCACCGCCTGCCGAGATATGGTCCGAGAGTTAGGCCAGAACGTGCCATGCTCGGCTTCCGCGATCCTCGACATCGCCACCAACTTCGCCTCGAGCGAAGAGGCAGTTGGGGCCATCTTCCCCGACAACGACGCCAAGGGGAAGCGGAGGGACGAGGCCAATGAGGCCTCGGCTCCCCGCCTCCCCAGGAAAAAGAAAAAGGGTCGCCAGGGGAAGCTGGAGATCCTCGAGGCTGATCTAGTTGCGGCCACGGAGCGTAAGAATCCCCGAGGCCCCAGGGGCCCCGAGCTCTTTGACGACATGCTGAAGAAGCCCTGCCCTTATCACCAGGGCCCGGTGAGGCACGCCCTCGAGGATTGCACCATGCTCCGGCGTTATTACGCCAAGCTCAAGCTCCCCGACGACGATGCCAAGAAGAGGGGCGCCGGCGACTGGGACGACGACAAGGACGAAGGGTTCCTCGAGGTGCATAACACCTTCATGATCTTTGGCGGACCCTCGGCGTGCCTTACGACGCGCCAGCGAAAGAGGGAACGCCGAGAGGTCTTCTCGGTTAAGGTGGCCACTCCCCGATACCTCGACTGGTCTCGGGAAGCGATCACCTTTGATCGGGATGACCACCCCGACCATGTCCCGAATCCCGGGCAGTACCCACTCGTTGTCGATCCGATCATCGGCAACACCCGACTCACCAAGGTGTTGATGGACGGAGGCAGCGGCCTCAACATCCTCTACGCCAACACCCTGGAGCTCCTGGAGATCGACCGATCACGGCTCCAGGGTGACGCCACGCCTTTCCACGGCATCGTGCCGGGGAAACGCACGCGACCCCTCGGGCGCATCGACCTTCCCATTTGCTTCGGCACCCCCTCCAACTACCGCAAGGAGGTCCTTACCTTCGAGGTGGTTGGGTTCAAAGGAACCTACCACACCGTCCTAGGGTGGCCTTGCTACGCCAAGTTCATGGTGGTCCCCAACTACACCTACCTCAAGCTCAAGATGCCGGGTCCCAACGGCGTCATCACGATTGAGTCCACGTACGAGCATGCATACGACTGCGACGTTGAGTGCATCGAGTACGCCGAGGCCCTCATGGAGGCTGAGACCCTCATTGTCGACCTCAACCGACTCGGCAGCTAGCTGTCCGAGCCCAAGCGTCGAGTTGGGACTTTCGAGCCCGCGGAGGCCGTCAAACTCGTCCCAGTCGACCCCGCCTGCCCCGACGACCGGGCGCTGAGGATCAGCGCCACCCTCAACATCAAATAGGAAGCCGTGCTCATCGACTTTCTCCGTGCGAATGCCGACATGTTCGCATGGAGTCCCTCGGACATGCCGGGCATACCAAGGGAGGTCGCCGAGCACGCCTTGGACATCCGGGCCAGCTCCAGGCCGGTGAAGCAGCGCCTGCGTCGATTCGACAAGGAAAAGCGCAGGACCATTGGCGAGGAAGTGCAGAAACTTCTGGCGGTCGGATTCATCAAGGAAGTATCCCATCCCGAGTGGTTAGCTAACCCTGTTCTAGTCAAGAAGAAAAATGGGAAGTGGAGGATGTGTGTAGATTACATCGGTTTGAATAAAGCCTGTCCGAAAGTCCCCTTCCCATTACCTCGAATCGATAAAATCATTGACTCCACCGCGGGATGCGAGACCCTGTCTTTCCTTGATGCGTATTCCGGTTACCATCAAATCAAGATGAAAGAGTCCGACCAGCTCGCAACTTCTTTCATAACCCCATTTGGCATGTACTGCTTTGTGACTATGCCTTTCGGCCTCAGAAACGCAGGGGCCACATACCAGTAGTGCATGACCTAGGTCTTTGGCGAGCACATCGGGCGTACCATCGAGGCCTATGTGGACGACATCGTGGTCAAGTCCAGAAGGGCCGGGGATCTCGTCGACGGCCTGGAGATAGCCTTCAAATGCCTTAGAGAGAAGGGCATCAAGCTCAACCCCGAGAAATGTGTGTTCGGGGTCCCCCGAGGCATGCTCTTGGGATTCATAGTCTTGGAACGCGGCATCGAGGCCAACCCAGAGAAGGTCTCGACCGTGACCAGCATGGGACCGATCTAGGACCTCAAGGGAGTGCAGAGGGTCATGGGATGCCTTGCGGCCCTGAGCCGCTTCATCTCACGCCTTGGCGAAAAAGGCTTGCCTCTTTATCGTCTCTTGAGGAAATCCGAACGCTTTTCTTGGACCCCGAGGCCGAAGAAGCCCTCGCCAAGCTCAAAGCAATGCTCACCAATCCTCCCATCCTGGTACCACTGGCCTGGGACGAGGCCCTCTTACTCTATGTCGCCGCAACGACCCAAGTGGTCAGCGCGGCCATGGTAGTAGAGAGGTAGGAAGAGGGGCACGCTTTACCCGTCCAATGACCTGTCTACTTCATCAGTGAAGTGCTCTTCGAGACCAAAACGCGCTACCCCCACATCTAGAAATTGATCTATGCCGTAGTCTTGGCTCGGCGCAAGCTGCGTCACTACTTTGAGTCCCACCCGGTAACCGTGGTGTCGTCTTTCCCCTTGGGAGAGATAATCCATAACCAGGAGGCCTCGGGTAGGATAGCCAAGTGGGCCGTCGAACTGATGGGGGAAGCCCTGACCTTTGCACCTCGGAAAGCAATAAAGTCTCAGGTCCTGGCCGATTTTGTGGCTGAATGGACCGACACCCAACTGCCACCTGCTCAAATTCAGACGGAGTGCTGGACCATGTACTTCGACGGGTCCCTGATGAAGACCAAGGCAGGCGTGGGTCTGCTCTTCATCTCGCCCCTCGGAGTACACATGCGCTACATGGTTTGGCTCCACTTCGCCGCCTCCAACAACGCAGCCGAGTACGAAGCCCTCGTCAACGGCTTGCTGATCGTCATCGACATCCGGGGCGACTCGCGGCTCGTCGTCGATCAAGTCATGAAGGAGTCAAACTGCCTTGACCCCAAAATGGAGGCATACTGCAAGTTGGTATGTCGCCTAGAAGACAAGTTTGACGGTCTCGAACTCAACCACATCGCACAGAAATACAACGAGGACGCGGATGAACTGGCAAAGATGGCGTCGGCACGGGCTGCGGTCCCCCCAAACGTCTTTCCCAGAGACCTCCACAAGCCTTCCATCGACTACGCCTCGGCAGCGGAAGAGGGTCCACCGGCCGAACCCACCGCAGGGCTCGACGCCCTCTCTGCCGCCGAGACTCCTTCGGCCGAGCCCGAGGTCATGGAAGTTGACACGGAGCCTCCCCAGACCGACCAGGACATGGACTGGCGAGCCCTATTCCTAGATTGGCTCACTCGGGGAGAGCTTCCTAGTGATAGGACCAAAGCTCGACGGCTTGCGCGACTAGCCAAAACTTACGTCATCTGCAATGGCGAGTTATACCGGCGAAGTCCATCTGGCGTCCTCCAACGATGCATCACCACCGAGGCAGGCCAGGCCCTAGTTTGGGACTTGCACACGGGGGCTTGCGGGCACCATGGGGTGCCTCGGACGCTCGTTGGAAACGCCTTCCGCCAAGGGTTCTACTGGCCGACGGCGGTTGCTGACGCCACCAAGTTAGTACGCTCCTGCGAAGGATGCCAGTACTACGCGAGGCAGACGCACCTCTCGGCCCAGGCCCTCCAAACCATCCCCATTACATGGCCATTTGCCGTGTGGGGGCTCAACATGGTTGGGACTCTACAGAAGGCCCCCGGGGGCTACACCCATCTGCTGGTAGCAATCGATAAGTTTTCCAAATTGATCGAGGCTCGCCCGATCAATCAAATCAAATCCGAGCAAGCGGTGTTGTTCTTCACGGACATCATCCACAGGTTCGGGGTTCCAAACACCATCATCACCGACAACGGGACACAATTCACCGGCCAAAAATTCCTAACATTCTGCTACGACCACCACATCCGTGTGGCCTGGTCGGCTGTAGGACACCCAAGGACAAATGGCCAAGTAGAATGTGCCAACGGCATGATCCTACAAGGCCTCAAGCCAAGAATTTACAACTGGTTGAAGAAGTTTGGCAAGAAATGGCTTGCTGAACTCCCGTCGGTCATCTGGAGCCTGAGGAACACTCCAAGCCGAGCCACGGGGTTCACACCTTTCTTCCTGGTCTATGGAGCCGAGGCTGTCCTCCCCACTGACTTGGAATATGGTTCCCCGAGGCTACAGGCCTACAACGAGCAAAGCAACCGCACCACCCGCGAAGATGCCCTCGACCAACTGGAAGAAGCCCGAGATGTGGCGCTACTGCATTCGGCCAAGTACCAGCAAGCCCTATGGCGCTATCAGGCTCGGTGCATTCAAAGCTGAGACCTAAAGGTAGGCGACCTAGTGTTGAGGCTAAGGCAGAGCAACAAGGGCCGCCACAAGCTGACCTCGCCGTGGGAAGGACCATACATCGTCGTCCAAGTGCTGAAGCCCGGGACCTACAAGCTAGCCAACGAGAAGGGCAAAATTCTCAACAACGCTTGGAACATAGAACAGCTACGTCGCTTTTACCCTTAAATTTCCAAGCATTGTATACATTATTTCTCGAAATACAATTAAGAAGCGTTCTTCAGTTGTTCTAATTCTTCAAGAAACCCCGCGAGCCCATCAAAGGCCTCGGCATTACGATAACGTCACAAGGGAGACATGACTCTGCTTCTGCAGAACCAAGCCTCCCTCGGGGGCTAGATGGGGGATTCCCGCCTAAGTCCCACGCACCATTTTTTAGTCATTTTTTGAAAAATTTCCTACGCCAAAACTCTCTAGCACGCTCTGACGAAACGGTTGCGAAAAACCCAAGGACCGAAAGTCTGTCTCAGGGCCAGAAGGCCGGTAGAGTTGCGAGACAGCCTACGCCTCTGGGCTACGGCACTCCCTCACCACCTTTCGCCCAAGGGGCGGCTTAGGTTCCAAGGGGGCTTTTTTTGCAAAAGACATCTGATCAGAGACAACAGAGGGCAGAGGCTCGGAAATACAAGAAAAACGATTAAGAAGCACGAGTACTTTAAAAAAAGGCCTCGACGGCCACAAGCGTTATGAAACAAAGTTAATGCCTATTCTATTTACATGGCCTCTCGGGCCCAGGTCAAGGCTTAGGGCCACCAGCATCGGCGGACGGCAGGAAAGGGACCACCTCCTCTTCGAACAGCTTGGCCAGCGCTGTACCGGGGCCCTCCGCCGCCTCTATCAGCTTCGCGACCACCTCGTTGGCCTCCTAGTCATCATCGGGCAGGATGTAGCCATCGCTGATGGCCTGGAGGTCAACGCCGATGTAGTGCGAGGCGATGACGGCCAGCGCGCGCTTGACACCCGTGTGCAGTGCTCCTCGGAGTCGCTCACGCACTTGGCCACTCAACGCAATCAGGCGGCTCCCGAGAGAGCTTCCTAACTGGACCCCCTCAACTTCCAGGGCCTCGTAGGCGGTACGGGCGGCGCTCTTCAGCGCATCATGCTCCCCGATCTCGGTTTCAAGCACCGCCTGCACTACGGCGGAGGCCTCGGCTGCCTGGGTGACCTCCTTCTCCAGCTCTGCGCCAAACGCAACGGAATGAGGTTGAGCGCAAAGGAATACAAGCCAGAACAGGGGCGGAAGTCTACGGGACTCACCCTCGGCCTTCTGCCCCTAGCGTCGGGCCTCGACCTGAGAGGCCTTGGCTTTCTCCTTCCAACGCTGGGCCTCGACCCGAGACGCCTCGGCCTTCCCCTTCAGGTGCTGGGCCTCGACCCGAGAAGCCTTGGCCGCCCTGGAAGCGTCTCTCCCTAGCTCTGCATTACACCAGGGAGTTAGGGAGCGAACACAAGAAAAGCGAACGAAACGAGGGGAATAGGACTCACCCTCGGCCTTTCCCCTCCAAACCACAGCCTCGGTTCGGGAGGCCTTAGCCACCGTAAGGGCCTCATCCAAGGTGCCTTTCATCAGCTGGTGCGCACTCTGCTCCGCCCCTAGCTACCTAGCAAGGACCTTGCCCGAGGCCGTGGCTTCTCTAGCCCGAGACCTGAAGGCGTCCCGATCACCGGCCACGCGGGTCAGCTCCTCCTCCAACTCCTTGACCCACGCCGCTAGAGGGGCGACCTTAGGCCGTGGCCGCCTCGACCTTTGCATCGGCACAATGAAGGTGGAGGTCCTCCACCTCCGCGCTCCGCGCCGCCAGAAGTTCGTTGGCGCCGGCAAGCAGGCCCTTCTGCCGCTGGAGCTGGTCCCAGACGTCCCTCTCCCACCGGAGAAAGATCGACTTCTCGAGGGACCGGGTCTCAAGCTCCTGGGTAAGCAGAACAGGGGGCATTCACTACAAGAAAACTCGGAAAAAGACGACACCGCATGAGAAAAGAAAGCGCGAACCTAGGCGACTCTGGGCAGATCGTCGGCCACCACGGACAGCGCCGTCCGCAGTGACCGCTCTGCCAGCTAGCGGTATTGCTCGAAGGTGTCCCAGCGCCCGCCCTCGGCCGTGTCCTCGAGGGCGAATAGAGGCTCCCCCTCAGGGTCATCCTGGCTCTGCCATAGGACACGCGGGTGATCCCACCCACGGGGCTCGGGTCGTACCCGCACAAGGGTTGAGCTTCCCTCGCCCAGGGTCGGAACCGGCTGTTCCACGGCGCTAGCCACCTCAGCGTCGACCACCTCCTGTGCCCGGGAAGTATCGTCGAAGGAGATCGGATGGACCTCCGCCTCCCGGGCGCTCTCCCGCAACGACGGCGGGCCGTGAACCAAGGATGCCACCGAGACCTCCACCGCCTTCATCTCCACTTCTTGGGCCAACAGCCTCGCCGCAATCACATCGGCCTCGGTGGTCCTGGGGGCTCCGGCCTCCGCCATCGTGGCCTCGGTGGTCGCGGGGGCCCCGGCCCCCGCCGCTGTGGCCTCGGCGGTCCTGGGCGCCCCGGCCTCCGTCGCCTCGGCCTCGAAGACCCTGGGGGGCTCGATCTTAGTGGCCTCAGCAACTGAGGGCACCTCGGCCCATCCGACTCACGAGCCTCACCCTCGTGGGGTGGAGGCGCTCCCTCCCCCGTCTACATCGGGGTTGCCTTGGCAGCCCTCCTTGGGTGGCCGGCTCCCTCGGATCGGCCCTCGCCGACACCGCGCCACGTTGTATGGCGGCTTGCGCCTCCGCCACCTAGTGGGCGGTGGAGCCGAGGTTCACCTTGAGCGCCTTAAGGGGCGCCAAGTTAGGCACCTCCGCAGGTCGCTTCCGGCTAAGGACAAAACACTTACATGGTCAGCATGAGACCGAAGAACGAACGGAAAACACTGCGGCTCCGCCAAAAATACACTTACCTCGAGCAGGGCTGCAGCCGCTTCGGCACGACGACCCTCGTCTGCAAAGGCGGTGGCGACAGCAGAGGCACGGCCTCTGTATCCGCCGATGCCGGCCGGTCCTCGACGGACCTCGGCGCCCCCTCGGTCCTCTGCGGGGGTAGTTGCGTCGCCCCCGCCGCCACCTATTCCACCACTTCCGTCGAGCCCACCGGGCTAACGGCATGCTTTCCCAGCACCTGCGCCTCGGGCGTGTCGGCCTCGCCCCCGAGGCGGGTGATTGCCGACCCCGGGGCAGCTCCTCCTCCTCCCCCTAGGAGCGTCGGGCTGCTTACCGACGCCCCGGGCACTGTCTCCCCGATGTCAGGGAGATGGTCCAGGGGACCCCGCCCCATCTCGCCCTCGTCATCTCCGTTTAAGGCGTCTGTCGATAGCGACGGCGACGGGGACGCCTCCAACGGGAGACTGTCCTTCCTTTGTTGCCGGCAGCGCTTCTCCAGTTCCTCGCGCGCAAGGATCTTCTTCGTGCGCTTCACCACCTTGGCGTCCTTCTGCCTTTTCTACGCCTCGGCGTGCACCCGGTTGACCGCCCGCCGCCTTGCGTCCTCAAGAACGGGCGGCGGGGAGGCTCGCACGTCCCTCATCCCCTGCAGGAACGACGAACATGGATAAGGAAACAAGAAACAATGAGAAACGGGGAGGCCTCGGGGGCTGCAGCGGCACGTGACTTACCAGCGAGAGGAACCCCCGCGACGGGCGCATCGCGAAGGGGGTCAGGCCACTGCTCCTCAGCTTCGCCTCCACCGTCTCCCTCACCCGGTGAAGAATTTCCTCATCAGAAAGGGCAGAGGCAGACATCCGGATGCCCTCGATCGGCTCATCCGGCCTCATCTCGAATAGGCGGCGCCGCCGAGCCATCAGCGGCAGCACCCTCCGGTGGTGGAAGGCAGCCACGACCACAACCGCAGTAAGGCCATGGTCCCGCAGCCTCTCCAGTCCCTCCAGGAGCGGCTGCAGCTTGGGCTGATCCTCCCTCGGGATGCCATACTTCCACCTCTCTGGGCAGCTCCCCACGATCCGCCCAGTGTAGGAGGGAAGTCCACCATCGTCGTTGTGAAGATAGAGCTAGCTCGTGTACCATCGGCGATTGGTTGATGCGAGCTGGGCCGGGATGTAGAGGTGCTAACGGTCCTGGCGCACTTGGAGAGTGCAGCCGCCGGCCCTCACCGCCTTCCTCATGCCCGACGTACCCGTCGGTTTGGTGGTATGCCCCGCCCGGAAGAGGTGGAGCCACAACTCCCAATGGGGAGCAATCCCCAGATACCCCTCGCAGACAGTGACGAAGATGGCCGCCTGCGCAATGGAATTGGGGTTGAAGTTGTGGAGCTCCACGCCGTAGTAGTGCGGGAGCGCCCGCATGAACCGGTCCGCCGGAAGGCCGAGGCCACGCTCGTGAAAAGACACAAAGCTCATGACGTAACCGTCGTGAGGCCTCGGCTCCGGCTCGCCCGACGGAGCGATCCACTCCGGCCTGTTGGGGTCAGTAACCAGACGAAGAAGTCCGCCGTCGACGAGCGATTGAAGCATCTCCATGGTGACATCGGATGGACCCCAAGGGTCTGCCTCGATGACAACAATGACGCCGGCCATGAGTGCGATGGAGGGTTCGACTACGGCGGTGAGTCTCTCTCTCCCTCTCCCTCTCTCCGCCTCGCCTCTCTCCCTTCTTCCTCCCGGGGCTCTCTGCTCTAGCGACGGCTCAAAGGCGGCAAAGCTAATGCAGGCAAGGTAAGGAGGGGAGGGGCGAGGCTCATTGCGTATTTATGCAGGATGAAGGCGAAACGGACGGGCGACGAAATCAGGGAAGTTAATCCCGATCTGATTTTACCACCCACGTGCCCACCTTTTCCTCATTAATCGTGGGAACAGTTACGTCCCATCCGCTGACACCACGTCGCGTCCGACCGCTGCAGCGGCAGGCGTCGTTCTGCCTCCCCGAGAAAATCGCCTCAAAAGGCATGCCAGCCGTTGTCGAGCCAACGGGGGAGATATCCCCCCACCCTATTCCTTTTAGACGAAGGAACTAGGCGCCGAGCCCATTACGGTCCAGGGGTTCGATGGCAGGGCCCCTAAGGGTTTCGACAGCCGCCCTAGGGCAACAGAGTTAAGGACGACCATGGGCGAGCCCACACGGGGCCGAGGCCCAAGCAAGCGAAACGCTTGGGATGCCCTAAGTCGTGTCCAAGACCAGCAGGGAGGTCTCCGAATGGGATCCCACCGTAGGGAGACACCGAGCCACCGGGGCCCAGCGAACGGCCCCGGCACCCACTAGAGAAACCCTCTGGTACTCTTGGAGTGCGTCTCTGGACCGCTAGCCGACCCCCAGCGAATGGGGCACGGGCCTCCACTCGGACTCACCCGATAATAGCTCACCGAAAGTGCCACCGCTCGCGCCCATCGAGGGTAGCTTAGCATATTCCACCCCTCCTTCCAAACGAAAAGGAAGCGCGAGGGTCGTACGAAAAGCCAGGGGAACCCCTGACGGCCCTCTTGCTCCGTACAGAGGCTAAGGGGCTCTTCCTTCAACCTTGCCGAGACCCAGCGACCTAGGCTCGCATTCGAGGGGGCTCGGCAAAACAACCCCTCCTTCCGAGCGAAAAGGACGCGCGAGGGTCGTTCAAAAAGCCAGGGAAATTCCTGATGGCCCTCTCGCTCCGTGCAGAGGCTAGGGAGCTCTTCCTGCAGATGTGCCGAGACCCCGCAACCCAGGCTCGCACCCGAGGGCGCTCGACAAACAAACCCTCACGCGCGAGGGGCATACAAAAAAGCCACGGGAACTCCTGATCGCCCTCTCGCTCTGTGCAGAGGCTCGGGGGCTCTTCCTGTAGCTTTGCCGAGACCCAGCGACCCCGGCTCGCACACGAGTGGGCTCGATAAACAACCCCTCTGTCTGAATGAAAATGATGTGCGAGGGTCGAATAAAAAGTCAGGGGGACCCCTGACCGCCCTCTCGCTCCGTGCGAAGGATCGGGGGCTTCTCCTGCACCCAAGACAAAGACAAGCGACCCAAGCCCGCACTTGAAGACTCGAAAAAACGTGATAAAGGGCATCGAGCCCGTTACGGTCCAGGGGTTCGAAGGCTGGGCTCCTAAGGGTTTCGACAGCCGCCCCAGGGCAATAGAGTTAGGTACGACTATGGGCGAGCCCGTACGGGGCCGAGGCCTAAGCAAGCGAAACGCTTGGGACATCCTAAGTCATGTCCGAGACCGGCAGGGAGGTCTCTGAATGGGATCCCACCGTAGGGAGGCACCGAGCCACCGGGGCCCAGCGAACGGCCCCGGCACCCACTAGAGAAACCCTCAGGTACTCTTGGAGTGCGTCTCTAGACCGCTAGCCGACCCCCAGCGAACGGGGCACGAGCCTCCACTCGGACTTACCCGATAACAACTCACCGAAAGTGTCACCGCTCGCGCCCACCGAGGGTAGCCTGGCATATTCCACCCCTCCTTCTGAGCGAAAAGGGAGCGCGAGGGTCGCACAAAAAGTCAGGAGAACTCCTGATCGCCCTCTCGCTCCGTGCAGAGGCTCGAGGGTTCTCCATGTGATCTTGCCGAGACCCCGCGACCCAAACTCGCACTTGTGGGCTCGGCAAATACAATAACATCCCTCGGTCAACGTGAGAAAAAGACACTGGAGGAATGAATCCACTCCCCCAGGGCCTCGGGGGCTACACCCGGTGGGTGCGCTCGCGCGCACCGACCGAGGCCTCGAAGTACGAAACACTATTCCGCCAGGAGCTACCGCAAGTCAAGCCTCGTCAAAACCTCAAGAAGAGCGCTCACTCTCTCCCTGAGGCTCGGGGGCTATTGTCGGGTACCATAAAACGGGGTACCCCGAACGTTTACCGAAAGAATCACTTAAGCCCTATCAAAGACAAAGCCAAAAGGTGAACCATTGGTTGACCTCCGGCATTGTCCGAGCCCACCGGCTCTCCGCCTCGCACGAGGCCTCGCATGGGAGGCCTCGACGGCCTGCCAAATCTCTGCCTCGCGCGAGGTGTCGCACGGGAGGCCTCGACGAGGAACCAATTCTTCGTCTCGTCCGAGGCCCCGCGTGTAAAGCTTCGAAACGAGACAGCGATTCTCCATATCGCTCGAGGCCGGCTCGGCAATAACCCGTCGCTTCTGCCTCGACCAGTCTTATCGACAGCGCGTCGTGTCTCATTAATGCGCCAACCACTCCCGTGATATCAGCCGGACGACGGCTCGACACTACGGAGCGGCCGACGAGACGGGAAGTCACGTCAACGCCATACCGTCCTGGACAGGGCGCGGCGGGGATTACCGGCCACTGTGCTCTGGTGTTGTGCCCACGATCAGCGCCTGCACTACACTGTGCCACCTAACCCCCGCCCCAGAGACAACGTG
The DNA here is from genome assembly GCF_019320115.1 of Miscanthus floridulus. NCBI lineage: Eukaryota > Viridiplantae > Streptophyta > Magnoliopsida > Poales > Poaceae > Miscanthus > Miscanthus floridulus. The sequence continues at coordinate 1,863,606 of NC_089598.1, forward strand.
GCATGGGGAGTCAAGTCCGGGTCACCATAGCCTCGGAATCAGCGTATGAGACCAACTACTCCCTCCAAGCCTCGACAATCTACTTCAGGGTCTCGGCAACCCCGGGATTCACGTCTGCCGAGCCTCCCACGATAGCTCGGCCTCGGCACCAACTAAGCCTCGGCTTCTCGCGCAGTCAACACACAGTGACCAGCACGCCGACCGCCACGCCCGCTTCAAGATAACACTGGAGCTCCCACGACGCACAGGATCGGATGTGACCGGCGCGTCGCCCCAGTACTTCAAGGACGAGACCACTCCGTCGCCCACGCCGCCACAGTAATAGGCTACAGGGCTCGGACATGCCGCCTCCGTCCGCACGACGCCGTGTAGCTAGCGAATGTATCACCCTTGTCCCCCCTTCAACTATAAAAGGGAGGAACCTGAGCCGTTTCTAGGATCGGACACTCACGATTAGGCCTATGCCCACGCGACGAACTCACGTATAAACGCACGGACGAACACACGAGTTTCCCGGCTGCTTGAGATCAACATTTCAAGCAATCCACGCCGCTCCACACAGAGACCTGGGACTACCTCCCTCTCTCGCCCTGCTTGTAACCCCCTACTACGAGCATTTCAGTGCAAGGAATACAAGATCGATCTCTCAAACTGGACGTAGGGTACTCATTACCCGAACCAGTATAAAACTTGTGTCTCTTTGCATCACCATCCAGGATTGGGAACACACGGTACAAATTTACTAGTCGGTTGAGAGCCCGCCGGTCCGAAACATCGACAGCTATCCACTAACATTAGTTTATAATAAATAATCTCTTCCTAAGAATTATACAAATAGTTAAATTTTATTCCAATTCAGTAGTTCCCGAGGCCAAGCGTGGGTGTTCTTGTGGTTATAACTAATTTACATGGGTCGCGCGGCAAAATTTTCTTGTTAAAATTAGATGTCTGAAACTTTTTCCTAAAAAAAAAGATGGCTGAAAACTTATATTTTATCAAAAAGATCCTGGCCACAAGGCCACGAGACTTGCTGTCCACACGTTCCCCTTCATATAGAGCAGTGTGAACCTTGACCCTTCCTAGACGTCAAGAACTCAAGACTCAAGAGTCTAAGACACACCACACAATAAAGCTGTCAACGTCAGCATCCCTAGCTCCACACACCTCTGCTCTGCCATGGCCAACCTCGCGCCGACCTGGGTCACCAAAGCCGGCCTGGGCGTGCTCACCCTCAACTCCGGCCTGGCCATCTACCGCGCCAGGGACGACCCCGCCTCCATCCTCTTCGTCTCAGGTGCGTACACCACCCTGCTCCTCCTCTTCTGCTGCCTCCGGGACTACGAGCAGGCGGCCCCCGGTTCGCCGGCCAGGGAGCGGGCGAGGCGCTTGGTGTGGCCGCTCACCACGCTGCTCACCGTGGCCTTCGCGTGGAAGGTCGCGGCAGTCATGCCTTCGGCCGTCGCGGCCGCCGTCGTCTGGGCGCTCGCCGTCGCCACCACCGCCGGTGGCTTCTTTGCTCTGTTCGTTCCCGGATGATGAAGCCGCCAGGATGGATCGGTCGTCAGATCAGTCAGATGCATGCTTCAGGCCGGCTCCGGCCGCCTCCGGGGGTGTGTGCGCGTTACTGATGTCTGCAGTGCAGACAGCCGGAGATGATGTGTAATTACGTCGTGTACGGACTACGAAGGAGACTGCAGGACCCCTGTTTATCCTGCTCGCTTGGGCTCGGGCTCGGAGTGTTCGGCTGTACTGATTTTTTTACTACTGTTTAGGTTGGAAACTACTGTTTATATTAAAATATCGTGAGAAAAAAACAATGCTCTAATTAAAAAAAATAAGTCAAACAAACCAGCTTTCAGTCCAAAGGCTGGTGGAGTAGCACAGTCGAGCGAGAGCTTGTATTTTTGTACTGGTTATCTACAAATGTAGATATATACAGTACGCGATGCTTTTTGTTCTACTGTACTGTATTTGCTAGTCTGTAAGTGTAGTACCCTCTGTTTGTACTAAATGTTTGCAACATCAGCCATGGTTTAAATTTGTATGCATTATTACGAAGGATGAGCGAAGCTGCTTGTAAGAAAAAGATGAGGTCACCGGTGAGGTGGTCACTCTCCCCACTTGTCAGAAGTATCGTGGCCACTACTGAGCATCAATAAGTGAGCATCCATCAGTGCTCCGCGGAATCGAACGAGAGAGTTGGAAGTTGGGAACCGGACAACTCTTATCTCTCGGCGGCCACAGAACAATCCATTAGAATTTCGGTGCTCGTTCGTCTAAAAAATGTAAATTTTGTAGTCCTCATTCGCCCATTTTTTCAGTAGCCAGCGCCAATCGTCCTGAGCCCCTTGTGCCGTCCAATGGCCGCCTGCTGCAGCGGTGTTGGCGCACTGCTCCACCATCACACCGCATCATCCTGCTACTATCATAGCACCGTCGCCATATGAGCAGAGGGAGCTAGTTCAAATTTGTACTATGGAGTATGGACTATCGAAGGATCACCGAAGCAGATGAATAGAAGTCACCGATGAGGTGGTCGTGCGCTGTGATTTTTTTTTATTTCTAACACTTTTTTTAAACTATTTCCAAATTTGACACTGATTTTTTTCAAATCTAACACTTTTTTGCCGCGTCTATTGCCACGGCACAGCCAAACAACGCTGACGCGCCATACATGGCGGCGCGGCAGCGGCGATGACGTGGCACTTCCCTGGGCCCACGGCGCGGCGAAACCGCGTCTAAGCGATGCGTCCTGGCTCCGTCCCTCCCTCTGTCTGTCACTGCGTCGAGGCCGGACGCCCGCGTCCCGCGCCCTCACCCTTCGCCAGCGCTATCCCTTGCTCCTAGGCGGCCTCCCAGAGGTTGCGCCGTGGCCGTTCGCCCCCCCCCCCCCCCTAGGCGGTCGCAGCCCGCCCTCCCTGGCTGCCTACCTCCCTCCGTCCCCCAAGCTTCTCCTCAGCCTCCATCAAAGTATTCATGCTCTTATTTGTTGTTTGAACTGTGGATTCAAAGATTACGATTGGTAGCTAGGGTTTAGAGGAATAGTAGGATTGGTAATGGAGGATTCCTACTTAGGGTTTGGAGGAAAATAATAGTTAATTTTCTCTACGTGAAGGCTAATTAGTTAGTTACAACTATTAGTTAGAACTATCGGTGCGTAAGTGTAGGTTATATTTTCTTTGTTTTAATGCAACCGTTTCACCTTTACATTGCTTTAGTACATTTTTTTGTTTTACATTAATTTGTGATATTTTGAATGATGTTAAATTGCAACCGTTTTCTTAGATGGAAGACATGTATCGGAAACGGTTGTGGTGAAAATGGGGTCGTCTTAGAGAATTATACCCCGATGCATCTAGCAAAGATGCCCTCATCCCTCCTGACCTCCCTGTCCCTAACTGTGACTATGGTCGTCCGGCCGACGTGTTTCAATCGAGACATCGAGATACAGTTGCTTGTTGCTTCTACACATGCAGTCGTTTTAATGTAAGTGATTCTTTTCGTACCTTTTTTTCTTTATTTGAGTTACTAGGTTACTAATATTTTGTTGAAATCTTGTTGTGTAGGCCCATGACAGGTGCTTTTTCTTTCGGTGGATCGACAGTCCGAACAAGTTTGACCCAAGATACCTCATTTTCGACGATTGGTGGAGAGAGAGACATCTACGTGAGCATTTCAAGCGGTGGGTTCCATCCCCCCTAACCCCCGCCAATGACGACTAAGGAGAAGCACTTAGCCGCAGTTAGACGACCCGAGGAACCTCCTTTATGCGATTGCGAAGATCGAGCTGTGATAAACCCTGAGAATACGTTGGAGTTTGTGTGTCCAAACAAGCATGAAGTAAGTGGACCCTGTATCTGTTGAAATGTTGAGCTATAGGTGTTCATGTACTAATGTCACCTCTTTTAGGTGTTTGCATTTGCGAAGTGTCATTTCAAGGAGTAGCTCTATGGTCATAAGAATCAATGGCCGGAGCCGCCAAAGGAAAAGGAAAAGGAAAAGGAAAAGAAGAAAGAAAGGGTAATTTTTAAAGCACCACCTGTCATGTTCGAATGTTGTGTTAAATCCAACTATGGCCTAGTCCCTTTGGAGCTTGGAATATGCCATTATTGCGGCCATATGGTTGACTATAATGAGGTTGGTTATTGTTGTGGAAAACCTAAAATTGTAATTTTTTTTCTTTTGCTAAGACTTATGATCTAATTTTTTGTTTGAACAGAGCACTAGGGAATCCAAGTGGGTATCTTATGATGGTCAAGCTAGGTTCTTGGATGAGTTGAAGGGGATTCAAGTAATTGCACAGAAGAGGAGATATGGACCTGACTACATCGACCTGTTCATTAAATAGCGGAAGAAGGATATGCGTGAGTTTGCTAGACAGAGCGGTATTCGTAACCCGATCGGTGTTAGGCTTGACAAATGGGGGTTAGATATATGGAGGGCGTTAGAGGAGGAGAGGGTAAGGAAGACTGCAATGGAGGAGGAAAGAGTACAGATGCAGGTCTTGAATGACCATGTTGCTGCAATGTGTGCAAGTGAGTCATTGTAAGCCTTGTTATTTTCGTTGCCTGCTTTTAAATGTAATATAATCGCGTTGCTAACTTATATCATTTTATACATGAAGGAATTGGATGCAGTGGGGAGCATGCTACAGAGGTGGCCCATGCAAGGTCTGTGAAAAATAAGTTACATGAGCATAGAACGTGAGCTGGTCATAGCGTTCTATCTCCGATTGTGTAGGACAATAAGAGGGACGAGGATGAGGACGACACTGCTAGGTTGAGCGATCTCATCGCTCTAGCGGAGGTGGGCTTACAGGTGGAGAAGGATGAGGATGGCACTGATAGACTAAGCGAGCTCATTGCTTTAGCAGAGGCGGGCTTGCAGGCAGAGATGGATGAGGACGCGTTCTTCTCTCAAGCCATAGAGACCGTAGATGAAGCGAAGGCTGCTTACTACAGGCGATAGGCAAATCATGGCAATGAAGGTGAGCCTAGCCATATGAACAAGGTGGAGGAGAACGCGTTCTTGTCTCAGGCCACAGATAAAGTGGAGGCCGCTTATTACAGGCGATAGGCAGATCAGGGCAATGCAGGTGAGCCTAGCCATAGTAATGAGGTTGTGGTAGAGGATTGGTACTCGGATGATGAGTTGCTTACTCAGTATGTTTCTGATTGAGTATTTGTGATTGCGCCGTGTGGTAGTTCCATGCTTTAGATTTGTTAGTTCCATGCTTTATTAATGAACAATGTTGTTATATACTAGAACTTTCATTATGTTGTCTTGTGTTACATTTGAACTATTGATGTATTTGAACTTTCAATGCATAGCCTAAGTGCTTTCGAAGTGGTCAAGAAGAAGAGTCTTTCATTTAAACTATTGATGTATTGTACCCATGTATCGAACATTGTTTCTTTGTACTCGGAGTACCCATGTTCGATCATAAGGAAGTATCTTCATCCTGTTCGTTTGTCACCCTCCAATCCATCTAACTATAACCCAAGTTTTTTAATAATAACGTATATGAGTACCTTAGATGTGGGTTGGAGAGGTTATTTGATTTTTATTTCTATAACGGCACAAAACTTATCTAATCCAATATTGCTGGCAAGACGTGTGAGAAACTCACTTGGATCGTCACCATATAAGCCATTTCCTACGCTTAGTCTGCCTAGCTTCTATCACACCACCACCAGAGGCGCGGCAAGCCTGACGTGCCAGGGGTAATGGCGTGGCAGCCTGACGAGCTAGGGGCAATGGCGTGGTGGCTCGACGTGCTAGGGGCAATGGCGTGGCAAGCCCTAGACGCTATTTCGAGCAGAACAAAGCCGAGAAGTAGCCTCCACAGCGCGTTAATACCACCACTGATGCAGGTTGGACGCACAAGATATCTGAAAGTGCAATCAAGCCCTAATTGTGGGTTTTGGTGATAATGACCATGTAATTAGAGAACTAATGAGATTTATCGAGATGACAAGCAGGGAATTCATGTTCGAGGATGCTACACGAAATGGAGGAGCCCCCAATTACAAATGTAGATGGCTTCAAACTCAAAGGAGGTTTAAATTCTTTTATATTTTAAATTTGAGTATAGAAAAACCATACTATAAAGGGGGACACAATGCTTAAGTTAATATGTGCTACCAAGTGCTCAAACATACACATGCATCCTCAGATTCATAGCCAAGACAGTCTACACTTCACTCTTACACTTTTTATCTTGCGTGGTGTGGCACTACCACCCTTGAAGAGAGGCACTGTCGTGGCACTGCCACACTTGAACCGCAGCACTGCCATGACTTAAGTGACCGTTGAGGGCTGGGGGTATTTATACCCTTCCTCTTCCTTCCCGACAGTACTCTGCCTCTTCTTCCTTACTTCAGCATGCCCAAAACAGAGCAGGAGCTCTCTCTCTCCCCCCCTCCATTGTTGACCTCAAGCCTCCAAGCAAATCCATTGATTTTCCCATCATTCCTTGAGGGAAAAGGGTCCAAAACTCGACTAGAGAGCAGCTCCATTGATTCTCTAACTCTAAAGGGCACTTGGTTCAGGTTTTGGCCCAATGGTTATGTTTGTTACTCTTGGAGCTTGGCTCCTAGGCAGCTAGAGCATCGCCTGTGGAGCTTGCCAACTTGTGTGGTAGCCCTAGGAGGTTTGTAACCATCTCTTAAAGCTAGTAAACTCACCCCTCATCTCAAGAGTTAAGTCTCTTGACTTGAGAATGAGGAAGGGTTGGAAAGCACTAAGCCTTAGTGGCTAACCTCAACAGCGTGGAGGTAGGCAAGCCTTGGTGACGAGCCAAACCATGGGATAAATCATTGTGTCACTTGTGCTTGATTTACATTACTTGCATGGCATATTGTGGTTGAGGTGATTTCTAGGGTTTCTAGTCAATCTACTTGTGTGTGATGTTCCTACTACTTTTAGCTCTTGATCTATGATTGTCATACCTGTAGTAAGCTAGGAAATTTCTCTGATCTAAGTTTTCATTCATGGATTTTAAACCGTGACTTAAAGTTGTCTGCAGGTGCGGCAGTGCCGCCCTCTAGAGCGGTAGTGCCGCAGGCTGAACTTGATAAAAGTTTGAGTGTTTGTTTTGATAGGCCTATTTATTTCTCCTCTAGGCCAACCAGAGATCCTACAAGTGGTATCAGAGCCGGTTACCTCATATACTCTTCACCGCGTGAGGTATGGAGCCTAGAGGAGGAACTAGTGGCGCGAAGCGGGTGGATGTCGACACAGACAGTAGTGAGCTAAGTGTGTCAACAGCAAGCAACACCATGCTACCACATCTTGAGGCTAGCAATGCCGAAGGAGCTCTCCATAAGAATGAGAGAAGAAAAAGGAAAAAAGAAAGAAATCTAAAAAGAGAAGCAAGAGAGAAGAAAGAGGAGCAGCGGTTAGAGGAGAAGAAGCAAAGGAAAGAAGAAAGAAGGCTTAAGAGAGAAGCAAGAAGAAAAAGAAGAGAAGCTAGGAAGAAGGAGAAAGAAGAGAAGGCAGCAAGTGCATCATCAAGCATATCAAGTAGTTCTGAAGATGGAGATGATGATGAGTCATACCAAGTGTCGGAGGAAAACAAGAAGGAGAGGAAAGGAAAGGGCAAGGCCAATAACAACAAATATACCGCCGTATCCTTTAACTACTCTTCTATTCCTATGACTAACCATGATCGGAGGTATTTCATCAATGTGCCCGTGGGCAAGTTACCTCATTTTAATGGAACTAACTTTGCCAAGTGGAAGCACTTGATGAGAGCTTATCTTATAGGTCTTCACCCTAGCATTTGAGAGATTGTTTGTAATGGATTTGAGCCACCAATTGATCCCAAGAACCCAACACTAGAAGAGATGAGAATCATTCACCTCAATGGTCAAGCCACAAGTGTGTTGCTTAGTGCCTTGGATGGTGATGAGTACAATAGAGTGATTGGAGTTGATGTTGCCAAGTAAATATGGGACACTTTGCACCTAGCACATGAAGGTGTTGACAAAGTAAGAAAGGCAAGAATTGACTTGTTGATGTCAAAGCTCAACCAGTTTGTAATCTTGGATGGAGAGGGGCCACAAGAGATGTTTGATAGGTTGATGACAATGATTGCAAAGATTAGAGGCTATGGTTGTGATGAGCTAGATGATCACAAAGTTGTCAAGATTATGTTGGAAGCTTGTTCACCTAGAAATGAGACCATAGTCACTCTAATTAGAGACAAGAAAAAGTTTGAGTACTTCACACCAAATGATGTACTTAGGAGGATCTTGACCTTTGACATGCAAAGAGAAAAAACAAATGAGAGGAAGAAACTTGGATAATTGCAAGCAAAGCTAGAGGGCATCAAGATCAAAGATGTAGCTCTCAAAGCCAATAAATCAAGCAAGTATGGCTCTACAAGCAAATTCAAGATCAACCAACAAGCTTTAACTAGCAAGCCCAAAGTAAGCAAGCAAGTTCAAGAAAGAGTAGAGACCACATCATCTTCAAGTGAAAGTGAAAATGATGATGATCAATATGAGAAAGTTGATGATGTTGCTCTCTTTATGAAGATGTATCATAAGGGGCTAAAGAAGCAATGCTACAAAGTAGTAAAGAGAAGCTTTTCAAACAAGAAAAAAAGGACATGCTACAATTGTGTAAGCACCGATCACTTTATTGCCAAGTGTCCATATGAGATCAATAACAACAAATACAAGAAGGACAATAAAGAGGAGAAGGCCGACCGTAGAAAGAGCAAGAAGTACATGGGAGAGGCTCACATTGGGCATGAATGGGACTCAACTAAAGAGAGCATAAGTGAAGAGGATGAGAAGGTTGTAACTATTGCTATTCACAAGTCATCCCCTACACCAAGGCTCTTAAAGGACATGTCCGATGATGACTACTACTCCCCTCACATTTGTCTTATGGCAAAGCGTGAGAAGGTAAAATCCAAATCAAAGGCCAAATCTCCTCCACCTCCTATTGATATCTCTAGCAGTGATATTAGTGATGGATCTAGTGATGATGAATCTATTGATGAAGAAATCAACATGATAACTAAAAATTTGGATGGAAAGACTAAATTATTAATCACTAAGCTAATAGAGGATCTAGAGAGTGTCCAAGCCGAGCTAGAATCTAGAGAAAAGGCTCTTATTCAACAAGAGGATCTCTAAATTGCTAGCAAAGAAGCTCTTGCATTAGAGAGAAGTGTTGTAACACGGCCTCTGAGAGTGGCGGAGACCTACGTGGCCAGCAGTTCACAGAGACATCTCCAACCAACTACCTAAGCAAAGGCCCAGCTACCACGCCTCTAGACCCAGAAAGATGACGGTTTCTCAGACTGCTTGTAGGATGCTGCTGGTGACCCTGGTGCAGCCTCCGCCCAATTAGCTCGCAGGCGTCTTCGGGTGGAGGGGGCAGAGGCTGCCCCGCTGCAAGGCTAATCAAGTGCCAATGTTACCTACGTGTGTGTGCAGGTAACCAGAGGAAGGCGCTCATGGATGACGCGGGCGCGCTGGTTTGGCCTTCGCTCGTAGGGGCAGAGACCCAAGCAGGAGGATGGCAATACTGGGCATCGGGGGTCTGCGGCCCCGGTGTCCCAGGGGTAGAAACCGACGGCGGAGGCCCAAAGGCCCTTCACCAAATCCTGAGGCCTGATGGGGGTGGAGACCGACGGTGGAGACCCAAGGGCCCTTCGCTGAATCCTGAGGCCTAATGGGGCGGAGACCGACGACGGAGGCCCAAAGGCCCATCGCCGAATCCTGAGGCCTGATGGGCTGGCTGATCGCGTAGGCCCAGTACCTGAGGGCGACATGACAAGATTACCCCCGAGAGGAAAGGCGAGTAGTGGAATATTCCAAGAATGTACTATAGCTATTGAAGGATACTATTGTAAACTCTGTAAAAGTGGTAGTTGAGCCCTATAAATAGGGAACACTTATAACAGTACGGGAGGTTGGAGGATGAATTAATGAAACCCTAGTTTTACGTGCCATTTCCCTACACACCCACTTGTCGTGCCTGTTTCCTGAGCCTCCGCCTGAGGGCAACGCTTGACGGGCGGAGGCCTCTACCTCCTCCACACTGTCTGAGACCGCTAGTCTCAACATTGGCACCCACCGTGGTTTGGCCAAGACAAACCAACGATGATAGGGAAAAGAAAAACCACCACCAGAGCAGCAACAACCACGGGTTAGAGAGGAAGGCCTAGGCGCACCACCCATAGCACCTACGCAACCTCGCCAGTGGAGGATGACACCAGAGCAGATGCCTAGGGTCAACCACTAGAACCCCAAGATCCAGAGATTCAAGATCCGGAGGCCCAACCAAACTCAGCCACAACACTCGAGCAAGAACTGCAACAGCTGCAAGCACAGTTGCAAAGAGCACAACAAGAGAGAGACAGAATGGCAGCTGCATTTGTAGCTAATCAGCAAGCTATTCAAGCATCAGCACAAGCAGTAGAAATAATGCAGCAATTGGTAGTCCTACATGCTGAGATGCTAAGTATGCAGCATGCAGTACCAGCGTCAACCTCCGCATTCCTAGCCTCCGCAGCAACACCAACTGCAACCATATCTCTGCCAGTGATCAGCCCGACCACGATGCCATCTCAGGTGATGCGGAGGCCTCTCGATCCCAAGTCCCCACTCTCTGAAGGCATACAACAATCGCCATAGCCAACGACGTACAAGCCAATCACACTACCAAAGTTCAACAGAAAGACAGACCCCCATCAGTTCATTATGAGTTACGAGGCAGCAGTAGCCTCCATCGGCGGAGATGACGCCGTCCTGGCAAAGTCATTTGTTATTGCTACCGAAGGTGACGCCTTGGCTTGGTATTCCATGCTCAAACCAAGCATGGTCCATTCTTGGGAAAACCTTCGGGATAAGATATTGGCAAATTTCAAGGGGCTAATAGCACAGTCACTGACATCCACAGATCTGTTCTAGTGCAAGCAAATGTAGGGAGAGACACTACACGACTACTTCTAGAAATTTGTGCAACTAAAGGCAAAGGCACCAGACGTCCCAGACGAGATTGCCATTGAAGCAGCGATCAACGGCCTCTGAATCGGGCCATTCACAGCACGCCTAGCAAGAAAGAAACCAACTTCCATATAGAAGTTGTATGACGAGTATGAGAAATACTGCAGATCAGACAATGACCTCCGGAAAAGGCTGGAGGAGCAGGGTCAAAACAGATAGCAAAACAGCAGCAAAAACTCCCAGAAGACCTATATGAATCAGAATGCATCAAATCAAAAACCAGGCCAGGGGCAAGTGCTCAGCATCGAGGGTCAACCTTACCCCGAGCAAGGGCAACTGGCAGCGCCAGCATGGCTCGAGACCTAGACCAGGAACCAAGGTCGACAAGGTTACCAAGGCAAAAACTAGAACAAAAAGCACAACCAGAAGCAACGCAGGTCGTATTGTGTTTTTCATGGCGAAAGCACAGGGCACAGCACCAAAGATTGTCCGGAGACAAAAGAGACACAGGAAAGGTTGAAGAACAAGCAGACTGCCCAACCTCCGACACACCAGAGCGCAAGAGAGCTCAGCACCACCTACACAACTGGCCACCAGCAGTACTGCCTAATGTACCCAGCGCTAAACGCAAACCAAATACATCCCTTCACACTGGCCTCTGCCTATTACCCAAACTTCCTACCAGCATGGCGGTCAACGCCTTCACAGCAGCCTCCAGTAGGAAACTATAGGTCAGAGGCAAGCCTGACCTACATAAACCAACCAAATACATCCCTCCACACTGGCCTCTACCTATTACCCAAACTTCCTACCAGCATGGCGGTCAACGCCTTCACAGCAGCCTCCAGCGGGAAACTACAGGTCAGAGGTACATAAACCCAAAATCTCCCCACATAACCTACCTCGAAACAAACCCACTACCACAAAACCAAAGCAGGTTCGAGCCTCCACCGCAACAGCAGCACATGCAGCACTGCCTCAGCCGCCACCTCACAACCAACCACCAACACCAAAAAAATGAGCCAAACCCAGAAAACCAAGTCAACCCCCACGGACCGCTACCCACAATAGGCATGATACTACCAATCGCCAGAGGATCATCAATGGAGTTTCAAACGAAAAAGCAGAAAAAGGATCACTTCACCTGGTAAACAACGTAGCAGTCCAAGGCCTAGCAAAATACACAGATTGGTCCAGAGTCCCAATCACCTTCACAGAAGAAGGTCTCTAGCTAGAAAGCTACCCTCACGTAGACGCAATGGTAATCAAGACCAACATAGCAGCATGGGAGATAAGCAGAGTACTGATTGACATTGGTAGTTCAGCAGATATCATCTTCGCAAATACCTTCGACCAAATGAAGCTCAGCAGAAATCAACTACAGCCCTCCGAATCCCCTTTGATAGGATTTGGAGGCAAGCAGATACAAGCATTAGGAAAAATCTCACTCCCAGTGTCCTTTGGAACCCAAGCAAATGCTAGAACCGAGTACATAACCTTCAACATCGTCGATCTGTATTACCCATACAATGCCATCTTGGGCAGAGGATTCATGACCAAATTCAGCACTCCATGGTATTATCACAGTCCGAGGCAGCCAGAAAGAAGCAAAAAACATAGAAATAGCAATCTTCAGAGCCCAAAGAAACATCAATACAGTCGAGTCGGCAGACATAGAACTAGAGCCTCCGGATATGCCTAGAGGAAAAACAGATATGGCAGGTGAAGCGACCTGATTTCCGCGAAGGGAAATCCACAGAGTCGAAGTGTAATAAGACCATTGTAGATCATATTACCCAATTTCCAGTCGAATACTACATCCATACAACGATAATATCAGAGTATAAATAGTGCAGAATTACATAATTTATTACATCGCCGCATTGGCGGAATCAAAAGTAGCATTCATTCAAAATAGCTTGATGATAAGATCGCCGAACTCGAGCGTAGGCATGAACCCCTCAACCATCAAACTCCTCGGAGCTATACTTCTCAGCAGAACCTGTGTGGCATAATTTATCAGTACGATTTGTACTGGCCACTCCCACCCTATGAGCATTGCTTTGTGGAAATTGGATGCAAGTTGGATATAATCAAAAGGAACCTATATGGCTAGGGTTTTCTATGTATTTAGCATATCAAGTATATAATAGTATAGTCAAGTTTTAACACCATACCCACACACATTCCACCCCATTCCCTTTCCCGAGCTAGGTTTCGATCCTAGGATCAATACACCGCCATCTCCACATCATCGCCACATCATCACCATACCATCACTCAGTCGACAGGCCGACTCCCTCTCAGCTCTGCCTCAAGGTTCGTAGCCCCTGGCTACGACCGACACTCTCTCATGGGGGAAGAAGAGAAGGACTCATCTCACTATCTAGTTTAAGCGAAACCTAGGAAAGGTCCATAGCCGACAAGTCGGCATATGTATCGATCGATCAACCATACACTCTGCAGAGGTTTTACATAACCACAAGATCCACCTTCCTCGCTGACCGTCGTCAACTGGGCTAATTCCGGCCGCTTGCTAGCCTAGGATAATGCCACTCTACCATTCAGCTCTAGTACACCCCAAGTCTAGTCTAGGGCGGTTGAAACTATGAGTCATGAGCCAAATCCACAAGGTCTCCATGAAGTCTTAGAAGGGTGTGGGGGAAATCCTCCACGCCCCTTACCTCCTTACACTGTCTACTATCAACCTAGCAGTAGTGGCAATATCCTACCAAGTAGTCCGGCTGTCCTGCGCCATATAGGGCGAGTGGTATGTAAGGCTTCCTGGTGAATCTGAGTACTAGTAAGTCCTTAGGGATGACCAAGCCAGAATGTCTCCATCAGGGTTTCCATTTACTATGCCACCACAGCACCTCCATCTTGGGCTCCTCCCATCACAGGTTCACACCCAGGACCACCTCATATACCATTTACCCACCATAGGTATCCATTCCAGGGGTGCCCCAGGTAGCACCACATAGCATGACTTGCCCTAGGCTCATCATATACTCTAACTTGGTCGACACAACCCTCACCCTCCACACACCCAAGTCACACACGCAGCACTCTCCCCATAGTCCAGATAACATCAGCTTCCACCACGCGTCAAGGTAGTATAAGCGTAGTAGAAATATGAGCAATAAAATATAGCAGCAAGCGTGTGTCTAGCCTATTAGCAGGGTATGCAGGGGTAAGGTTGCATCAAGGTAAAGGCCACCAAGTAAGCATACTACCATGCAAGTCCTATCATAGTATGATTATAACAGTAAAGTAAAGCAATAGCAGTTCTATTATAGCCATACGTAATAGGTGCTACGAGATTGGGTGGGATGTGGCACCTTCAATGTAGTCATCTTCATACTCCTCATGGTACTCACGGTCCTCGTCCATCTGGTTCTCCTTCGAGTCTGCAACAATCGTATTATAGTCACGTTAGCGACGTCTATAGAATAGCACAAAGAAGCAATGAAAATTCAAAAGAGCCAAATGCACTCAAACATGGGTTCATTGCGTAAAGCTCAATTTTAGATGAATTTTGGTCCTAGTTTCATATTTTTCTGAGGTCATATGAATTAGTTATGAATTTCCGAAGTTTAAATCATTTCTGAAAATGGAAAAAGGCTGAATTAATCATGGGCTGACACGTGTCACGCTGTGGCTGGTCCACATGGCATGCTGATGTCAGCATGACGTCATCATCTCGGTTCCGAGCTGACAGGTGGGGTCCAGCTGATGTCAGCATGACGTCAGCAACGTCATCAGTTCCGACAGGTGGGTCCAGGGACTGTTGGGTCACTGACATGTGGGTCCGGTCAAAGTCAACGTTAGTCAACGGACGAGTCAACGGTCAACGATCAATGGTCAGGGTCACTGACGTGTGGGGCCAGGGCTGCTGACGTCAGCAGCTGATGTCATCGTGACGTCACCCCGGCTGTGTTGGCTTCTGACGTGTGGGTCCCGTGTGACGTCAGCATGACGTTAGCATCTGACATGTGGGTCTAGAGTGTCTGTGCCACTGACATGTGGGGCCATGTCAATGATCAACGTTGATCGATCAATGGTCAATATGGGCCGGGTCCAAACTGGATCGGTTGGGCCTGGATACAGGCTGGGCTTTGGCCCGCCACATGGCATGCTGTGGCGCTGCCACATCACGTCCTTGGACCTCTACTGGGCTCCATCCACCGCTCGGCCCACACCGTGTGGCTCACGGTGGACCAGCGTTCATGGTCCATGGACCGTAGGCTGGGTCCTCGGTGGACCAAGTCCACCCTTCATCACCTCCGTTGCGGTCTTCGTGAACCGGGTGTACGCGCGTGTGTGACCGGCGAGGAAGAATCCTCTATTTCCTCCCCGGCGTGCTCCCGCCGGTGATGTGCTCTCTGGCAAGCTTCCACAATGGCTCAGGCGTCCAATTGAGGTGGGGAAAAGCCTTCCCGTGCTATGGCGACTGCAACGGTGAGGTCGGGGCGACGGATAGGGCTTCCAAGGTCATTGGCCATGGCGAATGGCGGCTCGAGCACAACCGGCATGCGGGGGTGGCGCAGGTGCAGCGGCATAGGCTGATTCTATGGTGCGTGTGAGCGTCACGATGCTCCAGCGGGCATGTCGGGTAGGTCGAAGGGTCTTTTGGAGCCCCTAGTGGCTTTGGCCACGGTGGCGGCTTGATTCGGCCATGGCGGAGGTCTGGTGGTGGTCTGGTGCTCGTGGCCAAGGCACTGCGGCTGGCTATCGACGACTCAGTCTACGTGGCTATTCTCCAGATGTCACGGCAGTGCTACGACTATGTCCTAGTCCGACGAGGCGGCTAGGTGCGTGAGTGGTGGTGCATGGCATGACGGTGGCATCATGAGCGCAGCGTGCACGTGCTCTGCTACGACGTCTAAGGGCTTAGAGGTGGTCGTGGGTGTGCGCGTGAGTGTGCTGTGCTTGTGTACCTAGAGGCCAGAGATGGCCTTGGCCTACGCGCTCACGGTATGGAGCGCCATGGCCGGAGTAGCAAAGTCCGGCGACAAGCAGGGGAGAGTCAGGCGCTCACCGTAGGTGCCGATGGCGAATGGATGGCGGTGCAATGGCGGGTCGTGGCCGTGTAGCTCTGGAAGCAGTGCAGTGCAGTGCAGTGCCAAACCACGTCAGTGATGAAGACGACGGCGTCATCTTCGGCTCTAATGACTCCGGCAGCACGTGGGTGGCTTCGATCCTCCTCTTCCTTGCTCCTCACTCGTTCCCTCTTCTTCCTCTATCCTCTCTGGCTCGGGTGTGCGGTGGATGGCCACAAGGTGGCGGCAGGGCGATGGAAGGGCGCTAGGGAAACCGAGGCTGGGCTTTTATAGCCGAGCTCCAAGCTCCAATGGTGGACGGCATCGTGTGGTGGAAGGGCGTGGGATGCATCCGACGGTGGCGCGAGGTTGCGTGAGCACGGTGCAAGGGGAACAAGGCCATGTCTCGGGCGTGACCCCCTAGCCCACTCCTGCCAGCGCTGTCGGCCTCCAGTCGCGCGACAGTTGAGGCATGGGCATGGAGAAGATGAACAGGAAAGCTGACAGGTGGGGCCCGACGGCAGTGAGAGCAAGCGAACGAGGAGGCGCACGGGCGTGAGCAGCGCGCTGGCTGGCTTGCTAGGCCTACGCAAGCTCGTGGGCTGGCCTGCTACGGCTGTGCATGGGCCAGCGAAGCCAGGAGGGCGAGTCTGGGCCGGTTGGTTGCTTGGGCTGGCTTAGACTTTTCCATTTTCTATTTTTCTTTTCTTCTTCCTTGTTTGAATTCAAATTTGGTTTGGAATTTGAATTCAAAATTTGGTGTACCTTATTCATTGGAGTTTTAGGTAAGAGGCCTACAACATTCTTTTATATATATTAGGAACTTTATTTAGCTATTTTGTATAACAAAAATAGGGGTAGTTTTGTTATACAAAAATAGGATTATTTTTCCCTTTAAGCAATTATTCTTTGGTTTGAGTGATAACTACTTTATGGTTTATTTCTTTAAAGGTGTTGTTAGACATTACATAAAACAATTGAAAATCCAAATCACTATTTGAGTTGACAATGTATGCTATGTTTCATTTATCAGTATTTAAATAAACATGATAACAAATGACATGCCATGCTCATGAAATTATCTGGTTGGGTTACTTCTAATGCAACACTAAGGGTTGGCTCCTACAATGTCACTCATCATCACATGGGAGTTTTTATGAAAAAATTTGTAGTTGGTATTTTTAGTGTATTAATTTTTGGGTTGTTACAGTCCTACCCCCTTAACAGAATCTCGTCCCCAAGATTAAAGCGTAACGTACTCTTCAAAGAGGTAAGGATATCGTAGCCGGAGGTCGGACTCTTTCTCCCACGTTGCTTCTCTCTCAGTGTGGTTACTCCATTGGATCTTGCACATAGGAATAGTTTTGCTTTGGGTCTCTTTGGTGTCTCTTCCTAGAATTCTGATAGGATGTTCTTTATACTCGAGAGTGTCTTGAATGTCAAGTGTATCAGTTGGAACTACTTCATCGGGCACTCTCAAACACTTGCGTAGCTGTGAGACATGGAATACGGGATGTACACCCATCAATTCCTCAGGTAGCTCTAGTTTGTAGGCGAGCTTCCCAATCCTCTTACAAATCTTGTATGGGCCAACAAATCTAGGGACAAGCTTTCCTTTCACATGGAATCTGACAATTCCACATAGCGGGGATACCTTGAGATAGACGAAATCTCCGACATTGAACTCAAGTTCTCTTCTCCTTTTGTCAGCATAGCTCTTGTATTGACTTTGAGCAATTCTCAAATTCTCCTTCACTTGCGCAACTCCTTCTTCTGCATTTTGAATCTTAGCGGAGTCAAAGAACGATCTTTCACCTGGTTGAGACCACATCAAAGGTGTCTTACAAGGTCTGCCATACAGAGCTTCAAACAGTGACATCTTGATACTGGCTTGATAGCTATTGTTGTAAGAGAACTCTGCATAGGGTAAGCATTTTTCCCAATCAGAGCCATAATTTAGTACACTAGCACGAAGCATGTCTTCTAAAATCTAATTTACTCATTCTATCTGTCCATCTGTCTGTGGGTGGTAAGCGATACTAAAATCAAGTTTGGTTCTAATGGACTTGTGCAAAGCTTCCTAGAATCAGGACACAAACTGGGGACCACGATCAGATACAATACTAGAGGGAGCTCCATGCAGTCTGAGAATATGCTCAACATATAGATCTGCTAATTTTTCGGCATTGGTCTTGGTCATAACTAGTGCAAAGTGAGCAATCTTGGTCAAACGATTAACAATCACCCAGATGGAATCATTGCCTTTCTGTGAATGGGGCAATCCAACTATGAAATCCATAGATATGCTCTCCCATTTGCACTCAGGAACATCAAGAGGCTTCTGCAATCCTGTAGGCCTTTGATGTTCAGCCTTGACTCTATTACAGGTGTCACACCGTGCCACATGTCCTGCAATGTCTGTCTTCATGCCCTTCCACCAGAAGTGTTTCTTCAAGTCTTGATACATCTTTCAACCTCCAGGGTGAATACAATACTTGGAATCATGAGCTTCTGACAGAATTTCCTCTCATAGCACTGGGTCAGATGGAACATAGATTCTGTTCTTGAACCAGATGGTTCCTTGTTCATCTTCTTGGTGGCTGGTCTTGTAGCCTAGTTTCATCAGACCATGGAGATATTTGATCTCTTCACAACTTTTCTAAGCTTGATGGATACGATCTATGAGTTCATTCAACAAGCCATGCGGTAGTATCTCAAGTTGGAAATCATCAATCTCTTCCTTGAGCTCAGGTTGTATGGATTCAGTGATCAAAGTGTGACAGTAACTCTTACGACTGAGAGCATCTGCGACTACATTAGCTTTTCCCGAATGATAGTGAATTTCTAGGTCATAGTCCTTGATCAATTCTAGCCATCGGCGTTGCCTCATATTTAGATCTTCCTGAGTGAAAAAGTACTTCAAGCTCTTGTGATCCGTATAGATATCACACTTGTTGCCTATCAAGTAGTGTCTCCAGATCTTCAAGGCATGCACAACTGCTGCTAACTCAAGATCATGGGTTAGGTAACGGTTCTCGTGTTCTTTCAACTGTTGAGACACATATGCTATCACTCTCCCATCTTGCATCAGTACACAACCAAGTCCTTGACGAGATGCATCACAATAGACCATGAAATCTTTGCTGATATTAGGCAATGCTAGCACAGGAGTTATGGTAAGCTTCTGTTTCAATTCCTAGAAGCTTTGTTCACACGCGGCGTCCATTCAAACTCCTTAGTCTTCTTCAGAAGGTTGGTCATTAGACGGGCTATCTTGGAGAAGTTCTCTATGAATCGGCGATAATATCCAGTCAATCCCAAGAAGCTTCTGACTTCTGTCACATTACAGGGTTGATCCCACTCTTTCATAGCTTCAATCTTGGCTGGGTCAACTGCGACACCTTCAGCTGATAGTACATGGCCTAAGAAGGCAACTTCCTATAGCCAAAATTCGCATTTACTGAACTTTGCGTAGAGCTGATGTTGGGCTAGTTTCTCAAGCACCGTTCTCAGATGATGTTCCTGTTCTTTAGCGGTGGATGAATAGACAAGGATGTCATCAATGAATACTACCACGAACTTATCCAGTGCATCCATGAAAACCTTATTCATCATGTTCATGAAGTATGCGGGAGCATTCATGAGTCCAAAGGACACCACGGTGAACTCAAACTGCCCATACCTAGTCACGAAAGCTGTCTTTGGGATGTCATTCTCTCAAATCTTCATCTGATGATAGCCGGATCTAAGATCAATCTTGGAGAAATACTTGGCACCTTGAAGCTGATCAAGCAGATCATCGATTCTTGGCAGAGGGTACTTGTTCTTGATGGTGACTGCGTTCAAGTTCCGGTAATCAATGCACATTCTCATCGAGCCATCCTTCTTCTTAACAAACAGAACAGGGGATCCCTAGGGTGAAGCACTGGGTCTAATATATCCCTTCGAGATGAGCTCATCAAGCTGCTTCTTGAGCTTGGCCAGTTCATCAACTGACATGCGATAGGGTCTCTTGGCAATGGGTCCTGTTCCCAGCAAAAGATCAATGATGAACTCTACATCACGGTCCGGTGGCATACCCAGTAATTCTTCAGGGAATACATCGGGATAGTCCCTAACCACAGGCACATCATGAACTATCTTCTCCTCTTTCTGCGATTCTGAACTCGCTTTAAGGGCACACAAGATAGAGGTGGACTTTCTAGACTAGGGTTCACATCTAATGACTTGGCCTGATGGGTGGGTCACTTGGACGTATCTAGGTGAACATGATATGATACCTCGGTGAATGGTTAGCCAATCCATGCCTAAGATGACATCTAGGTTTGTGGAAGGTAATAGGGTTAGGTTGGCTTTAAAGATAAGACACTCAATGGTAAGACTCACTCCCTTGCAGATGTGGGTGCATTTTAGGTCTCCTAAAGGTGAGCTGGTGATGATAGGCTTTTTACGTGGGGTTATAGGTAGGTTATGTTCTCGTACAAACTTGGATGATATGTAAGAACAAGTTGCTTCAGAGTCAAATAGAATTGATGCAGTATTGCCATTAACTAAAAACATACCATACACCATGTCAGGGGCAGCCTATGCTTCCTCGGCGTCCAGATGGTTGAGACATCCTTGGGTAGCAGATCCCTTGAACTGAGACTTCTGAGCAGCTGAGTTCTGTGGGCACTCAGTGGCTTTGTGACCTGGCTGGCCACAAGCGAAGCAGGTGAAAGGCGTACCGCCTGTAGAGGTTGGCGCGGGTGCCTTCCAGTTTCCAGTGCTTGGTGCGGAGCGGTTCTATGCTGGGCATTCATTCGCTGAGCGGGGATGGTTGAAACGGTCCTGAGTGTTGCGGTCCTGAGCATAATAGTCCCGGGGGTAACGATCCTGAGCAGGGCGGGAGTATTTGGTGGTGTAGCCTCCACTACCCCTACTCAATCCAGGGTTGTCATCCCTGTTGTGGCGAGAGCGTTCCCTAGATGGTGCATCTCTGCGGAACCTCTTGCGATCACGGCCACGGAAGGACTCCTCAGGCTTATGCTTCCTCTCCCTGTACTCCTCTCTAGCTTCAGCATGATCCTTCTCAATCTAGATGCAGCGATCCACCAGAGCACGCAACGTGTTGCTCTCAATACCGCCAAACTTTAGCTTGATGTGTGGGTTAAGTCCCTTGCGGTAATAGTATAGCTTTTCCTTCTCAGAGTTCACAACATAGGGAGGTGCATAGCGAAGAAGATTGGTAAAACGAGTAGTGTACTCAGTCACCCTGTCCTTTCCCATCTTGATGTTGCGGAACTCCTCAGCTTTGGCCTCCATGATACCCTTGGGAATGTGATACTTAGTGAATGCTTCGGTGAACTCATCCCACGAGATGTTGGCAGGGTCTTCATGGGAATCACTAAAACTATCCCACCAGGCGCGTGCTGCACCTGTGAGCTAGTGTGTGGCAGCTCCAACATACTCATCGTCGGTGAAAGTGGTGAGGTCAAGCTTCTTCTCCATCTCCTTGAGCCAGTCATCGGCTACAAGCGGGTCAGGGTCGGTGCCATCATAGGTAGGTGACCTTAGCTTTAGAAATCCTTCCAGCTTCCTTTGGAAGTCATTCTACTGACCTCCCTAGCGACGGTTTGCTCCGTTAACCAGAGCTGCAAGACGTTGGGTCTGTTGTGCCATCACTTCTGCCAGGTTTGGTGGTGGTGGAGGTAGGTTCTCCTCAGGCGGTGGGGTATTCTCTAGGTGGAAGGGTATCCCTCTACGTCCACGCCCACGGCCACGACCACAGTTGTTGCCACCACGTCCCCCATTTGGTTCGACTGGTTCGGGGGTGGGCGCATGTCCACGGTTCATTAGGCGATTAGATCGGCGGTTCAGCATCTGCAACATGGATCATAGAGAATTTAGTGTTTGTGCCATAAGTGCTTATAATTCAATATGATTACATGATTTTGACGATTTAAAGAAAAACATTTATACTATCCAAAACTCATTTCAAAGAAGCAATAAGATCCATAAGATGCAATAAGATCCAAAACATTTATTACATGGGTTTTATTACATAGCATCATCTCTAGTAGTTACACTTGAAGACGTGCGAGAATCGTACTATGCATAATGTCTCATAATACATCTCATAAGGGGTACATCATGGGGTACAACTTACGGAAGCTACTAACATGACTCATGACCACGCAGGGTCATTCTACTCTAACTCGTACGCCGCAGCTAGGATGCGACTGTTCTCGATCTCTATCTCCTCGTCAAACTTGTGCAGTCGGGACATGTACTTCAAGGCCTCAGCGAGCTCCTCAGTAGGCTTGGCTCCAGGTAGAGTAGGGTAGGCGTCTAGGTTGAGGTGAGTTAGGGCTAGCTCAAACTCCTCTATCCTAGGCTTCGTCTTGCTATGAATCTCCTTGGGCAGCTGATCTCACATACCCTTCATCTCCCTGAGGCGCTTCCTATCAGACTTCTGCCAAGCCTACCATGTCCTCTCACACTTGTCCTGTAGGTACTCAGTCTGCCTGAGTGCCTCGATCAGGTGACCCTAGTTCTGAACGGCCTTCTTCCTAAACTCCTCTAGCTCTCGAGTCATGGTCTTGTTCCGAGATTGGATTTTCAGCATATCAATCCCCTTGGATCTCTCTCTATCTCCTCTACGGTTGAACTTGGCCTTCTTGTCATCCAACTCTCTCTGCAACTCCAAGACCTTGCTGTCGAGGTAGCAGTTCCTGTTGCCTAGGTCAGTGGCTTTGTCCTATAAGTCTGCGGCCTCGGTTCTGTGGACTTCTTCACAATGGTTGAGCTCGTCCTGTAGCTTGGCAACTGTCTCAAGTAGACTAGCTCGCTCCTATGCTCCCTGCGTGTCTCGCTCCTATCACTCCCACAGAAGGGCCTGGTCCTAATGTCTCCTCTGCTCCAGCTAGGTCACATACCTGTCTTGCTCTAGTAGGTGAATAGCTGAGACACGGAGGCATCTATCCTCCTCGGCAAAGATAACTCTGCTGGCTACGAAGCTCTGCTCACTAGGGGTAAGGCTGAGGTCGAGGGCCTGGGGAAGTAGACAGAACTCTGTCGTCTTCAGGTGCTCGTAGTGGTCCCTCATCACTCTACA
Source organism: Miscanthus floridulus (assembly GCF_019320115.1). NCBI lineage: Eukaryota > Viridiplantae > Streptophyta > Magnoliopsida > Poales > Poaceae > Miscanthus > Miscanthus floridulus. The sequence goes on from NC_089598.1 coordinate 1,886,708, forward strand.
AAGTGCCTTGTGTGAGATAGCTTGCAGTCCCTCCTCGACTGTGTCCTCTATAGTCAACTCGGTGAAAGCTAGAACAGAAGGTAAGGTAGTGCTAGCTAGGAACTCGACTGAGGTGACAATCGGTCCTTCGATTCCTCCTTCCAGAGCTAGCTTCCCGGTGTAGGTGACCTTGACAAGCTCGTCGGGGACACCTAACATAACGAGAACTCGGTAGAGGGTCTGTGCAAAACCCCCGAGCTCACATATGTTGAAGGTAAGCTTGGCGTGGTCCAGAGGTAGTGGTCCTAGAGGCGGCCAGTCGACGTTCATTGCCATCTGCATGTTTTAAGGAATAGGTGTTAGCAGGTCAATAATAGGTAAGCCTTGCATAAAAGTAAATGCAGGGTCGGTATATAACCGAAAGAAGGGTTGTTCACGTCCTATTCTATCGTCCATTTCTAAGGGTTTCGTCCTATGGTCAAGTATGGCTCTGATACTAACTGAAGCGACCTGATTTCCATGAAGGGAAATCCATAGAGTTGAAGTGTAATAAGACCGTTGTAGATTATATTACCCAATTTCCAGTCGAATACCACATCCATACAACGATAATATCAGAGTACAAATAGTGCAGAATTACATAATTTATTACATCGCCGCATTGGCGGAATCAAAAGTAGCATTCATTCAGAACAACTTGATGATAAGATCGCCGAACTCGAGCGTAGGCATGAACCCCTCAACCGTCAAACTCCTCGGAGCTATACTCCTCAGAAGAACCTGTGTGGCATAATTTATCAGTACGATTTGTACTGGCCACTCCCACCCTATGAGCATTGCTTTGTGGAAATTGGATGCAAGTTGGATATAATCAAAAGGAACCTATATGGCTGGGGTTTTCTATGTATTTAGCATATCAAGTATATAATAGTATAGTCAAGTTTTAACACCATACCCACACACATTCCACCCCATTCCCTTTCCCAAGCCAGGTTTCGATCCTAGGATCAATACATCGCCATCTCCACATCATCACCATACCATCGCTCAGTCGACAGGCCGACTCCCTCTCGGCTCTGCCTCAAGGTCTGTAGCCCCTGGCTACGACCGACACTCTCTCACGGGGGAAGAAGAGAAAGACTCATCTCACTATCTAGTTTAAGCGAAACCCAGGAAAGGTCCATAGCCGATAAGTCAGCACATGTATCGATCGATCAACCATACACTCTGCAGAGGTTTTACATAACCACAAGATCCGCCTTCCTTGCTGACCGTCGTCAACTGGGCTGATTCCGACCGCTTGCTAGCCTAGGATAATGCCACTCTACCATTCAGCTCTGGTACACCCCAAGTCTAGTCTAGGGCGATTGAAACTATGAGTCATGAGCTAGGTCCACAAGGTCTCCATGAAGTCTTAGAAGGGTGTGGGGGAAATCCTCCGTGCCCCTTACCTCCTTACACTGTCTGCTATTAACCTAGCAGTAGTGGCAATATCCTACCAAGTAGTCTGGCCGTCCCGCACCATATAGGGCGAGTGGTACGTAAGGCTTCCTGGTGAATCTGAGTACTAGTAAGTCCTTAGGGATGACCAAGCCAGAATGTCTCCATCAGGGTTTCCATTTACTATGCCACCACAGCACCTCCATCTTGGGCTCCTCCCATCACAGGTTCACACCCAGGACCACCTCATATACCATTTACCCACCACAGGTATCCATTCTAGGGGTGCCCTAGGTAGCACCACATGGCATGACTTGCCCCAGGCTCGTCGTATACTCTAACTTGGTCGACACAACCCTCACCCTCCACACACCCAAGTCACACACACATCACTCTCCCCATAGTCCAGATAACACCAGCTTCCACCACGCGTCAAGGTAGTATAAGCGTAGTAGAAATATGAGCAATAAAATATAGCAGCAAGCATGTGTCTAGCCTATTAGCAGGGTATGCAGGGGTAAGGTTGCGTCAAGGTAAAGGCCACCAAGTAAGCATACTATCATGCAAGTCCTATCATAGTATGATTATAACAGTAAAGTAAAGCAATAGCAGTTCTATTTTAGCCATGCGTAATAGGTGCTACGAGATTGGGTGGGATGTGGCACCTTCAGTGTAGTTGTCTCCGTACTCCTCACGGTACTCATGATCCTCGTCCGTCTGGTTCTCCTCCGAGTCTACAATGATCGTATTATAGTCGTGTTAGCGACGTCTATAGAATAGCACAAAGAAGCAATGAAAATTCAAAAGAGCCAAATGCACTCAAACATGGGTTCATTGCGTAAAGCTCAATTTTAGATGAATTTTGGTCCTAGTTTCGTATTTTTTCAAGGTCGTATGAATTAGTTATGAATTTCCAAAGTTTAAATCATTTCTGAAAATGGAAAAAGGCTGAATTAGTCCTGGGCTGACACGTGTCACGCTGTGGCTGGTCCACGTGGCATGCTGATGTTAGCATGACGTCATCATCTCGGTTCCGAGCTAACAGGTGGGGTCTAGCTAACGTCAGCATGACGTCAGCAACGTCATCAATTCTGATAGGTGGGTCGAGGGACTCTTGGGTCATAGACATGTGGGTCCGATCAAAGTCAACGTCAGTCAACGGGCGAGTCAACGGTCAATGGTCAACGATCAACGGTCAGGGTCACTGACGTGTGGGGCCTGGGTTGCTGACGTCAGCAGCTGTTGTCATCGTGACGTGAGCATGACGTCACCCTGGCTGTGTTGGCTTCTGACGTGTGGGTCTCGTGTGACATCAGCATCTGACATGTGGGTCCAGAGTGTCTGTGCCACTGACAAGTGGGGCTAGGTCAATGGTCAATGTTGACCGGTCAATGGTCAATACGGGCCGGGTCCAAACTGGGCCGATTGGGCCTAGATATGGGCTGGGCTGGCCCGCCATGTGGCATGCTATGGCACTGCCACATCACGTCCTTGGGCCTCTACTGGGCTCCGTCCATCGCTCGGCCCACACCGCGTGGCTCACGGTGGACCAGCGTTCATGGTCCATGGACCGTAGGCTGGGTCCTCGGTGGACCGAGTCCACCCTTCATCACCTCCGTTGCGGTCTTCGTGAATGGGGTGTATGCGTGTGTGTGACTGGTGAGGAAGAATCCTCTGTTTCCTCCCCGGCATGCTCCCGCCGGTGATGTGCTCTCCGGCGAGCTCCCGCAATGGCTCACGCGTCCAATTGAGGTGGGGAAAAGCCTTACCGTGCCATGGCGACTGCAACGGCGGGGTCAGGGCGACGAATAGGGCTTCCTAGGTCATTAGCCACGGTGAACGGCGGCTCGAGCACAACCGGCGTGTGGGGGTGGTGCGGGTGCAGCGGCATAGGCTGGGTCTATGGTGTGCGTGAGCGTCACGATGCTCCAGCGGGCATGTTGGGCAGGTCAAAGGGTCTTCTAGAGCCCCCAGTGGCTTTGGCCACGGTGGCGGCTTGATTCGGCCCTGGCGGAGGTCTGGTGGTGGTCTGGTGCTCGTGGCCAAGGCACTGCGGCCGGCTATCGATGACTCAGTCTACGTGGCTGTTCTCCAGACATCACGGCGATGCTATGACTACGTCCTAGTCTGGTGAGGCAGCCGGGTGCGCGAGTGGTGGTGCACAGCATGACGGCGGCATCGTGAGCACGGCGTGCACGCACTCTACTACGGCGTCCAAGGGCTCGGAGGTGGTCGTGGGTGTGCGCGTGAGTGTGCTGTGCTTGTGTACCTAGAGGCCGGAGATGGCCTTGGCCTACGCGCTCACGGTATGGAGCGCCATGGCCGGAGTAACAAAGTCCGGCGGCAAGCAGGGGAGAGCCGGGCGCTCACCATAGGTGCCGATGGCGAATGGATGGTGGTGCAGTGGCGGGTTGTGGCCGTGTAGCTCCAGAAGTAGTGCAGTGCCAAACCGCGTCTGTGATGAAGACGACGGCATCGTCTTCGGCTATGATGACTCCGGTAGCACGCGGGTGGCTCCGATCCTCCTCTTCCTTGCTCCTCACTCGTTCCCTCTTCTTCCTCTATCCTCTTTGGCTCGGGTGTGCGGTGGATGGCCACAAGGTGGCGGCGAGGTGATGGAAGGGCACTAGGGCAACCGAGGCCAGGCTTTTATAGCTGAGCTCCAAGCTCCAATGGCGGACGGCATCGTGTGGTGGAAGGGCGTGGGATGCATCCGACGGTGGTGCGAGGTTGCATGAGCGCGGCGCAAGGGGAACAAGGCCATGTCCCGAGCGTGACCCCCTAGCCCGTTTCTACCAGCGCTGTCGGCCTCCGGTCGCGCGGCAGTTGAGGCATGGCGTGGAGAAGATGAACAGGAAAGCTGATAGGTGGGGCCTGGTGGCAGTGAGAGCAAGCGAACGGGGAGGCGCGTGGGCGTGAGCAGCACGCTGGCTGGCTTGCTGGGCCTGCACGAGCTCGTGGGCCGGCCTGCTGCGGCTGTGCGTGGGCCAGCGAAGCTAGGAGGGCGAGTCTAGGCCGGTTGGTTGCTTAGGCTGGCTTAGACTTTTTCATTTTCTATTTTTCTTTTCTTCTCCGTTGTTTGAATTCAAATTTGGTTTGGAATTTGAATTCAAAATTTGGTATACCTTATTCATTGGAGTTTTAGGTAAGAGGCCCACAACATTCTTTTATATATATTAGGAACTTTATTTAGCTATTTTGTATAACAAAAATAGGGGTAGTTTTGTTATACAAAAATAGGATTATTTTTCCCTTTAAGCAATTATTCTTTGGTTTGAGTGATAACTACTTTATGGTTTATTTCTTTAAAGGTGTTGTTAGACATTACATAAAACAATTGAAAATCCAAATCACTATTTGAGTTGACAATGTATGCTATGTTTCATTTGTCAGTATTTAAATAAACATGATAACAAATGACATGCCATGCTCATGAAATTGTCTGGTTGGGTTACTTCTAATGCAACACTTAGGGTTGGCTCCTACAATGTCACTCATCGTCACATGGGAGTTTTTAAGAAAAATTTTGTAGTTGGTATTTTTAGTGTATGGATTTTTGGGTTGTTACAGCAGTTCAAGAAGAGACAAAGGTGACCCCTCTAGAAAAGGAGCTACTAGACAGAAAAGTAACAATCAGCTCAGAGTTGAGCAAAGTAGAGGAGGAAGAGCTCATGGAAACTCTAGTAAAAAATAAAGACATCTTCACCTGGTCAGCCTCCGACCTATAGGGATTCAGCAGGGACATCATACAGCATGAACTGGATATCAAAGAAAACATGAGGCCAGGAAAGCAGAAACAGAGAAAAATGTCGAAGGATAGGATCCTGGCAGCAAAGGCGGAGGTGCAAAGGTTGCTAAATGCAAAAGTCATCAGGGAAGTCAAGTATTCAGAATGGCTTACAAATGTAATACTAGTTTCAAAGAAGAATGGCAAGATGAGAATGTGCATAGATTTCACAGATCTGAACAAAGGTTGCAAAAAAGACCCTTTCCCATTGCCAAGAATAGATGCCTCCGTCGACAAGGTAGCCAGATGCCAAAGGTTTTCTCTCCTCGACTGTTTCTCTGGGTATCACCAAATCTGGATGAAAAAAGAAGACGAAGACAAGACAAGTTTCACCACTCCATTCAGGACATATTGCTACACCAGAATGCCGAAGGGCCTCAAAAATGCCGGAGCAACCTTTGCCAGAATGACAAAGAAAGTTTTGGGCTCACAACTAGATAGAAACATCATAGCCTACGTCGATGACATAGTGGTCGTGAGCAAGAACAAGGATGATCATGTCTTCGACTTATAGGAGACCTTCGCCAACCTCAGGACAGCTGGCCTCCGCCTCAACCCAGAAAAATGTATATTTGGAGTTACAAAAGGGAAGATGCTCGGATACATCATAAGCAGCGAAGGCATCAAAGCGAACCCAGACAAAACCAGAGCAATAATCACAATGGCAGAACCCAAAAACAAGAAAGAAGTGCAAAAGCTGACGGGAAGAATAGTAGCGCTCAACAGATTCATCTCAAAATCAGCAGAATGCAGCCTCCCCTTCTTCCAAGCCCTAAGGGGCAGAGACAACTATGAGTGGGGGTCCAAGCAGCCAGAGGCATTTCATAACCTAAAAGAGTATCTGGCAAACTCACTGGTGGTCTCCATCCCAGAATCAGACAGCCACCTATTGCTATATGCGGCGGCCTCCGACCATGCAGTCAGCGCAGTCTTAGTTCACGAGCTGGAAAAAGAATTAGGCAAAACTCAAAAGCCAGCTTATTTTATCTTAGAAGCACTGTCCAGAGCCAAGCAAAACTACACTGAGGTAGAAGAAGTTGCCTACGCAGTGCTGATGGCATCAAGAAAACTAAAGCATTATTTCCAAGCCCATGAAATCTCAGTTCCAACATCACTGCCACTACAAGACTTTGTCAGAAACAAAGAAGCCTCCGGTAGAATAGGCAAATGAGCTACAGGGCTATCATAGTTTGGTATCTCGTATGTCCCCAGAACAGCAATCAAATCACAAGGACTAGCCGATTTTGTAACAGATTGGACACCTCCGATAGAGCCCAAGGTACAACCAACCACTCAAGGCTAGATAGCATACATGGATGGAGCCTGGGGCCAAGCCAAAGCAGGAGCCTCCACCGTCCTAATGGCACCCTCCGGCGTCAGACTGAAATACGCAGTAAGGCTAGAGTTTAAATCAACAAACAACATAGCAGAATATGAAGGCCTGATCCTAGATCTCAGTAAAGCAAAGGCCCTAGGGGAAAAACATTGATAGTCAAAATAGATTCTCAAGTGGTTACTGGCCAAGTAGAGAAAGAATACACAGCAAGAGAGCTAAAACTCATTAAATACCTATCCGTTGTTAGAAATTTGGAGCGGAGATTCAAGGGCTTCACCCTGAAGCACATCCCAAGATCAGAAAATGCAGAGGTAGATGAACTGGCAAAAGCTACGGCAAACAACCTGCCACTGCCACCAAACACTTTTTACCAGATCTTGAAGTCTCCGGCAACTGCGGAGACATCTAAGGCACCTAAGCCCATACTACACCTGCAAAATGAAGATTGGAGAAAGGCGATAACAGAATTTCTAGAAGGCAAAACCACCGAAGAAGATGAAGCAAAAGCAGCAAAAATACAGGCCAAGGCAAGAAATTACACAATCATAGAAGGTGTACTATACAAGAAAGGAGTAGTCTAGCCTCTCCTCAAATGCATATCACAGAGCAAAGGCATAGAGTTGCTTCAAGAAATACACTCAGGAATTTGCGGGTCACACATTAGCTCTAGAGCATTATCAGCAAAGGCAATAAGGCAAGGCTTTTATTGGCCAACACACATACAAGACGCAGAGCAGACAGTCAGAACATGCAAAGCATGCCAAACATTTTCTCTCGGGCAGTCAAAACCATCGTCGGAGACCCAGCTTATACCTCCGACATGGCCGCTATAAAGATGGGGTATGGACCTGGTTGGCCCATTACCACCATCCCAAGGAGGAAATAGATTCACAGTAGTGGTAGTAGAATATTTTACAAGATGGATAGAAGCAAAGCCACTGGCGAAGATAACCTCAGAAACTGTTAGAAAATTCTTCTGGCAAAACATCATTTGTAGATTCGGTGTACCGAAGATTCTGACAGTAGACAATGGAAAATAATTCGACTCAGAGAACTTCAAAGAATTCTGCAAAAGCATTGGGACAAAACTAGCCTTCGCCTCAGTATACCACCCAGAGTCCAATGATGCTGTGGAAAGAGCAAATAGAATAGTGTTTTTAGCAATATCAAAAACATTGCTGGGCCTATGCAAAGGAAAATGGGTAGATGAATTACCCATAGTGATTTGGTCACACAATACATCTATCTCAAGAACAACAGGATTCACACCATTCAAACTGCTTTACGGAGAAGAGGCCATGATGCCAGAAGAAATCAAGCACGAAAGCCTCCGCACAACGAGACAGCTAATGTTGCAAGATGAAGAATATGCAAAAGAAACAATAGAAGCCATAAGACTGGAAGCAGTTGAAAACATTGCAAAATATTAGTCCCAAACCAAGAAGTGGAGAGACTCTCAGGTGGTAAGGAAAGACATAAAACATGGAGACCTCATACTCAGAAGAAAACCCAACGCACAACTTGTTGGCAAACTGCAACCAAAATGGGAAGGCCCATACACAACAACGGCAGCAGGCTGCCCTGGCTCTTTCCACTTGACCGACAACGAAGGTGTCACGACAACCCACACCTAAAATATTGATAGCCTCCGCAAATACTACATCTAGGCAATGTACCAAAGGGCAACCTCTGCAAATAATAAGCGGAGGCCCCTCCGTTCATTTACCTTTTAGCTCTTTTTTCTTCAACCCAAAAATGTAAAAGAGCCTATACTCTTTTCCTCACAGGGGAACTCCAAACGGAGGTGAGGTTTTTAACGAGGCAGGCTCAATGTAAAAATCCTCTACAAGTATAAAGAGGTAATTCCCCAAAAGAACGCTTGAAAAGTCCAAAACCGAAAGCGGCCAGCTCTGGCGCCGCAATATTCGGTGAACAAAAATAAGAACAGGTCCTTTCAAAGCGCCGGCCACAGGCATCGGCAATTTGAAACGACCTCTATGGCCAAATAGGCCTCTGACCTTGACAAAGACCTGTCCAAATTCAGGCATCAAGGCCGAAACCACCTTGGCCAAATAGGCCTCCAACCTTGACAATGACCAGTCTAGATTCAGGCATCAAGGCAAAAACAACCTTGGCCAAATAGGCCTCCGACCCTTGACGAAGACCTGTCCAGATTCAGGCATCAAGGCAAAAACAACCTTGGCCAAACAGGCCGCCGACCCTTGACGAAGACCTGACCAGAATCAGGCATCAAGGCAAAAACAACTTTGGCCAAATAGGCCTCCGACCTTGACAAAGACCTGAACAAATTCAGGCATCAAGGCAAAAACAACCTCGGCCAAAACAGGCCTCCGACATTAACAAAAAACCAACCCAAGCATCAGGGCAACACCTTTATGGCGCTCGAACCAGGAAGGTCTCCGCCATCGAAAACAGCAAAACAAGGAAAAGGTCTGACATAACCTTGTCTCTTAGGTAGGCCTATTTACTTCAAAAGATCTCAAAAGGCACGAATAATTCAACCAAGATACAGGCAATTAAAGCCAAGATACGTTCCAACAAACAACGTACCAAAAATTTAACAACCAAAAGCCACCACCCCGCTATAAAAACGGGTTCCCCCATGCCCTTAAAACCTTAGTCAGCATAAGGCGCAAGGGGGGGAAGAAGGCAGAGCACAAGCACAAGCCACAGCAACGGCCATGGAGGCAGGGGTCTCCTTAGATATCTAAGTTGGCCGTAGATATTGTACGAAAACTCGTAAAATCGGAGGCACTAGTAGACGGTCGGAGACAGTGGGAAAAGAGACAGGAACTACGACACGGTGATGAACAGCGTAGGCCTACGGAAGAAGGGGGATATCGCACGAAATCTCGTAACATCCCCTAGACGCCGGAGACCTAACCTGCCATCTCCACAAATGAAACATGTCCCACGGGTGTGCAGCATCGGAGGCCCATACCACTAGACAGCTAAAACACCCAGCTAGAGAAAAACCAAAAGTCTCCGCCATCTGCACAAGCTGCACCAAACCTCCTATCGGATCACACACTGATTCAGCAAGCATCGCCAGGCGGACTTCAAGTACGCCTCCGCCGGCCAAAAACCTGCCAACACTTTTACCCCGGCCATCAAGCAAGCACAGAGGAGAGAACATGGGGCAGAGGTCCTAGCCACCACCTCTGTATCGCGCACGTTCAACCAAGCAAAGGCCCACGGTGTGCAAGCTCGGGACTAGACGAGATATGTAAACTAGCACAGCAGACATAAGCCCCCGCACAAACAATCATGAAAGTTAACCTGTTTTGTATTCCATAAAACATCAAGTAGCATTCTTATAGGACACAAACTTACAATAAAATCCAAACTATTGGGGCGGAGGTCCGTGCCAAGCGAGCGCACAAGTAAACCCAGCACGCTCGTTGTCATGCCAAATTTAACTGACTCAAACACGTCACGCGCAACACCCCGGGGAAAGGCTGAATGCCAATACTCCCAAAGCTCTTCGCTCACATAAATACCATCATTGTAGAGAGTCAAAGGCACAACATCTTGCGCAGGCTCCTGATTCGGAACCTGCGCAAGATTAAAATTTTCCACAAAATTATTCAGAACAAAATAAACTTTATTTACAAGAGTCCAACTTGACTACAATATACAAGTTAAAATAGCTAAGTCCTACAAAGAGCCTAGACCTCCGGCGTCCTGGCCACAGTAGAAGTCCCTAGAATGGAGCCCGCATCAACTGTGGGTGGGGATAGCGCCAGCGGCCTCTAACCATCACCACCACCAATCGTAGCGCCCACCAGAGCGCCAGCGGTGGCGGAGGCGTCGCCCATGGTCGATGAGCGCGGAAATGGCGGAGGCCTACCCGCAAGACTCTTCTGCGCATCCTGTAGCACAGGTTAAAATATCAGTGGCACAGGCAATGAAAGCCTTCGCAGCTTCACAAAAAGCAAGGAGTGAAAAATAGCGGCTACAAAGACTAGAAATACCTTCGCCCTCTTTTCCTCCACCAGTTTCCAGGCAGCAGGTCTCCCAAACGGAGCCCAAAAGTTCCTAATGAAATTTCTCAAGGTTTTTCACAAACCAAGAGAAGTCTCACCAAGCTCCTCCGGACCCGGCAGCGCTCTCTCCGAAATACTTTCGGTATGCGTGCACCTACCACGCACCAAAAGCTTGGCGTAATTCACTACTCCCGCCAGCGCCCCGTAGTCCGTGTAGCCATTGATCAGACCAGGGAGCTTTGTAAGGTGACGCTTTAGCCAGGAGGCAAGGGCGTAGACGCTGTCTTCCTCTAGAGGAGTGGAGGTTTTGCCTCCGAACTTGGCAACGATGGCCCGGTAATGGCCAATGGTTGCAGCAAGAACCCCCTTGACCGAGTCCAAATGCCTCGTCGTCAAAGACAGCTGCTCCCCCACCATAGCCACGGATTCCTTCTCGGAGGCCAGCTCTCGCCGGACACCCTTGGCCAACTCGTTCGCCCTACGGGCCTACTCGATGGACAAAGCTTCTGCATCCCGGGCCTTGGCGAGATCGGCCCTCAAATCCTTCTTTTCTTGTTCCTTCTCCACTAGAGAAAGGCGAAGAGCTGCAAGGGAGTTAGACAAACCCCCTTTTTCACCTTCTAGGTGCTCGTTCTCCGCCTTGAGCGCTTCAATCGTAGTATCTCGGTCGGAGACCTCGTGAGTGCAGCGCTCTTCCATAACAACGGCCATGTGATACCCCTATGATTATAAAAGAAGAAGACCAAGGCGATCAGCAATAGAAACAAAAACAAGTCTAAAGGCGAACATACACCAAAAAAGGCAAACCGCCAAAAACGCACCAAGCTCTGGTGTTCTAGATGAACACGGAGAAGTTGGAAGAAATCCATGTCCCTCAGACGCAGTTTGAAGCGATCTGTTCAAAGAAGTGTTGATGCAAAAGTGGATCTGCAAACACAAAGGGCTAATACCCGAATCGATATCCAAAGCGTGCTAGTCGATTTGACCTGTTAATCGACAAGGATGAAGATACGAGTACTTTGGTCCTGACAACAGCGATACGCCTGGAAGTTATGGCCAAGAGGTACTCACGCGGAACTCGAGAATCGCCGAAGGTCATACTGAAGCGATGCAGCTCGCCGAATCAATGAGAACTCGTAAAAAGGAAAAATATGCTAATTGACGAAGTCACCGAAAAGTAAGTAGATGCAAATAGGAGTAAAAATTGGTTTTGATATTGATTGATATATATTACATTGCCCCTCACTCCATATTTATACCCTGATCTTAAAGAGACACAACCAAACACAACTAGGACACCAAGCCCATATCTAAGGAAACACGTGACTCTTTACATGAATCATACTCTAACAAATATAGAAAAGGAAACCAACTCTTATCTATTTCCCTGTCCACCTCAATTACGATGAAAACCTCACCGACCTCCTTTCCATCGGCATACCTCCTGTTTCATCGGCAGTAGTCTTCAAGCCTTCCTTCATCGGCATCGACAATTACATCTCCTACCTTATCGGCAACGCCCGAGTCTAAATCAACTTTTCCATCGACCACCACCATTCATCGGCAACCATCTTTACAAGCTAATCTTCATCGGCTGTCAGCGTATATAGTAACTTTCCTCCTGCCGATTAGTCCACTCTGATCATTTTGACACGTGCAAAAAACGGTGTCAACAAGAAGAACAAACAAACACAAGACCCTTGCCATTAATAACAAAGAACGTCGTCGGCAAGGTTTTGCTGCCGATGGTCAATTCAACGCATACTGCCCCTTTAGCCGGTGACACATTGCCTTCAAAATCCTTCAGCATCATATCGGTTTTGGTCAAGTCCTGATCTCCCTTTCCAAGCTTCCGATACATCACATAAGGCATAATATTAATCGCAGCCCCTCCGTCGATAAGTATCTTAGATACAGGCTGCCCATCAACTCTGCCTTTTACAAATAAAGCCTTAAGATGCTGTCTCTCGTCATCGGTAGGTTTCTCAAAAACAGCCATCATTGGATCTAGTGTCAACTGAGCTACTTGATCAGAGAGAACAACTTCTTCCTCATTATCAGATAGTGCCAAAAACTCCATCGGCAACATGAATACCATATTAACATCTGCCGATGGACCCTTATTTTTGTGTTTTACCTGCCACTGCTGATGACTGGACCTCTCATTGGAGGAATTTTCCTCTTGGTATAAATCCTCCTGACGCTCACGTTGCATCCTCCTTCTCTGTGTCTTTGTCAGACCCTCCGGGCACCATCGAGGAAACTTGGTTTTCCAAACCGGCTGATAACAGGTCCTAGTTGATTCTACACGGCGTATATTAGGGTCCTTGTAGAATATTTCCTCATCGGGAACTCTTGCGTTTGCCATTTCCTCAAGCTCCTCTTGATTCCTTGGAAAATACCCAGCGCATTTACCAAGCCTTTCATGTACACTAAGTCTGCCCCCCAGCCGATCATGCACTGATGCTCTGCCCCTGATCGGCTCATTGATAAATAAACCCTGATTGCCAGGTTGAAACCTCCTTTCTGACCGATTGACCCCATAATAACCATTGCACTCAGGGCAATTTTCAACAGTTGGCAATTTAATACCTTCTTCCCAGCAAAGGATGAAGAACGGACACCTCCAATGATCTTTATGCCGATTCCATTCTTCCTGACGTCTCACTTCTTGCTGTTGTCGATATCGGTCATTACGTTGACGCCAACCCTCCTGCTGCCTTCGATGAGTAATCACAATGCCAGGTCGAGGAGGATTTTTGGAACTACTGCTTTCTCCTAGCAAACCCTTACTTTTTGCATCATCGGTAGTTATCCGATGTTGGGGATCCACTGATGCGTTTTTCTCAGCAGCTTCTGATGTCAATACCTTGGTCTTTCCTTTGGTCTCCAACATATTTGCTGGAAAAGGGTGTTGATCAATTTTCATCGGCTTTTGGGCCTTGGAAGTACCAAACTTAATTCTCCCAGATTCAATAGCCGATTGTAACTGTTGCCTGAAAACCTTGCACTCATTTGTACTGTGTGAAGTTGCATTGTGCCATTTGCAGTACAAGATCTTCTTCAACTCTTCTGCCGATGGGATCACATGATTAGGTGACAGCTTAATTTGGCCCTCTTGAAGCAGAAGATCAAATATTTTGTCGGCCTTGGTAATATCAAAGGTAAACTTTTCTGGCTCTTTTTGGCCAAAGGGACAAGATATCGGCTTTTTATTCTTAACCCATTCAGCTAAATCGATAACTGGTTTTTCATCAGAATCAGAATCTCCTACTTCTTCAACAAATGATACTTTTTTACTCTAATTCTTTTTAGGTTCAAAAACCCTAGTGTCTTGATCAGAAATCCTTTGCACAAGATGACTGAGGCTTTCAAACTCCTGAGAAGCATATCTGTCTTTAAGATGTGGCAATAACCCTTGGAAAGCCAGATCGGCAAGCTGCCGATCATCCAGCACCAGGCTGTAGCACTTATTTTTTACATCTCGTAGCCTTTGCACAAAGCTTTCTACCGATTCATCATTACGCTGTCTCAACTTTACTAAATCGGTAAGCTTCTTTTCATGGATTCCAGCAAAGAAATACTTATGAAATTGTTTTTCTAGATCAGCCCAAGTAATAATAGAATTTGGTGGTAATGAAATGAACCATGTAAATGCCAATCTAGACAAAGATGATGAAAATAATCAAACTCTTAATTCATCTCTGCTAGCTGCCTCTCCACATTGAATAATGAAGCGATTGACATGTTCCATTATTGATGTATCATCTTGCCCAGAGAATTTAGTGAAATCTGGTACCTTGTACCGATTTGGGAGAGGAATTAAATCATATGCAGGAGGGTATGGGGTCCGATAAGAATAAGTATTGACCTTAGGCTTTATCCCAAACTGATCCCTCATAATTTCTGCTATCTTATCGGCCCACAAAGCATCAGCCTTCTGCTGACGAACTGGCTGAATTTCTACAGGAGGTGCCTGCTGATATCCCTCCACATATCTTTGTGGCCCATGATCTCCAACAATCGGCATATTTGCCGTTACTTGTGGTCCATTAACCTGCTGGAAAGGATTCATCGGCTGAGCTATCGATGCTTGATTCTGGAAACCAGCTTGCATATGACCTTGTTGAATACCTGCAACCTGCTGATTTTGTTGAACTATATGTTGAACAGGTAACTGTCCTGACCAACCATTATTAGAACTCATCGGTACAAAACTTACCGATGGCTGGTAATTTGCTAACATTGTTGGATAATTATAACCAGCTTGAGGCATGAACTGAACCCCAGTTTGACTCATAGCAGGGGCTTTCTGCTGCATCGGCAGTAAGCTTGCTGATGGACTTGAATTGGGTGTTTGAACCAAAGGCATCTGGAAACCTCCTAGAGTTGGTTGCACGGTAGTTGCTGTGGCATATTGAGGCACTTGAGCCATCGGCGAAACAGCCGATGGTATAGGAGCTTTTCCTACTGCATTAAACATTTGAGGTAACCCAGGATTGAAAGCAGATGACTCCGGAGGCATACCATATCCCCACCAATTAGTAGGAATCTGGCTATTCTGAGACACAGGGCCTGACATAGCTGATGCCGATAGATCTGTATTAAGCTAAACTCGTCCTCCTGATAGTACCGGATCTGATCGTATCGGCGTAGATTGAACATTAGGTAAGCCTGCTGATACTAGAGGAGAAGTAACTTCTGTACCCACAACGGCCGAGGGAGCCGATGGAGTATTGACAGATGCCGGCCCTGGTTGGTGATAGGCAGGCCCAACGTAATGCGGTGACGCTTGTCCTTCTTTGAGAGTTCAAACCACAGCATTATGAACAGTACTGGACAGCACATTGGAATGATTAATCAAAGCATGATTTACCGCAGAATTAACCATCTCTTGAAGTTTACCAGGATTAGAGTCAAAGGTAACCTGCCGAGGCAACGGCAAATCTTGCTTTTGGATGACTTGTCTACTCTTGTTCAAGCTAAACGATCTTAGACAAAGCTGCTTGTATTCTTCTACAGCCTTTTCCATAGCCTGCCTCTGTTCTTCCTTGAGATCTTCTTCTGATACCGTGATAATGTTCCCTGAATCGATCTCGGGATTGAACATATTGATCGGATTGATTGGTCCCACCGGGCGTGCCAAAAGATGTGTTGATACAAAAGTGGATCTGCAAACACAAAGGGCTAATACCCGAATCGATATCCAAAGCGTGCCAATCGATTTGACCTGTTAATCGACAAGGATGAAGATACGAGTACTTTGGTCCTGACAACAGTGATACGCCCAGAAGTCATGGCCAAGAGGTACTCACGCGGAACTCGAGAATCGCCGAAGGTCGCACTGAAGCGATGCAGCTCGCCGAATCAATGAGAACTCGTAAAAAGGAAAAATATGCTAATTGACGAAGTCGCCGAAAAGTAAGTAGATGCAAATAGGAGTAAAAATTGGTTTTGATATTGATTGATATATATTACATTGCCCCTCACTCCATATTTATACCCTGATCTTAAAGAGACACAACCAAACACAACTAGGACACCAAGCCTATATCTAAGGAAATACGTGACTCTTTACATGAATCATACTCTAACAAATATAGAAAAGGAAACCAACTCCTATCTATTTCCCTGTCCACCTCAATTACGATGAAAACCTCACCGACCTCCTTTCCATCGGCATACCTCCTGTTTCATCGGCAGTAGTCTTCAAGCCTTCCTTCATCGGCATCGACAATTACATCTCCAACCTTATCGGCAACGCCCGAGTCTAAATCAACTTTTCCATCGACCACCATCATTCATCGGCAACCATCTTTACAAGCTGATCTTCATCGGCTGTCAGCGTATATAGTAACTTTCCTCCTGCCAATTAGTCCACTCTGATCATTTTGACACGTGCAAAAAATGGTGTCAACAAGAAGAACAAACAAACACAAGACCATAAGGTGAGAAAAGCAAATCTCACAATACATACACCAACTGCCAGAGACCACCTCCGATGTCTCCAAGAACCCCAAGAATGCACTCTTCCCAACCTGAGATAGAAGTGTCGGAGGAGCCTACATAAAAAACAACAACAACAACAACAACTTAGGTCAGAGGGCCAATCAGAAATAGACAATAACAACAGGCCAAAAGGCGAGTAAGATAAAAACACTCTATATTCACTCGGACGTGGCGCCATCAGCCCCGGCTGCCTCGGACCAAACCTAACGCTGGCAACGACCGCTCGCTCCTCCAGTAAACACAAAAATGTGCGCTCAACAAACTTACTCATAAAAAGCCCAGGCTGGGCCGCCTGCCAAGCCCCCAAGGCAGAAGTCTCTGCCATATCATGTGGCGAAGGCCCAAAGGGTCAGCTCTCCTCAGCCAGTGGCCTAGCGGGCGAAGGGCTCGAAGAAGACTGAGCCGCCGGGGCCTGCTCAGCAAGCACGGCCTCCGGCGGCCCGATGTCGGCCGCTGGCGCGGGCGAAGGCACAACAACGGCGGGAGACGAAGGAGCGTGCTGCAAGATGGCCTTCGCGCCCTCTTCAGAACTTGAATACAGCCCGCTAAAACTTTCGGGCAAAGGATCGGTGGCGCTAGCCTCCGGCTATTCGGCGACACTTGTAGCACCGTGCAAGGTGCGCGCCGGAGCAGCGCTGGCCTCCAGACGCCCAGCACCGCTCACAGCGCCACTCACAGGGCACACCGGAGCTCCAGGAGAGCCGCGATCCTCGCCGCTCGTGACCCACACGTCCACTGACGGGACGGAGGCAACGCCCGCACTATCGGTCGAAGACGCAGCCGGCGTGATCACTAGAGCACCGCACTTCTTTATCTTTTTCACAGGCGCCCAAGCAACGGAGGCGCCCTTCCTCTTCTTGGACTTGGCCTCCACCGTAACATTCTTCGTGAAGGCCTTCTTCTTCTTGTCAATTGAAGCCAGGACCTCGGCGGGAACCTTGCGCTCCCGGTACATGATCTCGAGCTCCTCAAAAACTCGATTGAGCCGCGGCATGGTGTCTGCCATGGCTCTCCAAGACGTGTACTCATGCTTAGAAATTTTGCCAACCAACCCGACGGTGGCCTCCTCGACATTGGCAACGAAGTTGTCCTCCGTCACCCCCTCCCTTAAAGACCGGCCAAAGCAGGGGAAAGGAATCCCGGCCTCCGGCCCAAAAATGGGAACCTTCACCTTTTCTAGCTAAAAGGCTGGGTTGTCTTTGCCAGGGGCCAGTAGTTGGAGGCCATAATGTCCTCCACCAGGTCACGGCCCTCGGAGTAGCAGCACGCAGCCACAAATGCCCGGTCGCAAGCATTCCTCGCCGGAGACATCTCCTCCGGTGGATCCACGCGCGTATGCGACGCCATCTCCTCCATTCTTGAAGTCAATGGATACTCCGTGACCTCTGCACCATCCTCGGTAGAGCCACGGACCCCATAGGTCTTCACGTAGAACCACTGCTCAAGCCAGCCACGGTCCCACTTGCCCTTCTGGCAAAAAGAAATCTCTAGGCGATCTACGCCTTGGTTCTTCTTCGACATAAAGGTGCAACTACCATACTGGTAGGTCACCTCCACCTCCTTGCCCTCCTGCATCTCCTTCTTCTTCTTCGGCTACTTCTGCAGCTCGTAGTAAGCACAGAAGGTGTCCACATCTAGCTCGGCGCCATAAGAAACACACGCCCAGCAGAATTTGCTGAGCGTGAGAAAGGTAGTAGGAGTCAGATGATGGAGATGAACGTTGAAGGTCTCCAACACCCGGCGGAGGAAGGGGATGTAAGGAAGGCAGAGGCCATAGGTGAAGAAGTCCCGAAACACCACCGCATATCCCTCCTCCGGTTTCGGAACAGTCTAGCCAGGCGGAGGGATTTTTACCCTCGAAGAAGGAAAATACGATTCCGTCAACATCTCCACGACTGCCTCTTCAGTAATGGAGGAGGGGTCGAAATCCCATGACTTTATCGCCATGTCTCTAGAATCTACAGCGATCAGGTCTCCGACGGACGCGGAGACACTCCCCAAATCCTCCTCCACTAGCCTTTCAAATTCCAACACGGAGGCAGAGGCAAGCATGCACTCCTCAAAGCGCGCACTCTAGCCGGTGGCCCTAACACCGAGAAGGTGGCGATAGGGTCCGAAGAAGGCAGGCCGGCGAGTATGGACAGAGGCGGAAAAGAAAGCCATCGCGGCGGCAGACTAGGTGGAAGACGCAAGCGGAAAGACAGAACACGCGAAGGCAGCTCAGGCGAAAGTGAAGAGAGCAGAGAGCGATTTCTCAGAGGCAAGGAAAGCGAATGAGCAGTGTGGGGGGGGACCCCGCCACCAACCCTGCCCTTATATAGGCCATGGGTGGGCGGTTCGACTACCATCGTACAACGGTCATCTCCAGAGAATTCGCCTGCTGCCCAACGGTCATCTCCGAAGAAGTCGCAAGGTATACAACGGAAAGCAATATGGCGTAAACGGCCACAGCGTAGGACAACGGCTAGTTTTGCAGCCTAACGGCTACTATGACAAGACCAGCGGCCGCGCCAGAGCAGCCCAGGAGGGAACCTATGAGGATCGGTCGGAGACGTGACTACGCGCAGTCTCTGCCCCCGCGAACGTCCTTGCTTAGGACGTTTTGAGCTCACGACACGCTCAGGCGGACCGTGGTCTCAAAAGGGGGAACTGTTGTAACACGGCCGCCGAGAGTGGTGGAGACCTACGCGGCCAGCAGTTCGTAGAGACGTCTCCGACCAACTACCTAAGCAAAGGCCCAGCTACAATGCCCCCAGACCCAGAAAGATGACGGTTTCTCAGACTGCTTGCAGGACGCTGCCGGTGACCCTAGCGCAGCCTCCGCCCGGTTAGCTCGTAGGCATCTCCAGGCAAAGGGGGCGGAGGGCGCCCCGCTGCAAGGCTAATCAAGTGCCAACGTTACCTACATGTGTGTGCAGGTAACCAGAGGAAGGCGCTCGTGGACGGTGTGGGCGCGCTGGTTCGGCCACCGCTCGTAGGGGCAGAGACCCAAGTAGGAGGACGGCAATACTAGGCATCGGGGGTCTGCGGCCCTGGCGTCCTAGGGGCGGAGACCGATGGTGGAGCCCCAAAGGCCCTTTGCCGAATCCTAAGGCCTGATGGGGCGGAGACCGACGGTGGAGGCCGAAGGGCCCTTCGCCAAATCCTAAGGCCTGATGGGGCGGAGACCGACGGCAAAGGCCCAAAGGCCCATCGCTGAATCCTGAGGCCTGATGGGCTGGCTGATCACACAGACCCAGTACCTGAGGGCAGCATGACAAGATTACCTTGAGAGGAAAGGCGAGTAGTGGAATATTCCGAGAATGTACTGTAGCAGTTGAAGGGTACTATTGTAAACTCTGTAAAAGTGGTAGTCGAGCCCTACAAATAGGGAACACTTGTAACAGTACGGGAGGTTGGAGGATGAATTAATGAAACCCTAGTTTTACGTGCCATTTCCCTACACGCCCACTTGTCGTGCCTGTTTTCCAAGCCTCTACCTGAGGGCAACGCTTGATGGGCGGAGGCCTCTACCTCCTCCACACTGTCTAAGACCGCTAGTCTCAACAAGAAGTGAGGTGGAATCCTTGTGCAAGGCTTTGCCCAAAGAACAAGAGGACCATGCTATTACAAAGAAAGCAAATAAAGCTCTTAAGAAAAGAATAAAGAATTTGAGATGCAATATGACATTCTTTGAGATAGCAACTCACATCTCCCTAAGACAAAGGAAACATCTACTCCCTCCACTAGTTAAGATTGTGGAAAATATTTTAATCTTGATTTGAATGCCTATTCCACTAACCTTGCAAACATGGAGGCTATGAGAAAGGAAATTGCTAGGCTCAATGAAGTCATTGGAAAAGGGTGGATAGGTAAGACCTAATCCAATGATAAGAAGAATGATGAATCAAAAGGGCCACAATTCAAGCAAGAAAGACATCCATCAATCATGCATGGGCTTGGACACACAAAAGGAGCCAAGACAAATGGAAGAAGGATAGTGAATGGCTATGAGTGTGCAGTTTGAAAGGAAGGGCAAAATTGGTATAAATCAGCCTGCACAAACCGCGGCAGTGCCGCATCCCGCAAAAATGGGAAGGCTACCAATTCTGCTCCTGATCAAACTAAGCCCAAGAAGAAGGTGTACCAGGAGAAATATGTTTTCCAGAAGCCTAAGGAATCAGTGTGGGCCACAAAAAATAAGTATGCCTATCAATCGAAGACTTATGCACCTCAACAAAGTTTGACATCATGCTTTGTTTTAAGGAACAACAGCAGTGGGAAAGTGGTTGCAAAAATATATTGGAAAGGAAACCAACATATATAAGGATACTTCTATTTTGGTTCCTAAGATTCTTGTGACTAACATGCAAGGCCCCAAGTCAAATTGGGGACGTAAATCTAGCAACTAAACTTGTTTTGTAGGCATACTCCCCCGGTGGATCAAGTTAGGTGCTTGATAGTAGATGTACAAATCATATGACCGGAGAAAGGAGTATGTTCTCATCATATTCCCCGATGACATACTCAAATAAAAATATTGTCTTTGGAGATAGTTCAAAGGGGGATGTGATTGGTCTCGGTAAAGTTGCCATAAACCTTGAGCATTCAATTACAAATGCATTACATGTTGATTTGTTGAATTACAATTTGTTGTCCGTTTCTCAATTGTGTGAGATGGGCTACAATTATCTCTTTTCGGATAAGGGTGTGGAAGTCTTTAGAAGGGAGGATTCCTCTATTGTCTTTACGGGTCAATTAAAGAACAAGATTTACTTAGTTGATTTCAACAAAAGTAAATCTAAGCTTGAGACTTATTTAGTGGTAAAATCTAGCATGGGTTGGCTTATTGTCTTGCGAGATCACACCAACCGCGTTTGTGGTGTGGCGGCCACCATGTACTAAAGGGAACAAGGCCCGCGACGGTTCGGTCGGAAGCTTGATAGTGAAGACGACAGGGAGCTGTCTGGGAGAGGCTTGCTGGAAGGCATACCGGAGACCCACTTGCACGTGGGGAAGGCCCGGAGCTATCCACGGAGTTACCCGACTAGGACCTTAACCCTTGCGAGGGATTCCTTACGAGGGGCTCCAACAAGAACTAGAAAAAACTTGCATGCTTCTCGATACCTCGGACGGGGACATGTCACGTGGCCCTACACCCTTTGTTTGTTCGACACTCGAGTAAAGCTCGGACAAATGGACCAAGAATTAGAGCGTGTTTAGTTCCCACCCCAAAATCCAAAAAAGTGCTACAGTACCGTCACATCGAATCTTGCGATACATGTATGGAGCATTAAATGTAGACAAAAAAAACTAATTGCACAGTTTGGTTGGAAATTGCGAGACGAACGTTTTGAGCCTAATTAGTCCACGATTGAACACTATTTACCAAATAAAAATGAAAGTGCTACAGTAGCCCAAATTCCCAAATTTGGACAACTAAACACGCCCTTACCGTTTATTTTACTGCCTACGTTGTTTTACTGGTGTGTGTGGTCGCCCACTCGGACATGGTTGTGGTGCAGGCTAGCGGGCATGAAAATTTGAATTTGAAAAGGGAGCGCCGAAAGTACCACGCAAATTGGAATTTTTAAAATAGTGCCCCGCCGGTCGCGGCCTAGCGGGAAACGGCTATAAGGGTGTGTTTAGTTCCTCCCAAATTCTCAACTTTGACACTATACAAAAAGAAGATTCCCCATCACATCAAACTTGCGGTACATGCATGGAGTATTAAATGTTGACGAAATCAAAAACTAATTGCACAGTTTGGTTCTACTTTACGAGACGAACGTTTTGAGCCTAATTAATCAACGATTGGACAATTATTACCAAATAAAAACAAAATGTTACTGTAGCTACAGGGTGACTACAGTGTTCCTAGCGGCGCCGATTCTGCCGAACTAAACAAGGGCTAAAACAAAGGCCGAACTGCTCGGTCGTCTCGTCACCGACACCAACGATAGTAGGCTTAAGTTCAAACGCTGCATTGCCGCCCAGGGAAAAGAAAAACTTTCTAGGGCGCGTTTAGATGAAAAAAAAAATTTGGATTTTGCCTACTGTACCACTTTCATTTGTATTTGCCAATTAGTGTCTAATTATGGACTAATTAGGTTCGAAAGTTTCCTCTTGCAATTTATCACCTAACTGTGCAATTAGTTTTTTTCGTCTACATTTAGTAATCCATATATGTGCCGTAAGATTCGATGTGATGAGTACTATATAAACAATTTTTGGAACTAAACAGGCCCCCTAGTTCCTACGATCAGGCACCCGGTCCCTGTCTCCCCTGTGACTGTGAGCATCGCATGGATCGGCGCTATTCTGGGCTAACCAAGGTAGGCTTCAGTGTCCTAGCGTGCAATTCGGCGCTCGCCGTCTGCAAATCCTGGGGCGACGTAGGCGCCGTTGCGTTCGTGCTCATCGCGGACGCGACCCTCGTCCTCCTCTTCGTCTGCCTCCGTGAGTTCGAGCGTCGCCGCGGCAGGGCAGGGAGAGGCAGGGTCAAGGCCGTGGCGTGGGCGCTCACCATGCTGCTGACGGCGATGTTCGCGTCCAGGGTGGCTCCGCTCATGCCACCGCCGGTGGACGCCCTGGTCTAGGGCATGGCCGTGGCCACGGCCGCCGGCGGGCTGTGGACCTTGTTCTTCAACTAGCTAGTACCTAAGTTGCAGTCGTGCATGACCTGTATTTGACTGTCGTCGCTTTACAGAATCCTATTCCTTCCTTCGTCACCTCGGTTTCTTCTTCTGGAACTGGATTCCACATCATTACGTTCGTAGCTCGACAAATAAAAGTCCAGCGTCGTCTTGAATCTTGATAGTTGCTGTAGTCCAATGAGCGTCGGCTTGATGGAGAGAGAGCCGCGTCGAAAGCGGCAAGGTGCCGACTGCCGAGGCAACACTACGGTGCTCTACGGAACTCAGATTGTTTTGATTGTGAGGCTCGCAAATGATGCGGTGGCGCACCGTTTACAATAATTTCCCTCTTTCCTTTTAGTGGAAATTTGGTTATCAAGTAGCTTCATAGGTACCGTCTGTACCAGATTGTTGAAATCTAGGACACCGATTTTAGGAACACATCCTACATTCCAATAGAATATGTGGATAACGAAGTTTTAGAATTCCTGTCGGGCGTGGCTAGCGCCCAGACGGACGCGCGCGTCCCAGATGCCCGTGCAGCCCGCTCCCATCCGCCTTCGCCCCAACCCCGTCTGTCTTTGTCACCCCCACGCACGCACTTCGCCCCACCTCTGCCCGCTGGTCGCCCTTGACCCCCTCCTCTCCCTCCTTGCGGGCAGCACTCAGGAGCCGGTGGACTCACCGCGCTGCTGACGACGATGTTCGCGTCCAGGGTGGCTCCACTCTTGCCACCGCCGGTGGACTCCCTGGTCTGGGGCATGGCCGTGGCCACGGCCGGCGGCGGGCTGTGGGCCTTGTTCTTCAACTAGCGAGTACCTAAGTTGTAGTTGTGCATGATCTGTATTTGCCTGCCGTCGCTTTACAGAATCCTATTCCTTCCTTCGTCACCTCGGTTTCTTCTTCTGGACGGTAGCAAGCTCGCTCAAGCTTGCATGGCTAACGCCCGGATGTCCGCACTTGCTGGTCGCCCTTGACCCCCTCCTCTCCCTCCTTGCGGATAGCACTCAGCAGCGGAGAACGAGCACGCCCCCGACACGCTACGACCGCAACACCACCATCCGCCGAAAACCACCCCACCTTACCCCCCCCCCCCCCGGCGCGCACGCCACGCCCAACCCGCTCAAACCCGGCCATAGATGAAACATTTGAATGCAACATACGTCTGAAAAAGTGGATGAAACATTTAGAACACACACTTGCAACATGGGTGTAAAACACACGAAACATCCAGATTTGCAACTCGCAACATAAAATCATTTGCTGCAACATAAGACTGAAACAGCTGAAATATTTGGAACATACTATTTGTAACACCCTAAAAATTATTATAATTTAGTAATTAAATTGGAGCATTTAATTAATTTTTATGCATTTTAAACTAGGTTAAATAATAATTTTTGGCTAATTCAAATTTACTATAAGATTTAGCAACATGATTGCTGCATTCATGCCGAGGCATTTTGATTTTCTATCTGAGTGTAGGGTTAGAGTTGAGTGGCTTTGAATTCAAATCTAGTATAAATTTGGAGCAAGTTTGCAAAAAACAGAAAAAGAAAAAAAAAGTTTCTCTTTTCTATTTTTACCCACACCCCATTCCGGCCCTGGGCCATTGGCGGCCCAGCCCCGCGCCTTCCTTCCATCCTCGTGATTCGCGCACATGGCCCGACAGTGCGGCCTGCTCGGCGGCCCGCTCCAGCGCCTTCTCTTCACCGCACGTGCGCGCGCCCCGCGTCCTAGCTCGGCGCCCCGCTCGGCCCAATAGTGGCGTGCTCCGCACCCACAGCCTCGCCGTTTCCTCTCTCCCTCACTGCGTCGCGGGACCTGCACGTCAGCCGCTCCCTTCCCCTTCCTTCTTCGCCGTCCGGTGATGGCGCTCGCCATCCAAGGCCGCTCGCCCGCCGTGCCACCGAGCCAGCAAAGGCAGGTGTTCAAAACCAACGGTGATGCCGGGCGATTCACACCGCGCCTGTTTCCCCTTCTATCGTGCCCCCGCTCGCCTATAAACCCCGCTGCCAAGCCCCTTCCCCTTCTCTTTTCCCCATTCACTGTTGAACTCACGCCCCACCACCAAATTCGCCCGCTCCGATGCTCAATCGCCGTCGACGTCTCACCCAGGAGCTCCGCCGTGCCTCGCCGCATCTGTAGGTGCCTTCTTCTCCTCGTTTTGGTAACCAATTGCACGGATTCACGCTCACCGGCGGCTTTTCCTCTTCACAGTCCACCACCACACGTCGCCGATCATCTTGGAGCCAACCCGGACGTCGGCAACCTCCCCATCAGACTCGTGGTGAGCCACTCGACCTCCCTGTACTCTCCTTTCTGCAAATGTTGCTCTGGAGTACCGTATCGGTGAGCTCCAGACCACGCCGTTGATGGCGCCGCCGTAGGGCCGTCGTCCTGACATGTTTCCCCGCCTCCTTTTTGTACTCCATTGGATTTGCAAGGTCATCCGCTGCATTCTGGTGTGTTTGGTTGGGTCTGAGGCGGCCGAAATCGCCATACCAGTGATCCCAGCGAGCTCGGGCCATCGGCGTTCAGGGCGCCGCCGTGCTGGCACTGCACACCGGCGAGGGGAGTCCTCCGTTTCTTCTGTGCCGTTTGATCACGTGTGGACGGCTCTGATTAGGTACCCCTTCGGGATTATGTAAT
This sequence comes from Miscanthus floridulus, assembly GCF_019320115.1. Taxonomy (NCBI): domain Eukaryota; kingdom Viridiplantae; phylum Streptophyta; class Magnoliopsida; order Poales; family Poaceae; genus Miscanthus; species Miscanthus floridulus. Next base: position 1,912,532 of record NC_089598.1, read on the forward strand.
CGGTCCACCTTGGACCATGGACTCAGCGCACCGTGCCCCCATCAATGAGTCCACCGCACACCTGGTGCACCGAGCCAATCCGCGCGCACCGCGCGGCACCCAGTCAGTGGCAACACGGTCAAACCACGGACAGCCGAGCACATTTTGTGGTTTAGCCCCCCAATTTTCAAGGAATCAACCCACAGTCCAACCTTAGTTCAAAATCATTACTTTTCAGTCATGTTTTCTTCTAATTTAGCCCCTGTATTTCTAAGTAATAGTGCATGCCATCTAGAACACGTTGAAATTTAGATTTTATTCAAATTTGAGTTTAGTTTATTTACAGAAATACCATTGAAACCTTATTTCATGCATAACTTTTGCATTTTAAGTCCGATTAGAGTGATTTCTTTGCTCATGTGTTCGTAGCAGTACGTAGATTAGTTCTATAAGCTTTCTAGTCTTTGTTTCTACTGTTTAGTGTATTGTTCTAATAGAAGTATATTTGTATGCATGTGATGATTGGAATGGATGCTTGATTGGTGAATTGGAACACGTTTAGAGGGTGATCAGTTCGAGGTTGCTAAGGATCAGTCAGGTGACCTGCGGTACCAGGAGGGAGACTTTGAAGAAGGCAAGTGTAGCAAAGGCCCCTTGTACCTATGAACTCTACAATTCATATACATGCATGTGTTTAAATTTGAATTACCTTTACCTAGATTACTATTTGTACCACATATCCTTGATACCTATGGTTTGGGATGCATTTTGGATAGATGTTGCAGTGCTCAACATAAAATAATTGTTAAACATGACTAAATGTATTATGCAATATGTTAAAATAGAGCTTTTTAGTAACAATTAGGGGGCTAGAGTACTGGGTTGAGTGCTCTAGTGACTCTCCATAAGGACTTAATCCTGAAGCGGCCACCCAGGAGGTTTCATACAACCCCGAGTGTCAAATGGCTCTGACTTTAACATGTTAACTAGATTGTACTAGCTCGTCTGTAGCTTTTCGTAAGGGCAAGAGGGGGACACTAGTTGGTATGTTTCTTTTCCTACTAGGGTATGTACCGTGCCGCGACCATGAGTGCCACTCCTAGAGGAGGGTCATATACGGCTAGACAGCTAAAACCTTAGCAGCTAAGACCTATTAGTGCGACTAGCGAAGGGTTACATAGTGAAACTCTATCACACTTCCTAGGTAGAGGTGGTGTGGGCTTTGCAAACCCTGGCATTGGGAATCACGGCTCGGTGGGTAAAGTTGTACAATTTCTACAGAAATATTTAACCTGTTATAACAGTCGTGCTCACGGATACGAGCGATCTGGGTCCTTAATGATTAGTGGTTACTATGGATGGTTGGGAATTGATATAATCTTGATTATTTATTATTACCAATTAGGTTGTGTTTAATCATTAAAGTAGTGATTCAGGATGTTAAAATTTGATCAACTAAAATTGCTAACCGCAGTGAAACCGTGTCTAGCCTTTGAACCTCATAGATCCCTTTGTTATACTTGCTAAGAATGGTGCGCTTACACTTGTTTTACATTCAATGAAAATCCCGGATGGGTAACAAATAATGCATATGAAGAGTTTCTAGAGGATTTCTAGGATTATTAGGGTGATGTCCCCCAGTTGGAGTTCCTGTGGCATTTTGGGCTTAGTTCTCTACTCTATGTAATAATGTTGCCAATGAACAAGACTTGTGATAACTATGTGATGAGATATGCGATGTAATGAAGTACTTTACTTTAATATTATTGCAATTTGAGATTATATGTGTGTTTGGACATCCTGGGCGCACATATATGAGCACTTGGTTTGTTATGCAAAATTGGGCGCGACAAATTGGTATCAAAGCTATAACTGACTGTAGGACGATCAACCTAGTTAGAAATGGGCGTATTTAGGATCACATTATCTTTATTTTTCTACCTTTAATTTACTATAAATTTTTTTTGCTTATATTCTGTCTATTATCTGTTGCAAAAATTATCTTATTATAATACTCAACCTTTTCAATCTTATAGATGGTCCGCACCAAGTTGACAGCCCGCAAGCATACCATTGTGATGCCAACAAGGAGGACAAGGTTCACGCTTGGCAAGCGCGTCCCCCCACACCAAGTTGAGGCTTTAAGGAACATGGTGGAGGAGCCCCAAGAGGAACTGCCTGTGGAGGTACCCATAGAGGAACCTCTGGAGGACATGATGGAGGATGAACCTTGGGATGAGGAGACTGAAGTGGGGCCCATGTATGAGGAGCCCATGGACATAGAAGAATCTGATGCAGAGCCCATGGAGGAAGATGAACAGGGGGGTCAGGATGGGGCTGGTGATCCTAAAGATGGAGATACTTGTCGTGCCTGTTTCCCAAGCCTCCGCCTGAGGGCAACGCTTGATGGGCGGAGGCCTCTACCTCCTCCACACTGTCTGAGACCGCTAGTCTCAACAAGAAGTGAGGTGGAATCCTTGCGCAAGGCTTTGCCCAAAGAACAAGAGGACCATGCTATTACAAAGAAAGCAAATAAAGCTCTTAAGAAAAGAATAAAGAATTTAAGATGCAATATGACATTCTTTGAGATAGCAACTCACATCTCCCTAAGACAAAGGAAACCTCTACTCCCTCCACTAGTTAAGATTGTGGAAAATGTTTTAATCTTGATTTGAATGCCTATTCCACTAACCTTGCAAACATGGAGGCTATGAGAAAGGAAATTGCTAGGCTCAATGAAGTCATTGGAAAAGGGTGGATAGGTAAGACCTAATCCAATGATAAGAAGAATGATGAATCAAAAGGGCCACAATTTAAGCAAGAAAGGCATCCATCAATCATGCATGGGCTTTGTGGCAGAACCGCCTAATCTAATGCCTCATAGGAGTGCTTGTCTTCCATTAGACACTAAGCACTCAAGGGAGGACACTAAATTACTCGGTTCTATCGGGCACACCCCAGGGGAGAACCCAAAATCCACATTTTTGCCATCAGGATCACAAATGAGAGAACAAAGCTTACATCATTCTTAACCATTTCATACATCCCTTTTAGTACAACATCAGAGTATAATAGTTATTGTATAACAGCGGAATGTAATCATATTATCAGAGTTATAAATAATTTAATGTATAGCAGAATTTAAACATGTGATCAGAATTATAGCGGAAATAAACATCTATTAATGATATGATGAAGTATTGATATATAAACTACTACAACAGATTATGAAACTTTCATTTATAAAAACATTTGGTGAGAGTTATAAATAAAAACTAGATCGCGACGTAAAGGAATCCTCGCTGAGCCCACCAGAAGGAATCCACACACAAGGGTCAGCTCTAGCATCAACCTGTCACCTGCAACAGGGAGAATAAAACCCTGAGTACTCAATTGTACTTAGCAAGACTTACCCGACAGGAGAAAAGAAGAGACTCCAAGGATATGCAAGGCTATCTGGCTTGTGGGTTGCATTTACAGGAAGCATTACTAAGCGTGCGTCCTTATATTTGATTTTTATTAAAAGCCGCATTGGTTCATTAACTAACCATTCTATGTAAGCACTTATGCTACTTTTAAGCAGGTGGTAAGCAATCAGATTTCCTTTTCCATCTTTCATCTTTCATCTTCAGTTCTTACTACGATGCTAAACCGCAGACAAGCCGTACCGGATAGCCCGGCGATTCACGAATCAATGCCCCTAGCTGGGTACCCCGAAAACACACGCCCGCTTGTACCCTAGGCACAAGCAGGACCAACCCATCACCCTCCTATCCCGGGTATCCAGGTCCCTGTCCAAACTAGGACTCCAAGCCCCCGCCCCTGAGTCTCGGACTCAATGCGGTGCAAGCACCTCCTCCACCAAAACAAACCCTAACAATCGGTCTGGAAAGAGCCGGATCCGTGACAAGAGAGCAACAAGTCTTCCAAGCGCCCATACACAAGTATGTGCTCGGGATAATAAGTCTATGACATGCCTAGAGTCATATGCAACGATCGGTCCTTAACCGACCAGACAGGGAAAAAATAGTGTAACCAAGCTATGCCCCGTGTCCACGGCGACACAACTCCTTACACTCACCAATACCCAAACCATATCCCTGCCCGGTCACCATTTTCCTTTCCACCATTTTGATATTTTCCAAGTGATAGTAATCCAATAATATATTTCCGATCTCTCACGAGTGACAGGCAATCACTCGACTTCTACCGGAGTCCTATAGCATAGCATTCTACATGATCCTGTCATACTAGTAAGACTCATAGGAATAAAGATATATATGCAAGTGGGTTTCATTCAACTCCTTAAACTTAATGCACAAATATAATTTAAATTGCAGAAAAGTAGAGGTTATGCACCGGGGCTTGCCTAGGTAAAATATAACCAAAAGTTAGCATTCCATCTTCGTGATATGATCACCATAGCATCATCTTTCAGCTACTCTAGTTGATCCCACGATCCACCATCGTTCCTATTATGATATGTATTGATGCAAATGCATAGATGTAAATAATCAACGACAGCCGAAATTCTTAGAAATCCAATCACGCTTCCAAAAGTACCATTTCTCCAGCAACTCCCGATGACTCCACAATCCATCGACGTCCCTCCGTCGACGTCGAACTCGTGGTACTCGGCAAACAGACACAATTAAATATTCACATAAATTCAACTGCGTTCCAAAAATTATGAAACTTTATGGATAGGTGGGGTTCAATTTTAGATGAATTTAGGAAGAAGAAGTGATGGAATCGGAGTTAGCATAGTGGAGATATTAATTGTGCAAGGTGGCCGCTAATTAATCACGAGGAGAGAAAATGAAACGTGACTAATGGCCATGAGCTGCCGCTGGTTATTAGAAAGGGAAAAGGAATAAGGAAATTGGTGGAGTGGATTAATGGCTCATGACTCTTGACTTTATGTGTATAGGAGCTGAGTTGGTTCTCGGCTTTGCTACTAGCACATGGCATAGGACAAGCTGCTGCTGTGGACTTAAATAAAGAGCAGAGTGGGTATACGGCTAGGATTCTTCGAGAGAGACACAGAGAGCATCGGGCGTTTGTGCTCCTCAGCTTGTCCACCATGGACAGCTACTGGACTTTCGCCTGATGGCGATTCTAGCCATGACTTCCAAATCTAAGGGCATGGGGAGGTAGAAGGGAGGTAGGGGATGTATGGGGACTATCTACCTTGGTCAATTGCAGCTCGAGGAAGGAGATCAACAGAGCTCAGCCTTCACAGGAAAGAACAGAGAAACTCGATTTAGATAGTAAGATGGTGAGCGGCGGAGTGGGATGTCTCAGCAGGCTTGGCGTATCCTTTATAGGCAGGAGATGCGAAGGCGCGACAGCGATGCGTCGTAAGGTTAGCGGCTAACTAGCTTGCTTAAAGGTGATAAAATGTTGCTGCGAACGACGGGATGCTCTGGTTGAACAGTGTTTCCACGCTGCTATGGTGTTTTCCCACGACGCTACAGTACTTTCCATGTCGCTACAGTGTTTTCTACGTGACCTGGTCAGTGTTGCCTCGTGCTACAGAGATTTTCATGGGTACTTCAGTGCCCGATGTGCAAGACAGTGCCGGACGCAGTGAACCGTGTTGGATTTCAGGCGATGGACTTGAGTGGTATTTCGATGTGTCAACTGGGCTAGTTGATTCATGATAGACTTGGACTCGAGTGTGTTCTTGTCGTGCCAATGGGACTGATCAGCAATAAAGAGTGTATGTGTGCTAATTAAATTAAGAAGGGAGAAGAAGAAGATCATTCGCAGACTAGCTCAAGACGAACAAGCAAGGAGACGTGTGCGGCTTGGTTACTTTTTAAACACGACGGTAGGATGGCCAGGCCCAACGTGGCCGGCAGGGCGTGCCGGTTGGCACGGACAAGACCATGGCCGTAGAGACAAGCAAGGTAGGCAATCAGAGAAACAGAGACAAGCAGTGAGGGAGGAAAAACAAGGAGCGGCTCGGCAAATGTAGACAAAAGTAATCAAGTCAAAGAGAAACAAAGCAAAAGCCAGAGAGCATGGATGCGGATGGATGAGGAGACTTTGCAATGCAGCAAATTGCAGGGCCACGATGAGAACGAGACAGTAATCGAAAGTAATGCCAGGCGAGTATGGTGCACGCCGAAAAAAATAAACGAAGCTGCTGCGCTCTCTTTCTCGTCAGTTCGTGCTTAACAAAATAAACCCGTGAGTTTATATATATGTATCATTCTATTTATTAATGGATTTTATTTTATTTATAAAAGTTGATTTTCATGCTTAATCTAACCGAACAAAACGTTCTCTAGAATCATCGTCGAACATTCCTGAATATTTCTACGCACTGCGTAATTTATCTTGAGTGTTTATTTGAGTCCACGAAACTAAGTCACACGGGATTCACTTGTCGCAGCAAGTACGTTTTAAATTAAAAACCCAAGAAACTCATTTCGGAAATTTTTCTTAGGCCTAAATCGCGGTGCTAAATAAACTCGTAACACCAGGGGTGTTACAACCAACCCCCCTTAAAAAGAATCTCGTCCTGAGATTCGAAGCTAGAACTAGAAGGGAAAACGTGATTATATTTCGTAGATCAGAGATTACACGAAAGATTACACTACTTCGAATACTCAACCACACAGGGATCTAGGGATACATGGTTAAGAGCAACCTGGTACAACTGAGACTTAATCTAGAAGTCGAGATAGACGAGGGCAATGAAGAAACAACAAGATAATGATTATCCAAAACATAGCGTAGCACCAACAGATCAAAAAACAGTCGACTGAGAAGTAAAACATCACGAACCCTAAGATCGAGCTATCCAAAGGTAGACTTGAACTTCTCTGAAAACCAGATCCCTTCTTCTCTTCAGGTTACACCATCACCTCAAACTGGCGAACCTAGCTTCACAAGGTCAACTAGATTTTATAGCTCTGCTCCGTATGCGAGGAGAATGGGGATGAAGAAGAAGAGCAAGGACCAAGGGTATCTTATAGTGGCGAACAGAGGTGGAGCACAAATCACCGACAGTGGAGGTGGAGTGGATGGGATACACAGATGGTTCATGCTGTGAAGATAAGATCAGACATGGTGCGCTTCATGCGTGAGCGGTAGGGGGGGAAATAAAGGAGATGAGAGGGGTCCGCTCAAGGAGAAAGGCGTGCGAGCGGTCGTGTCACCAAAAGAAGAGAGAAAGGAGAGGGAAGGGGAAATGAGGGGGGGTCCGGTATAGGAAACGACGGTGCGGGGTAGAGAGCCGACCGGATGCTAGGAAAAGGAAAAGTGCACGGTGCACAAGGACGGCGAGTGTGGCAAAATGCTACGGCCACGCAAGAAAGGGAAGCTAAAGGGCCTGACACAGACGGTGTTCACAAGGCATGCAACGAAATAACTCGGCATACATAGCGTGGTCAACTAAACACAGGGCTTGGGACATGACATCCACTCAGGCTTTTACAAGCACTCCCTACTACTCAAGACTATCCTTCCTTACTACTCTTCTTTTCTTTCCTTTACTCGACCACGTCCGTCTTTCATGTAGACTAATACCATGCCATACTTTCTTCCTCCAAAACCACCTCCTCTTGCTTACTTTGAGAGAACACTAATTCATCGACCCGTTGTGGATGTCCTGTTTAAACACCTGAACATTTTCAAGAAAATTATTTGTAGCAAAAGTGGTATGGCGGTGTAACTTAGTAAAGGTACTTGGTTAACAACCTCGATACCAGCGCGTGCCGAGCAGCGTCACCATGTGGCAGTTGTTCCACAGGGAGCCCTCAGTTTTGTCGCAGCACCATAAGCTTTTAACCAGGCAACTATTACCAACTTACATGCCATGAAAGCGGTGGGGGTCATAGACCACAGAGTAAGGGGAGTATTGCAAGGGAAAAATTTAAACAACAAAGGTTCCCTCCACAACAAGGGACAAGGAATACAAATCCAACGACGGATTTGTTTTAAAGAGATTCAAGTGTTTTGCTGGGACATCCATAATTAGTCGATACAGTGTCCTATGTTCATGGCTAATCTGCTGGCATCTAAATGTCAACTTCTCTTGCAACCCGCTTAATTTCGCCCATGAAAACTCTTAAGCACACCTAATGAACTTAAGGTAGATGAACACAATAAACACAGTGAACTAAATAAAATGCATGTTCCAACGGTCTTATATGGGTACATCATACAGGCATTTAGGCTCCCATTCACGATACAACATTCACCTTCCCTACTGCCGGACGATCTCAATAACTACGGACGAACAACAACGGCACGAACACAATACCGGAGGACAGCAACGAAAAAAACTACTACTACAGGTACAGCATCCCAAGGCCACTAATCTACATCTTCTCATGGCAATGGCTAAGTGAGAGGAATTAAGGGCTCTACTTCTGACACTTCTGAGGGTGGAGGTGTTGGCGGCACTGCCACATCGGTCTCCTTCCTTTAGGCAAGTGGATAGGGATCCCTTCCAAGATCAGGGCATCCTACCTTTCAGCAGCCAGCGTCCTCCGCTTGGCCCTAGTGACAAGATAGGCCTCACGCAGCTGATGGACATGCTAGTCTTCAGCCTCCTTCAGAGCTTCCGATATGACAGTCTCCCGGCTCTCAGCAGCTGCAGCACTGGCATGCGCTTCATCGAGCTACACCTCGAGCATACGGGTGAAGATCTCGGCCTCCTTGGCTCGACTGAGGCAGATCCTCAGTTCCAAGGCTTGCCAGTCGTACTACTCATCCAGAGCAAGCAGGTACATGGTCAAGTGTACCACGGTAGGACTGTCCTCTTGCGCATCCCGCCCTTGCAAGGCCTCCATGCGAGCCCTCCATGACTGCCGATTCCTGTCCAAAGGTGGAAAGAACCGCATGGGGGTACGGGCAATGGGCTCCTCATAGATCTGGTAGAGGTACCGCAAGGCTTTGCGGGCCACAACCTAGTAGGTGTCGACGAAGTGAAACCCGATTGCAGTCACACTCTAGGCTTCAGTGAGGTCGGGGAACTCCTCACTCTTCCCGATGTAGACGGTAACCTCACACCGCTCGGTGCCATGCTCCTCATACTCACGGCCCTCATACTTGGGACGATCTTTGACTCTGAGCTTTTGCAGGGTGGTATGCATGATTTTGGGAAAACCCTCAACATTCAAGCAGTAACTACTAACCCAGGCTCCTGCCATTTCTAGCGGTGGTGGTGAGGAAGGATGAGCAAAAAACTAGCTCAAGGAAAAGCTAAGCGAGCTAAAGTGCGCTGAGTGGTGATACCAATGGCTAAGTCAGGCTCTGCTTATAAAGGCAGAGCGCTCAGTGGTCCTGGCGTGGTTCACCAGGGTTCCCGCGTGAGATCACTACGATGAATCGACCAAATTCCGCGTGTTCAAGGCGAGCGACGTTCGAGGCCATTACTGACTAGTACGACTGCAGGGCAAGGGTCCGACAAGAGCACATAAAAGGGGTATGGGGAGACATGGGTAACGACAGGCATGAAACCACAGGTGAACACAGAACACAAAGCCACAGTGCAGACCTAACTATGGAACAGGAACGAGTTAGTCATGACACCTATGGATGGTGTATCTACAAGCAATACGAGCGCTACAATGCATAAACAGGATATGCATGAATGCACATCCTATACATCCTTCCATTGTTCCCAGCATATAGGGCAATCGTTCTCATATTTTTGGCACAACGTTCTCTCCCTATAGCTAGTTAATACTATCGAACTATGCTCGAGTCAATGTCCTACGGAAAACTTGATTAAGCCTATCTAAGTCAGCAGAGTGCCATCTATCCTGGATACATAACCATAGTAATAGGGCTACTTATATAACTTCGCATGTAAACGTCCTAACTTTTTGCAAAAACAGGTTGTCAAATTTTAGCTTAGAAAAGGATTTGAAAGCTTTATTTCCTCATTTATGCTCTGATACCACCTGTGGCAGAACCGCCTAATCTAATGCCTCACAGGAGTGCTTGTCTTCCATTAGACACTAAGCACTCAAGGGAGGACACTAAATTACTCAGTTCCGTCGGGCACACCCCAGGGGAGAACCCGAAAATCCACATTTTTGCCATCAGGATCACAAATGAGAGAACAAAGCTTACATCATTCTTAACCATTTCATACATCCCTTTTAGTACAACATTAGAGTATAATAGTTATTGTATAACAGCGGAATGTAATCATATTATCAGAGTTATAAATAATTTAATGTACAACGGAATTTAAACATGTGATCAGAATTATAGCGGAAATAAACATCTATTAATGATATGATGAAGTATTGATATATAAACTACTACAACAGATTATGAAACTTTCATTTATAAAAACATTTGGTGAGAGTTATAAATAAAAACTACGATCGCGACGTAAAGGAATCCTCGCTGAGCCCACCAGAAGGAATCCACACACAAGGGTCAGCTCTAGCATCAACCTGTCACCTGCAACAGGGGGAATAAAACCCTGAGTACTCAATTGTACTCAGCAAGACTTACCCGATAGGAGGAAAGAAGAGACTCCAAGGATATGCAAGGCTATTTGGCTTGTGGGTTGCATTTACAGGAAGCATTACTAAGCGTGCGTCCTTATATTCGATTTTTATTAAAAGCCGCATTGGTTCATTAACTAACCATTCTATATAAGCACTTATGCTACTTTCAAGCAGGTGGTAAGCAATCAGATTTCCTTTTCCATCTTTCATCTTTCATCTTCAGTTCTTACTATGATGCTAAACCGCAGACAAGCCGTACCGGATAGCCCGGCGATTCGCGAATCAATGCCCCCAGCTGGGTACCCCGAAAACACACGTCCTGCTTGTACCCCAGGCACAAGCAGGACCAACCCATCACTCTCCTGTCCCGGGTGTCTAGGTCCCCGTCCAAACTAGGACTCCAAGCCCCCGCCCCTGAGTCCCGGACTCAGTGCGGTGCAAGAACCTCCTCCACCAAAACAAACCCTAACAGTCGGTCTGGAAAGAGCCGGATCCACGACAAGAGAGCAACAAGTCTTCCAAGTGCCCATACACAAGTATGTGCTCGGGATAATAAGTCTGTGACCTGCCTAGAGTCATATGCAACGATCGGTCCTTAACCGACCAAACAGGGAAAAAATAGTGTAACCAAGCTATGCCCCGTGTCCACGGCGACACAACTTCTTACACTCACCAATACCCAAACCATATCCCTGCCCGGTCACCATTTTCCTTTCTACCATTTTGATATTTTCCAAGTGATAGTAATCCAATAATATATTTCCTATCTCTCGTGAGTGACAGGCAATCACTCGACTTCTACCGGAGTCCTATAGCATAGCATTCTACACGATCCTGTCATACTGTAAGACTCATAGGAATAAAGATATATATGCAAGTGGGTTTCATTCAACTCCTTAAACTTAATGCACAAATATAATTTAAACTGCAGAAAAGTAGAGGTTATGCACCGGGGCTTGCCTAGGTAAAATATAACCAAAAGTTAGCATTCCATCTTCGTGATATAATCACCATAGCATCATCTTTCAGCTACTCTAGTTGATCCCACAATCCACCATCGTTCCTATTATGATATGTATTAATGCAAATGCATAGATGTAAATAATCAACGATAGCCGAAATTCTTAGAAATCCAATCACGCTTCCAAAAGTACCATTTCTCCAGCAACTTCCGATGACTCCACAATCCATCGACGTCCCTACGTCGACGTCGAACTCGTGGTACTCGGCAAACGGACACAATTAAATATTCACATAAATTCAACTGTGTTCCAAAAATTATGAAACTTTATGGATAGGTGGGGTTCGATTTTAGATGAATTTAGGAAGAAGAAGTGATGGAATCGGAGTTAGCATAGTGGAGATATTAATTGTGCAAGGTGGCCGCTAATTAATCACGATGAGAGAAAATGAAACGTGATTAGTGGCCACGAGCTGCCGCTGGTTATTAGAAAGGGAAAAGGAATAAACAAATTGATGGAGTGGATTAATGGCTCATGACTCTTGACTTTATGTGTATAGGAGCTGAGTTGGTTCTTAGCTTTGCTACTAGCACATGGCATAGGACAAGCTGCTGCTGTGGACTTAAATAAAGAGCAGAGTGGGTATACGGCTAGGATTCTTGGAGAGAGACACAGAGAGCACCGGGCGTTTGTGCTCCTCAGCTTGTCCACCATGGACAGCTGCTGGACTTTCGCCTGATGGCGATTCTAGCCATGACTTCCAAATCTAAGGGCATGGGGAGGTAGAAGGGAGGTAGGGGATGTATGGGGACTATCTACCTTGGTCAATTGCAGCTCGAGGAAGGAGATCAACAGAGCTCAGCCTTCCCAGGCAAGAACAGAGAAACTCGATTTAGAGAGTAAGATGGTGAGCGGCGGAGTGGAATGTCTCGGCAGGCTTGGCGTATCCTTTATAGGCAGGAGATGCGAAGGCGCGACAGCGATGCGTCGTAAGGTTAGCGGCTAACTAGCTTGCTTAAAGGTAATAAAACGTTGCTGCGAACGACGGGATGCTCCGGTTGAACAGTGCTTCCACGCTGCTACGGTGTTTTCCCATGACGCTACAGTGCTTTCCACGTCGCTACAGTGTTTTCTGCGTGACATGTGCGCTCCGTGAAAGACTCAATGGACAGTGTTGACTCGTGCTACAGTGATTTTCACGGTGCTACAGTGTCAACGTGCAAGACGGTGCCGGACGCAGTGAACCGTGTTGGATTTCATGCGATGGACTTGAGTGGTATTTCGACGTGTCAACTGGGCTAGTTGATTCATGATAGACTTGGACTCGAGTGTGTTCTTGTCGTGCCAACGGGACTGATCAGCAATAAAGAGTGTATGCATGCTAATTAAATTAAGAAGGGAGAAGAAGAAGATCATTCGCAGACTAGCTCAAGACGAACAAGCAAGGAGACGTGTGCGGCTCGGTTACTTTTTAAACACGACGGTAGGACGGCCAGGCCCAACGTGGCCGGCAGGGCGTGTCGGTTGGCACGGACAAGACTGCGGCCGCAGAGACAAGCAAGGCAGGCAATCAGAGAAACAGAGACAAGCAGTGAGGGAGGAAAAACAAGGAGCGGCTCGGCAAATGTAGACAAAAGTAATCAAGTCAAAGAGAAACAAAGCAAAAGCCAGAGCGCATGGATGCGGATGGTTGAGGAGACTTTGCAATGCAGCAAATTGCAGGGCCACGATGAGAACGAGATAGTAATCAAAAGTAATGCCAGGCGAGTATGGTGCACGCCGAAAAAAATAAACGAAGCTGATGTGCTCTCTTTCTCGTCAGTTCGTGCTTAACAAAATAAACCCGTGAGTTTATATATATGTATCGTTCTATTTATTAATGGATTTTATTTTATTTATAAAAGTTGATTTTCATGCTTAATCTAACCGAACAAAACGTTCTCTAGAATCGTCGTCGGACATTCCTGAATATTTCTACGCACTGCGTAATTTATCTTGAGCGTTTATTTGAGTCCACGAAACTAAGTCACACGGGATTCACTTGTCACAGCAAGTACGTTTTAAATTAAAAACTCGAGAAACTCATTTTTGAAATTTTTCTTAGGCCTAAATCGTGGTGCTAAATAAACTCGTAACACCAGGGGTGTTACAAGCTTGGACACACAAAAGGAGCCAAGACAAATGGAAGAAGAATAGTGAATGGCTATGAGTGTGTGCAGTTTGAAAGGAAGGGCAAAATTGGTACAAATCAACCTGCACAAACCGCGGCAGTGCCGCGTCCCGCAAAAATGGGAAAGCTACCAATTCTGCTCTTGATCAAACTAAGCCCAAGAAGAAGGTGTACCAGGAGAAATATGTTTTTCAGATGCCTAAGGAATCAATGTGGGCCACAAAAAATAAGTATGCCTATCAACCAAAGACTTATGCACCTCAACAAAGTTTGACATCATGCTTTGTTTTAAGGAACAACAGCAGTGGAAAAGTGGTTGCAAAAATATATTGGAAAGGAAACCAACATATATAAGAATACTTCTATTTTGGTTCCTAAGATTTTTGTGACTAACATGCAAGGCCCCAAGTCAAATTGGGGACGTAAATCTAGCAACTAAACTTGTTTTGTAGGCATACTCCTCTGATGGATCAAGTTAGGTGCTTGATAGTAGATGTACAAATCATATGACCGGAGAAAGGAGTATGTTCTCATCATATTCCCTGATGACATACTCAAATGAAAATATTGTCTTTGGAGATAGTTCAAAAGGGGTGTGATTGGTCTCGATAAAGTTGCCATAAACCTTGAGCATTCAATTACAAATGCATTATTTGTTGATTCGTTGAATTACAATTTGTTGTCCGTTTCTCAATTGTGTGAGATGGGCTACAATTATCTCTTTTTGGATAAGGGTGTGGAAGTCTTTAGAAGGGAGGATTCCTCTATTGTCTTTACGGGTCAATTAAAGAATAAGCTTTACTTAGTTGATTTCAACAAAAATAAAGCTAAGCTTGAAACTTATTTGGTGGTAAAATCTAGTATGGGTTGGCTTATTGTCTTGCGAGATCACACCAACCACGTTTGTGGTGTGGCGGCCACCGTGTACTGAATGGAACAAGGCCCATGACAGTTCGGCCGGAAGCTTGATAGTGAAGACGACACGGAGCTGTCTGGGAGAGGCTTGCCGAAAGGCATACCGGAGACCCACTTGCACGTGGGGAATGCCTAGAGCTATCCACGGAGTTACCCAACCAGGAGCTTAACCCTTGCGAGTGATTCCTTACGAGGGGCTCCAACAAGAACTAGAAAAAACTTGCATGCTTCTCGATACCTCGAACGGGGACGTGTCACATGGCCCTACACCCTTTGTCTATTCGACACTCGAGTAAAGCTCGGACGAATGGACCAAGAATTAGAGCGTGTTTAGTTCCCACCCCAAAATCCAAAAAAGTACTACAATACCCATCACATCGAATCTTACGATACATGTATGGAGCATTAAATGTAGACAAAAAAAAACTAATTGCACAGTTTGGTTGGAAATTGTGAGACGAACGTTTTGAGCCTAATTAGTCCACGATTAAACACTATTTGCCAAATAAAAACGAAAGTGCTACAGTAGCTCAAATTCACAAATTTGGGCAACTAAACACGCCCTTACCGTTTATTTTACTGCCTGTGTTGTTTTACTGGTGTGTGTGGTCGCCCACTCGGACATGGTTGTGGTGCAGGCATGAAAATTTGAATTTGAAAAGGGAGCGCCGAAAGTACCACGCAATTTGGAATTTTAAATACACGAGCTACGACTTCTTAAAATAGTGCCCCGCCGGCCGCAGCCTAGCGGGAAACGGCTATAAAACGAAGGCCGAACTGCTCGGTCGTCTCGTCACCGACACCAACGATAGTAGGCTTAGGCCTCGTTCACTTTGTAAAAAAAGTGAACCCGATGGATAGTACCACTTTCATTTTATTTGGTAAATATTGTTCAATCGTGGACCAACTAGGCTCAAAAGATTCATCTCGTGATTTCCAACTAAATTGTATAATTAGTTATTTTTTTACCTACATTGAATACTCCATGCAAACGGCTAAAAATTAATGTGATGGAAAGAGAGTAAAAAAACTTGGAATTTGGATGGCATCTAAACGAGGCGTTAAGTTCAAACGCTGCATTGCCGCCCAGGGAAAAGAAAAACTTTCTAGGGCGCGTTTAGATGAAAAATTTTTTGGATTTTGGCTACGGTAGCACTTTCGTTTGTATTTGGCAATTAGTGTCTAATTATGGACTAATTATGTTTGAAAGTTTCGTCTCGTGATTTATCACCTAACTATGCAATTAATTTTTTTCGTCTACATTTAATACTCCATGCATGTGTCGTAAGATTCGATATGATGAGTAGTATAAAAAAAATTTAGGAACTAAACAGGCCCCCTGGTCCCTACGATCAGGCACCTGGTCCCTGTCTCCCCTGTGACTGAGCATCGCATGGATCGGCGCTATTCTGGGCTAACCAAGGTAGGCTTCAGTGTCCTAGCGTGCAACTCGGTGCTCGCCGTCTGCAAATCCTGGGGCGACGCAGGCGCCGTCACGTTCGTGCTCGTCGCGGACGCGGCCCTCGTCCTCCTCTTCGTCTGCCTCCGTGAGTTCGAGCGTCGCCGCAGCAGGGCAGGGTGCGGCAGGGTCAAGGCCGTGGTGTGGGCGCTCACCGCGCTGCTGACGGCGATGTTCACGTCCAGGGTGGCTCCGCTCATGCCGCCGCCGGTGGACGCCCTGGTCTGGGGCATGGCCGTGGCCACGGCCGCCGGCAGGCTGTGGGCCTTGTTCTTCAACTAGTTAGTACTAAGTCGCAGTCGTGCATGATCTGTATTTGCCTGTCGTCGCTTTACAGAATCCTATTCCTTCTTTCGTCTGCTCGGTTTCTTCTTCTGGAACTGGATTCCACATCATTACGTTCGTAGCTCGACAAATAAAAGTCGAACGTCGTCTTGAATCTTGGTAGTCGCTGTAGTTCAATGAGCGTCGGCTTGATGGAGAGAGAGCCGCGTCGGAAGGGGCAAGGTGCCGACTGCCGAGGCAACACTGCAGTGCTCTACGGAACTCAGATTTTTTTTATTCTGAGGCGCGCAAATGATGCGGTGGCGCACCGTTTACAATAATTTCCCTCTTTCCTTGTGGTGGAAATTTGGTTATCAAGCAACATCATAGGTACCGTCTGTACCGGATTGTTGAAATCTAGGGCATCGATTTTAGGAACACATCCTACATTCCAATAGAATATGTGAATACCGAAGTTTTAGAATTCCTGTCGGGTGTGGCTAGCGCCCGGACGTTCGGACGGACGCGCATGTCCCGGATGCCCGCGCAGCCCGCTCCCGTCCTCCTTCGCCCCGACCCCGTCCGTTTTCGTCACCCCCCATGCACGCACTTCGCCCCGCCTCTGCCCGCTGGTCTCCCTTGACCCCCTCCTCTCCCTCCTTGCGGGCAGCACTTAGGAGCCGGAATGAGCAGCTGAGAACGAGCACGCCCCCAACACGCTACGACCGCAACACCACCATCCACCGGCCCCTAGTGGCACCGTCCATCACCCCCCCCCCCCCCCCCCCCCCCCCCCCCGCGCGCCACGCCCAACCCGCTCGAACCCGGCCATAGATGAAACATTTGAATACAACATACGTCTGAAAAAATGGATGAAACATTTAGAACACACCTGCAACATGGGTGTAAAACACACGAAACATCCATATTTGCAACTCGCAACATGAAACCATTTGCTGCAACATAAGACTGAAACAACTGAAATATTTAAAATATATTTGTTTCTGTTTAGCACCCACCCCTAGGGAGGCGTGTTCGGACGCAAAGTTAGAGACGGACGGCATACAGGAAGTATTGCAATCGGAACGATACCCCAGCAGACATGTAATTTGATGCATTGCATTGATCAGTGAAGGTGGACCACATGTGCGTGGCTACATACGTATCAGTAAACTATGCCGGTCGGCTTTGCCGACATGGTCCGCACGTGGTCGGTGCCGCGTCTGGTACGTCCGTACGTGGCACAGGCCCACAGCACTACACACGTGGCGGCGGTGTCATCATCGTTATCCCCGTCGCGGCCCATACCGAGAAAAGAGAGGAGCTGGTGCTCCAGTGCAAGCCCAACATCGTTTTCAGCGTGGGTCATCATCCTTTGAGATGTTGTATAGATACGCGGCCCATAAGCTACCTTCTGTAGTACGAGTACCATTGCCATCCTTCGTGGTTGGGAAGGGGGATGCAGGAGGGTTGGCGGCTAGTGGGACCCCAGAGGAGTGGGGAGCTAGAGGAAATGAACTAATCGAGTAGGAGCCACCTTGACCCTGAAGATAGGCTCAATGGGGGGAGAGAGGAGAGAGAGAATGCGACGGGTAAGAAGAGAGATATGGTTTTGGGCGGAGTGGAGAGATGATGAAGAAAAGAATAAAAAAAAACACAATGATAGTTGTAGTCTAGATTTATTGTTGATCTACAAAATTATCTCCTTCAATAATCTAAAAAGAGTATTGGGACAACCATATTACCAATCTGTTGTGGAGTTGTAACTGGATCTACTGGGGATGCTCTTATCAATTACTTCCTCCGTCTAAGAAAGATTGCAAGTACAGGTTACGTGTCGGCAAAAGTAGTTCACGTTTGATCAAATTTCGAGTGAATATTATTTATATTTATGACTCCAAATTAATATATTGTGAAAATACATTTCATAATTAATCTAATGATATTTATTTGATATTAATAAATATTAATATATTTTAATCTATAATTAGTTAAACTTAAGATTAAAAAAAACGTGATACTATGCTAGAATTTTATTCCTCGTGGATAGAGGGAGTATTCGGTTAGGCCACCCACGTGGTCTGGGCACCGAGCGGCGGAGCATATCCCAATACCAAGAGGGGCCTGGATTGCTCATTCCAACATGAAACCATCGTGACATATCTTGGCCATTAAACTTCTGCTCAACCAAGTTGCCTCCACTATCCTCCGTCCCTATGTGCACCCAAAGCCGCCTGCACAAACTGCGTGTAATTGGTTGATTATTGGTTCAACAAGTGTATCCCGAGCCCATCTGATTTCGATGGCCTTAGGTCAGATAATGGCCTGTTCGCTTCGCTGAAAAAAAAACGAGTAAAAACACTATTTCGGTTGATTTATTATGAGAAAAAAACACTGTTTCGACTGAAGAAATAAACTGAAAAATATGGATTATAAGAGAAGCGAACAGGGCCCGTGTTTTTAATCAGGTTTATTAGGCAACGGCCACCGACCAAACAGACGATCGAAACTATTCTATGGTACTATCTGGACGATTCTCGGATGCTTGACATATTATTTATTTTTTTCAATTTTGAGGATGACTCTTGAGCTCTTGCTTTACTTTTGGCAGATACACATGATGCTTGAAAGTTTACCGTGTGACGACGGTGGTGGGATGCACATGAGTCATGTATAATTTCACAAAAATAAAATTATTTGCTAAGTCTCTCCGTGTTTCAAGGTTTATTATTTAATACTCAATTAGAGATTAATTCAAGGGATGTCTTTTCATCTGTCTCTCTAACCGTTCACATAAGCTTTGTATATATATATGTACGCAGAGAACGATTTGCATCCATCGCTCTCCCTCGTCCTCTATCTTCTAACAACTCTATACGCGACTTATCAAGAACACGGGGCGTACATCCCGGGGAGGAAAAAAACAAGAAAAAGAAAAGAAACGACGTGCTCTGATGCTTGGCTTGTCCTCTCCTGAGTCCTGAAAGCGATCGACCCACATGAAAGTAACGGACGATGGGCACATGGAAGCTTATCCAGCGGTCAGTCAAGCACACTGCTGCAAAGCATATCCGGACATCTTGACCAGCGACAATGTAAATGGCGAAATTGACGACGTATACTCCCTCAGTCTCGAAAAAGAAAAACGTGTTTGGGTAAGGGTTACCAATGTGTTTTTGTCTTTCACTGATGTGTTTTTGTCAATTCCTCTGATAGACTGAGTCTATAAGGGTTTGCTGGTGGAGGCCCCCCTCTCTCTACTATGCTTTCTTGCTGTATCGTTTGGGCCTGTGGGGTTACGCTGGTAATTCTAGAATTACCGGCCAGTCCTTTATAAAAAAAAAACTCTGCTTCTGCTTAATAAAATTCGTGTCTCCGGTAGTTCGAGAAAAAAAACGTTACCAGATACGTTAACGGTCAAAATTTTCTCAACTTTAATTAGATTTATACAAAATGTGTGCAACATTTATATCCCTCAATAAGTTTATTATTAAAATATATTCAACGATCTATCTAACTATACCAATCATATATTATAAATATTAATATTCTTTTATATATAGTTAGTCAAAGTAAAAAAAAAGTTGACTTCTTGAGAAGTCGGAATGACTTCTATTTTAAAACAGAGGGTACTTGAAAGGTGTAATAGGTTTATGAATTGCATCGTATGCACAGTGCTTAGTGCAATTGACGGTCCTATTCAGCTGATCTTAAAGCCGGACCGAATCTGATTCGTTAATAGAGAAAAATACCGTCGAACAAGCCCGACAACCAGAGCAGAGCTTTCAATGTACGATATACGCCACCCTCCGCGATTTCCATGAAACTCGCCTGACGACGTCACGTGGTCGGGGGTCCTATCCAGAACATGTACTACGCCGCCTATAAACAAGTCTGTGAGCAGCTGGGGTGGGCGCAGCGGCTTTGCTACACCCGGTGCCGGTTTAGTTCCCAAAAATTTATAAATTTTTTTAAATTTTTTTTTATCATATCGAATTTTTAGACTCATGCATAAAATATTAAATATAAATAAAAAATAAAACTAATTATATAGTTTAGATGAAATTCACGAGATAAATCTTTTAAGCCTAATTAGACTATGATCGAATACTAATTGTCAAATAACAATAAAAATGCTACAGTACTATTTTTCAAAAAATTTCGTCAACTAAACACGGCCCTACACAATCTCCTCCAATCGACACGTCAGTCTTAACGACATTCCGGTATGGTTTAGTTCCTAAAATTTTTCAACATAATCTGTTACATCGAATCTTACGGTACATGCATAAAGTATTAAATATAGATGAAAAAAAATTAATTATACAGTTTGGTTGGAAATCGCGAGACGAATGTTTTAAGACTAATTAGTCCATGATTAGCCATATGTGCTACAGTAACTAAAATGCGCTAATGATGGATTAATTAGACGTAATAAATTCGTCTCGCAGTTTCCATACGAGCGCTAATGATGGATTAATTAGGCTTAATAAATTCGTCTCGCAGTTTCCAGACGAACTATGTAATTAGTTTTTTTTATCAGTATCCGAAAACCTCTTCCGATATCCCCGAAACACCCGATGTGACGTCCAAAAATTTTTATTTCGTAAACTAAACACACACTTCATATTGTCCATCTTACACTACTCCTGTATAAAAACTCCTGGTTCATGTCCGAACGGGCGAGACTAGCTTGTCTTATAGTCATTCCACTGCTCGAGTCAAACAGAGTTTCCACGTACACTCAAGCACGTACTCCGCGAGCTCTCTGGTATACCTGGCTGCCGAATTCAGGCTTGAGCACACACTGCCACTGCCGGGGACTGCCCATGGCGGACAACAACAACCGGGGGCAGACCTTGATCGCCGGCGCGGGCCTCGGCGTGCTCACCGTCAACTCGGGCCTCGCCATCTACCGCGCCAGGGGCGACGTGGCGTCCGCCCTCTTCGTCGCGGCCTCGTACCTACTCCTGCTGCTCCTCTTCGCCTGCCTCCGCGCGTACGAGCGCGCGGCGCCAGGGTCCCCCGCCAGGGAGCGGGCCAGGCGCGCCGCGTGGCCCGTCACCGCGCTGCTCACCCTGGCCTTTGCGTGGAAGGTGGCCGCGGTCATGCCGTCGCATGTCGCGGCCGGCGTCGTCTGGGGTCTGGCCGTCGCCACCACCGCCGGTGGCTTCTTCGCGCTCTTCCTGCAGGCCTGAAGAGTAAAGACATGACATAGGCGGTTCGTCAGGGCCAGGCTGCCAGCGGGAGGAATTCTTCTTCTGTGCTGTAGATAGTGCGTCATATGTGTGTGCAGTGTGCCTACCGAGTACCTATGCGGTAGGGATTGCAACGGAGCGGATTCGGATAGGACGGAGTCTTTGTGCATCTGAATCCGAAACCCGAAACCAAAACCCAAAACCGCACCGAACACCGACTCGAGTGATAAACCGTCCCCAAAACTAAACCCGTGGATAACCGAAACCCGAATGGATACCTGAAACCCGCTTTGTATGACAGCATAGTAAAAGAAACAATGACTTTCTATAAACATATGCATGATATATAGACACATATTCACATGTAGAAACAAGAGGCGACAAATAATAAATATTTTTATGAGTCAACTTAAAATAAATTTAATAATATAAGTAAACAAATTATTATTAGCATATTATAAAACATGAGTTTTAATTCAAAATGATTTATTTCGGATATCCATCGGATATCCACGGGTTGAAAACCGAACCCAATTGATTTTAGGGCCCCGAACCCAAAAACCATGGATAAGAAATCATCCCCGAACCTAAACCCGCAACACCGACCCGCAGATATCCGATCCGAAATCGCCAAGTTGCCATCCTTACCTCTGCCTGCTCGACCCGTGTAGTAAGGTACGGAGTACGTACCCCAGTGCTAGCTAGCTTATATGTGTATATAGCTGATGACTTTTGTAATACAAAGTGGCTTATGTGGCAGCCAGGTGGCCGTAGCCACGCCTAGAGACAGCTCTAACGGTGTAAAAAGAGCTCGAGCCTGTTCGCTGGGTCGTAAACGATTGTGGATTATAAACCAGAACAGTATTTTTCTCTCATACTAAAGCAGCCAGCAATAATAATCCACGATCGTTTCAGCCGAAACGAACATGCTGTAAGTTATTGTGAACAGGGCCTAAGAAAGAATAAGAAGTTAACTCTTTATTAGAAGCTAAGCTTACATACTTTTCTATGATTTATACGCCTATGTTTACATGTTTTTTAGACTAATATATGGGTTTACTCTGTTTCTTTTTTTTTTTCAAAGTTCATATGTTAACAAGTTGACTTTACAGTTTAGAGTGTCCAAAGGTCGACAAACGTACCTCAAAGTGACCGTGGACTTTTGCTAGTACGTAGTATTGGTGTTTGGAATGAATCAAAGCAGAGGTTGATTTGTGGATTTTGCTGGTTACGGGCGGCTTCCGTCGTTAGGAGCTCTTGTCGCAAATTGTCCAAGTCTCATAAGACTAGAGCCGTTTTGTGTAGCTTGGGAACTTTCTTGGGGCCGGTGTTTGTTTTGATAAGCCATGGCTTACTTGCTGTAATGTGTTTTATTTTAACCTTTTAATGAAATGCGTGACGTGCCAAGGCACAGTTGTAAAAAAAATCTATATCGCTCTAAAGTCTTCCTTTTTTCTTGTTCTCCCCTCAACCCTATTGAGGCATCCGACACTTGAAGTGTTGCCTTCGCACTTTTGTTTCTTTGCAAAGGGTCATTTGGCGTAACTCCAATCAATACTACTATTGATCACTGATTCATTGTAGCACTATTTCAAGACTGTAGCACAGAGCCCGTGGAGGTGGCCATTGTGGTTCTACCGGCTCCACTGGGGATACAGTAGTTTTGCCACGTCAAAAGTCCCAAAAACACAACACGAGTGTTTTGGGATTATTGTTTACCGAGTGTTACCTATTTTTCAAAGAATTTTTTTTTTCTCAGCGTACCATTGATGTTTGCCGACTGTTTTTCGAAATTACACTCGACAAACATATTTTCTAAAGAAAAATAATAATTAGGAATTACACTCGCCAGCTACCATCTATGTGCTGCTTGCAGTAGCGTAAGAACTGGCTCTCTTTGGTCATATTGTTCCAAGTCAATGGGAAACTGCAAGAGCCATGAAACTTTCATTAGCAACCAAATTCCAAGCAATCCAAAAATAGATCACACACAAGTGAGAAATTGGCTCTTCAAAACAAGCTGCTATCACTTCCCAATTCACTATCATACGTGATAATTTCCAATACACAGACAGTTTCATGCTAATTTGAGAATAATTTGCAAGCAGCCAACCAAACAAAAAAAACTAAAGGTTTGCCAGGAGATCCACTTCACTGACTCTAGCAGATATAAGTCCAGGAGAAGAAATATAGAATTTATACAGCTGATCACACGCAAGTGCATGAAAAACTGTTGGATTAATTTCTCTTGGAGCTGAGCACCACACAGGATCAGGCAGACAGGCACCGAACAGAGAGAAAGAGATGCTAGTAAACTTTTGACCAATCAAAAAATAAGCACGTACTGCTGCGCTTGCCGCTCAAAAGCTAACAGCGAGATGCACCTGCTGCTACTGGATCCTACGCTCATGTGCCTGAAGCAGGAACAAGCAACGAACGGAGGGAGTCGGACCGAGCAGCCTGGGAGCGGCGGACTGCTTCCTGGAGTTCGACTCCTTTTCACGAATCAACCAGAGAAAGAGAAGAAACACAGAGAGAGGAGGGAGCATACCAGCGCAGGGTCTTTGGACCTTGAATCCGGTGGGCCAACAACTGTACCACACCGGTGTGCTCTGTGCGCTAGCGAGCACGGACTCGGGCGCTGGGTGCGCTCCTGCGGACGCCGGACAGAGCCGACGGACTTAAGCAGAAAAGGGACGCGACCAAAAAATTCAATGAAAACCAGATCAAATCAAAACGAATCGCTCCCTAATTTTGCACAGGCAATCACAGCGGAGGAGGGAAGCTATTCTCAAGAAATCATTGCCCAATTTGAACTCTGCCTCCGGAAAATTCAGATCGAAGCCAAAGAACGAAAACTTTTGCCAAAACCGAAAATCAGCTCTCGTCTTGATTCAATCAAATTCATTTATAGAGCAACATCAGCACATATCATTGCACGAATCTAGCCGACCGAAACACCCCCAAAACCTCGAATCAAACAGATCGAAGCAAGAACGAAAAAGGGGGAAAACTAGAACACAGTAGCACGAAAATCACATACGGACACACGTGATGAATCCCGGAGGACGACAGGAGCATTTGAAGATTTTCTGCGGCGGCCGGAGGGGAAGAGGGCGGCCGGAAGAGGAGGGGAGGGAGGCGGCGCCGGCGGGAGGAGGGAATGAGATCGTCTGCAGTCGCGCAGAGCGACCTCTCTCTGCAGTCGGCGCATCTGAGACGTTCATTGTGATCCAACGGTGACCCTAACTAAACTCATCTAGCAGGGCGTTCTAGTGGCCCATCGCAGCCCAGACATCGCACTCGTCTTCGTTGTTCTCGTCAACGCCATCGACACCCACCACAGCAGCGTCGACAAGCGCAGCCATGGCGGACCCCTCCTCCTAGCTCGTTGATCTCGTCAACGCCGTCGACGCTGCTCACAAGGAGATCGTGGGACAGGGCGGGCACCTTGGCGAACGTGGCGGCAGCGGCGAGGGCGCCCCCGGCAGCGCCGACAAGCTTGGAGCCGAAGACGAGCACCTTGATGTCAGCGGCGACGTCAGCGTCGTCCTTGGCGGAAAGCCCGTCGCCGGAGGCTGGCATGTAGAAGGTCGTGGCGTCCCTGCGTGCGGCCTCGCATGACAGGTCGAGCGAGTTCGCTAGGCAGGTGACTGTGGCAGCGGTGACATTGCTTCCCACGACACCGCACGCACGCACGAGCTCGCCATGGACGGCTATCGGTCCTTCAACTCCGCCGCCGTCTTTCTCGTGCATAACTGAGTAACTGACCTCGAGCTGCTACTCTCCCGCGAACTCGTGCGTTAGACCGTCCAGGTGCTTCGGAGGACTCCGTCTTGCCCGCCGCCCACGCAGCTGCCGGACGTGTGCCTGCCCATGGGTGCTCAGGCCCTGCTCGTCAGTGAGATGCGCATGTCTTCTTCGTCCGTGACCTCGCAAGCTGCTTCGTGCGTGCGGTGTCGTGACAACCATCATGCGTGCGTGCGGTGTCGTGGGAAGTGATGTCCCCGCTGCCGCAGCCGCGTGCCTCGCGAATTCGCTCGACCTTGCCGCCGCGCTGACGCAGGGCTCCAATGACGAGACCGCGGTGGCCGCGGCTTCCGCGCCCGTCGCCGTCGCGCTCGCGGCGCTGATGGACTGCCACGCCGCTGGCCTCGTCGCCGCGCTGTCGTGCCAGGCCGCGCGCAGGGACGCCACGACCTTCGACATGCCAGCCTCCGGCGACGTGCTCTCCGCCAAGGACGAGGCCGACATCAAGGTGCTCGTCTTCGGCTCCATGGTTGTCGGCGCTGCCGGGGGCGCCCTCGCCGCCGCCGCCACGTTCGCCAAGGTCCCTGTGAGCGGCGTCGACGGCGTGACGAGATCAACGAGGAGGAGGAGTCCGCCATGGCCGCGCCCGTCGACGCCGGCTACGGCTGCGACGATTTCGGACTGGTACGAGTCGCCCGAGTATCCTTCACGTGGCTGGGCTGAGATGGGCCGGCTGCAGGCTTCCAAGACTAGTGTGGTTGTGGCGTTTTGTGGGCTCGCGGTTGGATCTGAAACGGACGTCTCAGATGCTTGACTGTAGAGAACAGTCGATTTGCCCGACTGCAGAGGACCCAATCCCGGGAGGAGAGGGGGAGAAGAAGGGGTGGGGATGGGAGGAGAGGGGGCACTGGGCGCCGGTTAAGTACAATATTTTGTTTGTTTGCGGTCACTCGGCAAAAAAAAAAATTTCTCTTTGCTGAGTGTCTTGAATTTAGGCGCTCGGTAATTTTTTTTTCTTCTTTTTTTCTAGAAAAAATATTTTATTTATTTGCCGAGTGTTTTTTTAACACTCGGTAAATCCCCTTTTTACCGAGTGTTTTTTTTACACTCGACAAACCCTTAATTTACTGAGTGTTTTTTTTTGACACTCGGTAAACCCTCTATTTGCCGAGTGTCTTTTTTTTTGCCGAGTGTTTTTAGCGTAGCACTCGGTAAAGAACTTGTTCGTCGAGTGCCCGAGAGAATATACTCGGCAAATATAAAAACACTTGGTAAATTTAAGGATTCCGGTAGTGCTCCACTTTTTGTCAGTTTATTTTTCGCCTTGAAAAAGATAACGGCTCCATGCTACCGTGCAACACAGTGCTATTATAATATTTTTCAAGGGGCAGAACGCTAAGGAGCTATACGGAAGAACGACTAATTAAGGTCTCCATTCTCACATTCAGCAGCTACCTATTTAGCCCATTTATCGCTGAAATTTAGCTTAAGCTGATGCTTATGCTGATTTGTTGTGAGAGAAAAAATATTGTTTGTTTACTAAAAAGTACTGTTGAAGTAGTGCTAAAGAACAAGTGACCCCCAAATACACCTATTTTCTCGAATGGAACAATTCTCTCTTGCATATGTATGTGGAACAATTTTCTTCGCACGTTTCATCGAGAAACATTTTGTTCCACGGGTAAGGAAGAATAATAAAAGCATCATTATGAAAATGTTCCAGACCCATGTTCTAGTTGCAAAGAAAATATGTTCCACATATAAAAGGAAAATGGCGAAATGCTCCCTCACAAGAGAAAGAAAGTTTAGAAGCGTGGTGTGGCAGAACCGTCCGAAATAACATATTTTTGGAGCCGTCAATCTTTCACTAGACACTAAGTACATCGAAAGTGAGTTACATCGGACAGTTCCGTCGAGCACACCCTAAGGGAGAACTCGAAATAATCTATGTTTTATCTCCATAATTCAATAATAAGTACGAGCTTACAAAATATTAGTCCATTTCATACAACAAGAGTTCTAAAAAATTATTTATTACAACACCCGAGTTTAGAGTGCGATAATTAAACAGCGAAACAAAAATAAACATCTAGCGGAAATGATACAAGGATCCGTCTGTGTCCACCAGAAGAATCATCTACACAAGAGCTACTCCTCAAGCTGCACCTGCAACAAGGGTAAAATAAACCATGGGTACATAATATACTTGCAAGACTTACTCGACTAGTGGGAATAGTTTCTCGACTCTCAGAGATATGATAGGCAATCTAGGTTTGTTGTTTTCTTTTTGTTTACGAAAAACATTACTAGAAGTACGTCCTTAAGATCAAGTTTAATTAGCAGTCATAATTACTTCATTAGCTAACCATTCTAGGTAAGCATATGTTCTACTTTCAAGCAAGGGTTAAGCAATCAGAACCATCTCACCATCTTTTATCTTCCAGTTCTTACTACGGTGCTAGACCATAGTCAAGTCGTACCGTCTCACAGAAACGGCGATTCGTGAACCAATGTATTCCAGTTGGGTACCTCAAAACACACGTCCCGTTTGTACCCCAGGCACAAATAAGACCAATCCATTCCACTCCTGTCAAGGGGGCTAGGTCCTCATCCAAACTTAGACTTCAAGCCTCCACACTTGAGACCCGGTCTCAATATGGTGCTTAGACCTCCACCTTTCCCCGCCTCCAATCAGTCGGTTCGAAAAGAGCCAGAACCCACGACAAGAGCGTAACGAGCCTTCCCGCTGCCATAAGCAAGTATGTGCTCAGGATAATAAGTCTGTGACCTGACTACCATCCATAGCAATAGACGGTCCTTAATCGACATGAACAGGAAAAACAGTGTAACCAAGCTAAGCCCTGTTGATCGCGTGATACAACCTGTTACACCCACCAATATTCATACCATATCCTGTTCGGTCTCTATTTTCTTTTCATTATTTTATTATGAGAATAATAATAATAACCACCTATTGTGAGTAACGACAGGTTACTCACGCTACCGAAAACCTAAGCATAGCATCTACTGGAACCTGCACTAGTAAGACTCATAGGACAGATATATCTATGCATATGGTTTTCATAAAATTCCTGTAACGTAAATGCACACACACACACATATATATATATATATATATTCAATTATTATAAAAAATAAGGGTTATGCACCAGGGCTTGCCTTGGATAGGTGCGGTGTCAGCTGAGTTAGTTAGTGGCGGCTCTAGGACCTCCTCCTGCACGAGAATCTTCTCCTCGTACTCCTCGAGATCTCCTTGAACTCGTGATCGCCGGTGGTCACGATCGCCACCAACTCGTTCTCTACATGCATGCGATGATGATACAACACTTAGCATTTAGGCAATAACAACTCTTAAACTAAGAATACACATACTAAGCTACTAAGCTAGCTCTAATGACTAAGGTACTAAGCTAACTATCATATTTACGAAGCAAAGTGTTGGGTTCAACTAACAAACACCTAGCTTTATAAATGAAGGATATATCTTTATTTCTACTAATGATTTAATATATATTTGAAACAAAGAGCATTTAACTACCCTAATGCTTAGTCTATTCTAAGGCTATAAAAATTACAGTGAGCACATAATAGCATAAAAATTTTAGGACTAAAGCTACCACTAATTTATCATAAAAATTCCTACAATATTTAACCTAATAATATTGAGCACTCGCAAATGATTTAATAGCTCCTAGCATCAACATGTATATATATGAACTAAATACACTAACAGATAGAGCATAATTTTAGGAACCTAACAAAAATTAAAACTACTTCTAATTCCTTATGAAAAAGAAAAACAAATTCTCTCGTGCAGCCCACACGCGCGCGCTAAGCGGCCCGCAGGCGCGGCCCACGCGGAGACGGCCTGCGCCGGGGAAAGCCCACGCGCGCTGGCGATTTAGCAAAAGAGACCTCAAACTTCTTCTAAATTACAACTGAGTGCTAACACTACTTCCCCCTCTCTCAAACCTTCTCACTTAACCCCCTGGCTTTTCTGGAATTCCCCCGCGCACACCCCCAGCGACCTAGCCCACGGTGGCGCGATGGCCAGTGACACAGCGCGGCTGTGCCGGCCACTAGGGACCTACGATAGACCACCTAACGAGCTAGTCACCATCATTGACCCGAGCGACTACGCTAAGCTATGGTGCGGGGTGACACCACTGGTTGGGGAAGGCTGCAGCGGTGCGCGGCCATCCACGACGGCGGCGCCACTGCTCCAGTGAGCTTAGGTAGCTACAGGCCTAATTGGTTAGCGCGTGAGCATTAGGAGGCTACCATGGACCAGGCTGAGGTGACGGTTGGGGCAGAGGATGACGGAGGAGGGCTGGCCACGTGCGGCCGAGCCATGCGGCGGCGCACCATGGCAGCATGGTCACGTCAGCAACGATGGGGAGGCAATAGCGGTTCCGCTAACGTGCATAAGGTGGAGAGGAAGGCAATGTGAAGCTAGTGGTGCAAGTGAATTGGCTAGGGAGGGACGGTAGGAGGGCTGCCCTCGTCCACGGCCAGACGCATTCTTATCGGCACGGGGGCGGGGAAACTCCAAAATTGGAGCTTGGCAGTGCCTTCTTCATGGCTGGGTGGGTGAAAGGTCCTAATGGCTAGAGAGGGGTGAATAGCCTAATAAAAAAATTTCTACAACAACACTTAATAAAATGGTTAGATAATTATGAGGCGAAGCAAGTGTTGCGCTAGCCTACTCAAAATGCAAGCCACCTACCATAATTCTAGTTTAGATAGAATCTATTCACACAATAGCTGTGACACTACCCTATGTTAGTGTGCTCTCAAAGGCTAACTAAAGAGCCACACCAACCAACCAAGCAAGTACTCACAACTAGCTACACTAAAGAGCTTGACAACTAGTTTGCGGTAATGTAAACAGAGTGATCAAGAAGATTATACTGCCATGTAGATGAAGGAACCAATCAATCATAAGGATGAATAACAATGAAGACCAATCACCTCAGAATCAATGTTGAACACAATAATTTTTTACCGAGGTTCACTTGTTTGTCGGCAAGCTAGTCCTCGTTGTGTCGATTCACTCACTTAGAGGTTCATGCGCTAATTGGCTTCACACGCCAAACCCTCAATAGGGTGCTGCACAACCAACTCAAGATGAGGATCACACAAGGCATGAGCAATCCACTAGAGTACCTTTTGGCTCTCCGCCAGGGTAAGGTCAAGAACCCCTCACAATCACCACGATCGGAGCCAGAGACAATCACCACCCTCCGCTCAACGATCCTTACTGCTCCAAGCCATCTAGGTGGCAGCAACCACCAAGAGTAACAAGCGAATCCCACAGCGAAACACGAACACCAAGTGCCTCTAGATGCAAACACTCAAGCAATGCACTTGGATTCTCTCCCAATCTCATAAAGATGATGAATCAATGATGGAGATGAGTGGGAGGGCTTTGGCTAAGCTCATAAGGTTGCTATGTCAATGAAAATGGCCAAAGGTGTGAGCTTCAACCGGACATGGGGCTTACATAGAAGCCCCCATGAAATAGAGTCATTGTACCCCTTCACTGGGCACAACACGGGGTGACCGGACGCTCCGGTCCGATCGACCGGACACTGGCCCTCAGCGTCTGGTCACGTGATTCACGCCATGTGTCCCCTA
This sequence comes from Miscanthus floridulus, assembly GCF_019320115.1. NCBI lineage: Eukaryota > Viridiplantae > Streptophyta > Magnoliopsida > Poales > Poaceae > Miscanthus > Miscanthus floridulus. The sequence continues at coordinate 1,943,371 of NC_089598.1, forward strand.
CTTCAAATACCATTCGTCAGATTTCAATGGTTATCTGTTGACTGGACACAGTGCACAAATTGACCGAACGCTCAGCCTCCAGCGTCCGGTATTTTCCAGTAAGGTTCCAGAAATGATTTTCTTCGACGGGACGCGTCCGGTCATGCTTGACCGGACCCTACAAGCGCCCGGTCACATAGTGACTTTTCTCTGTGCTGCCCAACAACAGGACCGGACCCTGGGCCTCAGCGTCCGATCAGTCCAAGACCCAGCGTCCAATCGATGACCAATGCTGGCGTCTATGCTGCCACACTTGATCGGACACGCCGGTCCCTCTGAGACCAATGTCCGGTCACTCAGTGACCAGCAATACTAACTCCTTTTCACCTCTAACTTCTTCACCCTTGCTTAAATGTGCCAACCACCAAGTGTATCACCTTATGCACATGTGTTAGCATATTTTCACAAATATTTTGAAGGGTGTTACCATTCCTCTAGATCCTAAATGCATATGCAATGAGTTAGAGCATCTAGTGGCACTTTGATAACCGCATTCCAATACGAGTTTCACCCCTCTTAATAGTACGACTATCAAACCTAAATATGATCACACTCTCTAAGTGTCTTGATAACCAAAATAAAATAGCTCCTATGGTTTATACCTTTGCCTTGAGCTTTTTGTTTTTCTTTCTTCTTTCCAAGTCCAAGTACTTGATCATCATCATCATCATGCTATGATCTCTATTTGCTTCACCACTTGAAGTGTGTTACCTATCTCATGATCACTTGATAAACTAGGTTAGCACTTAGGGTTTCATCGATTCACCAAAACCAAACTTAGAGCTTTCAATCTCCCCCTTTTTGGTAATTGATGACAATCCTTTCACAAAGATATGAATTAAAATTCAATTGAATCCATGTTGCTTGCCCAAGCATATTTACCATGTGTAAAAGGATATGGACAAGTTTCATGAACTACATATGGTAGCAATTGCTCCTCCTATATATGTGCTAAGAGTTTGGACTGTAGCTTGCACATATGCTTAGATAGGAAATATAGGAGACAATGTCTACCAAATGATGTTAAGGTATAAAAGATGGACCTTTGAAGCGTGATACCAATCGGAGTGCACCATTATACCATCCTTCGCACCATGGTTAGCTCTATACCACTTGGGAACACTTGGAAATGAAATCATTAGATATCCTATGCATGCTAGTTTTTCATTTCATCGTTTAAACCTACAACTAGCATACACCACACAAGCATGGATGTTGAAATTTAAAACTTGTACCATGCAAGCAAACATATGAAATGCACATTCAAATGCACCATACAAGTTCATGAGCTTACTCCCCCTACTTATGTGGTCAAAATTTTAATTGACCCCTTTCCTTATTTCTCCCCTTATGTCAAGTTCTCCCCCTATCACTTGTATCTTTATTTCCCTTTGTGTTGTCTTCTTTTCACTATCTTTGTGCACTACTTCTCTCCCTTTATCATTAATGACCAGAAAGGTTTAAAATATAGATAGGTAGATATCAATCAATGGGGTGAGGATCATTTTCCCAAATTTGGTCGAATCTAGATCATTTACCAAAGATATTTAACTCAGTTTGATCCAAGGACAAGCTTCACACCTCCAAATAAGGGTTATCTTGTACCATGATGAGTTAAACACTTAGAGCTCATTTTCTAGATCAAACACTAGATCAAGTCCATAAACATGTCATATGCTACCACTAGATCAAGTCAAGCATAGAAGCAATAGTGATACCATATAAACATCAAATTCATTTGATTTTCATGAATGAGCCTAATAAAATGGAGAGATGACTAGATGCACTAAACATGTCCTTAGCAAGGATGTATGTCATGCCAATCAATTTTTACCTTGGATTGCTCGAAGGAGAGGCATGTCATATAAGTGAGGGGTGCATCAACACATATTTGAGAAATCCAATATGTTTAACTCATTCCTTAGCTTGCAAAACCTTTTCTCATCCAATGGCTTGGTGAATATATCAGCAAATTGATCTTCGGTGCCTACACTCTCAATGCAAATGTCCCCTTTTTATTGGTGATCTCTTGTGAAATGGTGGCATACATCAATGTGCTTTGTTCTTGCATGTTGAACCAGATTGTTGGTCAACTTGATTGCACTCTCATTGTCACATAGCAATGGCACTTTCTTGAACTTGATTCCAAAGTCACTCAAAGTGGCCTTCATCCAAAGTATTTGTACACAACAACTACCGACGGATATGTATTCGGCTTTGGTGGTTGATAATGCAACACTATTTTGCTTCTTTGATGACCATGAAACAAGTGATCTTCCCAACAATTGACATGTGCCTGAGGTGCTCTTCCTTTCAACCTTGCATCCCACATAATTCGAGTCAGAGTAACCAACTAGCTCAAACTTTGCTCCTTTGAGATACCATAAACCAACATTTGGTGTATGCTTCAAGTACCTCAATATTCTCTTTATAGCCTTCAAATGACTTTCTCTTGGTGAGGCTTGAAATCTTGCACACATGCATACACTAAACATGACATCTGGTCTTGATGCGGTCACATAGAGTAGGCTTCCAATCATAGACCGATACAATTTTTGATCCACCATATTTCCACTTGCGTCACTATCCAAGTTGCCATTTGTTCCTATTGGTGTACTAATGACTTTGCTATCACTCATGCCAAACTTCTTGATCATGTCTTGATATACTTGCCTTGACTCATAAATGTACCATTCTTCAATTGCTTGATTTGAAGACCAAGAAAGTAACTCAACTCTCCAATCATGGACATTTCAAACTCATTAGCCATCATGTTTCCAAACTTATCACAAAAATCTTGATTGGTTAATCCAAATATGATGTCATCAACATAGATTTGCAACACAAATAAATCTTTTTTAATTTTTTTGATGAAAAGAGTGATGTCAACCTTTCCCATTGTGAACCCTTTAGAGAGTAGAAAATCTCTCAATCTCTCATACCATGCTCTAGGTGCTTGCTTCAAGCCATACAATGCCTTCTTCAACTTGTACACATGGTTGGGCTTCTTATCATCTTCAAAACCAGGAGGTTGCTCAACATATACTTCTTCATTGATGTAACCATTGAAAAATGCACTCTTAACATCCATTTGATAGAGCTTGATATTGTGGGCACAAGCATAGGCTAGCAAGATTCTAATTGCTTCCAATCTAGTAACCGGGGCATATGTTTCTCTAAAGTCAAGACCTTCAACTTGTATATATCCTTGTGCTACCAATCTTGCTTTGTTCCTTACTACTATCCCATCTTGATCTTGCTTGTTTCTAAAGACTCATTTGGTTCCAATCACATTGTGTCTCTTTGGTCTTTCTACCAAGTCCCATACTTGATTTCTTGTGAAATTATTCAATTCTTCATGCATAGCATTCACCCAATCAACATCCTTCAATGCTTTATCTATCTTCTTTGGTTCAATGGATGACATAAATGAGAAGTGTTTACAAAATAATGCCAATCTTGATCTTGTTTGTACACCTCTAGAAATATCACCAATGATAGTGTCCAATGGATGATCCCTTGCAACATTGGTTGGTTGGAGGATTAGAACTTGATTGCTTACACTTGCTTGATCATTGGGTTGAGATGATGTACTAGACACTTGATAGCAAGTTGAAATTTAAGCTCTCTACTAGCAACACATTGGAAATGCTCATGTCATTGGATATTGCAATCTTACCAAGCCCTTTGACCTTGCCTTTGCTATTGTCACCAAATGTGATACTATCATAACCATCATTGCTATTGATGTTGATTGAGTTGAACATTCTTGTATCACCGGTCATGTGTTGAGTGCACTCACTATCAAGAACCCAATACTTTCCTCCAACTTTGTAATTCACCTACAAAAGAAGATCAATTCTTTTTAGGTACCCAAACTTGCTTGGGTCCTTAAAGGTTAGTTACTAAGCTCTTTGGTACCCAAATGGCTTTCTTCTTTGAGCCCATTCATGGTTTACCAATGAACTTAACCTTCATACCATTTGTACCCTTAGTAAGCACATAGAAAGAATTAATCTTAATTGAGGATACATTAGCATTTTTGCTCTTGTTCTTGCACTCATGCTCTTTATGACCAACTTACTTGCAACTAGTATAAAACTGACCATTGTCCTTCACAAAACTAGTCTTGTGAGGAGCAAAGGCCGCCTTGCCTTTCTTAGGGGTATAGCCTAATCCCTCTTTATAGAGAGAAGCTCTTTGGCTATCCAAGCACATAAGCAAGCGGTCCTCACCACCATAGTCCTTAGCTAAGGTGTGAGTGAGCTTATTGACCTCCTTAAGGTTCTCATTCTCAACTATTAGTGAGGCATCACAAGTGAAACCATCACTACTAGATAAGGTGGAAGTAGAACTACTACAAGAAGGGTTAGTGGGAGCAATAATGATAGGCATAGATAATAATTCATCAATTATATCACAAGTTAAGCCTATATTGTAAGTTTCAACATGCTTCTTTTTATTTTGCTCATTAAGCAAAGAGGAATGAGCTTTTTTAAGCTTCTTGTGAGCCTTGCCAAGCTTCTCATGTGCTTCCTTTAGCCTCTCATGAGTTGCTTTGAGCTCATCAAGGGCTTGCTTAAGGGCTTTTACCTTTTTATTCAAGTTCTTGCATTCTCTTCTTTTAATGTCAAAATATTCTTTAGCATCTTCTAGCATGTCAAATAATTCATCTTTAGTAGGTTCATCATCATCACTATCATTATCATTTTCATTTTCATGTTCATTTTCATCATCATGTTCTTCATCGCTTTCATCATCACAAGTTTGTACCTTAGTGGCCTTAGCCATGAAGCATGATGGAGATTCAAAGAGAGAAGGCTTCTCATTAATTGCAACTCTTGCAAGAACCTTCTTCTTGGTGGTCTTGTTATCATCACTATCGTTATCATCATCACTTGAGCAAGCATCACTACCCCAAGTGACTACATATGAACCACCCTTCTTCTTCTTGAAGGCCATCTTGTCCTTCTTCTCTTTCTTTTCCTTTTTGTCCTTCTTCTTGTTCTTCTTGTTGTCATCATTATTATCGCTATTGTATGGGCATTGAGCAACAAGATGATCTTTGCTTCCACATTTGAAGCACCTTCTTGACTCTTCTTTATTCTTGGATGAAGACTTCTTTCTTCTAGCATGGTAGCTCTTCTTCACCATGAACTTGCTAAATCTCTTGACAAATAGAGCCATCTTCTCATCATCATCATCATCCCATGAATCATCATCTTTACTTGATGTTTCTTGCTTAGCTTTGCCCTTGGATGATGTGGCCTTGAATGCCACACTCTTTTTCTTCTCATCCTTTTTCTCATCTTTCTTCTCCTTCTTTTCTTCCTTCTCATCTTCATCTCTATATGTATCATCGGTCATGATGTCTCCCAACACTTGGTTTAGTGTCATGGTGTCCAAACCACTCCTTACTAGAATAGTGACCAATGTGACAAATCTTGAAGGTAAGCATCTCAAGAACTTGTGGGAGAAGTCCTTGTCCTTCACCTCTTCTCCAAATGCTTTGAGATCATTGATAAGCACTTGAAGCCTATGAAACATCTCCGGCACACTCTCATCCTCCTTCATCTTGAAGCTTGCAAACTTCTCTTTGAGGATGTATGCCTTTGCACCCTTCACGGCTTGAGTGCCCTCAAATGATTCTTCCAACTTCTTCCATGTCTCATGAGCCATCTCAATATTCTTGATTTGCTCAAATGTTTTCTCATCAATTGCATCATGAATGGCACTTAGAGCAATGTCATTGTTTTGGAGAAGCACTTCTTCGGCCGCGGTGGGATTCTCTGGATCACCAATCTCAATTTTGGTTTCTACCACGTTCCACACTTTTCTATTGATTGACTTGATGTGTGTGGTCATCTTTGATTTCCAATACGGATAATTTGTACCATCAAATTAGGGTGGCTTCTTGGTGTTGTTGATTTGAGCTATTTTTATACCGAAGATTGTTAAGCCTCAAATCACGGTGATCTCGGCTCTAATACCACTTGAAAGGTCCTAATGGCTAGAGAGGGGGGTGAATAGCTTAATAAAAAATTTATACAACAACACTTAACAAAATAGTTAGACAATTATGAGGCGAAGCAAGTGTTGCGCTAGCCTACTCAAAATGCAAGCCACCTACCACAATTCTAGTTTAGATAGAATCTATTCACACAATAGCTATGACACTACCCTATGTTAGTGTGCTCTCAAAGGCTAACTAAAGAGCCACACCAACCAACCAAGCAAGCTCTCACAACTAGCTACACTAAAGAGCTTGACAATTAGTTTGCGGTAATGTAAAGAGAGTGATCAAGAAGATTATACCACCGTGTAGATGAAGGAACCAATCAATCACAAGGATGAATAACAATAAAGACTAATCACCTCGGAATCAATGATGAACACAATAATTTTTTACCGAGGTTCACTTGCTTGCCGACAAGCTAGTCCTCGTTGTGGCGATTCACTCACTTGGAGGTTCACGCACTAATTGGCTTCACATGCCAAACCCTCAATAGGGTGCCACACAACCAACTCAAGATGAGGATCACACAAGCCATGAGCAATCCACTAGAATACCTTTTGGCTCTCCACCGGGGTAAGGTCAAGAACCCCTCACAATCACCACGATCAGAGCTGGAGACAATCACCACCCTCCGCTCGATGATCCTCGCTGCTCCAAGCCATCTAGGTGGTGGCAACCACCAAGAGTAACAAGCGAATCCCACAGTGAAACACGAACATCAAGTGCCTCTATATGCAAACACTCAAGCAATGCACTTGGATTCTCTCCCAATCTCACAAAGATGATGAATCAATGATGGAGATGAGTGGGGAGGGCTTTGGCTAAGCTCACAAGGTTGCTATGTCAATGAAAATGGCTAAAGGTGTGAGCTTCAATCGGCCATGGGGCTTAAATAGAAGTCTCCATGAAATAGAGCCGTTGTACCCCTTCACTGGGCACAACGCGGGGTGACCGGACGCTCCGGTCCGATCGACCAGACGCTGGCCCTCAGCGTCTGGTCACGTGATTCACACCATGTGTTCCCTACTTCAAATATTGTTCATCATATTTCAATGGTTATCTGTTGACTGGACACAGTGCACAAACTGACCGGATGCTTAGCCTCTAGCGTCCGGTCATTTCTAGTAAGGTTCCAGAAATGATTTTCTTCGACCGGACGTGTCCGGTCATGCTTGACCGGACCCTACAAGCGTCCGGTCACGTAGTGACTTTTCTCTGTGCTGCCTAACAATAGGACCGAACCCTGGACCTCAGCGTCCGGTCAATCCAAGACCCAACGTCTGGTCGATGACCGATGCTAGCGTCTATGCTGCCACACTTGACCGAACGCGCCAGTCCCTCTGAGACCAGCGGCTGATCACTCAGTGACCAGCAAGACTAACTCCTTTTCACCTCTAACTACTTCACCCTTGCTCAAATGTACCAACCACCAAGTGTATCACCTTGAGCACATGTGTTAGCATATTTTCACAAACATTTTCAAGGGTGTTAGCATTCCTCTAGATCCTAAATGCATATGCAATGAGTTAGAGCATCTAGTGGCATTTTGATAACCGCATTTCGATACGAGTTTAACCCCTCTTAATAGCATGGCTATCAAACCTAAATATGATCACACTCTCTAAGTGTCTTGATCACCAAAACAAAATAGCTCCTATGGTTTATACCTTTGCCTTGAGCTTTTTGTTTTTCTCTTTCTTCTTTCCAAGTCCAAGCACTTGATCATCATCATGGCATCATCATCATCATGCTATGATCTCCATTTGCTTCACCACTTGGAGTGTGCTACCTATTTCATGATCATTTGATAAACTAGATTAGCACTTAGGGTTTCATCAATTCACCAAAACCAAACTTAGAGCTTTCAGTGGGGTCGGGCAGCGAGAAGATGGAAGGGCGAAGGTGACGACGGGCAGAATTGAGTAGAGGTGAACGCTCTTTGGCTCACACGTGGGCGCGGCTTGACGACGGCAGAGAGATGAGAACAGAGACAGAGCGGTGGGTACGGCCGATGGCTTGGCATGTGCACGTCTTGGCTGGATGTGGTTGGCGCGACCGTGGAGACCCACATCTAGGCGCTAGCAGATAGGCGCACGCGTTCGCGGCTGGTGTGGCCCACGTGCCGCAGTGCCATCAATGACAACGTGACGGCGAGCCCGGCCATGTTCGCACGGCAGAGGCGGCATCGCACTAGGTCGGCAACGGAGTAGAGATGTAGAGGGAGGCATGGACATGATGACGAGGTGACGGCACCGGTAGCGGCTACATCACGGCGCGGGGTGGGTCAGCAGTGCAACAGTGCAGTGGGGCCAACGACAGCACCACCTGGCTACGCAAGCAGCAGTAGCGGCTCCGCACGCTAGGAGCCAGCGGCAGTCAGGCCACAGCCAGGCTAGAGCAGTCGTGGCTAGACACGCGCAGCAGCGCGTGTGCACGTGGGACAGCTAGCATGGCGACATCGAGCGCCTGAGCGTGGTGACCATGCCCACGTGGCCAACCAGACCGAGACCGTGTCGTGCACGAATGTTAAAGCACCTATAAAAACTAAACGGTTGCTTCTAGACCTTAACCATCTTCACCATACTCAAGATGGTATATGAGGCTACCAAACCGAGCTAACACATGACACCTTTTCTTAATCCGATTTTGCAAAATAAATTGCCAAACATGGCATTGTCTAACTGTCAACATACTTGAAAATATTCCAAGTCTTTTGAGCTGAACTTGATTCCAATTTGTATTTCTAGACTATTAGAAATGTTGGCTAGCAATGTTATTTTTCTACAGCAAATATTTCATTGTCATCTACAAAGTTCATATAACAATCTTTATTTAAGTGCCACATACATGTTCTATAGCATTTTTATTTAATAAAAATTAGTTTTAAACCCTACTTGATATACATGAGCTATTGAATCGACTTTAATTTAACATTTTTATTAGTCATTTTAGGTTACAAGAAATTGATCTACACACTTTATCACATGCACTAACATATAAACATGATGCTCATGACATGTTTTAGTAAATGATTTAGGGTGTAACACCGAGGGTGTTACATGTGGTCTGCGTCCGATTCGCTAAAATACGGTATGATATTCCACACTACTATAGAAACTTAACTGAGGCGGGCAAAATGGCTTAACCGAGGCGGACAAGCCAACCACCTCGGTCCAAAGGTCACGGTTAATCATGAACTTAACCGAGGCAGTTGTAACACCCGTGTTTTTGCATCATTCAAATTCACTAAAAATTTGAACTTTTTAAAACTTACAAATGAAACCTTGACTAATTATCTCCCGCAAAACCGCTTTTTAAAATAAAAGGTTTTCCAAAAACCCTGCATCAAAATCCACCATATGCATTTGTGTCACGTAGGATTTAGTTGTAGCAATAAAAATAATTTTCTAGGATTAGAAAGATTGCTTCGCATTTAAATTCCTTTGCCTGCTCTTTGTTTGTTTGAGTGTATGTTTGAATGCTTGCGTGATTGCTTGAATGATTGTTTGCATGCCCGATTGCCTTTCAAGAATTTATTTGCGGCACCAAAATAACCTCTCCTTCCAATTCCATTCTTGAATTATTTAAAACCTTTTCTTTATATTATAGAGGTAGATAATACACCATTGATATAAGTGATATTTTATTCTTTAGGAATCATAATAGCCAACGCGTTGATAAATTATAAGTTTAATTATTCTCGCTAATATTCCCTTCTTAGTTACATTTAGCTATACATATGAGATCGTTACTTTTAGTTTCTATCATAGTTATAAAGTAATATCTAGGAAATATATCATATCTCTCACAACTAAAAAGACTAAAGAGTGGATATTTGTTGGTGCGACAATTGCCTTCAGGTTGTCGATCTGCTGCGTGCAATCCCACGCGAGCGCTCTCGCCCTGCATCGCTCGCTTCCCCGACGCCCGCCTGGTCATGATCCATCCCTCCAATCATGCTCCATCCCCTCCCGTGATCCCGCTCCAATCAACTTTGGGTTGTCAGTCTGCGGCGTTAAGGGTGATATCTCGAAGCTGACCGAGTCCCTCACCCGTCGGTTCTAGGGCGTTGCCTCCTTCCTCGTGCCACCGCTAGTTGATAGGAGGAGGAGGAGGAGGAGGAGGTGCCTCAGTCCCCATGGATCGATGGGGTCTGGAGTGACCTGACAGAGATTGGGGGCAGGGTGGAACGCTGGAGTAGTGGCAGAGATCTCCAGGATCACATCGTCGTTCCTGCCATTCGGGCCTAGGGATTAGGAGGAGGAGGAAGAGGGTGAGGCAGTCGGTGTGACCAAGGAGGTAGTGGTGTTCGTTAGTAACATCTCAAAGCATCCGAAGATAGCTTGATTTCCCCTTGTTTGTTGATGAGCGACACACGAATGGTAAGTGCCAGTGGCATTAGATCAGAGTGCTTGGACTCTTTATTTTGTTGCTTTGATTCATAGATGGTTGAACCGATTGTTTTGGTGCAATTGTGTGCTCATTTTGTTGCAGTAGTAGTGGATAAGGGAAGAATATGAGGGTTAACCTTAGTTGCTTAAGCTTGTTTGTCTACAATACAGTGTTCTCTTACTACTGAAATTACAGTTTCTAAAGTGTAACTACATCTATTCATCTTAATTTAGCATCTGAACTCAAGTCATCATTAGTCATCATTGTTTATGTTGGAATTGAGTATATTTTGCTTATATTTACAAAGGTTTTGCTGGGCAAGTGTTGTTTGGAACTGGGTGTGACACTGTCAATGTTTACTGTACTTTTGCTCAAACTTGCAACCGGGTCAGAGTTGTTTTTGGAGTTGACAATTATAGGTTCAACATGTTAGACAATAGGATTAGTATCCTTGATACTTGTACATGACGCAAGGTCCAGAGATGTTGGACATGCATGTTAGTTGAGATATTCTCTCTTATACATGCGTTAGGATAGATATGATCTCCATATTTATTGTAACAAACCTAATATGATGTAACGCCACATAGGGGGCTATTCCCTATCCTATTTAACATGCACCGAGAGACCTGAGATAGGGTTATCTCGTTCCCACTACGTTTTCATGGTATTCAGAGCCACTCTCCTCATGGAAACAAATCTATGGCGCACTCTACCACCGCCGTAGCAGCTTTCTCCTTCGGCTTTCTCCCTCCCGTGACAGAGAAGCTCACCCGTGGCAACTATGGCATGTGGTACGCCCAGGTGTCATCCACGTTGACGGGAGCTCAACTCGCTAGGTACATCAAACCCTCGGCGAAACCTCCGTCTCTGTTTCTCGAAGACAGGACGAGCGATGACAAGAAGGTGGATCCGGTCCCAAATCCGGAGTATGAGAAGTGGGAGGCAAAAGGCCAATAGGTTCTGAGCTACCTGTTTGGATCTCTCTCCAAGGAGATCTTTGCTCAAGTGTCGATGTGCACAACTGCAACCAAATTGTGGGCTACAATCCAGGCGCTTCAGGCGTCGCAATCTCGTGCACGCGTGATCTCCACGCGCATGGCACTTGCAACCATGACCAAGGGGACATTGTCCATCGTGGATTACTTCGTCAAGATGAAGGGACTTGCCGATGATATGGCCTCGGTAGGTCGGAAGCTGGAGGATGAAGAGCTAGTCTCGTACATTCTCAAGGGACTCGGTGAGGACTTCGACGCCGTCGTCACGTCGGTGTCGGCAAGAGTTGAGCCAATCACCATCCTAGAACTCTACGCCTAGCTCACCTCCTTCGAGCAATGGAAGGAGCTGCACGGTGGAGGCTCCCAATCCTCTGCCAATGTTGTGTCGAAGGGAGGCCGTGGCAGTGGAAATTCCAACAATCCTCGCGGCCGTGGTGGTGGAAACCGCGGAGGCTTTGGACGAGGACAGAAGGGTGGTCGTGGCGGTGGCGGCAGTGGAGGCCGCAATTTCATTCAAGGTGTGTTCTGCCAAGTTTGTGGCAAGGAAGGACACATGGTGTATCACTGCTATAAGAGATTCGACCGTGACTTCTCCGGGCCACCGCAAAAGACTGCTTCCTCAGCGACTACTTCATACAGGGTTGATACAAATTGGTACGTGGACTCTGGAGCCACGGATCATATCACTGGAGATCTTGAGAAGCTCACGTTGCGTGAGAAATACAACGGAGGTGATCAAGTCCACGCGACAAATGGCATAGGTATGGAGATTGATTATATTGGTCATAGCACTTTGCATTCCCCAAATAGTGTTCTCCATCTAAACAATGTTCTTCATGTTCCTGCTACTTCAAAAGATCTTATTTCTGTTAATCGTCTTGCACGTGATAACAATGCTTTCCTTGAATTTCATCCCAATCATTTTTTGATCAAGGAGCAGGGGACGAAGAAAATCCTCCACAAAGGCAGATGTGAAAAGGGGCTTTATCCATTCAAGTCTTCCACCAATAAGCAAGTGCTTGGAGTCACCAAGCCGTCGAGTTCCTTGTGGCATCATAGACTAGGTCATCCATCTAGTCGTGTAGTGCAACATATCCTTAGTCGTCACCAGTTGCCTTTTATTCATTCTAATAGTGATACTATCTGTGATGCCTGTTAGCAAGTCAAAAGTCATCAGTTGCCTTACCCTAAATCAACAAGTATGTCATCGAGTCCTATGGACCTTATTTTTTCAGATGTGTGGGGGCCCGCTCCAACCTCAGTTGGGAAGCATGAGTACTAAGTTTCCTTTATTGATGATCATAGTAAATTTACTTGGATCTATCTTCTACGTAGAAAGTCTAAAGTTTTTCAGTGTTTTCATGACTTTCAGAATCTTGTTGAAAGGCAATTTAATCGCAAGATCCGTGTAGTCCAAACTGATTGGGGTGGGGAGTATCAATCTTTGAACTCCTTCTTTAAACGCATAGGCATAGAACATCTTGTTTCTTGTCCTCATGCACATCAACAAAATGGGTCTACAGAAAGGAAACATCGCCACATAGTAGAGATGGCACTTACCCTTCTTGCCCATGCTTCAGTTCCTTTAAAATTTTGGGATGAAGCTTGCCTCACAACAATTTTTCTAATTAACCGTCTCCCTTCTAAGGTTATCAATGATCAAACCCCATTTGAGCACCTATTTGGTCATCAACCAGATTATTCCTTTTTACGCACTTTTGGCTGTGCGGTATGGCCAAACTTGCGTCCCTACAATAGTAAGAAACTCCAGTTTCGATCCAAGTGATGTGTTTTTGTAGGCTACAACAATTTACATAAGGGTTTCAAGTGTTTGGAACCGAATGAAGGGCATGTCTATATATCTAGAGATGTAATCTTTGATGAGAATGTTTTTCCCTTTGCGGCCATGCATCCAAACGCTGGAGCTCGCCTACGGGCTGAAATTTCCTTGTTGCCAAACTCTCTTTATAGTCCTAATGCCACTTTTGGGGATGTGATTTTGCATGATCAATATTCTTCTCCGTTAACCACTAATGCTTTGCCAAGCTCGTCATGTGAAGGAATAGACACAGGAAGAAAATCGGGGTTAAATCAAGCAGAAAATGGTGCTGGAATGCCCTCAACAAACTCATATCATATGCTGGAAGAAAACAACAACCATGGCACTGACTCTGAGGTGGATCCTCCGGCAGATCATCCTTGAACTGACACCGCATCCGCTTCGGGTTTAGTGCCGCCCACATCCTCTCCACCGCGTACGCCTCGCGAGTCTACCCGCCAACCTTTGACATCCACAGGCAGATCTTCTGCGGCCATGCCAAGTGGATCTCCATCAGCTCCGAGCTCGATCGTGCCACAGTCGGATCCCGCACCAGACGCGTCCCCGACACTGGCAAACTCCTCAAGCAGATCCTCTATGGACGGTGCACCTGTAGCATCGCCTGCGCCCTCGCGACCGACAACTCGACTCCAACACGGTATATCTAAACCGAAAACATATACTGATGGCACTATTCGCTGGTGTACCCTTGCTAGTTCCTCTATAGGAGAACCTACTTCGGTTGCCGATGCACTACGTGACAAACGATGGGTGGAGGCGATGCACAATGAGTATCAAGCCTTGATAAGGAACAAAACATGGCGGCTAGTACCACCTCCATCCAAAGACAAGAATGTGATCGGTTGTAAGTGGGTTTATAAAATTAAGCACAAATCTGATGGATCTATTGATAGATATAAAGCAAGGCTTATGGCGAAGGGATTCAAGCAACGCTATGGCATTGATTATGAGGACACGTTTAGTCCAGTGGTTAAGGCGGCCACTATACGACTCATCTTGTCTATTGCGGTCTCTAGGGGATGGTCATTACGACAACTAGATGTGCAGAATGCTTTTCTCCATGGAGTACTAGATGAAGAGGTGTATATGCAACAACCACCGGGTTACGTTGACAGTGCTCATCCTAACTATGTCTGCAGGTTAGACAAAGCGTTCTATGGGCTGAAACAAGCTCCACGTGCCTGGTATGCTCGGCTTTGCAACAAGCTTATTCAGCTTGGCTTTGTTCCTTCAAAGGCGGACACTTCTTTGTTCTATTATAACAAGGGTGATATACTCTGTTTGTTCTTGTGTATGTTGACGATATTATTGTTGCTAGCTCATCTCCTACAGCCACAAAAGCTCTATTGAAGGATTTGCAGGCGGACTTTGCTCTCAAAGATCTTGGTGATCTTCATTACTTTCTTGGTATTGAGGTCAAGCGGGTGGAGGATGGCTTAATCATGTCACAACAAAAGTATGCCTCGGATATTTTGTTGAGGGCAGGTATGAGTAATTGTAAGACTATTAATACACCTATATCTATTTTTGATCGGCTCAGTGTTAATGATGGAGATAAGCTAGGGCCTGATGATTCCTCCAAGTACCATAGTCTAGTAGGGGCACTACAATACCTGACATTGACTCGTCCGGATATATGTTTCGCTGTCAACAAGGTTTGTCAGTTCCTGCATGCTCCTACTACGGTACACATGAGTGTGGTCAAGAGAATCCTACGGTACTTGAAAGGATCTTGGAATACTAGGCTTAAAATTTGCAAATCATAGTCTATGTTGGTCAGTGCCTTCTCAGATGCTGACTGGGCTGGGTGTATAGATGACAGGAGATCAACAGGTGGCTTCGCTGTGTTTTTGGGTAAAAACTTAATCTCATGGAGTGCCAAGAAGCAGGCCACGGTCTCACGATCATCCACTGAAGCTGAGTACAAGGCGCTAGCAAATGCTATGGCTGAGTTAATGTGGGTGCAAAAACTGCTACATGAGCTTGGCATCTCTCATCCTCCATCTGCAAGACTATGGTGTGATAATCTTGGGGCTAAATATCTCACCGCAAATCCAGTATTCCATGCTAGGACAAAACACATTGAGATTGACTTCCACTTTGTGAGAGAACGTGTCGCTCAGAGACTTTTGGATGTTCGGTTCATCAGTTCGGGAGACCAGCTAGCAGATGGTTTCACTAAGCCGGTCATGGCTAGGAAGATCAAGCAATTTTGTGCCAATCTCAACCTTGTTAGTGGCTGAGATTGAGAGGGGATGTTAGACAATAGGATTAGTATCCTTGATACTTGTACATGACGCAAGGTCCAGAGATGTTGGACAGGCGTGTTAGTTGAGATATTCTCTCTTGTACATGCGTTAGGATAGATATGATCTCCATATTTATTGTAACAAACCTAATCTCATGTAACGCCACATAGGGGGCTGTTCTCTATCCTATTTAACATGCACCGAGAGACTCGAGATAGGGTTATCTCGTTCCCACTACGTTTTCACAACATCTGTAAGTTGAATGAGTTGACACAATTTTGCATGGCAGTCCTTCATGTATGATGCATGTCCAATGTTTCTTACCATACCAGATTGATTTCGTCAGTTTCTTACACCTACATTTGATATGCTTCTATATTTTTAGATTTTGAACTGTATGCACGGTATGGACATGTAGTTGCTATAGAGCGCCTGGTGCCAAGCCTGTCATACCTCAGGACCTGGGATGAAAACGGATCGGATACAGACGGATATTACCGATATTACATTTGTTTTCATATTTCTGTCCGGATTCGGATTATGTCGGATATGATACGATTGGATATCGACATCATAAATATACGATTTGAGTATTTGGATACGGATACGGTATCGGATATTGGATATCCGGACTCGGATACAGACAGATCTCAACCCCTCTAAACGAATTCAGTTTCGAATACAGTCGAAAAATATCCGTACCGTTTTCAGCTTTGCTCTACTGATATGAGTGAAGCGTGCTTCTAGAAAAATATATTTTGTGCTTCTCCATTCGAAACCCTGCAAGCAAGATGCTGAAATTCTTTCAACACCACAAGTATACTCCCTCTTCTTTGTTCTATTATTTTTTCTTTCTAATTGTATTTTTTAATCATGTATGTTTCTTGCTGTTCATGCGGACTACAATTATCCAAACAGAAGCATCTGCTTATAGGCTTGATTTGGAAGACAACATGTATATATCTTGTCAGAAATAAGAATTACCTATTTATGTGTTTGAGCTGTGGTCTTTTGAATGTGAGATATGCTATCTAGAAACCATTTTCTTACCCCCTATAAGCTGTCATATTGTTTATAATTGGCTTATTATGTATCCTTTCAATGAAGTATGAACCAGTCCATTCTCCATTGTGGACTTTGAGAGTAGCGTGACTTTGTGAGCTCAAGTTGACTCCCACGAGGCCTCCCCGCCCTCCCACGAACGCCACACGCTGCCGATGACGCACGCGGAACGCGCCGCCGCCGATGATGCCGACGAACCGCGGGACGCGTCACCGATTCCACGACCTGCCGCGCTGCGCCGCCGCTGGACGCGCCACTGCCTCCACGACCTGCCCCGCTGTCGTCACCGCCGGAACGACCCTGCCCCGTCAACCCAGGCGCCCAGGTCTCCGCCGTCTCTGCTTCGCGCCACCGCCACCGGACGCCAGCCGCTCACCGGCTAGGAGCGCCCAATAGGTATGTCCTTCATTGGATCCACGCCTGTAGTTCTGTGTGCTCTTATGTCTACTAACTTTGATCCCTTTCAAAGTCACTAGAACCTAGGTTCGTTGTTGTATACTACTATGATTTGGTTTGTACTTTTGAGTGCCAAATCACATGTGCATATGTTATCTATTGTACTAATCCTGAATACGTTTAGAAAAGTGATTCTACAGTTTTTCATGTGCTGCGTGGATTACATTTATTCCTTAACAAATCACACAAGCCCTCCTTTCGTAATCTAGAACTGACAATTGTTGTTTTACTCAGTAAAACTTAGTTAGTATAAAAGAATAGCCTACTAGCACTCTCCTGTATTTCAGAGGTACAATAAACTGAGTGAGCTGTAAGTGTCAAATGTAGTTTTTCTATCCACATCCAGCTCACCATGTGCATCAAGCAATGTAGGTAATTTCTCCAGCGAATCCATCTTGAAGGAACTTCTGCAAATAATAGTGATTATTCTTATTTGTATGGTATCTTCTCTGTGTCAAATTGCAGGCAAAGCTGCTCGTCACACTCACGCTGTCGAGCTCGATCCGTGGCCGTTTGCATGTAAATTCTGTGACTGGTGGAAACGATATTATTCCACTCAATAAAAATTGAAAATAGGAGGTTTGTACATTCTATTTCTTACCTAAGAAATATGAATTTTCTCTACCTAATCTCTTACCCAGTATCGATGTTTCAAAATGTGCATTGCTTCATGTGTCTTGGCTGTTGTTATAAAAAAAACAATTATCAAGGGTGAAATAATCTTGTCTTTCCCCCTGCGTATGGTTTCATATGGAATGAAACATCTTCTATTGCCTCTTCCATGATTTGACTATCAGCAATCTGTTAAGTTGATCCTTTTTGTTGCTCTATGTTAGTGATACACATTAACTGCTGTTAAGCTGTCATGGAATGGAATGCTTTTAGTTAATGATTAATGATGTGTAATGGTTGAGGCATATGTTGTCATTTATCATCCATTTTTTATTAGGCTTGGTGCAGTGGTCTGTGTATGGATAATGGCTTTGGATTCCTGTTGTGCAATGGAGGGAGTAGTAATGAAATAGCATGAAGGGTCTTATTTTACGGCATACTCTACACAGAAATCTCTTATGACTGTCTCTGTTTCTCAAAGAAATCAGGAAATCTAGATTCACTTCAACCTGCAGATGGTGTGGTGTGCTGAGTAGCAGCTGTTTTTTCAATGTTCTTTTTTTTAATATGCTATATTCTCTTCTTTAGAATGTTCAAGTACCAATGATGTCACACCGACTATCAATCTCCTGTCTCATGCAGAGTTACTTTGGTGCTTCTTTGACTGTATCAACCTGAAACTGGGAACTCAAGTTACTTTGGTGCTTTTCTGGTAATAAAATCTGCACCTTGATTATCGCAAGGTTTTTTTATATTGGCCAATTTATTTGTGGTTGCATAAACACTTTGACATGAGCTGATCCTATTATAATTAAAGTGGTACAAAAGACAGTCTGAATTCCTACTCAACCATTTCCCCTGTGCCTGCCGGGAGTTGATCTTGTGGTTAAATGCCCGTGTAGCGCCATCTGAAAAATGCATTGTTTTAGGTAAATGCATGGCCTGTCCCCAAGATGTCTTCTCATGAGGTCTTGTTAATTCATTTGGTTTATGAATCCTTTGATATTAGGGTTCTAGTCTGAATAGTGCCTTGTTTGATCAAGTTTGGTTGTAGATTTAATCTGATTTTTCATTCATGATTTTCTAATTCCCTACATAATCTGCTCTTCTTTCAGATTAGCATGCTCTTGTATGTTTTACTGTAGTTTAAGGAAGAAATCACAAAAACAATAGAAGTTTGATAGTGCATGTATCGCTTTTTTTGTAACAATACAACACTTCAATTTGTAATATTGACATTTCGAACATCACGCTCGCATTATCGTTTTTTTAACAATACAACACTTTCATGCTTAAATTATCAGGACATTATTTGTTCCCGTTGCAATGCACAAAAAGAGTTGGTGAGTCTGCGACGCCGCGCTCTCCATGACTGTGTTAATTTCATGAACTTTGTTTTTTTGGATTAAATGTCACTTTAACATCGGTATTTAATGTGCGATCCGTGTGTTTTTAGTACAAAAGTTTGGTTGTCGGGCACACTACCTAGTTAAATACATAGTTACATTTTCGTAAATATTAAAGACCCTCGTCGTTGATTACACTGAACAAATAGAATCAAAGTAATTCAGTAAAATATGGCAATCTGGACAGCAGCCAATAGAATAGTTCCTCCACTTATGGATGACAAAGATATACCTGCCATCTGGATTATTTGGGGATGTCAGAAATATGCATTTTGGGTTTTCCTGTTCAACCACTTTAACGATACGATCAACATCTAGGGAAAAATCAGGCAGTCTTGGAACTACATTATAGAATGGTGAATGAAATATCATGCTGGGAAGATGCATATAGTGAAGAGAAAAATCAATTTAAGAGATGAGATAAAATTAACCAAATTAAGAATCATTCAAGGTTCAAGAGATATAAGCAAAATTCAAGACAGGTGTTAGAGGAGTCAAGGGCCTATTGGGCCTTAGCCCGTTAAGGTTAATTAGTCGCTTGCTTAGGAGTCAAGTAAACCTCTCTATATAAGGAGATGACATGTATCAATCTAATCAAGCAAGAGATTAGAAGGAAATCACTTCTCTCTTGCCGGCCGTGGGCGAAGCCCCGCGGCCGGCCTCCCCCTGCGCCCCTAGCCCTAGCCGCCGCCACCACCACGCGAACAGTACCCACAGATACTGTAGCGCTGCTGGTACTGTAGCCCGCGCATCGCTGCCACTTCCCTCAGCTCGCTCCTCTCGATCCCAACAACCCCAACGCCATTCATAACATCTGGTATCAGAGACCATGGCTGGATCCTACGCCGCTGTGCCCTTCTCCACACCGCTCGGCGCACATCCCTGGGCTACGCCGGCCCTGTTCTCCGCAGCGCCGCCGGACGGATCCTACGCCGCCGTGCCCTTCTCCACACCGCTCGGCGCACATCCCTGGGCTGCGCCAGCCCTGTTCTCCGCAGCGCCGCCGGCCGGATCCTACGCCGCCGTGCCCATCTCCACGCCGCTCGGCACACATCCTTGGGCTATGCTGGCCCTGTCCTCCGCAGCTCCGCCCGTGTTCACCACCGCCACAGCCACTGTGGCGCCCTTGCCTGCGCAGCAGCCTGCACCTTCCACAGGCGCCTTCGGTGAGTGGATGGCGACCTTCGACCACCTGCAGCGCTAGATGGATGTCCTCGCGACCCTCGTCCATAACATTGGCGCACAACCGGCGTCGGTGCCCTCATCCGCGGGCGCGCAGTCGGCGGGCCTCGTCCTCGGCGTGCCGGTGCCTCCATTCACAGGTGCACAGCCGGGCGATCAGATCGCCACTGCGGTAGCAACCGTGCAAGTGGCGCTTGCGCAGAAGAGTGATTGTCAGTCTGCGACAGTGCGATTACAGGCTGCAGCACGCGGCCTCCTAGCGTGACACCGACTGCAGGAGATCGAAAACGGGCCCATCCATTTGCGTTTCGTTTCCTTGCGAAGACCTCGCCATGAGTCTGCAGGTCTTTCTTCTCACCCAGCTAACAATCCGACCAGCTCGGAATTGGGGAGTGATTTTTAGTGACCAAGTCATGCTCGGCGATCGATAGCCAGACAGGGGGAAGCTATTGGTGAGAAGAATCAATCGATTTCACTGACTATATTGCTGTACTTGACAAGAAAGTTTCTTCATCTCAGTTTGATCTTGAGTTCAGTTGTGTATTCAAAGTTCTTGCAGATTTGTACCCCTTGTCCTGACAGGAGGGGCTTAGATGGCTGATCCGGTGGCCGGCGTGGAGAAGATCGTCAAGCTTGGGCTGGCGATCAAGGAGGCGGTGGACATGGTTCGCCACAACGAGGAGGAGTGCCGCGAGATCAGGAAGCGGGTGCTCAGATTCAGCGCCATCCTGTCGCAGCTTCAACAGACTGGGATGATGAATGATAGCCCGACGATGAGCGGCGCCCTGGAGGATTCTCCAGCACGCCCTCGAGCTCGTCACTGCCTGCCAGGAGAGGAGCACCATCCGCCGCCTCATCAAAGCAGGGGATCTGTCCAAGCAGCTGCACCGGGTAAAGGATGGCATCTTGAACAAGGTGATGCTGGCGTCCTTCGCCGTCAACACCCAGGCCACCATCGTGTTGCTTACTATTCAAGCTGGTGGTGGTCATCCTCCACCCAGGCAGCCAGAGGTACCATTATATTGTTTGTGTTTTTTACCCATGCAGATAATGATATTTGCACATTATATTGTTGAAATGCATTTTCATTGGTTTTCATTTTTCCTATTTTATTTTCACAAAAAACTTTATTTAAGTCATGCCATGATACTTTATCTAATATAATGGATCTGTTAAATTAGAAAGCCGTTGCAAGGCACGGGCACTCTACCAGTGATGATACAAAGGATCAGACATAGTTTCCTTGAAGAAGGCATTTTACCCAAATAATGAATGCTATATGGCCAAGATGGCTAATTTGTGTTGGATCTAGTTGTGATACAAATTTCAGTTTAACTCCATATATAGGCTTCATCACGATATCGTAATTGCATCATTTTGCAATTTCAGGATGCAGGAGTGGTCTATTCAACTGATGATGCTAGGTCGGTTATATACGATGCAACCTCTTTTGTTGTGGTGGTATGATATATAGTAACATATATAACTATATAAGTAAAGTATACCATAAACTATCTATAAAAAAAGTGTCATTCCATACCATTAACCATCTTAACACAAATTGTTGCCGCCACTATTGCTTGTGATTTTAGCTTATTCATTCATGCTGGAGGTTCCATATACCTTTCATCAAACTAAGAAAATTCAAGCATCCATATCAAGTCGAGGACTCGAACCCAAGTGGGCAATAGGTTCCATCACAAGAAAACCTAACAAACTATAAGCTGTGCTCAGTTTGTGCGTATAGCTTTTATTTGTGTACATTGGCTAATGGATATTGGATGCCAAAGTTAATTAGTTAAACTTATTCTTATTTTTGTTCTTTTGAGTTTTTACGTAATTAGAATAATCATTGTCTCTCAATACCATTTGCAGAACTGAGTCGAATGATGTGGAAAACAGCGTAATAGCTGGAAGTGAGGTGCCATTGGCTCCCTTATTAGTTGGTAAGATCACATCCTGTACTTTGGTATATCTGTGTTGTGTCGTACCCATATCATGGTATAAAAATAAATCACACCTTTAATTTCAGCGATCAGTGGAAAACTAGAACTGACATTAAAAAAAGGCTCACCTTCTGGATCATAACCTAAGCTAGCAATGATAAGCCATGTGCTATCAATGGCACGGATGCCTAGCTCTGTGAGTTGTAATACAGAGTATGGATTCCTTCATGATTACAAGCTAGCATAGATATTTGACGTGTTTGTAATTTTAATTCAAGTTGTTTTTGGAAATTTATAACATCAGATTTGGAAGGAGACAAAAAAAATCTAAAAAATTGTAGTTTTCAACCTATAATTTTCTCGTTGAATTTTTATTTGAAGCCATTTCGATGTCCAAATAATTTACCAAAATTTATAGACAATAATAGTTAAAAGAAAAAATATATTCCATTCAGGTTTGCTCCAGTTTTGTCCCTTTTCGGACATAAACTGCTGTTCCAACTCCTGGGCCAAATTGAAGTGGAATTAAATGTTGGAGGTGTCAAAAGGGGCGGAGCCAGGCCTCTTTATCGATGTCAGCTGACATCGATGATTTTCAGCAAAATCAGTCTTATGCACTGTTCTTTCAAGGAGCTGACACCAGCGTCTAGTAGAGCTGATACCAATGGCTCTGGTGGCTGGCTCCGCCGTCTAAACAGTATTGGAGTTTGAGGTTAAAATTAGACAAATACAATAGTTGAGGGCTAAGGATGGACTTATTCCAATAGTTTTTTACAATCTTTTAATATAACTTTCAGTTAACAAACTAAAGTATCAATTGTGTTCATCGCATCTTTTGTGTGGTACGCATGGGTATTACAGTTTATCTTAATCCATGCTAATTTTTGTCTGTACATTACTTAGTTTATTCGAAAGTGCTAGCTATTCATATATGATTATCCATGCTCGCTACTTTTTTCGGAGATTTGTTGATGTTTACTACTTTACTCCTTCAAAATAAGTGTTTCAACTACAAAGTTCACTTGTGGAGCAAGATACCAAACTACATGATTACGTTGTTTCCATATCAGCCATAAGAGAGTTCAGGTGGTCTGAGTTGAAGGTTGCTACAAATAGCTTTTCAGATGGGAACATCATCGGCCGAGGTTCCTCTTTCATTATCTATAAGGTACTTCATGCTTTGGCTTGGTAACTTTGTTCTGGATAGTTTGGAGTGATGAAAAAAATAACACATTTTGGTACCACCTACAGATCATTTTTTTCCTACTATTATCGTGCAGATTTTTAATTCTTGAGAGCTAACATTGCACCTCCTTTCAACTTTGTTTTTTCAAAAGATAATGCTACATGGAGTTTTAATATGATACAGTACAAGAGCTCTAACAGGGACCCATTATGTAATTGTGTCTATTTTACAGGGTGTACTAAAAGGTGGAAACATTGTCGCCATAAAGAGATGTCATAGAACAGACAATCGCGTGTGGCTACACGACGAAATTTATGATCTACTTCTTGTTGTTTCAAAGCTTCAGCATGAAAATATAGTGAAATTTGTTGGATATTGCGGGGTGTTGGAACAACCTAGAGAAACGGAATTCCTATGGGTGGAAGAATACGTGGCGAATGGAAGCTTACAGGATATCATAGATGGTATGTTTCAACAGAAATATTGAACATATGTCACTCCTCGGCGAACTTTTGTCTTAATTAACTTTGTTGAATATAATGAGCTCATAATTGCTTCCACCATGATATAACATCTGTAATTTTGCAGATTCCCGAATTCATTGGTCTTCCCTCTTCCAGATAATTCAAGGAATAGCCCAGGGTCTGCATTACCTGCATGAGCAGCGTGTTGTCCATATGGATGTGAAGCCACTCAACATCCTCCAGGATTCTGATATGAATCCTAAGATTACTGACTTTCAATTATCTATAGTTCTGCCTGATAATAATGAGATCATCAATCATGATTGCGTAATGGGAACACTGTATGTAATTACACTAAAGCTTTTCACCATTTTGGGTACTAAAAATTGACACCTAAATACTGCTACCTCTCAAGTTACAATTTTGGGTACCACTTAGCACGTTTCCGTGGACAAATAAAAAGCCTCTCACATAAATATTTCCATTGACATGAGTACATATGCACGAAGCTTTTCTTTCATTTTTATTTCCTGATTTTTTCTTTTTTCTTTAATTAACAATTCAGGGGATATGCAGCTCCAGAACTTGTCGCAGCTGGTATTTTATCTACGAATAATGATGTGTATGCTTTTGGCATCACCCTTCTTGAGATGATGTGTATGCTTTTGGCATCACCCTTGAGATGTAAACCACCGCGCCTACATGGACGGGTAATTAAGTACACACAAACATCTTTGTCAAAACAGTATAGACACATTGGGTTTGGTCTAGTTAATTTCTTGGTGAGATATGTTCCATAAAACAGCTACGTTTTTATTTTACTACATTCGTCAGGATTGGAGGGCTTTGAAAGCTGAACTAATGAAGGAGAAGTTTGATCCGGCACTGTTTGAAGCGTCGGATCTAAAGCAGATACGAAGGTGCATCCAGATAGGACTTCTGTGCGCTGAGCATGATACGGCACGCCGCCCCAACATGGACCAAGTTCTTGAGATGCTAAATGGCAACAAAGAATTGCCGAACACAAAGAAGCCTGCCTGGTCAGACAAATGGCGCCCGCTGGCGTGGTTTTGACATTTGACACCTATGTCTTCCCTAGCTTGTATGACACTGGGCTCTGGGCAGCAGTATCATGTATTCATGTATCTCTGTGTGACTGTGTGCTTGATGGATATAAAAGGACTGCATGGATCAAACACTAGACTGTAGTCTGTACTATAGAGTGCAGACGTTTAGCATTTAATCATCAGCTTGATGTGACATACGATTCAGTTCTCAAATGTGTAAGCAATAATACACACACTTTGCTTTTGATTTTCTCCCTTTCATTTGCGTACTGTTCTTCCTTTTATTTATAATCAGCTTATGAGCAGAAAATACTGAAAACTTAGCTGCAGAGGCCGGAAACTATTCCTTTTCCTAAAAAAAAGTTCTCAAATGTGTACAATTCTTTCCATGTATTTCTGGTCATCTCTGTATGATGTGGGCCGATTCAGAATCCTTTAATTCAGGATGTTTGTTCACATGAACATATGCTGCTTCTCTGAAAATTGAAACAGTACATACTTTATTTGACATTTCTCCCACTAATTTGAATCACAATCCTGAAAAATTTCGAAGGATATTTGTTCACATCCACACATGCTGCTTCTATGTGTCCAGTAGCAGGGACGATTGGCTGGTCGTCAATTTGAGCACTCGCCTCTTCCATGTCAACCATTCAGAGAAGAAATCGATGCACAGTTTCAGGGGACAATCTGCAGAAGTATCTGAACATGTGTTGCAGATAAATGAGTTGCAGTTTGCAGGCACGCGGGCGGGTCGGAGAATATGCAGAAGGCACCCTTAAAACTTTGCAAAAAGCCTCCGGTTTTGGATCGTGATCAATAATCGCGATCCGAATATATGCAAAAAAACCCTATTGGATCGTGATTAATATTCGCTATCCGATTATTTGCATATAACCCTCTATTTTGGGTCCAGAATTTTACAACTAGGACCCCGGCTCGGATCGCGTCTTGAAAATTGACCGGCATTGACAGGCATACATCTTGAAAATTGCATGATTCTGACTTTAGTCTACAGATCTGGAAAGGAATTGCAGAGATTTAGAATTAAAGAGGAACTGTACAGACTTGATGGATTTGATATTCAAGTGCTACATCTGTGGGTATTCGAAATAGCAGGGCAAAAAATACATGAACACTTGTCTGACATCTTGATTGTTGTTGTTATCTCTGCTACAAGTTTTTGGTCGGAACCGCATTTGGCCTTACCTTCTCGAAGTTTTCATGGTTATTACAGAATGAAGAGGAGTTCCAGCAGTAGTAGGTGCATCAGGTCGATGACAGTAAATTTCATCCATGTTGCTCTTTCAGAGGTGATATTTTTTTATCTGAAAACCTTACAGCTAGCAGCAACGGTTGCTCTATCTTAGGAAATCTGAAGATACACAGGGCAAGAGAATGAATTAGAAGATGAGGTTATTGCAGATTGATAACATACTGAACTGGGTTTGTTAAGTTTCGAACCTAGATGATGAAAGCATGCCAAGGGGAATTGCAACTTCAGAGAATGTGTCAAAGCCTGGAATTTCTTTATCCAGCGTACAATGCGTCAAAGCGTGGAATCTCTTTCTCTTTATATGTAATATCAAGAACAAATTCTCTGTACAAGTTGCATCTTCAGAGAAGCAGCGTGTGTGCACATTGAGAGACACCTTTGAAAATTGCATGATTCTGAGTTCTGACTAGTTAAAAAGAGGCACTGTAGAAATTTGAAGAATTTGAGACTCATAGTAGTAGTACGTCCGCGGGTATTCACAGTAGCAAGGCAAAAATGACATCAAGGCACGTCTTTTTTTCTTGCGGGGTACATCAAGACACGTCTGACATCTTGAAAATTGTTCTCTCTGCTAGGAAGGTTTTGGTCGAACCGCCCTTTGCGCCTTCGCCTATCCTTTTTTTTTACTTTTTCATGGTTCTCTTATAGAATTAAGAGGGAGTTTGGCAGGCACTTCAGAGCTTGTATTTCGTCTCAACACCTTACAGCAGCAAGGGTTGCTCTATGTCAGAAAATCTGTAGGTATACAGGCAAGAGACTGAATTAGAAGATGTGGTTTTTGCAGGTTGATAATATACTGAATTGAGTTTGTTATTTTTTTAACCTTAAAAATTGAACCATGTCAAGGGTAAATGACATATGTTGCCCTACTCCTCCTTCAGTGGTGGGAGGCTCAAGGGCTGCACCGACTGTGTCGGCATCGGAGCCTGTGATGACCCTGGAACTTTGTTGTCCTGATGAACCAGAAGGTAAGCTACAGGTGCAAACAGATCATCCGAAAACTCTAAAAACAGCACCCAAGAGTTGGTCAGGTAGTAACTCTGATTTGATCATCCCATGAGAGAAAGAAAATTCAAACATACCTATTTGGCACACATGAATGCATTTTCACCTGAATTTAGTAAATCTGACAAAGAGGATCAACAATTGCATACTAGCTAGCTCTTCCCAAAGAAAAAACAGGGTGCTAGCTAGATCATTGTTAGTGTGTGGAGTGATAAGATGAGAAAGAATCAAGTCAGTAACGTGTTTCAACTCCTGCAGTGACACATGAAAATTCATGGATATGTGCATAATAAGACATGTTACCAAGGCATAATCCCTGAACAATGCCTAAGCAGCATCCATCGCACGATAGAAACAGGAACGGCACAAGAGACGGTCTTACCACAGGTGCCTGTACAAATAACAGATGGCAAACACATAAGCTCTCCACAAATTAGAAAAATAACAAAAAACTGTACACAGAAGACATGCAGGTCTCAACCTTTTACTTTCAGATATTATATAACAATAAAAATCCAAAGATCCTGTGCAGAGATCTTGTGTACCAAAAAGGCATACGCAGCTAAACATCTAGAAGCCAGGTTTTGATTTTTAATCCTAGCAGTTAGGCTATCACCATGTCTCTTATACTCAAATATGTACAGAAGCATAGTAAAAGGACATATTTGAGAGCCTCTTTGGAAGGTGGAAATTCCATGGGAAATTTGCAGGAATTTGGTACGAAACAAACTGAGTCCAGTCAAAATTCAGGAAAATTTTCCCGTGCTCCAAATGGTGCCAGAGTGTGTTTCTGCTTGATACCATATATCATAGAAACAAGAACTACTGAACTAGTTTTGATGAGCAGGTGGTTGTACTTGTACCTCTTGGCTAGACGAATTCTCACCGGCCTTGTCGAGGAGCCTCACCCAGTTGAGCGTGGCGTCGACGTAGCTGACGAGGGGGAAGAGCTGGAGGTAGAAGCCGATCTCGCCCTGCACCTCCCGGAGCTCGTCGGCGTGGCGCGCCCCCATGAAGCACCGGTACGCGTACCCGCGCCGCTGGCAGGAGCGCACGAGCAGGTACGCTCGCCGGAGCGTCTCCTCGAGCTCCTCCACGGGCGCCCGCGTCTCCGGCGCGCGCATCGGGTGCGCGTCCTGGAGCCGCCGGAGCAGGCCGCCGATCATCTCCACCCGCCGCGCCAGCTGCCGGCAGGTGGCGCGGTTCCGGCGCACCGTCCGCGCGGCGTCGGCGATCATGGTGATGAGGCTGTACGCGTCGAGACCCACCAGCTGCGCCACCGTGGCGACCTGGCCGACCAGAGCCATGTCCTTGCCGTTGATTTGTGTTTGGTGGTGTGGTTGGGGTGGTTGAGGTCGAGGAAGATGGAGAGGAGGAAGAAGGTGGTGCGGTGGTGAGTGAGAGCATAAAAAGGCCATGGTTTGGGAGGAAGTGGCAGACAAGTCCAAGAACTTGACTGGTGTGAAAGAGACAACGGCAGTTGAAAATGATTAGATTTTTCTGAAATGTGATGCTGACATGTTTGAGCGAAGCATACAGTTGGCGCCAAACGTGAAGGAGGCCGGGTTTCCAGGAAGCTTCAAAGCTTGTATAAAGTAGTAGGCATGATTTTGTTCAATCTTTGAAAGATTCCAAGTTGGACCCATTATTTGGTTGGTTCCTCATCGGCCTTGTATAAAGTAGTTGGCACAGCAATGCCAGCCTGCCTGACCAGCAGTGATCGATTTCTAGATGCTCTGTCATCTCGAGCTAGACTAATAACCTAACCACATGTGGACAGACTCTAACAAGATAGCATTTTATGACAGACAAAAGGGAGCAGGTTATTACACTGATAATTCAACCGGAAAAATATAAAATTCGGCCGGCGCTGAAGGTAGGCATCACCTTCTAAGGAGCTTCCGATTGAGCTCAAATGTGCTCAATTTGTCAACAAGATTTCCAGATGTCGATGTCCTGAGCATTAGTAAACTGTACTCAAAACAGACGCCACGAAAGGGAACTCTGACCAGCTCTCCAAGTTGGACTCGGTCCCTCAGCTCACCACAGTGTGTTTACACGAATGTTTAGTTGCAACTATCTCTCTCTGTGGTGTTAACAGAATCATGATCGATTCACCAAACTTAACATATTTCAGTAGTTCATTACTTGACACTTTGGATATGATACTGCAACAGTTTCTGTGGTTCTTCCAAAAGTACAACCTGATCTAGCCTTACCACCAGGCTGATCATCTATTGCCACGTTACTGAGCTACAATGATGCTGCCAAGCATGGTAACGACTTCCGACATGGAAGGTCGATGTTTGGCATGGTGGTGAATGCATAACAGGGCCACCATCACACATTCCATAATCTGAGCGCATTCATGCTGTTTCGCACGCAGCAAGGGATCAACAAACTTGTGCATCTTCGTTTGGTACTTGCGTGCCTGAAAAAAATAGAATTTCAATCAGGTGAAATTTCATAGTTACAAGTATGATCCATCATAGTTCTTCAAGTGTACCCAACAAATCTCGTTGTCTAGAGAAGGGACTCAGAAAAATGTCATTTATAGCCACCGAAAAAGAGATCACATTTAGCCTCCTTTTTTTTAAAAAAAATAGAATAAATACTTACATAATCAGGAAGCAGTAGCCCTGTATGGCCCTTCGCCTTCACTTTATTATAAGACCGAATAAGCTTTCCATTTATTATCTCAAGAAGTACTATACCAAAGCCATATACATCTGCTTTCTCCGAGATAATTCCAGTAGCAACATATTCAGGATCTGCATAGCCACTAAGAGACAGAGAGGATTATCATTGTAGTGCGCGTGTGCAAACACATGGAAATGAAAAATAAGAAGGTCGTGTCTATAATTTGATTGCTGTATCAGATGAGCTCCTACTATGTGCCCATAACAGCCACCTCTGCAGTCGTATTTGGAGCCAACATTAGTGCCAGACCAAAATCAATAATCTTGGCGTTCATTTCGTGATCCAGCAGGATATTGCCTGCTTTTATGTCCCTATGGACAATACACATCTGAGAATGCCCATGCAGATAAACAAGACCATCTGCTATCCCTTTGATTATTTGAAGACGCTTAGACCAATTTAGCATCTCCCTTTTTGTTTCATCTACAAAAGAGAACATACATTGGTAGCAGAAATCATTGAGTAATACACTTGCTGAACAATGAACTCGAAAGATTAAAGAGGCATTAATATTAATGTAAAGTTACCAGCAACGATAGATGCCAAGCATTTATTTGGAATGTATTCATATATAAGTATGTTTTCTTCTCGTTGATCACAATACCCAAGTAGAGCAATTATGTTTTTATGTTGAAGATTTGGAATGGCTTCAATCTCAGTTCTGAACTCATGTGGACCTTGAAATGAAGATGCATCTTTTCTTTTGACTGCGATATCAAGACCATTAGATAGTTTGCCTTGAAAAAGATTTGAGTGCCAGTGTTAAAAAACACATCTAATGATGAACAAGGGAGCATAACAGAACTTTCAGGTATAAGATGATATAAACTGCTTGTGCCAGTGACTAGTAGAGCAGTTGAGCACATTCTTCAGATTAACCTTTAACATGAAGCAAGGTGCTATAATTGATTAGCCCCATCCCAAGTGGAGATGCATTTAGAGAAGTTTTTTTTTAATCTAGGTGTTATTTCAAGAACTTGTCTCATACTAAAGATTGTCTCGAGAAAACATTACCTTGTAAACATAGCCAAATCCACCATGTCCCACCAAATTTCTCTCCGATAAGTTGTCTGTAGCAGCCAAAATCTGAGAGATGCTAAAATGTGATAATTCTGCTGTTTTTGAGCCACCAATGAGATTTACTAGTCCTCTCATGTTCATGACTTGGCCTAATTCAAAGGACACCCCACTTTGTCACTGATTAAAAATATGCATTCTCGAAAAAAGAGTTAAAGAAATGGTGGCTACAGTATGACTGAACTACAGCAATAACTTGAAGCTTCCCTGTCCTGTCCAAAATCAAATGAACGTATCCAATAGAATCATAAAGGAACAGATATCAGAAGTCGTTATGTCAAGTCATTTTTGTAACTTCAAGCTTATTTTCTTTAAATCAAATTTAACAGGATGACAAGTAGGAAAAGTCAGTGAGTTGTCCATGCCCTGGGAGATAAATCCGTGCAATGATCAATTCTAGAAGATTATGCTATATTATACCCCTGTATCAAAAGGAAAGGCATCAATGTATAGCAAATATTTGTATATTGTTCATATATTGATGCAAGTTATCTTCCAAAAGTTACATAGATGTACATGTACTTTGGAGTAGGAAAAACTATCTTAGCAATTCCCAGGTGCTACAAAATGTCACAGCTATTAGAAAATATTGCATAATTGTGGAGTGCATGAGCATACCTTCTGTTTTCTCTTCCTCAGGTTTTGAGGGAGGATGAGTTCCCAGATTTTCAAATTTATTGGTCATGAGGGCCTCTGTTCTAAGCCTGATATAGTAGCACACATGTAAAATATGACAGGCTATATGAATAAAGAAACTCAAGAGTTTGTCTGTTAAAAAGCAAGTTCCATTTGTGTATGTGGGTAGGGTGGATGAGGTCACAATTTTCTTAATCAGAGTATCACATAATTAGTATCACATATCGTAAGGAAAAGCATCAGCACCAGAATTGTAAACAGAGCCATATTCTGCAAGGATAGTGCAAAAATTTCATATTGAGCAATCACAGTCCTTGCCGTGGTTTTAATTAAGGTTTTAAATCTCCAGCTATAGTTGTCGCTATAGCCGGCTATAGTTGTTTGAGGCTGATCAAACTATTTGTGTTTATGTACAACTTAGCGGCTATAGCCCGCTATAGCCTCATTTAGCTCCGCTATAGCTGTTTTAGAGGTCATCCGCTAAATACCTTTAGCCAGAGATTTAAAACATTGGTTTTAATTCAAAGAGAGGTGTGACCTTGGAGTGATAAAATGTTTAGTGCATCATTCAGTCTAGTCTCCAAAAGTCCAAATATACAGCAGCAAAACCAAGCAGGTTTACAATGTCTGAATGCACAAGCGAAGGCACTCCATAACTTTACATGAAAAAAGGAACACCACAGATATACCATATATATACCTATCTTCATGTTCCGCATCATGTACTGCATGTAACTCATCTGTAGTTTCCTTAATGACGCAAAAAATAAAAAAGAAGGCAAATAAGATCGTTTGATCAAAAGTTATATCTTAGCAAATATTATTCCAGCAACAAACTGCCATCACCATTTTGAATCTTAATTTTAATAAGAGGCATGGTAAACGGAATAAATATTTACATGTTTCCTTGACATAATATGTAATTTTTGGACAGTGCTTCTTATATAAGTTTATTTGAATTAGAGTTTTATTACAAGCTACATAGGTTTCAGCAGTTGCATGTAGGCTAGCCACCTACCAACAAAATCAGCAAAAAAAAAAAAAAGTTTGCATTAAGAAAGAATCTCATCAGCTAGAAAAAATGGTCTTTTTTCGTAGAGGAAGAAACTTGTCTTTTTGAAACACAACAAAGTCTTAGAAACTTTCACATGATGAAATCCATACCCTTGAGCACAGAGGACAAGCTCTGCTCAGAAGCCGCTCCCAAGTACGGGTGTTGTCGACAAAGCTGACAAGGGGGGGAAAGCTGGAGGTAGAAGGTGATCTCATTCTGCACTTCACGGAGCAGATCAGCCTGCTTCCCTCCCATACAGCAGCTATGCAGGTAGCCACTATCACGACAGGACACGATGAGAATGTATGCTTGCCAAAGCGTCTCCTCCAGCTGCTCATCTGGGTTCCTCGTCTCCATGTGCTGCATCAGCTGTGTCCTTTCGAGCTGCTGCAGAAGGTCCCCGATCATCCTTGCACGGCGTGCAAGCAGCTGGCAGGTCTCCCGGTTCCTCTTAATCGTCCGCGCAGCCTCCACAATCATCGAGATGAGCCCATAAGCATCCACCCCTGCAAGCTGCGCGACGCTGGCCAGCTGACTAACTCCATTCCACAGCGCCATGCTCTTGGCAGGGGTTGGTCTTCTGGAAGGTCTACCTTAGAGACCCCAGTACCTGAAATAATGGAACCAAAGTACCTGAGATCTAAATTTTCTAAAAACACAGTGACTTTGACGATGAACTGAAAGCGGCCAACTGAGAAAAACATGGTCTTCCACTAAACAGGAGCTCCTTAAAAGGGCAGATGAATTAGACAAAAAGGCAGAATCACAGCTGCTAAGTCAGCAAGAATGTGATTTAAAGCAATGTATCCATGATAGGTTAGTTCAACTTCTGAGAGAAGAAGTCAAATGGTATCAAAGAGCAAAGAGTACTAAGATGCTGAAAGGTGATAACAACACAAAATACTTCCATATGATAGCTAATGGCAAGCATAGAAAAACTAGAGTTTTCAGGCTTGAACAGGAACAGGGGATTATTGAAGGGGAAGAGAATCTTAAAAAGTATATCACAAAGTACTATAAAAGTTTATTTGGATCACAAATGAGTAACAATTGTTCTATGAATGAGTCCTTGGTAGAGGATATTCCTCAAGTAACAAGGGAGGAAAATAAGATATTGACAGAAAAGTTTACAGAGAAAGAAGTCAGAGAAGCCATTTTCCAAATGAATCATAACAAAGCCCCGGGTCCTGATGGATTCCCAGTTGAGTTTTATCAGGTGTTTTGGAGCCTCATCAAAGGTGACCTAATGGCCATGTTTGAGGATTTCCATAGGGACAAGTTACCTTTGTATAGTTTAAATTTTGGAATTATCACTTTAATCCCAAAATTGAAGGAAGTCAAGATGATCCAGCAATATAGGCCAATCTGCATGTTAAATGTTAGCTTCAAAATCTTTACGAATGTAATGGCTAATAGATTTTCCCTGGTGGCTAATAAAGTGATAAAACCATCCCAGACAACCTTCTTGCCTGGTAGATACATTATGGAAGGAGTGGTTATACTGCATGAGACAATACATGAACTGTGTAGGAAAAAACAGGATGGGATAATTCTCAAATTAGACTTTGAAAAAGCCTATGATAAGGTTAATTGGCCTTTTCTACAACAGACTTTAAGGATGAAGGGTTTCTCACCTACATGGTGTAAATGGATTGAAAACATAGTTAGTGGGGGAAGTGTAAGGGTTAAAGTAAATGATGACATGGGTCATTTCTTTCAAACAAAAAAAGGACTGAGACAAGGAGACCCCCTGTCTCCAGTTTCCACACAACTGTGGCGCTCTTGGAAACCATGGCGCTCTTGGAAACCATGGAATGAAACACCACTGGGAATAGCCTTAGTCGTGCCAGCAGGTCAGCAAATAGGATTGCATATAGGCTATCTGATGGTGAGAGGCCACCAGCACACTGGCATTAATTTTAGCTGTCGACGATGCGGCGATGCCCCTCTATATGTAGCATGCTCTTTTTTTCTACCACAGTACGTGAGCCTAAAGGGAATGAGAACCCCTACATAAAAGGACTGTGTATGTGGTTATTTGTTTTTATAAAGAGGAGTCAAATTATGTGGCCAAATTACATATACGGACTATAAAATTATCTTTTCCATTAGATCCACATGTTATAGTGATAGACATAACTTTACGTGGAACAAATTTTAAGAAGCAAATAAATTTGCACATACCAAATATAATCGAGTATGTGATATATATATATATATATATAAGCTAATACAGAGAATAATTCATTTTCTAGAAATTGGTGAAATATTTCTTTTTCTATTTGAGGGAAGTCTGCGACCTCTCCATTTAGCTTTTTTGGTTATATGAAACCTGCACTATTAATGAAAGAGTAAGACAAAGTTTTGTTGGTTTGTTATGATTATCCATAGATATATATCAGAGAAATTACTGTAGGCACATATGTTTGTATAGTTTCTTCCTCGTGTTGAGCAGAATATCCACGTGTAGGTGAGCATCCATTATTGATATGCCAGATTGGGAGTACAGAAAAGAGTGGGTGTGTGTCTAGGATCTCATTGATTGGTCTAGCAAGATATTTGATGTGGATCAGCAGGGACGGAGGTAGAAAAAAAAAACAAAGACCTGGCTAATTAAATTCCTCCTTGTGGATAAGAATTCCTCCCTGCTCGAGCCCCTTCTACTGTTGCTGGAAGCGTGAACAGGTTACAGGCTAGAGGTAGAAAATGAAGGAAAGAAGCCCAACCCTCAAATTTATCTCTGTTGAAGCTTGAAAGGAGGGGCTAGAGCCGTAGAAGTGAAGGAAAGAAGCCCCTCGTAGCAGTTTTTTTTTTCTAGATCCGCTACTGCATTAGGTTATCAATAATGATGTCCATCAAGCTCTTGATATATGCCAACTCAGCAAAATTAATTCGTGAGAGAGTGCAAATTGACACTTCAATTGTGAAGCCTCATCCAGCTAGCGTACATCCCGGAGAAGAGGCCAGCTGTCCGGAGAAGACAACGATGGGAGGGACCCACGAACCATGAAGTGAATATGGAGGCCAAAAGATTTTATTTGTTTCTATAAAAGATTTCAGACCCATGTTGTTAGAAAAATAAGTATTAAAATAATTAAACCAATCTAATCTGTATTGTATCCTTGCTTCCCCTGTCTTTTTTTTTTGTAGGCTTTCCTCCGTCTGTCTCTAGGCATATGCCAATTCAGCAAAATCTCTGAACAATCTGTCGCTGATACGGCATTACGTGCACTGATAAAAAAAACATGACCAAATATACCAACTGACCACTGGGGGAAACGAGTCAGACATGCAGAATACCTGAATTCAAGATACTAAGAAAACATGCAGTCATCAAAGCAACTACGCAAGATTTTTACTGGGAGCTGCTGAACACCCTGCTATACCATTCAGCGTCAGGAAAAGTAAAGTTTCATCGAGAGGAGGCGTCTTCTGCTACCCATGTTGAGTGGGCAAAGAGAGGACACGCCCCATCCATGCATCCTTGCAGAAGCCATTGCCCATCCTCACAGATCAGAAAGTCCTTGTGGTGGTGCTTCTGGACCATATCTTTTACTACTTGTACAATGCTTGGTTTCAGTGGCAACTGCCTTAGGCCTGCCCGTTGGTTTCTCACCTGCCACTGCCTATACTTCTCAGGGCGGTCCACACACGGTCCAGGCCCTTGCAAGCGATGGCATTCAGTGCCGAACGTCCAAGCACAACCTGCTCCAGCACCAATCGAGATTTTTGCTCTCCCTTGGCATGGTTGCATCCAGTATGTCGAATAGCGCCATGTAATAGAACAACGCCTCTCGAAACCGTGACAAGAATGATGAACCACATGAACAATTCAAAATATGCTTTGGATGAACACATCCGGCCTCATCTTGTTTATGTTATTGAGGACGATATCCCTGGGGCTTGGGTCCTCAAAGTATCCGCTCTCGTCCATCTAGGTGCTAAAATTGAAGAGGTCATTCACGACAAGCACCTCACCTGCCTCCATGTTCAAGTCTTGTTGAAGCAGTAGGCTGCAAAGTAAAGGTTGTAGGCCATGAGCAACTGCCAAAGCTGGCTGCCTGAACCCATGAGCCGTGCCTCTAACCCCTTGGTGAAACATTGAGCTAGCCTTTGTGTTGCGTCGACTGTCGCCGATGCGTGTTTCTTGATTTGCTTCAGCAGCTCACACGCTCCCATGTGGTTGTTTGCTGCCACTGCCTGTGCACAAGAGATCAACAATGTGTGTACGTCCACCACGTTATCCTTGGCCGCCTTGCTCCAACTACAACTCGTCAATGTGTCATCCTCCTCCAAGAGCACGCGTGAGATGTAAGGGAGCACCATGTCATTAGGGACATGACGCCGGCCCTCACTACTGCTGCCATTGGGCTTCTGGGGAAGGTCAAGGAAGACAGGTGGGGATGGTGGTGACCGCTCCACGAGACCTTTGACGAAGAATTCCTCTGGTGTTGTAGCCATGGTGATGAATGGTAGTCGGGTGGCGCCGTAGTTAATTTTTGGTTAATATATATATATATATATCGTAACGAGAAGAAACAGACAGACTTTTGATTAATGATTCTAACGATCTATGATCTGGAGTGCGATAGAGACGAGGCTTAGCTATGACTCCAATGCTGGTTGGAATCTGGAGACCATGGCTAGCTATATTCCCAATGTTGCGAAAGCTACCTATTGCACAGAACACATAAAAAATATCCATGGAAAAGCAGATCATTGAAACAAACCCCGTTTCTTTGACCTATTGTAAATGACAAAGCAATTAATAAGAAGACACTCTTTGTGGGATGGAAATTAAGCATATCTAGACAAGCTTTTACAGGCTAACATGAAGCAACAATAGTGATCGTGAAAACAGGGAATGAAATTAAGAAGCTGAGATTAATTTAGATAGGTGTTTATGCATGTAAATTTTTGCAAATGTGAAGAAAAAAGTGAAGCACGTACATGAAACATGGCAAGATTTATGAAGCAAATATCTACTGGTACATCATGCATCTGATGCTGTGATGTTTGAAATGATACTGCTAAATGTTAATTGTTGACTGACAGGCATAATTAGAACACCTTAATTACTACCATGAGAGTTACTGGTGGCTGGCAGCGCGAGCCTTTTCTTCCTCCTCGTCCCTTCCACTGCACCTCCGCGGCTTCTCGGGCCATTCTTGGCTGGCAGCGGGCGAGTGCTTCTCTCCCTGCCTCATCTCTCGGTGAACAAGTTGCAGATTTATGAGAGACACAACGGCCATCTCCGGTGTGAATCATCCGTGGCAGTGGCTGTGGCGAGGTGATTCGCGGATGGAGACAGCTAGAATGAGGAATGCGCCAGGCTCCCGCAGTGAAGGCGACAGGCCAACCTGCTGCGATGGTGTGGCACCAGCCCTCCCCTAGATCGATCGTGCCGCCGACGCTTCGTCCACGGCCGTACGTGCTCTTCTCATCCAACAGCCCATGGAACCACCTCCTGCATCTGCACCTCCCTCTGTGCGGCCCGCCGGCGCCGCACAAGGCGCGCAAGACGAAGAAGACGAGAGGCGTCACTGCTGCACAGAGCTGAGAGCTCCCCCACTCCCCTATGCAACCTCCCAGCAGCCGGAACAGCCATTGATATGGACAAC
Source organism: Miscanthus floridulus (assembly GCF_019320115.1). NCBI lineage: Eukaryota > Viridiplantae > Streptophyta > Magnoliopsida > Poales > Poaceae > Miscanthus > Miscanthus floridulus. Next base: position 1,981,655 of record NC_089598.1, read on the forward strand.
GCCCAGCAACTGCTCGATTAAATGCCACCAAGGCAAGACTCGATACTACTGTAGTTGTGTTCTAGAAATTGTAGGCGAGTAGCACTCGCAAACATAATTTTACCACTGATAAACACGGACATCCAGACGAGCGAAGGACCGGAAATGGCGACCAGAGGGGGTGAATGAGAGCCGTAAATTTTTTTGTGAAATATTTCGGCCATTGTCCCAAGTTCACCACCAAACGTGCAAATAAAACACCATGATGTCCACGACCCAAATGAGTGGGTGGATATTCTCTAAGAACACAACGAGACACCACAAAGCCAATCGCAACAATCGAAAGTCAAATCGAAGCTCAAACACGCAAATTTCAGATAAACAAAAATCTAGACCGGCACACTCTATTTTTGCAACTGGATAACAGTATTACAGCAAAACCACATGGCTAGGAACGGCTCCTACAAAAACTCACTGCCTGTATACTGGAGCGATTACCAATCCTGCAAGAACGAGAACTAAACAAGTGTTGCACTAATGGAACGAGAACAATGCAGCTCGCAAGTAGTACTCCACCAGCCAAATGAATGCTAGTAGTCCACTACGACCATGACAATGATTTAATAATCAAAGAAAGTTTTGGTTCCTGTAGATAAAAAGTGACTACTCATAAATTGGAAAAAACAAATCACGATCAGGCGAATCTCTTGCTTCTGTCCATGATGGCGTTACTTGCAAGAGATCAGACAAGAGATACTACAAACATGGAAGGGGAGGCCACCACCGATAATCTGCTCGACGCACAGGCAGTGTACGCCGATTTGCTCAAGAGATGCAGTACCCATGAGTGGTCATCGCTTCCTCTGGTGCTCTGCGTACGGCTGCTGGATACCACAACACGAACTGAAAGAATTAACTGAGGGGAGAGACAGGCAGCAATGAATCAAACGGTCAGAGCAGGCGCTGCTCAAACAAGCAAGCTCGGCGCTTTCGCACCAGCTCTGGTAGCGCTGCAGCTGAAACACATCCCCGCGTGAAGAACAACGAAGAACAGAGAAGTCACGCTGCAAGAACAGAACAACAGGCGGACACAAAACTTCTCGATTTATGACCCAAGCCAAATCCAACTGCCACGAAAACGAATCCAGGTAATCCGAAGGCAGTAGATGGGCTATCCCTAAGAAATCATCGCCCAAAGTTTGGTCAATCCATGGAAATTTCAGATCACAGGAAAGAACGAAAATAGATGAACACAATGAAAACAAGAGCAACAAAAATCACACACAAAATCACTGAATCCCGAAGGACAACTAGAGGATTCGGGCCTCCATTCCCACACCAGATATCACAGAATACACCCACAAATTTTTCAGTTTGGGGGACCTCTCTCAAGAACAAGAAACCCTAAGTCTAAAAGGAGAAAAAGAAAAATGAAAGAGAGGCAAGGGAGATGGGGGCTCCCTCATCCTATTTAACAGGGCTATTACACATTCCCAGTTTTGCCCCTGGATACAAATGAGTTGAACCGCTAAGCCCAAGAGCGTTGTTGTCCAACCCGGTGTAATCTTGATCCGACGGCCACCGCACCTACTCACCGGTAGCTTCGCTTCGACGCGAACTCCCCGATACCGCCACGTGCCGTCCGTCCCTCCTCGGAACCTCCGCCCGGGTTTTGAGGCTCAAACTCGTAAACCGTCCGCGGGTAGCGTACTCCATACGCGTCCCCCGCCATCCGACGCGTGTCACCGCCGTCCTCGACCGGCCGGCCCGCCAAGTCCTCCTGAGCCTCACTCGACTCGCGCATCCACCGTCTTGACCCGGTCAACACCGTCACTCCATGTCTTCTTGCACCTATCGATGTCCCAAGTGTCAGCCACCACGGCTAGTCACCCGGCCTCTGGGTCCCTCGGTCCAAGCCTCACGTCCGTCCTTCACCGCTCCCGGTCTGTCGGCATGGCACGTCCTCCTTGACCTTCACCTCGCTGTCGACCACCGCATCCGAGCTCTACACCTGCACAACACAAGACAAAAGACATGTCGCACACATAGCTTTCGCCATGATAGGGTTAGTCACCACTCAACCTACTTCGTGGATCACATTGACAATCACTCATCACAAAACGAACACACAAGGGTACTTGTCAACCTTGTGTTCGCAATCTCCCCCTTGATGAGTGCATTGTCAACACCAATACACGAACAGCTTGAGCAAAAGAAAAGGAAGAAGAAGAAGAGAAAACAAAGAACTCACCCAAATGACCAAAAGCCAAAGAAAAGCCAAGAACCGGGTCATTTGAAAATGAGCAAAACTTGGTCCCCAAAGACATGAGCAACGGCTCGACGCAACCAAGTAAAACAAAGCTAACCCTCAAGAAGAGGCAACGGGCTCAACACCACTAGCAAAGCTCGAAAAGCCGAAAAACTGCTAGACCCTCGAGAAGAGGCAAAGGCTCAACACATCTAGCAAAACACCTCAAATGCAACTCCCCCTGAACAAGTGCAATCTCTCTCAAATGAATGCATATCTCTCAACTTTAGGTGGAATTGGAAGTTTCTTCCCCTTTTCTGAATATTTCTCCCCTTGTGTCCCCTTTTCTGAATATTTCTCCCCTTGTGTCCCCTTGTGACATTGTGAGTGTGGAAACTTCTCCCCCTTGTTGACACATGCACTTATCAAGCTAGAGCCCAAGGATTGCAACTCCCCCTCAAAACAAGCTATGAATGCAGAAATGCACAAATGCAGAAGCTTCAAGATTATAGCAAGCAAATTGAAAGGATGCTCTAGTGGATGATGTCATGTATATATAACAACACATACAAGTGGTAGCAAATGCTCAAGGTGACCAAATGAGACGAAATATGGCATTTAAGCAAGTTTGATCAAGTTTGAGCAATTTTAAAAGAGGGTTCACCACCAAAGGAGCACATAGCAAAAATAGACAGGAGATCGACCTTGTGCTACACATGTATGCAAAGTGAACTACCCCAAACAAAGTTCACACATCATGTCATGAGACAAACTTGTGGTTTGATCAAATTTTAGACACCAATTGAAATTTATCGGAGTTATGCAGCTTATTACCAAAGTTTGTCAGACAAGTGTGTGCGGGAGGTTATCTGTGCCATCAAAACCTGACTTAGCGACCATGTCAAGCCTATGCCAAAGGCAATCAGAAGCTTAAGACAATGATCTCGGTATCCATTACAGAGCTCAAGTTCACCAATAAGTGCAATTTGGAGCTGTCTCGATACTCTGACATAGGATAGTACAGACCCATCCCGATCTTTTCAAATCACTTAGTTTGATTTTCAAGTTTTAGCACAAATTCAAGTTTCTCAAGCAAGTGTGTAACTCAAGGTATGAGCCGTAGCAACTAAGCATATATATGAAGCAAGAAAAAGATCTCGACACATTCTACACATGCTAGTGCCACAAGTAGTGGTGAACACATTCATGTTTCAACAAGTTTTAATCAAGTTCACAGTTTGGAAAACAAGCTTAGCTCATAACATGTATCAATTGATCAAAAGGAGCCTAAGCCAGAAGCACATCATTGTATATCCATAACATCCCCAACAAGAGCATAGTGTCAATCTAGCTACTATAAGGATGAAGCTCAGGATGCAATATGATACATGATGATATGATATGCAAGAATGATATAAAAACAAAAACAAAGGCTAAACTACAAAGAAAAGCAAAACTAGAATACAACAACCAAAGTTCCCCTCCTCTAAAAAGGGAAACAAACTCCAAGTTCCCCTCGCAAGCGAGCAAATTGGGCTTGGTCAAGTGGTTTGGTGAAGATATCTGCGAGCTGATTTTGGGTATCAATGTGGTGCAGATCGATATCACCTTTCTCATAGTGGTCACGCAAGAAGTGAAAGCGAACTTCTATGTGCTTTGTCTTTGAGTGAAGGACTGGGTTTTTGGCTACACTTATGGCACTGGTGCTGTCACAAAACAAAGGCACTCGCCTAAACTCTAACCCAAAGTCTCTCAGAGTAGCTATCATCCAAAGCAACTGGGAACAACAAGCAGCAGCAGCAACATACTCAGCTTCTGTGGTGGATTGGGCGACGCTAGACTGCTTGCGAGAAGACCAAGACACAAGAGAAGATCCAAGAAACTGACAAGTCCCCGAAGTGGACTTCCTCTCAACACGACAACCAGCATAATCTGCATCAGAATACCCACAAAGAGAAAGAGAGGAGGAGGCTGAAAACTAAAGACCAAACTCGGGTGTGAAACGAAGGTACCTGAGGATCCGCTTGATGGCTTGACGATGAGACATGCGCGGCGAAGACTGAAAGCGCGCGCACAAGCAGACTACGAACTGTATGTCCGGTCTCATCGCCGTTAGGTACAGCAGGGACCCGATCATGCTTCGGTATTCCTTCTGGTCCATGGCTTCTCCCTCCTTGTCCTCATCCAGGGCCGTCGTGGTTGACATGGGCGTCGAAAGAGGCTTGGCCTCACCCATATCAAATTTGTTGAGCACGTCCTTGGTGCACGAACGTCCCCTCACGAGTTTGCTTGATTTGCAGCCCGAGGAAGAAAGTCAATTCGCCCATCATGCTCATCTCAAATTCCCTGCTCATAGTATCTGAAAACTTGGCAACAAGAGCATGAGAAGAGCCACCAAAGATTATATCATCCACGTATATCTGAACCAAAAGGATGTCTGTGCCTTGCTTGAGGAGGAACAAAGTCTTATCTACGGAACCCATCCTAAAACCCTTATCAAGTAAGAAAGCTTTTAAACGCTCATACCAGGCTCTCGGGGCTTGTTTCAAACCATACAAGGCTTTGTGGAGTTTAAAAACATGGTTGGGGTACTTTGGATTTTCAAAGCCAGGGGGTTGCCTCACATAAACCTCTTCCTCTATGTACCCATTCAAGAAGGCACTCTTTACATCCATCTGATACAGCTTGAACCCTTTCGAAGCTGCAAATGCTAAAAGAATCCTAATGGCTTCTAGACGGGCAACAGGAGCAAAGGTTTCTTCATAGTCTATTCCCTCTTTTTGACAAAAACCCTGAGCCACTAATCTCGCCTTGTTTCTCACCACCACCCCATCCTCACTCTGCTTGTTCTTGTAAACCCACTTTGTACCTATGGGGTGGCACTCTGGTGGAGGTGGAACTAAAACCCACACTTGGTTCCACTCAAAGTTCTCTAACTCCTCGTGCATAGCATTAACCCAATCGGCATTAGATAGTGCGTGTCCAATATCTCGAGGCTCAAAAGAAGCTACGAAAGCAGAATGAGCGAAATGGGAAATATGATAAGACTTGGAACGCGTTACCCTTTCGTTGATGTCGCCGATCATGGTCTGAGGAGGATGGCGTCGCTGGATATGTCTAGGTGCACCCAAAGACGAAGTCACCTCCCCCTCATCCACAGCTGGGGCCTCCTCAGTCGATTGAGGAAGCGGCTCGCATGGACCCCATGAAGTAGAGGTGGAGGGCTCGGGGCCGTGAGCCGAAGTGGTCGAAGCTGGCTCGATCGAGGCAGCCGGTTGAGATGGCTTGGGATCATCCCAATCGACGTCATCGTCATCCTCAATGAAAATGTTGTCACCCATCTCTTCATCACCTGCATGTTCAAAGATAGAAACAGAAGAGGGCATGGTTTCGTCGAAGGTGACTTCACAAGTCTCCACGACACGGTTAGTCTCAAGATTAAGCACACGGTACGCATGTGAATGAGAAGCGTAACCGAGAAATATACCGTCCGAAGATCTAGATTCAAACTTGTCAAGATTACCTTGCTTAAGAATGAAGCACCTGCAATCGAAGACTCGAAAATGACTCACCTTGGGTGGACGCCCAAACCGCAACTCGTAGGATGTCTTCTTCAAGAAAGCACGAAAAAAAATGCGGTTTGAAACATGGCAGGCGGTGTTGATGGCTTCGGCCCAGTAACGCCTAGGAGTCCTATGCTCATCGAGCATCGTCCTGGCCATTTCAACCAAAGTCCGATTTTTGCGCTCAACAACACCATTCTACTGAGGGACATAGGGCGAAGAAAACTGATGTTCAAGACCCAACGAAGCACATAAGGTGTCAAACTGTGAGTTTTTGAACTCAGTGCCATTGTCACTACGGATAGCTCGTATGGCATTCTTTGGTAACTCAGTTTGCAACCTCAAGATCAAGTCACGAGCATGAGAAAACGCTTCGTCCTTGCCCTCCATGAAAAACACCCAAGAATAGCGAGAAAAATCATCCACGATCACAAGAACGTACCACTTCCCTCCCTCTGACCGAACCCGAGCCGGACCAACAGTGTCCATATGGAGTAGCTCACCGGGTCTCGTGGTCATGACCTGAGTCACTGGAGGATGGGAAGCAGCCACCATCTTCCCGTGGCGACAGGGATGGCATACCAGATCCTTCTCAAACTTAAGTTTGGGCAATCCTCGAATCATGTCAAGAGAACTCAACCTCACTAGGAGATCGAAGCTCAAGTGACCAAGTCTCCTATGCCACTTCCACAAATCAGAAGAAGATCCGGCAACCAAACAGCGAGAAGAACCGAAAGACTGAGAGAAATCAGCTCTGAAAACTCGGCCAAAAGGAACGATCTGACAAACTAGATGTCCCTGAGAATCGAGCACACGAGAAAGTCCAGTCTTAAAGCGCACCTCAAACCCATCTTGAAGGAGTTGCGAAACAGAGAGCAAATTGAAATGCAGACTTGAAACCAAAGCAACGTCCTTCAAGATAAAAGACTCATTGACCCGAATGGTCCCACGAGACAACACCTTACCTTTGCTATTGTCCCCAAATGTGATGTACTCCTTGTATTGCATGGGGTCGAGGCTGGAGAACCATTGGGAACTTCCGGTCATGTGGCGCGAACAGCCGGAATCAACAAGCCACGTGTTCTCCAGGCCTCTGCTCTGCATCAATAGAAAGACAGGGGGTGAGCAAATGGCACAACACTGGGGTTAGTGAAATGAGGAGAATACCAGTGTTGAGTCATTTGCCCTGGAAAAGTGTTAGGAAAAACACCATATATGCCATGTCCCATTGGAGAGAAGCGATCACCACGTGGGGGAAAACGTGGTCCGCTAGGAGTGTGGGACTGAAAGCCACCGTCGCGAGGTCCAGAGTCATATAGATCATGACTTGGGCCACGCCGGGCACGACCACCACGTGGTCTCGCCACCTGAGGCCTAGCACCTTGAGGCATTGCACCTCTAGGCCTAACACTGTGCCTCTGAACAGGCGGTATATGTACGCCATGGGGAGGACGGTACATGTTCCGGTTGTTCAACTAGTACTCGCGCCGCTCATCTCTCTTCCTCCTAAAGCAAAACTCAGCCAAATGACCATCTCTATGGCAATAGTCACAGTGGTACCTCACCTCTCTCTTGGGTGGTGGTTGACTCACTCTCTTGTGGATGTGGTTCACTCTCTGAGGCTTTTTGGCTTTAGGAAGGGGTGCACTAGAGATGTTGGGTAGAGTATCGAGTGAGTTCCGAAAGTGGTTCGGTTTGGGAACCCAAACTTGCTTGGATGGTGGAGCTTTTGGTGGTTCTTCAAACACACCATCTTTGATCATAGGCTTGGTAGACTCTGGTGGAGGGATCTTGATCAATTTGGGAGTGTTGGTGGGTTTCTCACTTGGGTTCAAACCACTATGTTCACCAACCTTGCCATAGACATGCTCACCCTTCCCACCTATAGCAAAGCCTACTCCTGATGAGTCAGTTCCTCGCCTGAACTGGCTCACCATCATGCCCAACTAAGGCTCACTGCACGACACCCAGCTCAAGATGGACTGAAGTTGTGTGTTTTCTTCCTCGGTTCCCATCTTGTCGTGCCTGCAGGACTCAAGCTCCAACACCAAAGCTTCACATCGAACACATGTAGTGGTGGTGCTATCTGAGTTGGCCTTCTCAAACTCAGCAAGTTTGGCAACCTTCTCTGCCAACTCAGATTGTAAGCCTGAGCAGGACTTGCATGCACCGAGCAACCCAGAACGAGACTTCAGCTCTTCACATTCATCAAGCAAAATAGCATACTTGGATTGCAAGTCAGAGAGGTTAGGCATGTGTATAGCACACTCATCGCACTCCTCCTCCTCTGACACCACTACACCACTCTTGGCAAGCTTCAACTCCTTTAAAGCAACCTCTAGCTGGTCCTTAAACTCTTTTCTCTCGCGGGCAGCACGCTTAAGCAACTTATCTTGACTCATCAATGTATCATTCATAGTATCAAGCTCAAGCATAAGTGAGTCAAGTGTGGGCGGTACCTCATTTTCGTCGTCGTCGACGTCGACGTCCTTTTTGAGCTTTGCTCCACCGTCAACCGCCATAGTGCAAAACCCACCACGGTTTGCACCGGCAACAAAGCAGAGACCGTTGAGCTTGTCCTCGCGCTTCTTCTCGGACTCATCGTCGGTCGAGGGAGAAGAAGAGTGATCATCGTCGGAGTCATCGTCGAGGTCGCTGAGGGAGGCGAGGAAGGTGCGTTCTTGAGCTTTGGCCTTCCTGCGGTATGCCTTCTTGATCGCCTCCTTGTCGAAGCCGCCCTTGGCCTTGTGCTTGCCGGAGGTGTAATCGCGCTTATCCTTGCACTTGCCGGAGTCGTACTTGTTGGTGAAGGGCTTCTTCTTGGGGCAGTGCGTGACAAAGTGGTCTGAATCTCCACATCCATAGCATCCCTCCTTCATGCCACCACTACGTCGGCGGTTCAAACGGTTGTTGTGAAACCGAGAGAACCGACTGATGACGAGTGCCAACTCATCATCCCCAAGAGACTCCAGCTGCTCCTCTGTGACTGACATCAAGCACGACAAAGAGAAGGAAGCTTGTGAAGGGTTAGTCAATGAACTTGAACCACTACCTGAGACCAAAGCCATGGTTGGTGCAGAAGGATTCTTGAGCTTGGCTTGGGTTTGGTAGTCGATCTCTGTGGACTTGAGCTTGCTGAAAAGCTCGTCGATGGTGAGGGTGTCGTAGTTGGCCGACTCAATGATCGCTGACACCTTCACATCCCATACCTTTCGATCAAGGGCATAGAGAAGCTTGAGCGCTCTCTCATGATCACTATAAGGTAGGTTGGCCTTGTTCGCTTTCATTTTGTTGACGATAGTCTGAAAGCGGGAAAACATGGCATCGATGGACTCGCCATCAAGCTGAGAGAAATTCTCGTACTCGCGCTTGTACGTCTCGTAGAGTCTGGTCTTGACCTGTGCGGTCCCCTCATGATAGCTCTGAAGCCTCACCCAGATCTCTCGAGCTGTAGTACAATTAGAGACACGCTCGAACTCAGAAAGCGAAAGACTCGAGAAAAGCACACTGCGAGCTTTGCTATTTGTGTTGTGCCGATCCTTGTGATCCTGGGTGGTACGGGCCACGACAGGGAGCACAACGTAAGTAGCATCCTCGCAAATTTCCCAGACGAGCCAATCAATTCCCTGGAGATGCGCAGACATGCGGATCTTCCAACAAGGATAGTTGGACCCATCGAAGTGCGGTGGTTTACCGGAACCACGCTCCATGTCGCCTTCGTGGATCACGGACCGATTAAGGTAGAATGATCCTTAACCAGCTCCGATACCAATTGAAGGACCGGAAATGGCGACCAGAGGGGGGGGGTGAATGGGAGCCGTAAAATTTCTTGTGAAATATTTCGGCCACTGTCCCAAGTTCACTGCCAAACGTGCAAATAAAACACCATGATGTCCACGACCCAAATGAGTGGGTGGATATTCTCTAAGAACACAACGGGACACCACAAAGCCAATCGCAACAATCGAAAGTCAAATCGAAGCTCAAACACGCAAATTTCAGATAAACAAAAATCTAGACCGGCACACTCTATTTTTGCAACTGGATAACAGTATTGCAGCAAAACCACATGGCTAGGAACGGCTCCTACAAAAACTCACTGCCTGTATACTGGAGCAATTACCAATCCTGCAAGAACGAGAACTAAACAAGTGCTGCACTAATGGAACGAGAACAATGCAGCTCGCAAGTAGTACTCCACCAGCCAAATGAATGCTAGTAGTCCACTACGACCATGACAATGATTTAATAATCAAAGAAAGTTTTGGTTCCTGTAGATCGAAAGTGACTACTCATAAATTGGAAAAAGCAAATCACGATCAGGCGAATCTCTTGCTTCTGTCCATGATGGCGTTACTTGCAAGAGATCAGACAAGAGATACTACAAACATGGAAGGGGAGGCCACCACCGGTAATCTGCTCGACGCACAGGCAGTGTACACCGATTTGCTCAAGAGATGCAGTACCCATGAGTGGTCATCGCTTCCTCTGGTGCTCTGCGTACGGCTGCTGGATACCACAACACGAACTGAAAGAATTAACTGAGGGGAGAGACAGGCAGCAATGAATCAAACGGTCAGAGCAGGCGCTGCTCAAACAAGCAAGCTCGGCGCTTTCGCACCAGCTCTGGTAGCGCTGCAGCTGAAACACATCCCCATGTGAAGAACAACGAAGAACAGAGAAGTCACGCTGCAAGAACAGAACAACAGGCGGACACAAAACTTCTCGATTTATGACCCAAGCCAAATCCAACTACCACGAAAACGAATCCAGGTAATCCGAAGGCAGTAGATGGGCTATCCCTAAGAAATCATCGCCCAAAGTTTGGTCAATCCATGGAAATTTTAGATCACAGGAAAGAACGAAAATAGATGAACACAGTGAAAACAAGAGCAACAAAAATCACACACAAAATCACTGAATCCCAGAGGACAACTGGAGGATTCGGGCCTCCATTCCCACACCAGATATCACAGAATACACCCACGAATTTTTCAGTTTGGGGGACCTCTCTCAAGAACAAGAAACCCTAAGTCTAAAAGGAGAAAAAGAAAAATGAAAGAGAGGCAAGGGAGATGGGGGCTCCCTCATCCTATTTAACAGGGCTATTACACATTCCCAGTTTTGCCCTTGGATACAAATGAGTTGAACCGCTAAGCCCAAGGGCGTTGTTGTCCAACCCGGTGTAATCTTGATCCGACGGCCACCGCACCTACTCACCGGTAGCTTCGCTTCGACGCGAACTCCCCGATGCCGCCACGTGCCGTCCGTCCCTCCTCGGAACCTCCGCCCGGGTTTTGAGGCTCAAACTCATAAACCGTCCGCGGGTAGCGTACTCCATACGCGTCCCCCGCCATCCGACGCGTGTCACCGCCGTCCTCGACCGGCCAGCCCGCCAAGTCCTCCTGAGCCTCACTCGACTCGCGCGTCCGCCATCTTGACCCGGTCAACGCCGTCACTCCATGTCTTCTTGCACCTATCGATGTCCCAAGTGTCAGCCACCACGGCTAGTCACCCGGCCTCTGGGTCCCTTGGTCCAAGCCTCACGTCCGTCCTTCACCGCTCCTGGTCTGTCGGCACGGCACGTCCTCCTTGACCTTCACCTCGCCATCGACCACCGCATCCGAGCTCCACACCTGCACAACACAAGCCAAAAGACATGTCGCACACATAGCTTTCGCCATGATAGGGTTAGTCACCACTCAACCTACTTCGTGGATCACATTGACAATCACTCATCACAAAACGAATACACAAGGGTACTTGTCAACCTTGTGTTCGCAACGAGTCTGATGTCATTTTCTTGCTGCGCAGGGAAGATTTATTAAACCACAACACAGTACATCCCTTTTTACAAACAGGGCCCCAAAGGAAAGGAAAACTACAAGTAAGCTCCTGTTCATCTTCCTCGACAACTCCGATCCGCCCGGCTGTGCACCAGAAGCAAAATCGAAGCCCAAACCACCAGATCCTCTGCCGGAAGACTCCAAACCTTGGTAAAGCCGCATCAGCCACCAACCCCGGACCTCCAGCCAAGATGGATTTAGTCCATTGAAAGAGAATGGGCAATCTCACCATCGGAAGAAAAGGAGAAGCTACACCGGCCGGCCAGGCCAGAGTTCACAAATCAGCCTGCTAGCCCATGGGCCCCATACAGGCCGTACACATCTTCAAACTGATCAAACAAATACAAAATTGAGTGTCAATTACTGTGTTGATCAAACAAGACTTAACAAACATAAGCAATGATACGATTCTGCAGTTCTGCACCCACCCACAAGCGTGGTTTTGGATTGGGATCGTGAAAACTAATTACATATACTATTTTTTTTTTAAAAAGAGAATATATTAATATCCTAGCTTCTGCATCGATTAATGCATATAGCTGTTCGTTATTACAAACACACGTAAAAAGGTCCAGGAAATCTCAAAAGCAAAGTTTTGAGCCATAAAGCCAACAAAATTTTGAGAAGGAAAAAACTAGATAACAATTCTATTGCTAAATCTCCAGCCGTGTCTTGCAAACACCTCCATCGCGGCTGTCTCAATGATCCTACAACCCATCTTCACTGAATGACGATCTTCCTCTTTCTGAAGAAGTGACCAGAACCTGGTCCAATATGTCGCTTTGAAGATAACCTGCAAATAAGATGGTGCTATGACATTGTCAAACACAATATCATTACGGGTTAGCCAAAGCACCCAACAAATAGCACTTGCCCCTACAAGAATTTTAGATATCATTTTCATGTTTAACCTTTCAACCAACTTGTAAACAAATTGTGTACACTATTTGGAGGATTTAGGTTAAACGAAACTTGAACAATTATCCACATGAATTTATCATAATGACAGTCAAAGAGTAAATGTTGTATAAAGTCTTCGGAAGAACAGAAACAACACTTCGTATCTCCTTGCCACTGTCGCCTGGCTAAATTATCTTTTGTTAAGATTACACCCTTGTACAAGTACCACATAAAGACTTTAATTTTGGGAGGTAGTTTTAGTTTCCAAATTAAATTGTTATATGATAAAGCCTGGACACCTAGCAATGCTCTGTACATGGAATTTACTGAGAACAACCCATTCTGATGCAACCCCTGTCGATGGGGAACCCTACGGCCCCCCCATAGACCATACTGCAGGGAGGTAGGCCTTGGTAACAAGGCCTACGGCCCAATCACCAAGAAGAACATGGAGCAAAGCAATGTGCAAAATCGAAACTCCAATGCAAACTATACAAGAAAAGGCACCCGAAGCGTAGCTTAGGACTCTGACCTTGTATCCGAATAGGACACAAACAACGTCTCTCAGCGCCTGGACTATAAAGGGCTAGTGAGGGTACCCATTGTAAGAGGAGAATGCATACCCGATACTCAAAGCAATACAACGCAAACAGGCTAACACCAAAACTGGACGTAAGGTTATTACTCGACCAAGTCAAGGGCCTGAACCAGTATAAATCGTGAGTCTCTTTGTGTAACTGCCGAATTCCGCTATTCGCCGAAGCTCGAACAATTGTCCCGGGTACCCTCGTGGCAGACTATCGGTGGTAAAACATCAACAGCTGGCGCGCCAGGTAGGGGCTTTTCGACGAATTTTTTCTCGAGAGTTCGGCGGACCTCAACCTCAAGATGACCTTTTCGGCGGGAACAACCTTTGTCTTCGGATCCTAGATCTGCAAGGCTGACGGCGACGGCAAGCTTCGTACCCGTCTCCGAGAAGAAAAAGAATTCGATGACGAAGTTCAATACAAACTCGCTGAGAAGATGACAAAACTCTCAACTTCGGATACAACTCGGAATAAGGAAGAAAGCAGATACAAAACCGACTCTAAAAAAGAGATAAAACCCGATTCCAAGACAATCTTCATGGCACAAGAGCCAAGCCTAATTGGACTCAGAGACACAACAACGATCGCGAAGGGATACGACCCGTACAACTCAATGAAGAACTTGGGAACTTATGGACTACGCAACGCGGCATCAGTCTATCAACACTTTACCCAAAACAAGATGAACTCAGCAAGAAGAATACTCCTGGAGGGAGCACAAGAAGGGATGATCATGACAGTGACCCTGCAAGATTGTGTGGTGCATTGGCTAGGTTCTTTCACCTCAAGCAAAGTCCAGACTGGCACGCGCGTTGAAGAACTACCTTATCAAGAGGGAAAAGAACTCGGATCCAGTTCAGAAGCTACAGACAGCTCAACCAAACAAAGGATGGAATACCGTACAAGAAGAGCTCGGAAGAGGTATATTGTATACATGGCGGAGCAGTTAGAACAACCTTTGGAACCACCACAGATACCAGATATAAAATCTTCAGACGAATCAGAAGGCAACATCTCGCCATATGAGAAAAGCGACAGCAACGAAAATGATGAGCAAAGACTAGCAAGGCTAAAGAAGAACAAATTGAAAGCTGGAAGGAGGAACCGGGCTAAACAAAGGAAGCAAGTCTGGAATAAATACAAAGCGGAGCTAACGGAATACAACAGAAAGAAGGCGGAAAAAGAAGCCACAAAAAATACAAAAAGGGAAAGAATTGAAGAATTAACAAAGGAGTTGTACACCCTCACGAATAACGAGAAAGCAAAGGAAGACCAGAAGAAAGAAGTCGGAGGATCAGAAAAACAACCCAGCGAAGAAATTCCACAGGAGCCACAAAGGGAGCAGCCACCCAAAAAATCGAATTTTCAAAGGATAGGACCAGTAGAAAGTGCTAATATCAATGGAAGGAAGGAACACTACTCAAAGCAACAAGAAAGAGACAAACCAGAATTGAGCCAATGCTGCCAAGAAATATCAAGAAGATTTGACAAAGAAGATGACTACGGAGAGTCTGAGTTAAAAGAAGACAGGTCTTATTACAGAAGGGCAAGATCGCCAGATTACAGAAGAACAGAACCATACGACAAATTCCCTTGTTTCGCAGGAAGACTACAAACTTTAAAGCTACCGCACAAGTTTAAACCAGCAAATCATTCTAAGTATGTTGGCAAAGTCGAACCAAGACAATGGCTAAGGGTTTACTCCCAATCTATTGAATTAGCTGGAGGAGACAACGACATCAAGGCTCTATTCTTCCCAATGGCCCTCGAAGCAATGCCGCTACAATAGTTTGACAAATTGAGGCCAAGATCAATCAGGTATTGGGAAGACTTGCAAGAAGCTTTCTGCAACAACTTCGCAGGCATTATTACCCATCCAATGACTGCAGCCGAATTGAAAGGAGTAAAGCAAAGGAGAGGAGAAAGTCTAAGGGAATACTATAGAAGATTTGGAGAATTCAGGGCTCAAGTCCACAACATTACTGATAGGGAGGTGATAGAGGCCTTTGCAGAAGGAATCTGGGCAAACTGGCAATACAAGGATTATTTCAATGAGAACCCAAGAACAAATGAAGACTTCAAGAGGGTTGTTGAGAAGTTAATTTTGTCAGAAGAAAGAACTCAGCACAGATTTGCTAGGGACAACCCAGAGAATAGAAGACCCGATTACAGACATCAAGACAAAAGACCAAGGCAGGACAATATGGTGGCAACCACAGACAACAAAAGAAGATACAATGGAAACGACAATGATAGTAATGGTAGCAATCACAATGGCAACTACAACAATAGCAACAACCGTAACAACAGCGGTTACAACAGTAATAGCAACTATCAGAGTAACAACTACCGAGGAAGAGCGCCGGAAAACATAGAAAACATGCCATGTCACATACACCCTGGGGCCAGACACAAGTTAGTTGAATGCAGCACTTTTCAGCGGCAATTCATGAAAAGAGAAAACATGAATCAAAACAACTCGGAGCCAAAGCAAGAAGAATCCAAGAAGGAGGAAAAGAGAGCTAAAGGAGATTATCAAGAACCCCAACGCCAATTAGCGATGATATTTTCAGGTGTTCCTAACACACGAAGCAAAAGACAAGAGAAACTAGCTCACAGAGCCATCATGGCAGCTGAACCAGCCATCCCAAGATATCTAGATTGGTCAGAGTACCCCATCCACTTCACAAGAGAAGACCAATGGACCAGTGCAGCAAACGCAGGATGCTACCCGCTGGTACTGGGTCCGACTATCGCAGGAGTAGCAGTAACTAAAGTACTCATCGATGGAGGAGCCGGGCTTAACATAATTTTCAAAGATACTCTCAAAAGGATGAATCTAGATTGTGAAGGTCTAATGACACCCACCATTCTACGGAATAGTACCCGACAGAGCAGCTATGCCCCTCGGACTGATAACCCTACCTGTCACCTTTGGCACACCAGACAAATACCGGACGGAATTCATCAAATTCGAAGTTGCAGACTTTGAATCATGCTACCACGCAATACTTGGGAGACCAGCTTTAACAAAATACATGGCAGTACCACATTATCCATACCTACTACTCAAGATGTCAACAACATGGCAGTACAAAGCACATGATTGCGACGTACAAGCAGTACAAATATCCGAAAGATTACAAGATATAAAGGAAGGAAAGGAGATTGCAATGCTGGCGAACGAAATGAACCCAGATGAGATTAAGATACCAGTGAAGAAGCCAAGCAACTTCGCACCACCAAAAGAAGCCGCTACCAAGACTATTGACCTACTGACTGGTGATCCGGAGAAGACGGTAATCATCAGTGCAAATCTCGACCCCAAATAGGAACTCGCGCTCACCAACTTTATTCGGGACAACAAAGATATTTTCACTTGGAAGCCAGCAGACATGCCAGGGGTCCCAAGGGAGTTGGCTGAGCACATAATTGATGTGAACAAAGGGTCCAAACCTGTTAAGCAGAAGTTACGAAGATTCGCTCCAGACAGAAAAGCAGCAATCAAAAAAGAGATCACCAAGCTCATGGCAGCAGGATTCATCAGAGAAATAATCAACCCGGATTGGCTTGCCAACCCGGTCCTAGTAGAGAAGAAGAATTCAAAAGAATGGCGCATGTGCATCGACTACACAGACCTCAACAAACATTGCTCAAAAGATCCATATGTCCCACCAAGTATTGATCAAATCATCGACTCGACAGCAGGATCAGCTCTGTTATCCTTTCTAGATTGCTATTCAGGCTATCATCAAATATCCTTAAGAGAAGAAGACCAAAGCAAGACTTCGTTCATTACACCCTTTGGGGCATATTGCTATAAATCAATGCCTTTTGGGCTAAAAAATGCAGGGGCAACATATCAAAGAGCAATTCAAACTTGCTTGGGGAGTCAAGTCGGAAGAAATGCAGAAGCATACATTGATGATGTAGTAATCAAGACAAAAGAACCCAGATCATTGATAGAAGACCTCGAGGAGACTTTCAAGAATCTAAAAGCATGGCAGTGGAAGCTAAACCCCACAAAGTGTGTTTTTGGGGTACCATCAGGATAACTACTCGGGTTTCTAGTTAGTAACCGAGGAATTGAAGCAAGTACAAAGCAGGTTAAAGCCATCATGGATATGAAACCTCCAAAGAAAGTTAAAGACATACAGAAGCTTACAGGATGCATGGTAGCACTTAACAGATTCATCTCCCGACTAGGAGAAAAAGGGCTACCTTTCTTCAAATTATTGAAAAAGGCAGGAAATTTTGAATGGACAGAAGAGGCAGAAGAAGCATTCCAAAAGTTAAAAGAATACTTGGCATCATCACTAGTAATGACACCACCAAAAGACAAAGAGGACATGATGCTATACATTACAGCAACCAAGAACGTTGTCAGCACAGCAATTGTGGTTGAGAGAGAAGAACCTGGACACGCATACAAAATGCAAAGACCAGTCTATTACATAAGTGAAGTACTAACAGAATCAAAAGTGAGATACCCACACGTACAAAAACTACTTTATGCAGTGTTGATATCATCAAGAAAGCTGAGATATTATTTCCATGAACACAAGATTACAGTGGTAACTAATTTTCCACTTCAAGACATTCTACGCAACAAAGATGCAACAGGTCAGATATCAAAATGGGCAGTAGAACTCGGTGCTCTCAACCTAGACTTCAAACCAAGAACAGCAATCAAATCTCAAGCATTATCCGACTTCATTGTTGAATGAACAGAAGTCAGTCAAAAAGAACCCGAACCAATACTTGATCATTGGAAAATGTATTTTGACGGTTCCCTAAAGTTAGGAGGAGCTAGAGCAGGAGTACTATTCATATCACCAGAAGGGAGATAGTTAAAATATGTGCTACAAATACTTTGGCAGGCAACTAACAATGAGGCAGAATACGAAGCATTAATACATGGTCTAAGAGTTGCAAGCTCGCTTGGGATCAAAAGACTACTTGTCTACGGTGATTTAGCTGTAGTAATCAATCAAGTCAATAAGGATTGGGATTGTACAAAAGATAATATGGATGCGTACTGTGCAGAAGTCAGAAAATTGGAGAAAAATTTCCAAGGGCTCGAAATCCATCATGTACTAAGATATTCCGACGTTGCAGCAGATGTGCTAGCCAAATTAGGATCAGATAGAGCAAAAGTACCACCCGGTATATTTGTGGAAAACTCACAGCCCCATCCATTAAACAACTCGGAAACACAGAAAAAGAGAAGGAGACAACAGATCCAATGGAAATAGATCAAGCAGAAGAACCAGACCAGTCAAGACAAATCATGGTCATACAAAGTGATTGGAGACAAACATACATTGATTTTATCAAAGAGAAGAAACTACCCGAAGACAAAGCAGAAGCAACTCGGGTTGTACGAAGAAGCAAAAACTACGTTCTGGTGGGGGATAAACTATACAAAAGAGCAGCATCATCAGGAGTACTGCTTAAATGTGTTCCGACAGATAAAGGAAAGGAAATCTTGGACAAAATCCACTCAAGATGCTGTGGAAATCATGCAGCCTCTAGGACACTAGTCAGCAAAGTATTCAGAACCGGTTTCTATTGGCCAACAGCACTCAAAGATGCAGAAGAGCTCGTCAGAACATGCAAGAATTGCCAAATGTTTGCTAGGCAATCACATGTGCCGACTCACAACTTAATATGCATACCGCCGGCTTGGCCGTTCTCATGCTGGGGGCTGGATCAAGTCGGACCACTCAAAAAAGCAAAAGGAGGCTTCGAATACATATTTGTGGCAATCGATAAATTTACAAAGTGGATTGAATACAATCCTTTGGTCAAATACAGTACAGAAAAGGCAGTGGAATTCATACAAGACATCATGCATAGGTTCGGCATGCCCAACAGAATAATCACATATCTTGGTTCACCATTTACAGCAAGAGAATTCCAATACTGGGCAAGAGATTGTGGGATAGAAATTGACTTTGCATCAGTAGCACACCCGCAGGCCAATGGACAAGTCGAAAGAGCAAATGGACTCATATTACAAGGTTTAAAACCAAGATTATATGAAGATTTGAAAGATTATGGTGGAAAATAGATCGATGAATTACCAAAAGTAGTATGGGGTCTAAGAACCCAGATCAGCAGAGCAACTGGATACTCACCGTTCTTTTTGGTCTACGGATCAGAGGCAGTAGTACTAGCCGACTTAATATGGCTATCTCTAAGAATAGAACAATATGAAGAAGGCGAAGCAGAAGAAACAAGGCGGTTAGAAATTGATTCAATAGAAGAAATAAGAGACAGTGCAATCATACAAAATACAAGATATCAGCAAGGGTTACGAAGACATTATGACAAAAGTACTCAACCCCGATCACTAAAGCCAGGGGACTCAGTACTACGACTAATCCAGAAGAAAGATGGACGACACAAACTACTCAGTCCATGGGAAGGACCCTTCATCGTGAAGACAGCAATAGGACCCGGCACATACAAGTTGATGACTCCAGATGAAATACCTATAAAGAACACTTGGCATATCAGCTAGCTCAAAAGATTCTACAATTAAGTACAACAGATTGTACTCAAGTTTCAAGAGAAATAAAATAGAGATTATTCAAGAAGAACAGCTTCAAATATGAGCCCTGTCCAACGGACAGAACCAACCCGTAATTAGGTTGGGGAAAAAGGGGCTTCCCTGTTAACAGCCAACCCGGAAACGGTTGCGCTACACGGGCAATCTTGTCACTCAACCATATGGAGATGGTCTGACTGACGGCCAATGGCCAAATAGCTTCTTGGGTAAGGAGACCCAAGCTAGCATTTGTCACTCTACCATAAAGAGATGGTACGACTGACAGCCCTGTCCAACAGACAGAACCAACCCGTAATCAGGTTGGGGAAAAAGGGGTAGCCCTGCAAACAGCTCAACCTGGAAATGGTTGTTGCTATACAGGCGCAATCGCTTACCTCAAGAGCTGGTACGATTGCTTACTTACCCTGCAAACAGCCAACCCAGAAATGGTTGTGCTATACGGGTCCGGTCGCCTACCCCAAGAGTGGTATGATCGAATACTTCGCCCAAGAAGCAGCACAAGCACTCCAACAACTCGGTCGCCTACCCCAAGAGTGGTACGATTGACTACTTCGCCCAAGAAGCGGCACAAGCACTCCAACAACTCGGTCGCCTACCTCAAGAGTGGTACGATCGACTACTTCGCCCAAAAAGCAGCACAAGCACTCCAACAGCTCGATCGCCTACCACAAGAGTGGTACGATCAACTACTTCGCCCAGAGAGGGACACAAGCACTCCAACAACTCGGTCGCCTACCCCAAGAGCGGCATGATCGACTACGTTGCCCAAGGAGGGGCACAAACACTCCAACAACTCGATCGTCTACCCCACGAGTGGTACAATCGACTACTTCACCCAAAGAGCGGCACAAACACTCCAAACAACTCGGTCGCCGACCCAAAGAGCGGTACGATCGACTACTTCGCCCAAGGAGCGATCTACAGTACAAATCAGTTGATTACCCCAAGAAAAGTATAATCAACTCCATCAACTCTACTACATCACAAGAAGAAACAAGCTATGGCAAAGCAGAAAAAAGCCACAAGGAAAGACAGGGTGAAACTTTTCCATATTATTCAAAGACGTCTCAGAAGAAAAAGAAAGACAGGTCGAAGCCTGCTCATTTCAGTCAAAGACAAATTCAAAAGCAGGGCAAAGCCTGATCATATTTTCAGAGACAAGTATATATTACAAGAAACCACAAGTTCATTACACAAAACATCTAAGGAGCTGGAGGCACAGCAGGAAGCACATCCATTTGTTCCAAGATTTGGTCTGTAAGACCACCAAGCTCCACCTTCGCCTCATCCCATCACTGTGTAAACTCTGCAGTCATGGAAGGATCTACAATCTGCTGAAGCGGAGCATCAGGAGTGGCAACCCAGATGAAGGATATAACATTGTTTACACAATGGTAAAAACCACCCTTGACAAACTCAAAAAATTGAGTTGACAACATCGGGATAATGCCTCTCAACCCTTGAGCAAACTCCTCTTGGCGACAAACAACAGCAATAATAGGCTTCACAGCTTCATAAAGAGCCCGGAATTGATCTTGGGCACCTATCAGCTTAGTTTGGAGAGCCCAGAATTGATCATGGACAGCTGCTAACTTCTGCAAATCTTGCACTGACTTCAAAGCCTGAAGAAGGTCACGGTCAGCTCCAGATCTAATCAGCTTGGCCTGAGCAAATAAATCTTGGGCCTCTTTCAATTTGATATCAGAAGAAGAACTTACAGACTCGGCTTGATTTTGAGAAGTACGGAGGGTATTGACCATCTCCTCTCGTTCTTTCTGCCAACTCTCCTTATCCTTAACAAGAGCTGAAAAGAAAGCAGACAAAGAACTCAAAGAAAGAAAGAAAAAACAAGGCAGAAAAAGCAAGTATGCAAAGAAAGGAGAACCCACCAGTTTTTTCTTTCTTCAACGCGGAGACCTCATTCTGAGCAGCAGTAACAGCCTGCAAAGATGAGTCGCGCACCTTCTTAGCCTCAAGCACCTTAGCATTGAGGGCGGACTCCATCAGAGCACGCTGCGCCTTCTCATAAGTCAGGACAACTTCAGTCCGAGCCAGCTCATCTTCCTTTCTTTTCAAATTGGCTTCAGCAATGGCAGTAAATTGCGCCTCATGAGGACCGAACAAGACATCCTGATCTTGAAATAAAGATTGCAAAGCAAAAATATGTGAGACAGCAGCAGAAAAAACCAATATCGAAAGTTAAAAATAACTCGAATACCTTGAGTTTGGCGCCATACGCGCCCGAGAAATTCTCCCACAAAGAAACCAACTCAGACAGCCGCTCAACACGACCGAGTTGGACCAACTCCTCCCCACCCTGAGTTAACAGGAGAGTACTTGGAGTAGAAGTCAAAGGCTGGCCGGCACTAGAAGTACCAGCAGCATCCAGAGCAGCAATAGACGAAGGATTATTATCAGCTGGCTCCCCATTCACTGCATCCTCCCAAGCAGCTGCTTCGAGGTTGTCCAACAGGGACAACCCGGTCGGCAGAATAGGAGTAGCAAAAGGGCTGCCTAAGTTCACTTCAACTTAATGCTCCATTGGAGGAGACACCGGAGTTCCAATAGCCTCCTCCTCAACACACGGAGCAGGAGAGGCAATACGTGGAAGAGAAGCTACAAAGAAAACAACCCGTCAGACAGAAAAGAAAAAAACCAAGAAAGCAAGCATAAACGGGAAAATAACTTACCAGCAGTAAAATCTTATAGAGGTCCACCAGCATCAAGAGCCAGGGAAGAAGAAGTATCCTCCAAAGGCCTACATTCGAAAAAAGAGCTTGGGCCAGTCAGAGACAAAAGCAAAAATGGCGAATCAGAAGACAAGATAAATATACTTACTTGATAACCTTCTTAAAGTTTCCAGCCACCCCTGAGAAGCCAAGATTCGGGAGAGGCACATCGAACAAATCATCCTCAACCACCTCAAAGGAGGGGATTGGGAGGGCCTCTAGGACAGAAGCAGATACAACTGTCACAGAAGGGGCACAAGGTGCCGGTTTCCGACTATAATGAAAAAAGCAATTCAGTTATTTAGGAAAAGAGCAAAAAGACAAGCACAAGAAAATTTACAGCGGAAGACTTACGGTCGAGTGATCAAGGGGACCTCATCCTCAGTCTCCACCTCGCTCAAGACAATAGACCGGCCTTCTATCAAGACAACAAAAGCTGGGATCAGTAAAACAAAGCAAACCAAAAGACAGAGGCAAAAACAACATAGGAGAAAGCACAAGCTCACCTACGAGAACATTACATGTTGAGGCAATCTGACGAATTGAACATTGCCTCTTGGGTAAAATATGCTTAGCAGCAACCTCTGACTTCCGCTTCCTGGATGACAAGATATATTGAGCAATTCGAGGATCATGAACATACTCAACGTAGGAGTGGTGACCTTCAAACAAGCCAGTAATCAACCTGGCAGAAGAAGAACCCGGCCCGGTAGCAGCAACTACCACAGGACCGGCAACAGCATCATCATCTTCATCTCCTTCTTCAGTGGGCTCTTCAAGAATAGCCCGGCCACCACCAGCAACAGCTATCTCAAGCTTAAAAGCCCGACCAAAACCCTGCAAGAGAAGAAGAAAGAAGTCAAAAACAGAATACGAATTACAAAAACCCAAAAGAACTCGGAGGAGATTACCACTTACCTCAGGAGGAGGATGAGCAGCATCATACTCTTCAACACGAGCAGGCATCACAAAGACCCCACCCAGAATACGCCCTAGGCGTTCAAGAATGACCTCCTCAGGCAACTCGACATCAGGAACAAGTCGGGAAGGATCTGAGGGGCCAGTATATTCAAAGCCGTAATGCAACCTCTGCATAAGAGGTTGCACCCGGCGACGCAAGAAACTGGCAACTATACAATTGCCACTTAAGCTTGCCTGCTTAAGCACTGCAACTCGAGCGAGTACAGGCTTCAGAGCAGCACGCTAAGCAGAAGAGATTTTATCTTTTTCCAAATAGAGAGGGGAACGGGAAGAACAGAAAGATCATGAGAAAAGGAAAGAGCAGGTTTTGAAATATAAAACCACTTCTCCGCCCAATTCTTGATAGAATCAGAAAGGGTAAGAGAAGGGAAAGAAACTCCCTAACGGGATTGGATAAGGCAGCAGCCGAGAAAAGGAGTATTATTTCCGTCTGACAAACGCACACGGAAAAAATGACGAAAAAGAAGAAGATTTGGAGGAATTCCAACGAAAACTTCACAAAAATGCACGAAGGTAGAAAGAAAAAGAACCCTGTTAGGGGTAAGATGATGGATTTGAATCCCATAGGATCCAAGAAACTCAAGCAAGAAATCGGACGAGGGATAACAGAGCCCCGCCCGCACAAAAGGAACAAAAAGAACAGATTGGTTCGGAGTGGGAGAAGGGACATCGTGCTCACTAGGACCAGAGAAATTAGAGAGACATTTCTCCTGAAGAAGGCCATGAGCAACAAGCAGATCCAACTCCGCCTCCGAAGTCGACGGCTTGGGGAGTTGCCTCTGCATTTTCCGCATCGCAACAAATTCGGTGTTCTCGATCACCTTGAGCGACGCCTCCTCGTCGACAGATTTGCCCTTATTCTTGCTCTTGTTCTTCGCCACCATCTCAGAAAAACAAAGACAAGATTTGGACAAAAATAGCAGGAGATCAAAGGCACAACGGAGCTAGGGTTTTGGCTGAGATTGGGGAATTTTTTACTGCAAAGGCAAGTTAAGCCAACAGTAACAGAGCAGTTATCTTTATACAAGAAAAATACGCGGCCCACGAGGCCCAAAATCACGCGGATTGCCCGAAGAGGCCCTTCAAAGTTACCGTTCCACAATTACCATGCACACAAAACGAAAAGGCAACGGTCCGTTCAGACTATAATGGATACATGACGAATTAACACATTCACAAGGAGGCAACTAGGAAAGAAGGATGCAACAAGTCAGTCATGACAAAACACCACAGTACAAACATACAAAAGAGCTCGACCACATCAATAAACAACTCGATCACAGAGCAGAAAGGAATATTTTTTCATTTCATCAAAGGTACATTGAGATTACAACAGAATACAAGATCTGATGAATTCGACGAAGAAAGCAAAGGAAATCATTCAGCACAAGGTTGCAACCCTCGAACCAAGATTCGATATTACCAGGCAGGATAAAACAACTCGAACGTACTTTTCTCCAAAGGAAGGGCGCACATCCAAGATTGCTATAGGTGATAGAGAAGGCACCCACAAGTCATCCAAGATTGACAACGACAACCACGTCAATATGAAAGAACCCGGCACCATCTCTAAACACGTGCTGATTTGTATTGGACTGAACCTAAATGGCACAGCAGAAGACTGAATAATGGTTGATCTACAATGGACTGTTGAAGAACAAGCCGGAACACGCGCCAATCATCACTATAAGAACAAAAAAGAAAGGGCAGGCACTGGAAGATGAGGCAACGCAACATGCATCACTCATATCACAAGTCCTACACCATTTGCCTCAATATCCCTTACAGCTAAATACCACCTCGAGACTAGCCTGCTACTAGTCTCTATCACAAGACCTACACCATTTACTAGCAGAAGAAAACAGAAGAAAGGGAACAGGCCCGGGGCTCGTCGAGCTCCCAAACTATAATATCCATGACTACAAAAAGAAGAAGAAGAAACTGCACAGCAGGGTATCAGCAACAGGCCATATTTATAGCACAACTCAGATGCACATATGCCAGACTCATGGAAGAAAAAAGAACTCCAAAAGGACAACCATGTGAACCACTGCAAAGCCAGGACTTCAGTAAAAAATCAGATGTGACTAGACCATCACGAAGGAACAGTACATACCCAGAACAACCATAGTATAAGATAAAGCATATCCAAGAGAATATTTCACAGCAGCAATACAACCCGTGAAGACACATTGAATTCTCCAACAACCAGAATGACAGCAGCAATAAGCAGCCGAACAAACAACTCGGAGACGTGTGAAGGATCACATACAAAATTACAGTGTCAAAGGATTACAGTTGAAAAAGAACCCGGACAAAAAAAATTATAAATCTCATTGATCGAAGACAAATACAAATGTTACAGACGGCCAAACAGGACCGGATAAACTCAGACATAAGATAGAGACAAGATTCTTAAATATTGCAACAAGGAACCTAGTGGCGGCAGCAGCGGTAGCTCGGACGCAGAAGAACAGATAGAGCAGCATGATCATTACCAACCAAGCATAAACCCGGGGGCTGCTCAACCTCACACACCAGCATATCTACGAATGAAGAAAGAATTGAAGAAGAATTTTCCTACTCAAGGCAGAACCACAACCAACAAAGAAGGTATTTATAGCAAACCAGAGGTAAACAAGGCTAAAGATCACAAGAAAGAGAGAGGAAAAGAACAAAAGAGCAAAGCAACAAAGGCGAATAGTGCCCAAAAGCAAGATTCCTGACAAAAAGTAAAAGAAGACGCTCACTCATGGCTATACAAAACCCATCCGTGACCAGCAAAAGACAAAGACCAAAGGAGTACAAATCAAGACCCTTCTTCCGGCTTTTCAACAGAAAAGAACCCGGAGAAGGCTTGGGGGCTGCAAGTACCTACCACAGAAAAACATATTTTCAAATTTTTTGACCCTCCAGCTTTTTTGTACCAAAAAACAAGAGGCTCGGGGGGCTACACTCAATGAGTGCAATTTTTGCAAAATTACACTCGCTGCACTCAAAGGAAAAAGAACCCGGAGGACATCAAGCAAAAGTGCACATCAGCCAAAAGAAGAATCAAAGAAGACCATCTCAAGATTTCACTTCAAGAAGGACCCGGATCAAGACTACAACAACTCGGCCCTTGAAGCTCAATCATGAAATGCTTGGGGGCTTGTCGATGGGGAACCCTATGGGCCCCCCATAGACCATACTGCAGGGAGGTAGGCCTTGGTAACAAGGCCTACAGCCCAATCGCCAAGAAAAACGCGGAGCAAAGCAACGTGCAAAACCGAAACTCCAACATAAACTATACAAGAAAAGGCGCCCGAAGCGTAGCTTAGGACTCTGACCTTGTATCCGAATATGACACAAACAACGCCTCTCAGCGCCTGGACTATAAAGGGCTGGTGAGGGTACCCATTGTAAGAGGAGAACGCATACCCGATACTCAAAGCAATACAACGCAAACAGGCTAACGCCAAAACTGGACGTAAGGTTTTACTCGACCAAGTCGAGGACCTGAACCAGTATAAATCGTGAGTCTCTTTGCGTAACCACCGAATTCCGCTATTCGCCGAAGCCCGA